>NC_139615.1:0-600000 GCF_964270895.1 Podarcis filfolensis
TAACTAATCCATCAATCCACATCCTAACCCAAAGTGGCAAGCAGTGTAAGGACCTGAATTCATCATACAATTGCACACCTCCTCCGACCTTGCCCCTCCTCCGTGGCTTTGCAGAGAGAGGAAGGGGGCAGGACCCGTTGCCCCATGACTTGGGGTTCCTTCCACGCACGCGCTTAACTGCCCCTCCCACCGCTGCCTCCTTCTCTGCAGCCCTGCCCCCTTCTCCCCCACACACCATGCAATCAGAGAGAGGAGACTCGCCAGATCCCAGAAGGTGTCCTGCAGCCAGCAGAGAGTTAACAGCCTTGCTCCTCTTACACTACAGGAAAGGACTGAGGAGGGAGGGCCTTTTGCTCTGGAAGACCTGCCCCTGCCTTTATTTTCCTGTCCTCTCTAGGAATCCAGCTCAGTTCCCTTTAACGGTTTAACCCTTGCCCAGCAGAACGCGCCCAGCTCATGCTCCCCCCCCCCTCTCCAAAGCTTCGCGCCCACCCAGAGAAGCTCTTTCGGGAGACTCTCTCGACTGGGTTCTGAGCTGCTCCTCCCTTGACCAGAAACAAGAGGAACAGCTTCATGGAATCCTTGGATCCGTTGGTTCGGTTCCTCCCCTCCGGAGCAGGAGAAAACAAGCTTGCTCCATCTTCCAAGGCAGAGCCCTTGAGATACGGGAAGATGGCTCTCCTATCTCTCTCATTCAGCCAGATCTCAGCTAAGGGATGAGTGAGGAGGCACATGGTTCCTGCCTTTTCTGTGACTGAATAGAGGAGACGGTAGATCCATCCCAGGAAATATTCCTAGTGATTTTTAATGGCATTTTAGTTCCTGCTCTATATTGTATTAAAGTTTATATCCTGTGGAGTATGATAAAATACAATTTGTAATCAATTAAAGAAGCAATACAATCATGCAGCATCTAGTGCAGAACATGGCAAAGGCTACAAGCTGAACAAAACAATTCAGTGGTCTGCTAAATTCCCTGGGGGAGGGGCGTTTGGAGACCCCTGCCATACGCTGCTTCGAGGACTGTGGCTTGAAAGTGGCATGCAAACCTTCTCCATGTATCCTTACACCTCTGCCCAGATGTGGGCCAGGATCCGTGTGAGTCAAATGGGCCTCTTCTCCCACCCCAGATGGAGGAGGGTTGCTGGCCCTAAAGGGGGTCAAAGCAGAAGGTGTCCTCCTGGCTGAAGTGAAGCAGGTCTGGGTGTGATCAGGGCCTGGTGGGCGACTGTCTGGGAACCCCAGTCCCTTCAACACCAGAAGACAAGAAGAGCCCTGCTGAATCAGACCAGAGACCTCCCCGCAGACCTGGTGCAAACTAATGTGGCTGAATGCTCAATATGCATGTCATTGCTCTATTCTACTTCCAGGGCCAGAAGCAAGAAGAGTCCAGATTACAAGTAAAATGAATGTGATATATTTATTGACATAACTGCATACAAATGGTGACAATTTAGAAACTCAGAAAGAAAATGTGTGAGAATGGGGAAAGCATATTATGAAAAGCACTATGTCAGTGTGGAATATAAAAGAATTGTTATAATTATTTATTACATTTGTATACCGTCCTTCATCTGAAGATCTCAGGGCAGTTCACATCAAAAAAAGACAAGATAAAAAAACAAAATACATAATGGAAACAAAAACAAAACAACAACACCCCCACCCCAACCCCATACAAATACATTTTAAAAGATATATAGGATGTTAATCAGCCCAATGCCTGATTGAAGAGAAATGTTCATTCATACACACACAACAACAAACACAACAAACAAACAAAATTATACACAACATCAAATCCACATTCTCCTAATCCTGTGACTCCCTCCTCTCTGCTTCCTTAAATTGCCTTTTCAATTACATGTCATTTCTACTCCAAATTATTTTTTCTACCTCAAATTTCCTACATTCTAAAAATTACAAGTGTTCTTAAAATCCTACCAATGTATTAACCTGTTTACAATACTTTTGCAAATACGCAATAAACATTTCCCATTCTTTTAAAAATTTCTTATCATCTTGATTTCTGAGCTGTCCGGTTAGTTTTGCCATTTCATCCTAGTCCATTAACTTGGTTTGCCAATCTTCTTTGGTCAGAACTGCTTCTTCTTTCCATATTTGGGCTAACTGTATCCAGGCGGCTGTCATAGCATACATAAACATTTTTTACTGGTCTTTTGGAATCTCCGCTCCTACAATACCTAATAAAAAGGCTTCTGGTTTTTTTAACAAAGGTTACTCTGAACATTTTTTTCCATTTCATTATAAACCATTTCCCCCCCAAAAAAATTACCTTCCTGCATTCCCACCACATATGATAAAACATACAAAACATACTGTCAGAGAGACACATACCCTCTGTTTCTTTACATTTCCAACACTTATTAGATCCTATTATTTCCCTTGATCTGGACACTAGACTTCTGTTGATGCACCCGAGAATAGCATTAGCTTTTTTTGCTGATGCATGACACTATTGACTCATTCAAAATAAATAAATAAATTGTCCAGTAGCACCTTAGAGACCAACTAAGTTTGTTCTGGGTATAAGCTTTCGTGTGCATGCACACTTCCTCAGATACAATTCTTCAAATTATATTGACTCCAATCTATTGTCCTCCAATCTGTTATGGTCAATTTCTTTGATAATGTGAAGTTGCTCCTATAGTTAAAACAGGAATAGGATGTTGCTTCCTTTGTTTATATTGTTCACAGATATATTTATTTTCAAAAGCAATTTACAATGCATTTTATACACTAAAAACACAACGCAACAGCAAACTGCACACAATAATACAACAAAACACAACAAATCAGGCTTTAAAATTGATCAGCAATAGTTTCAGCAGCTGCCATGCAGTGTTGGGTTCTTATTGTTAATTAATTTATTTTGTACAGAATATATTTTGATATGTTTCTATTCTGTATTTTGTGTGTGTGTGTAGCTATATAGATATAGATAGATTCGAATGTGGGATGAAAGCATCCAAAATGCTTAGCAAAGGGTTAATGCTATAGCTTTTCAAGAAATAATTCTGTGATGTCATATGCCTTCTGCCAGAGGCAGTGATGTCACTTGGGGGCAGCTATGGCAGTAATGAGCAGTCTTCTGTTCTGCCTCAGAGTTTGTCCATCTGTAACAGTTTTTGCCTTAGATACAAATGTATGTAAAATGTTTTAGCAACATAAGTAACACCTCCCTGCCTTGTACATTTAATCTAACAAGTGCAAGTACACTGAGTAAAAGTTACGGTATTTGTTATTTAAATTTTAAAAAGAGTGTATCTTGTGTAATTCCCACAATATTATATAGGTATATATAGACTCCCTTAGAAGGTAGCAGACTTTCCTTGCTTGGACGTTTTCAAACAGAGGTTGGCTGGCCATCTGTCATACATTGCAGGGACCAGATGACCCTCAGGGTTCCCTCCAACTCTACAATTCTAACACATACATACATGCATGCATGAAAGCATACTTTAAAGTACATGGGTCCCAATTAATGCAGGGCTTTTAACACTAGTATTAACTGGGACCCAAAATGCCTCTCATGTTTCTGACAGTACTGTATACTCAGGGAAAGATTTTCAATAGAAAGATCTTTGATAAGGTGCACAGATAAACCACACAAACTTAATTCTGCAAATACCTTTTCCTTTATGGGAAAAGTTAATATAGCTTCAAATGTCACATTTTCATGAACTGCCATGAAGATTCTCTTGAGAGCACTGAGCTTGAGCCTCTTTCACTGCCTCTCCTTTCCTGGGACTTGGAGTTTCCCCTGCTTCAGATATGATACTTGATGTCCTAAGAATACATCTGCAACATCTACAACCTCAGCCAAATCCAGTCACACCAGTTGCCAGGAAAGCTCTGCAACTAGGATCCCATCCGCCTGAAACTCCAACAGATGTCGTATATTAAACAAAGCAAAAATAAATATTTAAAAGAAGGAAAGATATTGGTTAAGGGATCTTTACCTGGTCAGTCTCTTTCTCAATTCTGGAGAGTCAGGAACTCTTGTCTTTAATTTCATGTCCAGAAACAAGAGCCAGATCAAAGAGAAAGGCTGATCCAGCATGCTTCATTGCTTAGGCCAACTCCCAAGTCTATTGATCCAAATGAGAGGTTGCAGAGAGCTGCTCTGCTTATGTCAGGGAACAGGCACACAAAGAAAGCAGTCCTTATTTCTTACATACTCTGGCTGGGCAAGAAGTCCCAGTTGCAAGCATTCCCCCCCCCCCAAAAAAAACCAGGTTTCTAACACACCCACCCATGGGGGTGGGATTTATTTACTTCAGGTATGTCCTGGGGTAAAATCCCCAAATAAGCTCAGCAGCTTTGGCCGGCCCTCACGCATGTTCACTTCATCAAATCTGGCCCTCTTTGAAAAAAGTTTGGGCACCCTTGATTTACTTCTATTGGAATAAATATTTCTATTGAATAAAATACCACTTGATGGTAACTGGTAACAAAACATTTAACCAGTTTAGCTAGAAAAGTTAAAATTATCAATACAAAACATTTAAACAGCAATATTAAAATTAAAATCATAAATACATTAAAACTAATAGCATAAGATTAAAGCACATCAACTTCTATGCATCTAGAAAGGATTGCCTGAACAAAGCATAGAGCCACGGTGCCTGTGTAACATCAAGAGGCAGAGAGAGATTTCAATTCAGATGTGATGCTGCATTGAGAATAACTCCAACTTTCTCTGAGAGCCAGGCTCACCAGGAGTCTCTGGAGAATTCATGTTTTTCTGAAGATCCTTGGGAGCCATGAGGAGGGCTTGACAGCTTACACCTTAGTATACCAACAGGATATGTAACCAGAACCTCTTTTAACACTCACATGGAAATGATTTCTCCCCACGGTGAATACTTTGATTACTATGGAAGTTTGTGCTTGTATTAAAGCCCTTTCTACATTCCAAACACTGTGTCATAGAGGAGTGGTGGGAGGCATCAGCTGGGGAACCCCCAAGGGAAGATAGCTCAGACCCTGGGGACTGGCGGTGGGACGATGATGGGCAGCCAGAGAGAGAAGCGAGAGCAGACTTGGGGAAGGAGGTGTCAGAAGCTGAAGTGCTAGCAGGGTTTAGTGAGCAGGAAGACTCTGTGGCAGAGAGCATGAGAGATGAGTCAGGCTGGTGGAAAAAACAGGGAGTCTCCCCCTCCTGCAGCAACAAGCTACTCTACCACTGATCTTCTAGGACCAGAAAAGTAGTGATGAGGGAGGAGCAGAGAAAGACAAGGCAAAGAAATCTCAGATTGTTTGGGAAGGAACCAGGGCAGGAGGAGACTTAAGGAACTGTGGGAAGGTGGGGACCTTAGGTCCTCACAACTGCTTCATTGGGTCAAGAACTAATGGAAAGAGTTGCTGTGCTCACTAGGTTTGGCCTCCTGAGCTGTTTTATTTCTTTGAATAGAGAGTTAATTTCACTGACACCGTGTGAGTTATTGATGACCTGCTCCTGACACCCACCCTCACACCCTGATATTTCTCTCCTGTATGATTTCTTTGATGGGAAGTGAGAGTGGAGCTGTGACTGAAGCTCTTTCCACATTCCACACACTTATATGGTTTCTCCCCTGTATGAATTCTTTGATGGGAAGTGAGACTTTCCTTCTGACTGAAGCTCTTTCCACACGTTTGGCATTTAAAAGGTTTCTCCCCACTGTGAATTCTCTGATGTCGACGAAAGTTTGTGCTTGTATTAAAGCTCTTCCCACATTCCAAACATTTATATTGTTCCTCACCTCTGTGAATTCTTTCATGTGAAGTGAGACTTTCCTTCCGACGGAAGCTCTTTCCACACTCTTGGCATTGAAAAGGTTTCTCCCCTGTATGAATTCTTTGATGGGCAGTGAGATGGGCCCTCTTACTGAAGCTCTTTTCACACTCTTGGCATTGAAAAGGTTTCTCCCCTGTATGAATTCTTTGATGGGCAGTGAGATGGGACCTCTGACTGAAGCTCTTTCCACATTCCAAGCACTGATTGGGTTTCTCTCCAGTGTGGATTCTCTGATGGCGATGAAAGTTTGTGCTTGTATAAAAGCTCTTCCCACATTCAAAGCACTGATGTGGTTTCTTCCCTGTATGAATTCTTTGATGGGAATTGAGGCTTTCCTTCTGGGTGAAGCGCTTTCCACATTCCACGCACTGATAAGGTTTCTCCCCTGTATGAATTCTTTGATGAGAAATGAGATGAGCATTCCGACTGAAACTCTTTCCACATTCCATACACTGGTGTGGTTTCTCCCCCATATGAATTCTGTTATGGGAAGTGAGACTTTCCTTCTTATTGAAGCTCTTCCTACATTCCAAGCACTGATAAGGTTTCTTCCTTGTATGAATTCTTTGATAAGGGAGATGGCTGCTCTGATTGAAGCTCTCTCCACACTCCAAATATTTATGTGGTTTCTCCACTGTGCGGATGTTGTCATGATCTCCCTTGTTCTTCTTTTCCAATTCATCACCACCTGTAACAAAGACAGAAGTGGATTAGAGCCTAAGGAAGAAATGGAGCTCCAAATATAGTGGTACCTCAGGTTAAGTATTTAATTTGTTCCGGAGGTCCGTTCTTAACGTGAAACTGTTCTTAACCTGAAGCACCACTTTAGCTAATGGGGCTTTCCGCTGCTGCCGCGCCGCCGGAACACGATTTCTCTTATCATCCTGAAGCAAAGTTCTTAACCCAAGGTACTATTTCTGGGTTAGTGGAGTCTGTAACCTGAAGCGTGTGTAACCTGAAGCGTATGTAACCCAAGGTACCACTGTACTGAATAATGCTTATTAACGCTTGTGATAGAGGGTAGGTGAAGGGAGTTAGATGTGACACCTTCCTACAGGGTTCTCTGCCTTTGAGATTCAAAAAACCTGGCTCTTTTCTGAGGTGGATTTTATTTGGTCCAACCATGGAATCTGCTCCATCTTCATTGTCAGACGTCTGGTCAATCAAAAATGGACACAAGCAGAAGCGAAGACAAAAAACCTGACAGAAACCATTTCAACTTCCCTAACTATTGTGAAGCCTACATTTTAAAAGGCTTGGTCAGTTCGGGCAGCACGGCCTACAGTTAAAAAGGCATAACTGGAGGAAGAATATTCACAGACAAAACAGTAAAATGCCCTCCATTCAAGGTTTCCTGAATGGATTCCTGTCAGAATCTCAGGTGCTGTAGGTCGCAATGTTGAGCTCTATCAAAACATGGGAGGTTTGTCACATAGAGATATGGACTGAATTTCAGAACAGATATTATGATCTAACAGGGAGCTTTACCAAGAGAGGCCATGATCCCATTATTCTCCTCCATGACTTCCTGATGTAGAGCTCTCTGGTCAGGGTCTAGCAACGCCCACTCCTCGTCTGTGAAATGAACAGCGACATCTTCAAAGTACAGTGACCCCTGAAAGAAAAAGAATGTCCTCCTCTCAGACAGCACAAAGACTAGTTGGTACACATTGTTCTGTTGTTTTAATTGGATTTTGTTGCTGCACAATTTAAGTGTGGATGCATCTTTTAATGTCTTAATGGAATTATTTTATTGTATATTTTATTCTGTATTTTATTGTGTATATTGGGAGGGGACCCTGCAGATGCCCTAAATCCAAGTTCAAGGGGAACAGTGGGCAGGGGAAGAGGTAAGAGACAGGGGGAAATGCCATGGAGCAACTGATGAGGCTGCCTAGGTGAATCCAGGCCACTGTTTTTTATGGTACGTTATTTTCTTAGAAGCCTATTTTAGCATTCACTGATAAACATGGAAAGAAGGCTGCAATGACTGATAGATATACTAGTGACATTCAGAAGGAGTTAGGAAGAAAGAGCTGTTTGTTTTTCTCAGCACATAAACATTCTCTAGTGGTATATTCAGCCTTTGTTAAGGGAAGCTTTGACAGAAGGCAAGAGGATAAGAGAGATTCGTTCAGGGGCAGAACCACCCTGGCCGCCCCACCCCTCCTCCTCTGTCCCCACAAGGCTCCTTCCCCCTACCTGATCTGTTTCCACAGCCACTGCTTCCCTTCTGCCACCATGAAAAGATGATCTTGTCAGCATCCTTCTTTTACCTGTGAGAGACAAAGGGAAGTGGGAAGCCAGGAGGCCATGATGCTTCTCCCCGGCTGAGTGTGTTTTGATGTTTGTACCCATTTCATATTAGTTGGCCCCAAGAGCTTTCCCCAAAAGATTCAAAGAACCCACGGATAGTTTCAGAATCAATAGAATGTGGTCAAACGGAGAATGAACTCCTTCCTCCTTACCCAGCGGCCTCTCTCTGATGTCCAATGAAGTCCTCTCTGCTTCAGAGGAATCCAGGCCACTTTCTGCAAAGATAATCCTTCCCTAAAACAGCAAAAAGGATTCAAAACAGAGGATGGGGAGAAGGATAAGAAAAGGAATCGCAGATGTAAAATGTAAGGTTATCTGATATACTTCCTTGGATGGTTTCCAAAAAGGGGTGCATAGTTACTAGAGCATTTTGGGATACTCTCCCTCCTGTTCACAGCCCTTTGGGGTATCCAGAGGAAAGTTTCTCTCACCTGCTTCTCCGCCTGCTTCCTCTCCTCTGCCTGACTCAGGAGGAAACCTTCGGCCAGGGCCACTGCCTGGGAACTGGTCTCTGCTCTGCATTCCCTCACCCAGCTCTCCATCTCCGCTGGAAGGACAGCCAGGAACTGCTCCAGGATCACCAGGTCCAGCATCTCAGCTTTCGTGTGCCTTTCTGGCTTCAGCCACTGACAACAGAGGTGGTAGAGTCGGCTGCAAACCTCTCGAGGTCCTTTGGCCTCTTGGTAGCAGAACTGCCTGAACTGCTGCCTCTGCACCTCTGAGCGAAGGGTGTCCTCCTCACTCAGAATCTTCTGCATGGAGTTTTTCCAGAATCCCCCACTGCTCCGAGTTTCCATGGCATGGCCTCTTCCTGCTTCAGGGCCCGCTAAGTATTGCTCATCCATCTGTGCTTTCAGGAAGCCTTCTGGAGAGCGAAAGGAATTCCATTTTTCTTCTGCCATGCTCTGTCTGTCCAAATTAGAGGCGCTGGCAAATGCTACAAAGCAAACACATTGTTCTGTTATCAGTGCTATTTTTCTAGAAAAAGAGGTGCTGGAACTCATTGTGAACACCTCCCTCCTTCTCTTAGAATGACAATGGCACCCACCTGAGAGGTGCCAGAATGGAGTTCTAGTGAGTTCTGGATAAAAAAAAAGCCCTGTGTATTATAAAATGGACACAGTGTCAGGAGAAAATAGAGTTTCCCTGGATGAGTCTTGCTAGGAACCAGAGCTGGACAGCACCACAGCCCACACTCTCAGCTTTCTTTAAGAAAAAAAAGGAAAGAGGGTGAAGTAAGCCTCTTGCCCTCCTAGAAGGCTGGTCCAAAATGCAGAAGCCCTATTATGGGCTGGGTTTCCTCTCTTTATTAATGGCAGTTCTATCTCACCACTTTTTTCTCCAAGGTGCTCAAAGTGGCATCCATGGATCTATCCCACCTCACTGAATCCCCACAACTACCCTTGAAAACAGTTGCATTGGTTGTCAGTTCCTTTGCGGGTCCAATTTTTGTGTTCTGGGTGGGGTTGGGGGAGGTCCCACCATGAATGAGCTGAACACTCACCTTCATCCTTCCCTGTAGCCTTGGGACCCCCATCTCCCCCCCCCCATGCACCCTATAGCAGAAGAGAGAAGAGACTCACCAGATCCCAGAAAGTGCAGAGCAGAGAGACAACAGCTACCCCCTCCGCAGCCCCCCCCGCTTGCAGGAAGGGACGTGACAAGGCTTTGGCTCTGGAGGATCTGCCCCCGCCCTTATTTCCTGTCCTGTCTAGGAATCCAGTTCAGTTCCTTTTAACCCTTTCAAAGCCAAGCATATAAAGAATTGCTTCTCTCTCCCTCTGTGCTTTCTCTCTCTCTCTCTCTCTCTCTCTCTCTCTCTCTCTCTCTCTCTCTCGCAGGTACCCAGGAGGAGCATATGTGTTGCGCACACCCAGAGATGTTTTATTTTGGGGGATCCTCTTGGCTGACGTGCTGTGCTGCTCCTTCCTTGGAAACAGAAACAGGCAGAGCAGCATGCAGGGGAAAAGGCTTTGCGAGAAGCAGGAAACTCCATCCTGGAATCATAGGACTGGAGGATTGGACAGGTCCTGAGGGTCATCTAGTCCAACCCCTTGCAATGCAGGAATCTCGGCTAAAGCATCCAGGATAGAGGGCCATCCAAACTCTGCTTAAGAACCTCCAAGGAAGGAGATCCCATCACCTTCTTCCCATCAAACAGCTTTCCTGGTGTTTACTTGCAATCTCTTTTCCTCTCACTTGAAGTCATTGCTTTGGGTCCTCCCCTCCAGAGCAGGAGAATGCAATCTTGCCCCATCTTCCATGGGAGAGCCCTTGAGATATATGAAGGTGGCCATCATTACTCACATTCAACCAGATATCAACTGAGTGTTGAGTAGGATGACACTTCGTTCCTGCCTTTTCTGTGATTGAAGATGGGAGACGGCAGAATCATAGAAGCATAGAATTGTGGAGTTGGAAGGGACCACAAGGGTCATCTAGTCCAATGATGGAGAAAATAATAATTTCAGAGAACTGTATATTTGATGGTTTCATTTTCTTTTGAGTCTATGGCCTAGCTAAAATGAAGAGGCCTGGACCTGTTTTTTTACAGCACAGAACTAGTTGCTTTTAGGTACTGTACACAGTGAATGTTCGTTCCAGATCACTGAAAAGAATAAACTGTTAGACTTTATGATGGCCATTGTATGCATGAAACGAGAATCAGCTAGGCATGGCCGTTGTGATTAATATTGAATTGTTTTGTAGAGAGATGAAAAAGGATACTGAGAGACATTTAATGAATAGGAAAATTAGTCAAAGTTTAAACAGGGAAGGACACTGAGATGGGGGCTGGTTTGAACTAGGTGATTTTGATTGATTCGCGGTGGCGACACTAGGTGGCGACTATTCAGGTTGCTGTGATCCTTTGATTGTTAAATAGAAATCATTTGTAACATGGAAGTGTATTAAAGTGTGGATCTGAAGAAGTGTGCATGCACACGGAAGTTCACACCAATAACAAACTTAGTTGGTCTTTAAGGTGCTACTGGAAGGAATTTTTTTAATTAAAAATGTCAGGGGCTCAGGAGCAGGAGGACAGGGGAGAGAGGAAATGGAGAGCAAAGGGGAAGAATCCGAGGGCAGCGTAGAGGAGTATGACAGTGGCCCGAGAGATTCCATGAGCTTCTCCAGCGAATCAGAAGATTCCCAGAAGGGGGCGCCGACGGTCAGGGCAAGGGGGTCCCAGGGGGGACGCACCAGAAACAAGGAGCCAGCGGGGAACCCCAAAGCAGCAGCGGGGGATCAGGACCAGTTTCCCCACCAGAGCGTAGTGGGGGGGAAGAGTCACATGTGTCAGGGCCAGCGTCTCCTCCAGCAGGGAGAGAAAGTGAGTCAGGGCTGACCACGCCTCCAATGGAGGGGAGGTCAGTTGCAGCTAGCCCCCCCAGAGGGGGAAGCAGTGACAGCAGCAGCAGTGAAACGGTCAGGAGGAAAGCTGCTGGCTGGGCGCGCGCGACCTCGGGCGGCTCTGACAAAAAACATTGCTTTGGATGTGGTTCTTTGCAGCCTTCTTATTTCTGAGGCTGTCCCTAGGCACATTTGTATTTCAATAAAAGCCTGTCTTTTCCCTTGGAGCTTGCATCCTTTTCTGTTGGGTTTCCGGGTGGGATACCTCCAGTCTAGGAACCACTTTTAAATTTCTCCGTTTCATGTTAAAAATCGGATTGACTGATACACCACAGAGTCTCAGGAACTGGATTGAAGTGGGGAGACTGTCACTGGCAGAGGTGCCTCAAAAATAACCAAAATTTAAAAATCTCCTCCTTTGCCTGTCCTGCACTCAACATTCAGCACTGGCGTCTTTGAGGCTTGTGTGGATGTATGAGTTTTAACCCCTATGCTATTTATTGCAGGCTTTAACTGAAAATTTCTTTCATTTTGTTTTACAAGTTAGTTTTGAGGTGGTTTGCTGGTTTTATTGAAATAAGGTTTTGTTGCTGCTGGTTATATTGGTATTGCCAGGTATGCTGGGTGGTTGCAACCAAAAAAATATACAGGGGAATTTTGTGTTGTCCTTATTTGTTTTGTTTGTATGAATGCCCAATGAGAGTGATGGTCTCTGAAAATCTTGTTGATCAGGTCAGGAAGGAAGGTGAGTCCAGTTGCCCAGCCAAGTGCTGTGAGGTGAGGTCAAAAGCAAGGGGGCTCAGTGGAATTCTGTGAGTCATTTTTATCAGTAAGGGTATGAGCCTATTGTGTTGGTGGAAATCTGCTTAGACTTGCTGTCAGGGCTGCCCAAGGTCCCAGCTCACAAAGGACCAACGCTGCTTTGTTGTTAGGTACAAAGTCTTTATTGAAGTTCAGTTTCACTTCCAGAGCCGCAGCGTGCGGCTCTACGTCTCAACTGTTAGACCACTGATGCTCCGTCTGAGTCTCCTCCCCCCTGACACCAATTTAAGATTCTAGCCTTACTCCACCTCTTCCTCAGTTCCTTCCGCCTCTGGTTCCGCCTGGCCGTTGGGGTCTCGCCCTTTCTAGACTCTTCTGACGCTGAGTCCCCTGAGCCTTCCCCCTCCCTCCGGCGGGCTTTAGGAGCTGGTTCCCCATCCGGGTCTCCTGCTGTTCCCCGCGCCTGTACATTTGAACTTGGCGCGCGCGCCCAGCCGGTAACTTTTCTCCTGACCGTTTCACTGCTGCTGCTGTCACTGCTTCCCCCTCTGGGGGGGCTAGCTGCAACTGACCTCCCCTCCGTTGGAGGCGTGGTCAGCCCTGACTCACTCTCTCTCCCCGCTGGAGGAGACGCTGGCCCTGACACATGTGACTCTTCCCCCCCACTACGCTCTGGTGGGGAAACTGGTCCCAATCCCCCACTGCTGCTTTGGGGTTCCCCTCTGTCTCCTTGTTTCTGGTGCGTCCCCCCTGGGACCCCCCTTGCCCTGACCGTCGGCGCCCCCTTCTGGGAATCTTCTGATTCGCTGGAGAAGCTCATGGAATCTCTCGGGCCACTGTCATACTCCCCTACGCTGCCCTCGGATTCTTCCCCTTCGCTCTCCATTTCCTCTCTCCCCAGTGCTCCTGCTCCTGAGTCCCTGACACTTGCTTTGAGACCTGGTTCCCTGGCATTGTCACCAGAGACACCACACAAAGGATGCCCTACACAATCCTTTCCTAAGTGTGATGGCTGCCCTGGTACCTTTTCCCCAGTTCCAAAGCAATGAACCTGCTTACTGGAGTTCGATAAACTGTGTTTGGTGTGACATTATCTAAGAGACTCTGTTCCTGGCATTGCGTTTCTGAACCTCGTTCACCCAGGACACCTCTAAAATAGTTCCACTGCAATGAAATAAATTTCAGGGAAGCATCCTTTGATTTGAATGAGTTTCCCATTTATGAATCCATTGCTGTGGAACAATGCTTAAAGCAGCATCACAGACGAAAATTCACAGCAATGGATTCAGGGAAGAATCCTTGAGTACCAGTGGATTGAAGTATGTGTCTGGAATGGTAGTGGTTGCTTAAATGGTTCCATCACTAAGTCTTGGACAGGCTGATCTATTGTTTTGTTTATCTGCTATTTGTATGTGGTCTCTTTTGTCTGCTTCTTTTGTTAATTTTATAGGGATGTGGGTGGCACTGTGGCCTAGACCACTGAGTCTCTTGGGCTTGCCAATTGTAAGGACGGCAGTTCAAATCTGTGTGCCGGGGTGAGCTCCCCTTGCCCTTTCGCAGCTCCTACCAACCTAGCTGTTCAAAAGCATGCCAGTGCAAGCAGATAAATAGGCACCACTGTGGCAGGAAGGTAAATAGTTTTCCATGTGCTTTGGCACTCGTCCCATTGTCTCCCTCGGCCTGAAAGCAGAGATGAACATCGCACCCCATAGTCGCCTTTGACTGGACTTAACTGTCCAGGGGTCCTTTACCTTTACCTTACCTTTGTGAATTTATGTAAAAATCAGGGTTCAAAGTTTGATCCTTGTCAAATTTCCGCATAGAAAATAGTGTCAAGATTAGTAAATATAATTCTCTAGAAAACTTCAAAAAGCAATTAAGTTGTATAAAATATGCCCTGTTATGGTTGTTTTATCCTATATCTACACTCTATTCCCAGCTTCTTAATTTTCCTCTCAACCTCTTCCTTTTTTTCTCCCAGTGTTTCTCCCTCTAACATCCAAAGCCTGCCCAAGCCTGCCCTGGATTTTATTTACCATAAATTAACTAATTACAGATCAGAAATCTGACTTTTCCAAGGAAGCACCTTTTTTCACGGAACTGTCTGATATTATTGAATATTGTGGGTCCCCAGTTTGAAATGTAATAAATGGGTGGCTAAAGGCAAAATTCTTTTAATTCACTTATAAATCCAGGAAACCTCCCCCAGTGTATCACAGTGTTTTTTTGCCCTGGGGAGCAGGCAGAAACCAGAAAGCCCCTGAAATGCAGGAATCTTGTGCAATGCGGGACTCAAACCTACAACTCTGATATTAAGCCTCTTAATAGATAAGGTTCTATCCCTCAGGTACATCTATCCCAGTAAATATTCCTATTGATGTTTAATTGCATTTTAGTTCCTTCTCTTATTCTTTGTACTTTATTGTATTACAGTTTGAATTGTGTAGCATATGGTAAAATACAATGTGTAAGATATAAAACAAGCAATAAAAATGCAAGGAAAGATCACACAGCATCTAACAAAGAACATGGCAAAGGCTGCAATAAGCTGAACAAAAGTGGTCTGCTAAATCCCTCAGCCATTTTCAAACAGCCCATGAGGAGAGGAGTTTGGGTACCCCTCCTGCCATAAGCTTCTTTGAGGACTTTGGATGGAAAGTAGCAAGCAAATCTTTTCCATGTATCCTTGCATCTCTGTCCAGCTGTTGCAGCTCAGGATCTTTGTGAATAAAACAGGCATCTCCTTCTGTCCTAGTTTGGGAGCGTTACTGGCCTCGAAAGGGGTCAAAGCAGACACCAGCAGGCAGGGGTGTAGCCTGGGGGTGTCAGAGGGGCCATGGTCCCAGGCACAGTTTTTTGAGAGGCCATGAAGCAGGAGCCCCCTCCATGCAGGCGCCATGCTGGGGGTGCCTGCATGGGACCCTTTGCTCCATGCCCACCAAGTGCTGTGTTTGCTGGGGAGCGGGGGCAGCACAGGGCGGCCCTGCTTGGCTCCAGGGCAAACGGTCACTCTGGCAATGAGGGCAAAGGTGCCACCACAGGCTCCTCCACCCTCTGTGCCCCTGATGCACTCACACCCCCTCCCCTGGCACACGCCCCCCCCCCGGGTGCCAGGAACGCACGCTCTGCTGCTGCCAGCAAGTGTGAGCGGAAGTTTGAGATCAAATTGCTGTCCTGGCTGAAGCGGAGCAGGTCTGGGCATGATCAGGGCTGGCTGGGTGATTGTCTGGGAGCCATGGCCCCTTCCAGACCAGAGCACAAGAAGAGCCCTGCTGCTCAGACCAGAGATTTGTCCGCAAGCCAGTCAGTTTGAGTGCTCAATATGCAGGTCATTGAGTTGTTCTACCTCCCCAGTTAGGGGCAGCAATACTTCTGAACATCAGTTGCTGGAAGCCACCAGAGGGAGAGTGGCTTTTGTTCTCCCTTCCTGCTTGTAGGTTTCCCTCTGGGGGCACCTGGTTGCCACCGTGAGAACAGAAGGCTGGACTCGATGGGCCACTGGCTTGATTCAGCAGCCAGGCTCTCCTTAGGTTCTTAAATAAATAGGAGGAGGAGGATGTTTCATTTCCTAATATGAAGTCTTTGTTTTGAAAAGCCCTTTATTTATTGACAAAGCAATTAAATTATTCTGAAAGGAGAAGGTATTCAGTATATGGTCCCTCTTGGGGAAAAAGACGGAAAAGATTAAAACTTCTCATACAGTGTGAATAGTTACAGATTGGTAGCCGTGCTGGTCTGCCGTAGTCGAAACAAAATTAAAAAAATCCTTCCAGTAGCACCCTAGAGACCAACTAAGTTTGAAAGGAATTTTTAAATTTTGTTTCGACAGTGTGAATAGTCACACTGAGATGCCAAATGTTTCATCTAAGGGCTCATCCACACTTGGCTTGAGCCGTGATTTCGAGTCACAGGTCCAAGATGTTCTTCTTCGGTCTCACCACTTTCCCAGGGAAAACCCACACTTTACTGTTGAATTGACACAAACATCAAAACATATTCTTTTACCTCCTCATAGGGCTTCATTTTCCATTTATTTCCTTCCTCTTGTATTAATTTTTCATACATAACCCAATTTTTGCTCATATTTATCTTTTTCAAGTGTTAACTTGAAAACTTTCAGGCTGTTTATATTTTGATGCAGATGTTTAGATGCAGGCCCTCCACTAATCCTCAGATGATGAAAGTAGGGACATTTCTTTCTCCCAACTGACCCTCCTCGATGCCAATTTTTTGTTCCTCCCCCTGTAGAGCATTTCCTATCAGAAGAAGGGTGAGTGCCACCAGCACCACACCAGCAGGACCCAGCACAGACACCCTCCACCATCCTGAGAAAACCCCTTAATTCTGATTTGATTTGATTGGTAAATTTACAAGAAGACAAACACTCAGCAATAACAAAATTTTAGAAAGGGGCAAGATTAGACACAGATGCACAAAGCTTTTTTTTTTAAAAAGTCAAGATTCCTTGTACTCCGCTCTTTCTCCCTTTAGTCCCACCCAGGGTGGCCCTTCCCTCTGCCTGCTGCTCAGAGCCAGTATGTCATGCAGGACTGGGCAACAGCAGCCTCTCCTCCTCCTCCCCTGCTCTCCAGCAACTGAGAGGAGCTGCCCAAGCTGCCAGGGGAAATAGGGATGTTCTGGGCAGTGGCGAAGCTGCATGCTCCGGCACCTGGGACGGATAACAGGCGGTGGCATGGCTGGCACGTGTCCCGAGGGGCGTGGTGCCTTGCCCGTGGGGGCATGGCACACGCCCCGGGGCGTAGCACATGGCGCAGTGGGGGGTGGTGTGTGTCCGGGGGGTGGCCGCGATGGTACCCCCTCCCCGATGGTGCTGGGGGCTCTGCGCTCACCCCGCTCCTCTGCCAGTGGTTCTGGGATCACATCAGAAACCAGGATGGCTTCAGGACACTTGAATGGTGTGTAGATGTTAAATATTTTCTGGAACATATGCAGATGCCTTTCTTCATGGACTCATTGAACCCTGGGTGGCATTGAAGGGCTTCATGTAACCACAACAGAATATTATTATTCTTATTATTGTTACCCCTCCCATCTGGCTCAGTTTTCCCAGACACTCTGAGTGGCTTACAGCACATTCCTCAGGGCAGGCGCCACCACCGAGAAGGCCCTCAGAGCTGGACCTCAGTTTCTGGGCAGAAGGATGGGGGTCGAGATGCTCCTTCAAGTATACTGCGCTGAGGCTGTTTAGGGCTTTAAAAGTCAGCGCCAACACTTTTAATTGTGCTCAGAAACATACTGGGAACTAATGTAGCTCTTTCAGGACCAGTGTTATATGGTCTCGGTGGCCACTCCCAGTCACCAGTCTAGCTGCCACATTCTGGAGTTGTTGTAGTTTCCGGGTCACCTTCAAAGGTAGCCCCACGTAGAGAGCATTGCAGTAGTCCACATGGGAGATAACCAGAGACAGATGAATGCAAGCAGGAAGACTGCTAATCTGGGCCCTGCTAGGCCTACGTCTCCGTCATGCACACAGCAGAGAAGCCATGATATATCAAGATGAAGGACACCAGACCGCCTTTGTGTCTAACAAACTGCTTGGAGCCGTGTGCACATATTGGCTGCTTTAGATAAGGTTTATGGAGACATTGGCCTTACAACTGGGCAGCAGGAACAGCAGCCAGGATCCAAGACAAAGGTGTCAGGCGCTTTGGCAAAGCAGCGCTGAAGGGGCTTCAAAGTTCCCTCCATGGAACATTGGCGGGGGTAGGTTTCCCTGGCTGTTTTTCCTTTTCTGCCTTGGTGCCTGCTTTGCTTCACATGCTGTTATGAGGCTGGCAGCCATGGATTGTTACTGATCTAAACCTAGATTAGTTTCACAACCAGATGGGCTGGAGGGAGTCAGGAGTTGCATTATTTGCTGTAACTGATAGCTCTGTGCTTGCTACTTATTAGTTCCTGTGCAAATTAAGTTGCATTTAATATAATCATGTGAAAATAACTTTATTCTTAAATATTTCATCTTGCCTTAATTCCTTTCAATTCAATTGTCTATGCCACTCCTGCATAAGGTTTATATCATTTATCATTCTGTTTCATTTCATTTACTAATCTGATTCCAGGCACATACCCAGGGTTCAGTTTGGTTGGAATGAAAGCCAGCAGAGACCATGGTGTCTTCAGGATGTGTGGCTTATTTACACATATCTACAACCCGAGCATAGGGTGCTGGGGCTCCCAGCACTGACACCCAAAAAGGTCTTGCTTCTCCCAGCATTGGATTCCAGCAAAGATCCAGCATGTCTCTCCTTCTCTGGCCTCTTGCCTGCTTCCAGCCCAGCTCATACACACCCAGCTCTGGCCATTGTCCTTCTCACCACCAGCCAGGTAAGGGAGGGGATCTACCTGTCTGCCCTCTGACACAAAGCCATTCCATTCTTATACTAGTGACCCATATTTAGGGGTCATTATGGTCCTTACCTGACTAATTCAACAAAGGGATCCTCAATTAGATGTTGACCCTTATTGGATCCAGGAATTACGACACAGGCATCATACAGCCTAACTGCACATGCTCTGAGGTCCAAGCACAGTGGGCAGCCAAAGAGGACAGCAGTGTGACTGGGGTGGTGTGAGGGAGGCACCAGTGCCTCTCAGGGGAGACCTAGCTGGCCCTTCTGGGGTTGAAGGGATCATCAGGCCCCAAAGCCACAAGTGTAACAGTCTTCCTCCCACCCTGCTCATAACAGAGGACACTTCTGGTCCCCCAGAGCTCCAGACTGTGTTTGTGAATTCTAAAGTGTCATAAATAAAAGGCACATTCCTAAGTGCACAAGGTAAATGCACCCACGTAACTGCATAAACCTCATGTCTGAAAATGTACAGCAGCCATGCTTAGCTCCTAGCCAACCTCAGAGACTCCCTCAAGACACAGAGCAGGGAATTCCTAATAGGTTGCCCCTCTGTGAACAGATTTGACAAGGATCTATTAAATGGCCAAGCAGACCTGTTAAAGGAGCAGATATCTGTCCTTGGCAATGGATTCTGGAGTCCAGGTATTCACCATTTCAAAAGGATGTCTCCAGCATCCATTAAGTATTTCCAGGCAACTTGATTGACAGACTTGAAATACGTTGGAGAAATATGGACACTGAGCATGATCTGATTTCCATGTGCAGCCAATTTTGTGATGTACCGGTGATGTGTGTTGGGGTGTTCTTTCTGTGACAGGGCAGTCACTCTCTGAGGGTTTAAAAATTGTAACATGCTTTTGTTCAGGGCTCCCTCACCTCCTTGCAAGGGGGGCAGGCGGGGATGAGTCTATTGCAGGGGTTGGCAAGGTTTACCTCGCCTGGGCCAGTTCACTCCAGCAGAGATCCCTCTGTGGGCTGGATTGCGTGTCCGTGTGCCTGTGATTTCCGGCATCTGCATATCTGCATCTGTGCAGACGCAATTTCCAGTGTCTGCATCTGCACAGATGCAATTTCCAGCATTGGGAAAGCGAGTCCCTGTGCTGCGCTACACCAGTTTACCGCAGCGTGTGGGGACTTGCCGAGCGGGCGGCTCGGTTCAGGGGGGGCTCATGGGACGGTTAAATGACCCCTGTGGGCCACTTGTGGCCCATGGGCCTTAGGTTGCCGACCCCTGGTCTATTGCAACAGACCAATACAGATCAGCAGCTTGCCTTGCTTCCTTCCATTTGTATCTCTGACCACAGCAGACCTCCAGGGACCCAAAGTCCCCCCATTTTCCCCATAACATTTGTGGCTGGGGGGAAAGGGTGCCCCCCACTTTTCTGGAGGCCCCTTTCCCCACTGTAGGGGATCTTCAACCCGCTGTGCAGAGTGTGGCAAGGCATCTGGCGACCCCCGCCTGGGGCTCCTTCCCTCTCCCTCCTGGCTCAGTCTCACGGGCAGACGTAGGAGAGGAAGGAGGCAACTTCATTCCTCACCACGACTTTGCCAGGGTGGATGTTGTCGGGCAGGTAGTGGCAGGAGGTCATGGCCCAGGCATCCACAATGGCCACACGCAGGCCGGCGAACATGGCGCGCAGCAGGTGGTCCAGCTGCAGGGAGAGCCAGTCGCTGCCGTAGACAGACTTGTAGCCGGTGTTGGCCGTCTTGATGACCACGGTGGTGAGGGGGCTGCGGGCCAAGAGCTGGGCCACAGCTTGCCGCACCCGGTGCAGCCGCCCGACGTAGACCTCCAGGGGGAAGGTGGTGAAGTGCGCCCAGAGTGTGAAGGCCACCACGGTGTCAGGGCCACCACCCAGCGCATCCAGCTCGTTGGCCAGGTAGTGCAAGTCAGCCATCATGGTCTTGCCAGTGCGCAGAGGGAGACCGTGGGCACGCCAGCTCAGCACCAGGCCCCGGGTGGCCTCCACAGCCAGGAGAGGCCCCGACTGGTAAGTGACGTGGAGGTCGATCTGCTGGAGTGCTGGCAAGAGGGGCAGGGAGAGAGGGGGGACAGAGAGAGATTCAGACCCCAAACATCCCTGGGTTCTCCTGCTCTGGGTCCTGCCCACCCTCACAGGGACAGGGGGTGTAGCGGCTAGAGTAGTGGTTAGGATCACAGAGTAGGAAGGGATCCCCAAGGGTCATCTACTCCAACCTTCTGCAACTCAGAGTAAAGTTATTCTCTGGGCTGCACTTTTGGAATAAAAATCTACTCCCGCCACACCAAACTTTTTCATTAATAAGAAATGTGTTGGAAAACCCAAGTTGGATTGTCCTCAGCATTTCTTGAGGCTCTTGCTCTCATTTGGAAAATATATCTATCCATATTCTGCAAATGCAAAAAATTATTCTGATGCTGTACTATACTATAATTTAAGCATTTCTCAAATTGCCCTTGAATCTTCTGCCACACTTGCTATCCTCTCCTGCTACCCCACTATGGTGCGCCACACCCTTTGAGAACCCGCTCGGTTAGAGTGTTGGACTCAGACCTTGGAGAGACCAGGGTTTGAAGAGTTGCTGGATAGCTCAGTTGGTAGAGCACAAGAATCTTTCACTCAGGGTCATGGGTTCGAGACTCATGTTGGGTAAAATATAGCTCTTTGGCCCCTTCCATGCTTCTCCTAGCCCCAGCCATCCATTCCTCCTCTTTCCACCCGGCATGACCAAATGGGACCTCCCCCGTACCCCCTGCTCATTGTCCTCTTCCCTCCATTTCTTTTTGCCTGGTCTCCTCAGCTCAGCCCAGCTCAACCTGCCTCCGGTTCCACCTGAATGCCCAAAGTGTCCCCCCTGCCACTACCCCAGGGGAGCAGGCACTCACAAGGGATGAATCCCACCAGGAACTCCCACCACTGGCGCAGGGTGGAGTCTCCAACCATGTGGACAATCTTTCCTTTCAGGCAGCTGAGGGCCGAGTCTGGAGTAGTGAAGGGCCGACTGGAACACAGCAAGGAAACCCAGGTGTCCTGGTAGTAGAAGCCCACTGGGTTGGTGGGGGCAAGGCCAGGGCGGCACGGCTGAGGGGGTGGCGTCACTGCAGGAAAGTGGGCAAAGGAGAGAGATGGTCAGCTCCCACCAGGCCCGAAAAGTGCCACTCTGTCCAAATAGACAGGAATTCACCATTTCAAAAGGATGTCTCCGACATCCATTATCAAGTATTTCCAGCCAACTTGATTGACAGACTTGAAATATGTTAGAGAAATTTGTGACCAGGTAATAAAGGGACCAGAAACCAGCAGGGGGCAACTGACCCCCCTGGCAACTCACCGATGGCCTGCTGGGGCTTGGACAGCACCCGGATAACAGGCACACTCCCTGGGATGGGTCGGTCTGTCACAGCCCTGTGGGGACAGAGAGAAATGAGAAGTGGGGAGGGGGAAGAGGAGGTCCTGCAGGTGCTGCTGCCTGGGCTGCGCTTCTCCTGGGAAACTCCTGGCTCTAGGGAAGAACAAAGGGCATCAAGGGCCCCCAGAGCCCACCCCCCAGAGCCCCTCCAGCGGCTGGTGCATCTCCCTCAGGCACCTTCACCTGCCTCGTCTCAGCCTTTCCTGCCTGCTGCTTTTACACGAAAGGGTCACAGGATGGCTTTGGAGTCAGGGCCCAGAGAGACACTCTGCAGAAGCCGCCCAGGTGGCCCCTGGGAGATGGAGGGGCGCCTCCCCTGCCCTCCCCACCCTGCTCTTTGTTGTTTTTCTTCAAAAGATTCTGTTGGGGGTGGGGATATACAAAAATCAATATCAAATATATTTTGAAATATCAAAGATAAAAGAAACAGATCTAAATAAAAGCACAAACAAAAAAATGAAAAAGAAAAATAGGAGGGAAAGAAAAGAAGAAAGAAAAAAAGAGAACTTCTGATTCTTTGTCTGTCGACTGCATATAAAAATTATTCAAAACATTAGAAAAGAACTGTGGAATTTTTTTAAATATATGATTACAGCAGAGAGACTCTTGTGTGGACAAAGATGGAAGTATTTATTATTGTTTAATATGGAGGTTGTTGAAGTTGCTGGAAACAAAGCTGATATGTCTGATTAGAGGAAAACGATTGCTAAGGTTTATTAATAACAATAATTGGAGAACACCTTCCTTGTGTAAAAAGGAAAACGAATTAATCTGTGACATTTGTGTTGGAAGTTTCGGAAAATATTGCCAGTTGTAGGTCATTCTAGAGTGAATATTTTGAATACTTTCTTTTATGTAACTGACAGCCAAAAAATAAGAAGTCTTTTTTACTTTCCCTCTGTTTTCCTCTTTTCATTTCCCCCTTTCCTTTCCTTTTCTCTTTTTGTTTTCCTTTGGTGTTTTCTCTTCTCTTTCTCTCGCTGTTTGTTTTCATCTAGTTTATTTTCTCTTACTCTGTTATGAAAATGCTTTAACAAAACCTTATTAAAAGCAGAAACAAAACCCCCACCTCTCTCTTTGAAAGACCTGTCTAACAAGCCTCCGGGGCGACTTGGCACCCTCCCCGCCGCCCCCCCTCACCTCGCAAAGAAAGCCTTCTCCCTGGGCGCCAGCACGCTTTTGTAGCGCCCCGACGAGTGGCGCACAAGGGCCGCGCAAGGGTGCGCCTGGGGCCGCACGCAGAACCAGCGCTCGCCGGTGCCCGGGTCCACGTACTGGCAGGCCGGCCCGGGAGGCGGGTGGACGTTGCACTCGGTCACCTCTTCCTTGCCCGGCTGGTCTGGCTGCGCGAAGTAGCCGGAGAAGGCGACCGTGGAGGGCTGCGAGCGGCGGATGCGGCGCAACAGTGCCACGGCCTCGCTGGAGTGGGTGAGGCGCACCGCCACGCGCACGGCGCCCGCCCACAGCAGCGGGAAGGCCAGCGTGTAGGAGCCGTTGCCATGGTCCTGCACCGTCCCGGCCGCGGCCGCCTTCAGCTCCGGCGAGTGCACCTTGGCGCGCACGAAGTCGCCCCCGTAGCGCTTGCGCCGCCCGGCGTGGTCGCGCGCCTCAAGGCGCACCAGCAGCGTGTCGCCCACCGTGTAGTTGCGCGGGGCGTGCAGGAGCGCGTAGCCGCTCTTCTCCGGGCTGGTGGAGCTGGCGAACGCCACGTCGGCGGCCTCGGCTGGAGCCGGCCACGCGATCAGCTGGAGCAGCGCCTGCATCTCGCGGGCGTCTGGAGAGGGCATCGGGGCCGGGCGGGGGTCGCGCGCGGGCGGGGGCGCCGACTGGGCCCGGGGCTCCTCGGTGGCGATGATGTAGTACAGCACCTGCGGAGACCGAAGGAGAGCCGTCAGGCGGGCAGCAGAGCGGCGGAAGATCCTGTGGCTGCTGGCTCTAGTGTGACTCGAAGGAAAACTCGCGAGCAGGCTCCAAGCGCAGGGCGGTCTCCCCTTCTGGCAGGGCTGGCACCTAGAAGCATAGCTGCCGCTGTAGAGTGCCACGCTTAGCCTTTGTGGCAAGGAGCCATCGCGAGCATATTTTAAAGAGGTCTAGAAAGGGAGAACCCCCCTCTCTTTTCCCAGCCCCCACCCTCGAAGATGATGGTGGTGGTGAATTAAATTTGTATACCGCCCTTCATACATAGATCTCGGGGCGGTTCACAGCATAAACATGGCCATTCACATCCTGCACCGGGTCTTTCCGCGCTCCCCACGATGCCCGCTGGCTACCGAGGAGAGACCCCAGACACGGGCTTTGCGCAGGGGGGGTGTCTATTCCCTCTGTGCGCCAGGTGCCTCCAGCGAGGCTGAAGGGCAGATGGATGGATGCTCCTGACAGATTTGGATTTTTATGACTTTTTTGTATTAGGCTTCTGCATTCTGGCCATCTTTTAGCGCAGTGTTTCTCAACTGGGGGCCATATGGCTCCCTGGACCCTCCCCCCAGGATATTCCAAGGGGGCCACAGATGAAAATCGTGTAAATGGGGCGGGTACGGCACGAGACGGGGGGGGGCAGAGAGAGAAGTGAGAAGTGAAGAAAACAGAAGTGACCTAGAGAAATAAACAAGAAAAAGACGTTGCTGTTTCTTTGCAAGAAGTGCTGCTAGAGCTGCAGAACGAAGTAGCAGCCAGAGTAACTTTCAGTCAAGAAAAACACCGTTTTTGGAAAAAGTATACAATATCTTTAAAGTTTCCACAGCTTTGGGCTAAAGCAAAATTGTTTCAGTGGCATTTCCTACGTCTTACTTAGTAGAAGAAGGTTTCTACCTGGCCTGAGTAGTCTGAAGGGCGGGAGGGGGGGGGCAGCAGAGCGTAGAGGAGAGGGTCCCTGCCTAACCCCTTTCCCACCAGCCATTATCCAACACAATATTATTCCAGGCTGACCCTGCTTCTCCTTAGCCCCGGGAAGCCATGAGTCAAGAGAGAAGCAAGAAGGGAGGAAAGCTGAGCTCCTTCAAGGTTCAGCAGACCCCCCCTCAACCCTGAGGATGGGACCCTTCCCCAGCCCACTGGGACCCCAAGCCCTGCAGGAAGGAGGGGCAGGGCAGAGGGGGGGCAGGGCATCTCCTGGTTAAGCTCCGCTGGTGCCCTTGTGGGGCTGCGTGAACTATGGAAGGCAGGGGGGTGCAATCCAAACATCTGAGGCTGAGGTGCGGCTCCGGAAGTGGAAGGAGCATCCATCATACTCCCAACAACCGCTTATTATATTTGCTGCAACCCAGCAGGAACAGAGTCTTCCAAGAAGGATCTGGGAAGAGCCAAAGGGAAGGAGGGGAGGGGAGTGCCCGGAGGCAGAGCCCCTGCTAACACACACACACACACACACACACACACACACACACACACACTTCCCAGTTTCCTTTGGGGGAGGGAGCAAGAGACATTTTCTCTCAAAAAATTGACCCTACACAAGAAGCTACTGTAAGGAAGTTTTTGATTTTATTTTTAAAGCAAAGCTACCTTTCCCCTTTTTAATCTTAACTCCCAATTTGGACTGCTCTTACTTTGCTCCTCACACACACCAAACACACAGCAACACCCATCAATTCTGCAAGTCCTCTTCCTACAGAGGGAGAGGGAGGGCAGGGGGACAAATCCCCTCCTCCAAGCTCCAAATCCAGCAGGGATTCTGAGGGCAAACCACTGCAGAGTGCGTTTGACCCCAAAGGAAGAGGTTTAAGTAACTTCTGCCAACTTAGATAGAGGCACCACACGACTCCCCTCAAAGATTCCTGGATTTTGTTTGGGTGAGGGGAAATCTGGTCCAGTTGGGGGTGAACTATGGCTCCCAGGATCCTTGGGGAGAAGCCGTGTCCCTTAAATGTGCACATCCAGAACCCTGGCTGAGAAGGGCTGGAGGGGGAGATTAAGCAGCACTTCCCTCTCATCTCCACCAGTCAGTCAAGCATTTTGCATTTCCCCCCTGCCCACCCAAGTGGCCAGCAAAGCACAAGGTCCCCCCTCAGAACTCAGAAGACCACCCAGCCCAACCCCTTTCCCCGAGAGATGGGCTCTTCCACATCTCATTCCCTTTGGCACCCAACTCACTTGCCCCTGAAACATTACTGAGCAAAATGTGAGCACTCCAGGCAAACCAAGAGGCAGCTCATAGAACTATAGAATTGTAGAACTGGAAGGGACCCCGAGGGTCATCTGGTCTGTAAGGAATAAAAATGTCTCTTTTTCATAAAAGCATAAAAGGTCAAAGGGCCTCCAAAAGTTGCAGCTTCTGAGCAGAATGTTGCAACAACTCAGAAACCATAGACTCGCTTGGGGACTTATCTTTACTGGATTGGGGTTAGAATGTCAGAAAACAGGGTGGCTTACTGCTGGAATGTGGTTTAGACACTTCAGCAGGGTAGAACTGGATAGAAATCACCCTAAGGGGTGGTCAGGATGTGGCTTCATCGCTTGGGTAAATGCATGAGAACACACTTCCTTATTTGGGTAAAAGTACGGTAATTAAGAGTGATGGTCCCTGGATTTAGAGGGATGTCAATAGGGGCAGAGAGTTTAATATTTTAATTAGGCGGTCCCGATAAGACTGTAACCCCTGTGTGCCTCCACCCAATGGGGAACAGGTGATATAAACTTGTGTTTTACTAAACTGGGGTGTGCCTGCTTTTGGGACACCCAAATCTTGAAAGAAACGTATATGTAATCAATAAACTAACTTTTTGCTGCTTCACCAATTTTGCTCAATTTTTTATTTAAAGGTCCCAGGACCCAGAGTCTTGGGGCCGGTGTTTTATATCTCACATAGTCCAACCCTCTGCAATGCAGGAATCTCAACTACAGCATCCAAGACAGATAGCCACACACCTCTGCTTAAAAACCTCAATGAAGGAGAGACACCCCCCCAATGGGTCTTTTGTAAGTTCTTGTGGGAACTTCAGGATGGGACCCCACCCCCCGCTCAGGTTGCACATCTGTCTGACAGGCTTGATGGCGAATGCAAGTAGTGGGGCTGAGCAAGGACAGACCAGGAACAGGCCCCACAGAGGCAAGATGTCCACTCTTGACCCACATCGCCATTCCTTTTCAATCACATGCACACCCCAAAGTCAACCCCACGGAGCCCTCCCCACTCCCTGCAGGGGCTTTTTAGTTGGGGGCAACATGGCTTAGCCCAGTGACCAGCAGCAGCCCCAGGAGATGCACAAACCACCACGATGCTCCCACCCCCCCCAAAACACCCACCAGCCCCTCGAAAGACTGCATCCTCCCAAAGGGCTCCATTCAGCTTTTACCCCCACCCAGGCCTGGTATTTTTAGGGAGCATGTTACTCCCCCAGTCAACCTGCCCCCTTGACTCACCACCGGCAGGAGGGTTAGTCCAAAGCAGAAAAAAGCAGCTGGTCGGCAGCCCCCAGAAGTCTTCTTGGCCAGGTGCCTCATTGCTTCCTCTGCAGGACGGTCTGTGCTGACAGGGCACGAAGGTGGGAGTGACTCGCCCTCAAAGAGGGCAAGCACAACCTGCAAGGGGCAGAGAGCAGCCCAGGTGAAGGGAGGAAGGGAGTGGAGCAGTGAAGCCCTGGGTCCAGGGACACGCCTGTTTCCTGCTCTGGACCTTGCAGTGGGACTCTGACAGCCAGTGCAGTGGGACTCTGACAGCCAGGCTACGGACCTTCAGAGGAGGACTCTCCCTTCCTGCACTGGATCTCCACGTCAATGGCCGCCTGCCAGGGAAGGGACTTCTGCAAGCAGATCTCCTCCTCCTGGGCCTCCTCAGAGGCCCCTTCCCAGCCCCATCTCTGGTGCCATCACAGCAACTGAGGCAGAGCCCATGGAGGAGGAGGAAGAAGAGGAGGAAGGCCCCAATATTGTCTGCAGGGCAAGCAACTCTGAACAGTTGCAGAAGGGGCGGAGGAGGAGAGGGTGTCTCCTCCTGGACTGCCTTCTCAAAAGGAGCACCTGAGGAGCAAAGCTCCATTTTCCAGGGAACGGGAACCACCAGGGAGAGGCAGGGCAGCTGCTGGAAAGCCACTCCTCTGGCTGGGCAGGCAGCCACATGAGTCAATGTTGTACATAAGTAGCCAGGGCTCACCTCCTGTGGACCTCAAGGTGGAATATTATTATTATTATTATTATTATTATTATTATTATTATTATTTATATATTAATCCCTGAGAGGCAGGTTGGGCTGAGAGGTAGAGACTGGCTTCATGTGAGGATTTGAACCCTGAGCTGTGTGGCAATCCCCCCTCTTGCTGTGGGCGGGGGGGGGGAGAGAGAGAGAGAGGCCAGCAGATGCAGTTAGGAGTTAGGCTTGGAAGAAATTCAAATGAAAGCAAGAAACCTCAGAAATAATTTTCTGACAGGAAGAGCTATTCAACAATAGAACAGACTCCTTTAGGAAATTGTGGACTCTCCTTCCAGGAATTTTAAGCAGAGGCTGGATGGCCCATCTGGATGCTTGAGTTGAGATTCCTGCATTGCAGGGGTTGGACTAGATGACCCTTGGGGGACCCATCCAAATCTATGATTCTATGATTCTAGGACCCATTAAAACAAGCTGTTTTTAAAACCAGCATATCCCACATAAAGGGGGGGCTGTGGACTTGGTCTGGCATTCTGGGGCATCCTCAAAGCGTATCTGTCCTGGCAATGCTTGGATAGTGGCCCTGGCCCAAAATACCAGGATCAAGGCAGGTTTTTAATGTAGGTAATAAAAGGGACAGGCTGGCAGAGCAGATGTCTTGCATGCAAGAGGTCTCGGGTTCGGTCCCTGGTGTGTCTACGGAAAGCCCTCTAGAGAGCTGCTGCTGCCCGTCAGTGAAACTGATACTGAGCTAGATAGAACCATGGAATTGGGAGGTGGAAGGCCATCTAGTCCACCCCCTGTAATGCAGGATTCAAGATCGCCTGTCTCAGCACAAGGCAGCTCATGCCTACAGCTTCACCTCCAACAGGAGATCTTCCAAGAGGAAGAAATGAGTTGCTTGAGGAGGGATCAGTTTTATACTACCTGTATTTAAGAATCCATTAAGTGGATTGCAGTGTACAGTGAAAATATCGCATAACAAAATATATAATAGAAGTAAACACATACATAGCAGTTTGAAAGCAAATCTTTAAAAGATCAGATCACACAAATTCAGTCTGGATCGTAAAACAGCTAAGTCACACTTCGGAGGAAGCTCCGTCAGAGAGAAAAGGTGTCTGAGGAAGCTTCTGGAAGCAAGAGCACCAGTTCAGTCAGGAGAGGGTTGCGGGCGGCTGGAGCCACAGCACGAAAGCCCCAATTTCTAGCTAAGAACGTAAGAGCCTGCTGGGTGCTATGTGAAAAACTGACAGTAAATTCCAGGGAAAGGGATAACTCTGGAAAATGCCAAGATTTCAGGTGGCCCCTTCCAAAGTCACTCATTTAATTGTGGATAATGAAATCAAACACCAACTGCCTCCTTTATCAAGCGGCATCTCTGTATTGTTGCGATTTAATCAGGGACTTGCAAGCTTTTGAGCATTAACCCTGAATGACGAATCCAGCTCTTCTTAGCTGTTGGCGATGAGCCCAAAGAGCCCGCCTTGTGGCAAGTGCTAAGCACCCTCCGTGCTGCGCAGTCCTGTGTGTCCTGGCTTGAAGGCAAGCCCTGCCAGATGCAGCAGGACTTGCTCCCAAGAAAGTGCACATTGGACTGAAGTCAGGAGGTGTAACATTTCCTCCTGGGCCTCTAACAGCAGCCGGCTTGGCAGAAATTCAACAGCTGAAGCTCCTTCGTGTCAGTGTGGTGGGGAGGGGAGCAACTTCCAACCTGAGTGTCTTGCATCATGCTCTCCGCTAGGACCCCAAATTCTTGTTCCTGGTTGGTCATCGCCAATTCAGACCCTGTTCACATCTATATGAGGGTCAAATTTTTTGCTCTGGTGTGCATGCACTGCACGGTCTGCATTTGCCATTTGACTCCCAGTTCACCCGGTTTGGAGCTATTCATTGGGAGGACGGTCCATTTATTCCTGCTCTCTGCTTCCCATGAAAAACTTTTTGAAAGCCTAAAGACCATTGCTATTTTTCTAGAAAAAGAGGTGCTGGAACTCACTCTGAATGCGTCCCTTATTATCTTATAATGGCAATGGTGCCCACTTGAGAGGTGCTGGAGCTGAGTTCTGGCTGAAAGAAAGCCCTGCTAAAGACAACGTTGACAGAACCACCTCTGCCAGTATGCTTGTTGACACATCAAAGAACTTCAAAAGGTTTGCAGGACAGGACTTTCCAGGCAGAAGCCATGCTGGCTCTGCTTCATCAAGGCTTGTTCTTCTATAATAATGCTTTCCATCAATTTCCTCTGGACAGTCATTAAGCTAACAAGCCTGTAATTTCCAAAAGCCCCACCCATGGATCCCTTTTGAAATATGGTGTTACATTGGCCAGTTCCCAGTCCTCAGTGATGGAGGCTGATCTGAGGGGCCAGTTGTACATTTTTGTTTTTTAACAAAGCAGCAATTTTGCATCTGAGTTCTTTGGAGTGGATGCCATCCAGGCACAGGGATTCATCGGTTTCTATTTTGTCCATCAAGTCTAGGACCCAATCCTTTGCCAACACCATCTGCCTCAGCTCCTCAGGCTCCCTTCCTGCAACAGGGACTTTGGGATAGGGACCTGTCTGGCAGCTGTGCATCAGCTGAGCTAGAAAAGAGGGAGCAGTTGTTCAAAAATATCACTAAGATCTTAAACTGCCACATTATCCCAGCTTCTCAGTTTTAGCACTTTTACCTACATCTGATGAGGGTAACCAAAATCTGCATTGTAAAGACTTGAAAGGGCACCTGCTTATAGCGGTTAGGACCACCGCTAGAGTTTTGGGAAAAACTATGGTAGATGGGGCCAATTTTACTACTTGGTACACTGAAGCGTGGGAGATTGCCCTGCTGGGAAAACTAACTGATAAGCTGAGAGTCCTCAGGGTCAAAGGGAAAAGGACTATTTCGTACCTGTTTGGTCTGACTTAATTCATTTTTAAGCAAAGAGGAATATATTCAAAGACCCACAAGTGAATCTGGCTGATACAGTGACAGGCATTTTAATACTTTCATTTACCTTCCCTTGCTATAGGGAAGGTAACTTTGCATTCTTCAGTAAATAATTACAGTCCCTCCCTTCTGCACATTCACATGCCTTTAGTTGATTTATTTTGGTTTTATTCCATGAGACCTTCCCCCCCCCCCAGCTTTGCCTCTCCGCACTACGAGGCAAAGACAAAGAGCCACCGCTGCACATTACTAAATGTAACAATTCACTGGTAAATGTATCTATGTACTGGCTCAACGGGAAAACTTCATATAAAAATTCATATATGTCAGGGGCTCAGGAGCAGGAGCACAGGGGAGAGAGGAAATGGAGAGCGAAGGGGAAGAATCCAAGGGCAGCGTAGGGGAGTATGACAGTGGCCCGAGAGATTCCATGAGCTTCTCCAGCGAATCAGAAGATTCCCAGAAGGGGGCGCGACGGTCAGGGCAAGGGGGGTCCTAGGGGGGACGCACCAGAAACAAGGAGCCAGCGGGGAACCCCAAAGAAGCAGTGGGGGATTGGGACCAGTTTCCCCACCAGAGCGTAGTGGGGGGGAAGAGTCACATGTGTCAGGGCCAGCGTCTCCTCCAGCGGGGAGAGAGAGTGAGTCAGGGCTGACCACGCCTCCAACGGAGAGTGGGGGAACGGAGGGGAGGTCAGTTGCAGCTAGCCCCCCCAGAGGGGGAAGCAGTGACAGCAGCAGCAGTGAAACGGTCAGGAGGAAAGTTGCTGGCTGGGCGCGCGTGCCAAGTACAAATGTACAGGCGCGGGGGACAGCAGGAGACCCGGATGGGGAACCAGCTCCTAAAGCCCGCCGGAGGGAGGGGGAAGGCTCAGGGGATTCAGCGTCAGAAGAGTCTAGAAAGGGCGAGACCCCAACGGACAGGCGGAACCAGAGGCGGAAAGAACAGAGGAAGAGGTGGAGTAAGGCTAGAGTCTTAAACTGGTGTCAGGGGGGAGGAGACTCAGACGGAGCATCAGCGGTCTGACAGTTGAGACGTAGAGCTGCACGCTGCGGCTCTGGAAGTGAAACTGAACTTCAATAAAGACTTTTGTACTTAACAACGAAGCAGCGTTGGTCCTTTGTGAGCTGGGACCTCGATTTCGGAGACCAGCTTCACGTAGGTGTTGGAATGCCAGGTGGATAATAGGTCGTCATTGGTAGGGGGTTGAGATATTGACAGTTCCCCCCTTTGTCGAGGTGCCATGCCCGCGGGGTGGAGGGGGTCTTGTCGATGTAGGTAGGTGAGGTTTGTAGCCACACCTCCACATCTTTGGGGCCCCGAAGTATCCCACTCCGTGGGTGGGGTGGTGGAGTGATGCCAGCCCTCAAGGTACGCTCTGCCATCCCAGGTGGAGGCAAGGCCAATGTCCCAGACGCAGCAGTACCATCGGAGGCAAACTCCCTGGAGGGTGGTGGGGCGAGGTACGGAGTCCACTCTCTGGCAGTAAAATCCATGAATCAGACGGTCGGTCGGGGGATTTCGGTCAGTGTAAACTGATTCCCCACCGCCATTGTCTAAAATTGTCCAGTTCAGCGATTGTTGGGGCACACCGTCGGAGAATAGTGTATAGGAACCATTTATACAGCGGGCTCGGTTCCAGGGACCATCTCTGCTTAGTATGAGTTTGCCGAGTAGGGTGTAAGTTGGAGAAGGGACGAACAGTTCCCAAGTTTGGTGTGTGGTTAGGGTAGGTAGTATGGAATGGCGGAGGAGGACACGGGTCTCCGGTACGCAGAAGTCAAAATCCCCCAGGCGGTCCAATGTCCCTCTTTTCACCATGTCCACAATACCGAAATCAAGATATTGGTGCTCAATTTGTAATCCTGGGCATGAAACATGCGTGGTCATGGCGGTCATGGTTGTGGCAAAAATGGGAAACATGAGTAGGACGGAGAAGGGAGGAGGTATGGTGTGTCTGGTGGAGAGCATGGTGGTCGGGAATAGGGTGGTGGTAAGCGGCAGGCTGTGAAAGGCAAACTGTCAAAAGGCGAGCTGTCAAAGGTGAAGTTGTCAAAAGGCAAGGCTGTCAAAAGGTGAAGCTGTCAAAAGGCGACCTGTCAAACGGCGTGCTGTCAAAGGTGAGTTGTCAAAAGGCGAGCTGTCAAAAGTCGAGCTGTCAAAAGGCGAGCTGTCAAAAGGCGAGCTGTCAAACGGCGTGCTGTCAAAGGTGAGCTGTCAAAAGGCGAGCTGTCAGACGGCGTGAAGCGGTGTCTTACGGAGTCGGAGGCGGATCGGGGGTTGCTCCCGGTTGTCCATTGTTGTGACAATTTCAGAAGTTCAATGGGTGGTGCTGGTGTTGAAGCAGGTCCGGTCTGTAGGGCCCGATTCGTGCCCCGATCTGGTCCAGTCTGTAGGGCCCGACTCCATCACCGACATAGCAGGTTCCCGGACTTTTCCGGACCTCACTACTGCCTGGGCCGCGGTGGTCGACCAACCCCCCCACTGGAAGCCACAACCTACGGACTCTATGCTACTGCAAGCTTTTGCCTCGGGGAGGATGGAATCCTACCTTAGTGGCTTATTCTGGGTATGTGGGCACCGCGCATACACCTGGGTAAGCCCGCACATGTCTGGATCCTGTTTCGTAGGATACATTGTCCCTGGCATCAGAATAGTCCCACATCTACCCCCCAGGAGACAAAGAAATAAGAGAGAACAAAAGGAGCTGTCAGACCTCTTGGACGTGGCTGCAAATGGAGAGACTGTAGGCCGAGCCCTCTTCCCCGCCTATGCGGCCGGATCTAACCACGTAGCCATCCTTCGACTCACCGACATCCTTCTCAAATTCATGCAAGAAGCAACCCAGGTTACAGACTCCCTGATGACGGAACTGTCTGAGGTAAGACAGCTGAGTTTACAGACCAGGATTGCGACGGACTTTCTACTGTCCAGTCAGGGAGGGACATGTGCCTTAATAGGCACAGAGTGTTGTACTTATGTGACTGATCAATCTTTAAATATCACTGGACATCTGAATAATATCCACGAGTTAGCAGGGAGACTAAAAGAGATACAACATGAGGGACTATCTGATGTGGACTTGTGGGGTTGGTTGCCCAAGCTGAGGTGGCTCCAGCAATTGCTCAAGGCTATCTTTCTTACTGCTCTTATTGTTGTCCTTTGTATCTCAATCCTCTGTTGTACTATGCGTTACTCCTTGCTGCTCCCTCCTTCGCTGTCCTACTCAACCTTCCCCTCTTACCCTCCGAGCCTATTCCCGTTCACAAGGCACCTCTACCTTCCCAGAGTATGTACAGATGAGACACCTGGGGGAAGGAGAATACGAGATCACTGAGATATAGGGTGCGGAGAAAGGATTTGCAAGTTCTTACAGAACTTTAATGCAAATCTATCTCCGAATGGGGGACTGATACGGAAGGAAGGGGGGGGGCATGCATCCCTTCACCCTCCGCCGGTCACTCTACCCCAAGCCCCATAAATAAAGTGCCTTTCCCTTTCCTATGCGGGCGAAATAAGCCCAAACTCTTAGGCCTCCTTCCCGCTCTATCTTTACTGTGGGTAGACCGTACAAAGTTATATCCCCATTCGTTTCAATGGCCGCGTTCTATCCAATCAGAACCATGCATTCGTTTTGCAGAGCTAGCTCAGCGAGCTCTTGCACGCCTCATTTAACCTCTTGACAAGCTACTGACGGCTCCCCGCTGGGAGAACAATGGAACCGAAACTGGTGAACTCGTAAAAGTGTCAAATCTTGCAACAATGTATCCATTTTGTTTCCGACTTCAATTACCAATATAGAATGAACTGAAACGAACTAAAAATCCTTAAAAATTCGTATAAAATCAACGGTAACTCCGATCTCCTTGGTTTTGGTGTCGATCGACTCAGTCTCTTCAGGACTCCATGACACCTCCCCTGCCTCCATAATCCCTCAAGCGAGATGTCACGTACTCAGGAAGACCCTAATCCGGTCAAATCGCTCTGCCTGGCCTTTCCTCTGGGCAGTGCCAGGTGGCAGACTTTACATATTCGAACTATTGTCTTCTCATCACCGGTACTCAGGAAATGTTTATCTGCGCATATCTCCAGCTCTGCATATTCCCCCTCCCTCCTCTGTATGTTAATCCAGTGTAACCCAACCTCCCTTTAATGTATTCATGATGTCATCTGTGTAACCCAACCTCTCTTTAATGTATTCATGATGTAGCTATGATGTATTTTGCACTGTATTATGGGACATGGAGGGAAGTTTCAAAAGCTCATGTCACCCCTTTCCCGCTGTTCAATCTCGCCTTGAACCTGTTGCGCAATAAACGTGGATCTTCTGCAGCTTGCTCCTGTTTCCGGCTGAGCTCATTTTTCCTCCGCAGGGACCCGCGGACTTAGTCCGACGAGCTGGGTGGCTGAGCAGCCTCACACCCAGATTTTTACTGTAACACAGAAAATTCAGGGTGCGCAATCAAGCCCATCTGAACCGCTTGCCAAACAAGCCCACTTCTCCCCAGAGTCCAGGCTTTTTGCTATATGGAGATGGCAAAGCTATAGAATCCTAGAACCGTAGAGTTGGAAGGGAATTCACCCTGGCAAAGGAGGGGTCTCCAAGCAAGCATCCATGGCAGACGGTCATCCAAGGGATCCCCAAGGGTCATCCAGTCCAACGCCCCACAACACAGGAAATGCAATTGCCTGGAGACCCCCAAACCCTAGCCCCCCAAACCTTTGGGGTTTCCTCCACAATTCTATGATTCTAACTCGATTGCTGGGCCACTGTGGCCTGATCCAGTAGAGCTCTTTTTGGTTCTCACAGAACCTCCCCATCCAGAGGCAGTCTACCTTGATTCCTAGGGGGATTTGGCCACTGGGGTAACAGGATGCTGAGCTAGGGGCCCCCCTTTGGTCTGATCCAGCAGGCTCTCCTGACATTCTTATAGGGGGAAGCCCCTTCCAGCCACACCCCGAAGCTGCTCAGCCTCACAGAATCATAAGTTGGAAGGGACCCAGAGGACCATCTAGTCCAACCCCCTGCAATGCCAGATTCTGCAACTACCCCATACAGAGATCAGACCTGCAACCTTGGCGTTATCAGCACCACACTCTATCCAGGCCTCCCTCCCCTTCCAGTCCCGCAGTCCCACCCAAAGCCCCTTTGCCCACCTTGGTCTCATGCTTGGCAGAATCAGGGCCATGCACAACAGTCCTCGCAGCCCTGGGCAGGGCGGGGGGGGGGGGGTTGGGGGTCTGTCCACACGCCTTCCTGACCTGGATGAGGCAGGCAGAGGCTCCTCACTCACCTGCCTCACGCAGCATCTGTTCTGGCCTAAAGCGAAAGGGAGACTGAGGCACATGTTGCTGCCCACCATTTTCCCGGCTGCAGAGACGTCATCTCACTTCCTCTTCCCACAACCAGAAGGTGGGGGAAGAAGAGCAGGATCTGACCCAGCCCTCGCTCTCCATCCTGTGTTTGGGGTCTGGGCAGGAAGGGGAAGGGCAGAATTGCAGAGCACAAGCTCCCACACTCCCCTCAGACCCTTCCTGGAAGCCATGAAGTGAGGGGGGGGGCAAGGAGGCCACTGCCAGAACCCCAGGAGACAAGGCAGAAGCAAGGAGGCCGCTGCCAGAACCTCAGAAGACAAGGCAGAAGCAGGACATCAATAAATTAAATATTTTATTATTCCATAATTTAAGAAAAAACAGATCCAGAAAATAAGACAAATTCCTTTGTGCTTAAAAAAGGGGGCTTCTCAGTGCTTTGGGAACCCCCTCCCCAATGCGCTCGAAGGTCCACAGAAGGATCGACAGCCTATGGGGTGGGGGCAGAAATGTAAGTCTGGTCCCTGCCCTAGTTGGAGGGGGCTGCCTCTTCACCTACAAGCTGCTAGCCCCCCTCCTCTGAGAGGGAGAAAATAGGGGGCAGCTGTCTGCCCCCCTCTCCCCCTTCCCTTCACCCACCCCACCCCCTCTTAGATCCCCACCAAAAAGAGAGGCGAACTCAAAGGTATAGAAAAGAAGTGAAAGTTCATTGCTAGGCCTCTCCTTACAGCCCCCACTTAAAAAAAACCCTGGTTTCCCTCCCCAGGTAATAAAAAAACCCACCCTACAAGACTTGACTCCCAATCCCCCCCCCCGCCTCTCTTTGTCATTCCCATAAAATTAAACCCCCACCTCACAAGTGAGTGGGGGGTTTTGCATGGGGGAGAATGAGAGCCCCAATCCAGCCCCCCTTTGACTGGATGCAGAGGGAGATTCCCCCCTTCCTGGTGGTGTTGGGGGAGGGGGTGATGCCAGAGGAAGTCATCCATTTGAGATGCCAAACCACTGTGGGGGTCACCAGCCCCCCAGCAGGAGGAGCAGGAAGAGGGGGGAAAAGACCTTGGCTTGCAAAGTGGCCCCTGTGGGGGGCAGCCCAGCCCTACTGCTTGGCCGCCCCCCACTGTGGTTCTGTCGGGAGGAGGAGGAGGAGCCCTTCCCAGGCCGCTCCCTGCGAGGTGGGCGGGCATCAGAAGAAGGGCGGGATCCCGCGGGGGAACCCCCAGCCCTCCCTGCTCCAGCCCCCAAGGCCGGCCGGTCCTCGCTGTACCCAGCACCTGATCCGCTCCCGCCGTCCTCATCTGGAACAGAAAAGAGAGGGGAGGGTGGAAAGGTCTCGTACTCTCAAGCGCCAATCTGCAGGTGTTACGGAAATTACGGGGGGGGGGCGACACATCTTTGAAGTTAAATATTACAAATATTATGCCTGAATATATCCTTCCAACTGGACAGCTCAGGGAGGTCACCTAGCTTTAAAAATAATATAAAATCATCTCCTTTCCCAGTTCCCCCCATTCCAAAGCTATTTTCCCCTGGCAAAAGGACTCCAGGAAGTTCTCAGAGGTGACAATTGCTGGGCTCATTGTTAGCCAAAGGAAGCCAAATCTCATCACCTGACTCGCCTCAGGCTCGAGACATGCAAAGGAACTTCTATTGTACTTTTGGGTGGTGGGTACTTAAGACATATTTGTCTATGCTAATCTTATACCTGAGTCTTGCCCCGCCATGTCTGCTTATGCTAATCTTGTACCAAGGACTTGTCTGGACATGTTTGCCAAGGTTAACCCCTCCCCTTCAAACTGTATTCTGGGATATGGTGGGAAAGTTTTAAACGTCTTTGTCACCCCATCCTCGGGGTTCAAAATTTGCTCTTTGAACCTATTGCGCAATAAACTTTGGTCTACAGCTATTTGCTCCGGTTGGCTGGACTCCTTCCTTTATTCTGCAGGGACCCGCGGGCTCTGCCCGACCAGCTGGGGGACTGAGCAGCCTCGCACCTAGATCTTTTTCCTAACACAGGAAACCCAGCTGACATTCCCACAACCATGGGGCAAATGGATATGTGGATGAGCCCTCGCTGGGAAGCCCCTGCCAGAGAGGGACGGGGGTGGGGCAGGTTGCTCCCACCCCTTTCTGTCTAGGCACCACCAACTGATTGCTAGACAGCTATGCTGGGGGTTGGGCTAGATGACCCTTGGGGTCCCTTCCAACTGTACAGTTCTGTGATTTTAAGAGCCAAAGGCTTCCCTAGGAGCTGGGGTTGGGGGGGAGTGTTGGAGGGCTTAATTTATTTCCCCCCTTGTAGGTGCAAGGTCAGTCAGCTGTCTTCATCAATGGTTCCCATTTGGGAGCCATATGGCCCAAGCCCCCCAGGATATTGCAAGGTGGGCACAGGTGAAAATCATGTAAATGGGGGGCCAGAGCGCGAGGTTAGGGGGCCACAGAGGGAAGTGAGAAGTGAAGGGGGGGACTTTAAAAAAAAAATCCTGATTGGCTGGCTATCCTCTTAGCCCATCCCAAGTGGGGGGGGGGGTCCTGGCTTGTTTCTGATGTGAGAGGGCGGTCGCTGAGGCTCCTGTTTTGACCAGCAGAGCCTGCAATCCAGAACCCCAGGTCAGGCAAGTGGGGTGGTGGGGTGGCACTGGGGAGGGCTGGGAGCTCCAGAGCTGCTTGTTGCTGCTGCCAGTGCTGGGCCCGCTGGCCGCCTGGGCCTGACTCTGCAAGGCGCAGGGTGCAATCCACCCCAGTGCCTGATGGATCAGGGCCTTTAGATGTTGCCAAGGGCTGCAGGGCCAGTCGGCAGTGAAATCCACCCAGCACCTAACCAAGGGGGCTTGTCTGGTGCTGCTGACTTGCAGCTGGTAAATAACTACCGTATTTTTCGCACCATAGGGCGCACCGGACCATAGGGCGCACCCAGTTTTTAGGGGGGGAAATCAAGGGAAATTTTTTTCCCCCAGCCCCAAAGAGCAGCGTACAGGCTGCGCACAACCTCTCCTTGCCGGAGGGGTTGCGCGCAGCTATGGAGTAAGCCAAAGCAGCTAGCGGCATGGATCCCGCTCACTGTTTTAGCTTCCCCTTTAGCCCCGTGCAGCCTCTCCTTGCCGGAGGGGTTGCGCGCAGCTATGGAGCAAGCCAAAGCAGCTAGCGGGATGGATCCCGCTGGCTGTTTTGGCTTCCCCTTTAGCCCCGTGCAGCCTCTCCCTGCCGGAGGGGTTGCGCGCGGCTATGGCACAAGCCAAGGCAGCGAGCAGGATGGATCCCGCTCGCTGTTTTGGCTTCCCCTTTAGCCCCGTGCAGCCTCTCCTTGCCGGAGGGGTTGCGCACAGCTATGGAGCAAGCCAAAGCAGCAAGCGGGATGGATCCCGCTCACTGTTTTGGCTTCCCCTTTAGCCCTTTGCAGCCTCTCCCTCCCGGGAGAGGCTGCGTGGGGCTAAAGACTCCATAGCCCCCTGCAGCCTCTCCTTGCCGGGAGACGCTGCGCAGGGCTTTCCTGGCTTTACTGGGAGGTGGGGGGATTCACCCACCTCCCGCAAAACCGGCAGAAGCCGCGCCACTCCTTTAAAGAGATCGCGGCTTCTCCTGGCTTTTCTGGGAGGTGGGAGAAGGGACTGATGCGGCCAGTCAGTCCCTTCTCCCTCCTGTGGAAAAGCCCGCAAGAGCGCACGGAGCTTGTGTGAAGCTCTTGGGGGCTTTTCCCGCCTGCCTCCCCCCTGCATTCGCTCCATAGGACGCACACACATTTTCCCTTGCTTTTTAGGAGGGGAAAAGTGCGTCCTATGGTGCGAAAAATACGGTAAGTGTCTACTCAGAGGAAAGCCACAGTGAAGGGTGTGGGAGGCTAGAGTGTTTGATCTAGGCAGCCAGGGCTCCTCCAGATGTCAATATGTTTTTGCACCAGGTCAGTGAGGACCACTTGCTTTTAAACATTCTCCCATATATATAGAACTCCCTGTGCCCCTTTTGGACTGTATCTGTGGGTTTCCCCCTTTGTGTCAAATAACTGAGGTCAAATAAGTGTTTACTTTTTATAATACATGGAAGATGGATCTGTCTCAGGAGGTATGGACTCTCCTTCCTTGGAGGTTTCTAAGCGGAGCTTGGATGGCCGTCTGTCCTGGATGCTTGAGCTGAGTTTCCTGCATTGCAGGGGGTTGGACTAGATGACCCTTGGGGTCCGTTCCAGCTCCATGATTCTGTTTTTCTGCTCCAGCAATATTTTATTATGTTCCTATCATTTTATGTGATTCTATTTTGTATAAATTATAAACATCATTGTCAGGGACTCAGGAGCAGGAGCTCTGGGGAGAGAGGAAATGGAGAGCGAAGGGGAAGAATCCAAGGGCAGCGTAGGGGAGTATGACAGTGGCCCGAGAGATTCCATGAGCTTCTCCAGCAAATCAGAAGATTCCCAGAAGGGGGCGCCTATGGTCAGGGCAAGGGGGGGTCCCAGGGGGGACGCACCAGAAACAAGGAGACAGAGGGGAACCCCAAAGCAGTAGTGGGGGATTGGGACCAGTTTCCCCACCAGAGCGTAGTGGGGGGGAAGAGTCACATGTGTCAGGGCCAGCGTCTCCTCCAGCGGGGAGAGAGAGTGAGTCAGGGCTGACCATGCCTCCAACGGAGGGGAGGTCAGTTGCAGCTAGCCCCCCCAGAGGGGGAAGCAGTGACAGCAGCAGCAGTGAAACGGTCAGGAGGAAAGTTACCGGCTGGGCGCGCGCGCCAAGTTCAAATGTACAGGCGCGGGGAACAGCAGGAGACCCGGATGGGGAACCAGCTCCTAAAGCCCGCCGGAGGGAGGGGGAAGGCTCAGGGGACTCAGCGTCAGAAGAGGCTAGAAAGGGCGAGACCCCAACGGCCAGGCGCAACCAGAGGCGGAAGGAACTGAGGAAGAGGTGGAGTAAGGCTAGAATCTTAAATTGGTGTCAGGGGGGAGGAGACTCAGACGGAGCATCAGCGGTCTAACAGTTGAGACGTAGAGCTGCACGCTGCGGCTCTGGAAGTGAAACTGAACTTCAATAAAGACTTTTGTACTTAACCAAGAAGCAGCGTTGGTCCTTTGTGAGCTGGGACCTTGGGCAGCCCTGACAATCATAAATAAAACATGTTCTATTTACAAACAAAACATTTAAATAGCTACCTTTCTACTGGTAGGACGGGGGCAGGCATTGCCATAGCCAGGATTTTTGATGGGGGGGCAGGCTTTTGTTTGTGTTGATTTTTTCTTATTGGGAGGCAGCTGCCCCCCCCCCCCAGTCTCCCCTTGGCTACGTCTATGGGGGGCATAGGAAGGAAACAAGGTTGGAAGGGGACTACAGTCAGAAAACGGCTGGGAAACACTGGTCTACACCAGTGCTTCCAAAACTTGGGTCTCCAGCAGTTTTTGGACTACAACTCCCATCATCCCTAGTTAGCAGGATCAGTGACCAGGGATTATAACAACTGTAGTCCAAAACCAGTTGGAGACCCAAGTTTGGAAACCTGGGTCTACCTCAATGATCAAGGCACATCAGCTCATTGGTCAGTCAGTGAGTCCAAGTTCATGTTACGTTTGAAACTGCAGCTACTCTACGCTTTGATTTATCTGTATTTGTATCTGCAAAGCCTCCAAGCTGAATGTATATCTATTAGCATCATGCACTGTATTACTGAAGCCTTATCTTCTGGACCTTAAGCTGCCAGTGTGGTGACTGGAACTGGGGGCAACTCCTGCTGTGTGGGTCTCTCCTCCGATTCCCAACAAGGAGAGTGGGGAGTGGGTGCCCGGAAGGGGCTTGTGGGCCTCACCTGCATCCTGGAAGTCGAGGTCCTGCCCATTGCAGGCGCCCACCAGGCGGGAGGTGGCACTGCGTAGGGCCAGGACGTGCTGCCGCGTGGGCATGTCAGGGCGTGAAATGTCCACCTCCACCTCGGGGTTGTTGATCTGGTTCACCAGTCCATCACCCGTCACATCTGGGAGGTACCTGGGAGGGGGAAAAGGGAAAGGTGCGGGGGGAGAGCCTTTAGGCGGACAATGCACCGAGCACCCAGCCCCAAAAGAACCTAAGGAGAGCCTGGTGGCTGGATCAGGCCAAAGGGGCCCATCTGGTTCACAATCCTGTCCTCACAGTGGCCTAGTACTTCTAAGAACCCAGGAATCAAGAGAGACTGCCGTTGGACCTGGAGGATCTGTAAGAATTTAAGAAAGGCCTTGCCGCTGGGTCATGTCAAAGGCTTATCTAGTCCAGCCTTCTGTTCTCATGGTGGCTGAAAAGATGCCCTGAGCTCTGCATGGGGAAAGTCTTGCCCCACCCACTGACCAGGTTCACAGGCATGCTCAGGGGCTTGGGTGCAAATGTATCCCCAAAAGCCTCACGGGTCAAGTGCCCCCTGTCCCCTCCAGCCTCAAGGTGGGGGAGAGAAATCCAGCCACCCTGCTCCCCATCTCCCCTTGAGTCCAACCTTGTCCTTTTCTCCCTGCCTGCACCCTTAGCGGAGTCCAACCCCACCCCACCTGCCCCTCGCCTGCCCGTTCCAGCAGCTGTCCTCGTTGGTGACATCAGCGGCCACCTTCTCGTCACTGCAGAGGGCGTGGGGAAGCATCACCCAGAAGCGCCGCATTAGACGCAGCTTCTCCTTCACATCCGACACCTGGGGGGGGGGGGGAGAGAAGGGGGTGGAATTAATTCGTCCAGTCCTCCTTTAAAGCAATCCAGGTTGCAGTCTATCACAGCCTCTTGGGAGAAGGCATTCCAGAGATTAATGCAGAAGGGCTTCCTTTCCTCTGCCCCAAATCTTCTGACATTCCCCTTCATAGGATGCCCACAAGCTCTGGCATTAGGGGTGAGGGAGAAAAAGCTTTTCTCCATCCATTTTCTCCACAACTTGTATAATTTTATAAACGCCTATCTCTGCGGCTTCTTTGCCCTTTCTCTAAACTAAGAAGCCCCAAGTGTTGCAACAAGCTGTCTGCTTGTTCTTATACACACCACGAGATGCAGGGTTGTGGTGCTGAGTTGTCACAGGGTGGACAGGGCCCCCCCCAAAGGGCAGCATCTCCTGGAATGCAAAAGGCTAAGGCTGACAAGGCAGAAGAGGCGCGAGTTCAAGGCTGAGCTCTGGGACGTAGCATGCAGGTGGAGCCGGGGGGGGGTCCCTACAATACCCACCAGCCTGTCCAGGTTGGTTCCTGCCGCGGTTGTGGGCTTCTCCTCGGGCAAGTAAGTGCGGAAGCGGCGCTTGGCCTCCTCCCGGGGGGAGCGGCGAGAGCGGGCGGGGGCTGGGCGGGGGCTGCCACAGCTCTGGAACACCTGAGGGGAGAAGAAGGCACAGGTGACCCCCACAAGCACCCCAGAAACACCCACACTCTAAGCTGCTCCCTCAAGTCCGCATGTAGGCCAAAGGCATTCTGCTGCCAGAGCTGGTAGGAGACCAAAGCTCAGATAGGAGATTCAGACGGCAAGGAAGGGGAAGCGGACTCTGTTCTGGATGCTTCAGTGGAAATTTCTGCATTGCAGGGGGTGGGCTAGATGGCCCCTTGGGGTACCTTCCAACTCTGCAGGTCTACGATTCTATAACTTAACCTCAGGAAGGACTTTCTAAGGGGAAGAGCTGTGGGGCATTAAAAGAGACTACTTGGGGAGGTGGTGGGCGGACTCTCCTTCTTCAGAGGGTTTTAAGCAGAGGTTGGATGGGCATCTGACAGGGAATCCTAGGATTGTAGGGTTGGAAGAGAACCCCCAGGATCATCTATCCCAACCCCCTGCCAGGCAGCGATCACAGCTAAGCATCCCTGACAGATGCCTGCCCAACCTCTGCTGGTCTGTCTGCAGGTTGTTGGCATCTGTCTGTCTCAAGAGATAATGGAGTGCATCTCCAGGGGTGAAGTCAAACCACTGTGCTAGTGCTGAAGTGACCTCCCCAGGGCGCAAGCCAGGGCCGTGTGCCTGGAGGTCCTGGTCTGCCCTGACGAAGAGCCCCCCCCCCCTTTCAGCCTTGCTGATGGGTTCCAAAGGAAAGCAGAGCAAGATGCTTGGCTGCAGGAGATGCTGGAATGAGGCGTACAAAGCGCCATCCAAGCATCTTGGGGGCTCCACTCTGGATTTGTGTCAGGTGTGCTCCTGAGCCTGCCTGCAGGTGGGTTGGCATAATAAGGAGCAGAGGAGTCAGATTCTCCCTGTCCCCCCATACACACCTTGGCTGAGATTTGGACACTGTGCTCCTGCAGGAACATGATCGCCTCCGAAATCTTCACTCCAATGGAGTCAGCCGCCAGTTCGAAGTTAAAGGGCCCCCCGAGGCGCTCGGCCAATTGGGTCAAAGCATCTGGGAGGGAGAAAGAGGGAGTGGGCCAAGGGGGCTAGGTTGGGGCAAGGGGAAAGAGCCCCCCCCCGCCCAAAGACCCTGTCTACTTGCACTGAGCGGAACAGCCAGCCAGACTCAGACTTTCATCTTGCCTTTCTACCAAGAAACCCAGGCTGGCATTTGTTTTGGTTCCCGCATGGCAGGGGTTGGACTAGATGCCCCTTGGTGCCCCTTCCAGGTCTACCAATCTAAGAAGTCCCCTCTAGATATATGGCAAGCTGACCCTCAAGGCCTCCAGGGAGCTCCCCGGCTGATCAGAGATTTCTCCAGCTGAAGCCCAAGACTCGGCTATGCCCATTGCACCACTCTGCCTCACAGTTGACTAAAATGCCACTTGAGGGCAAGCTCTCCCCTCGTCCAACCCTGCCTCCTGCCATTTCCCACTGCCAGCCTTTCCCCCAGCCCCCCCTACCCCCCCGGGGGTGTGCTCACCGAGAAAGCGCTCCCACTCGGGGTCCAGCTCCGCTGCGCTGGCAAAGCAGCCCTTCATGACGTTGAGGCAGAATCCGTTGCAGGGCTTAAGGGCCGGAGTCCCACGGCAAAGTGGGCAGTAGGAGAGGCGCATGTGGGCACGGCGGCACTCTCCGCTGGGAGAGAGCTGGGGGGAGAAATGGGGGGAACAGATTGAGCATTTGGCAGCCCGAGGATTCTCCCAGGATGGCTGCAGGCACAGAGGAGGCGCAGAGAGGTCACCCTTTGGAACCCCCTTCCTATTGACCTTCACTGCATTCTCCATTAGGCAAACCTGGCATTTGACCCTCCCTGTCATCAGAGCTCCGATGTTTTGCCCACTGTCTAGTGCAGGTTCCCAGGGACAGAGGGCCGAGGTGCCAGAAGCACCACCTGTGTCAGGAACGCTCTCCCAGGCGCATCCGTTGCCGGCTTTAGGGCAATTGCAAGGTTTGCAGGAGCCTTGTGGATCAGGCCAGTGGTGCCTCCAGTCCAGCCTCCTGCTCTCTCAGTTGGCCAGCCAGAGTCCCCCAAGGGAGACCTGCAATGGAAACTCTCTGCATGTGCTCAGATAAACTCTTTGTGATGGCAGCAAAGGAAAAGTGCTCTCTGCATCGTCCATTACATCCCCCACCCGTCTCTCTTTTCTCATGTCTACAGATGAAACCCTCAGCAGAACATCATAAGATCCTTCTGCATCAGGCCAAAGAGGGACTTCTGGTCCAGCTTCCTGTTCTCATGGTGGCCAAGCAGATGCCTGCAGGAAACCCAGAATCAGGATTCGGACGCAAGAGCCACTCTCCCCCCTTGCAGTTTCCAGCAAGTGGTATTATTGAGAAGCACCACTGCCTCCAATTGTGGAGCCAGAGTAGGATTCCTGCACTGCCCTTGGGGATCCCTTCCCACTCGAAGTTAACGGTTCTGTGTGAAGTAGTCCTTCCTTTTCCCTGGAGATATTTGCAAGCCAGAAGCGACTGATCTGATATCCTCCCAACATTGCTGCTCCTTCGGAGAGGACTTTGGCAGCAATGTGGGGTGTGGGGAGAGGGAAGGTGGGGGCAGTGGAGCAAAGCTGACTGCTAGGGAGCACCGCTGGGTGGGGGCAGGTAGTAATAATAATAATAATAATAATATTATTATTATTAATATTATTATTATTATTTCCTGCCCATCTAGGCTCCTTCCCTCTAGCAAGATGCTTGCTTGCAGAAGTGTAACCTTCTTCCCAGGCAGGGGGCAGCTCACCCATGTCAGGCTTCTCACCTTGACTGCCTGGACCACCACGTCTCGTCCGGTCACCAGGCCCTGGACAAAGGCTCGAGCAGCAATGAAGGCGCGAGTCACCTGCAGGGGAGCAGGACAGAGCGGCCAGGAAGGGCAGCTGAGCAGCTGGACACATGCATGCATGCACACAGCCCAGGATGGCCCACCCCTGAGGCAAGGTGAGGCGGGACCCACAGGGGCATCAGATCCGGACTCCAAGGAATGCATGGCCCACTGCTGCCACGAATGTGGTGCACTCCCTGGAGGAATGTGGTGCCCTCCACCCAATGCTGCAGTGGCCTCCTGGCCAATTGGAGGTGCTGCTGGTCTCTCCCCCTGCCTTGTTCCCGATGTAGATCTTCATCCCCAGCTCATTCCAGCTGTAGATCTTCGCTCACCTGCCTTCTCTGGGCAAGAGATGAGAGGCAATTTTGCATTTTGCCTCAGGTGCCAACATGTTGGGGGCCAATCCTGCACCACCCACCCACACCCGACCCTCCCACCCACCTGTCCCACAGTCATGCAGGCTGCCATACGCCCATGAAATCCCAGATATGTCCTCTTTTGGGGGGCCAACAAGCCCATCCGGGGGAATTTTTACATTTTAAAACAAAGGTTCAGGGTTGGGGGGATATTTTTTTATTTCTGGGTTGTGCAGTTTTGTTTGTTTGTTTGTTTGTTTTTGGCTCAGGTGCGGGCTGCTGTGCACACCACGGCCAGCCCAAGCAACTCAGGCTGTCCTCTTTTTTGCTCTTCAAGATATGGCAGCCCCACCCATGCAGGAATGAGTGTGTGTGTGTCAGTGGCTGGGAGCTGGATCTATGGGTAATTCATTGCGCCCAGAGTTGGTGGAGAACTCAGGCACAGCTGGAAGCCAACTGTTTATGCTCTTGATCCTGCACACAAAGTCAGGGACGCCTCAGTCAACATTTCTGGACTCCTTCCAGCCCGAAATTGCCTTTTGCCCCACAGCTGAGGGCTGACATGAGCCCCAGAGAAGAGGGGGTCCCTGTGGCCTGAACCCATCCCTTGCAAGTGCATGAGGAGAGAGCTGCTGGATCAGGCCAGGGGCCCAGCTAGATGCTCGTAAGAAGTCTGCCAGCAGGATCCAAGCACAATAGCCTTTCTCCCCTCCTGCTGCCTCTAAATGTGGAGGCAGAGCAGGGTCAGTCCGGCCAGTGGCCCTGAGAGCTCTCTCCTCCTCTGTGCATCTGTCCAATGCTCTTTGGAAGCCCTCCAAGTTAGTGGACATCCCTGCCTCATGTGGGAGGGAGTTCCATGGGTTCACTATGGGTCACATGAAGAAGCAAGAGGGTGTTGTGGCGTCCTATGGAGGGTGGGGAGAGGAGGGCCAGGGGGTGGACTCACCTGCACGCGGAGCTGGCGGGGGCTGTCCCCAAAGGCCCGCAGCCCCTCTGCCTGGTGCCCCACACACTCCAGGTAGCCTTCGGTGAAGCTGTACTGGGGGTTGAGCAGGGGCAGCATCCGCTCCAGCAGGCGGGCCCAGAAGTCGCTCAGGGCCTCATCCAGCCCAGGTCGTGCTCCCTGCAGGTGGCGCCGCAGCTCCACAAAGAGCCCCTGGAAGAGGCGGGCATGCTGGGCATAGAGGCGCCCATAGGAGCGGGTGAACATGGCTTGGAGGGACTGCTCTGCCCCTGCCAGGAGCTCCCGGAAGAAGTCTGTGGGGGCAGGGAGATGTGGGGAGGAAGAGGAAGAAGGAAAGGAAGAAGAAAAGGAAGAGGAGGAAGAAGGTAGCTTGAGCCAAAACTCTGCCTCCGAAAAGGAGCCTTCTCCTGAGCATGTGCACATTGCGCTTCCCTCACTACTGCCCCCCTTTGGGGTGCAGGACAAAGGCCTCCAGGCAGCCGCAAGCTGCAGCGCCCCATTGCACAACTTAGGGGTGCAAAGCGGGTGTGCAGTTGGGTGGAAATTGGAAACTAGGAGAGTGGGGAGGCAACAAGCCAAGTTGGGGGTGGCAGACCAGCTTCCTCTGCTGCTCAGGGCAAAAGGCCCCCCACCTCACCCCAGAAGCTCCCTTGGCCAAGAGGTGGACCCCCCCTGCTTTCTTAAGGATCCGGAGCAGATTCTGGCATAGAGTGGGGGATAACTTTCATCCAGCCCTTCAGGCCCTCCAGTGGGTTGGGGGTCCCACAGCCTCTGGGGTTTCCCAAAGGGAACAGGGAGGTGCTGGAACCCTCCCTCCACCTCACCTTGGAAGCGGCGCTGGCGGGAGCCTAGAGTGCTGAGCAGGAAGCCAGCTGCCTCTCCCACCAGGCCCTGGAGGTCCCCCCGGCTTTGCTCACTCAGACGCTCTTCTGTCTCGCTGGCGCAGCAGGTGTACTCCTGGGGGCAGATGCGCAGGTGCTCTCCTGGGAGGGGGGAAGAGGATTGCTGTTAGCCTGCCTGGCCCCACAGCTGGAGGGAAGTGCTCCCCACCCCTCATGGGGGAACAAAGGCGGTGGCAGCCTCCGCAGCCCAGCATTGTAGAGTTGGAGGGGATCCTGAGGGTCATCTAGTCCAACCCCTGCAACACAGGAGTCTCAGAGAGTGGGGTTTTTTGGAGTGTGTGGCAAAATTGCAGCCAGGAGCAGTTTCCACATAAACACATGAGAGTGGTGGCCTAGTGGTTAGCGTGTCCATCTAGGACCTGGGAGAGACCAGGGTTCAAATTCCCCCACTCAGCAACCTCCAGAGCCAGTCACTGCCTTCTCTCAGCCTAGCCGACCTCACAGGGTTGTCGTGAGGAGAAAACGGAGAGGAGAAAGAGAACTAGGGGCATCACTGTGAACTTGCCTGGAGAAAAGGAGGTGGTCTGGAGGTACAATAAAGAAGCTACGAGAAATGGAGGGGGCTGGGGGTGCTCCTCCTTGCTAGCACAGGGGATGCCCCCCCAACTCCACAGAACACGGAGAGCCCTTCCGGAGGACAGGAGAGGTGGAGAGGGGCTTCTGAAGCGCTGAGGAGGCAGAGAAGAGGCAGCGAACGGGCGCGGGGGGCGATGGCTGCCTGTGAGGGGTCCCTCGGTCGGGGAAGCGTCCCTCCACGAGGCTTGAATGGACTGACGGAGAAAACGTCCCGTCGGACTTGGGAAAATGGGGGGCTTCTCCGCAACTTCTGCCCGAAAGGCCCAGAGAAAAGGGGCAATGGCGCGAGGGGGGAGGGGTGGCGCGAGCCCTGCTGCTCGCTCTGCGGCCGCCTCGTCCGGGCGAGGGGGGCGTGGGGGGAGCCTTCCCCGCAACTTCCTTCCGAGACCCGGAGAAGAGGGGCGGTGGGGACCCACGCGAGACGCCCCTCTCCCTGATCCACGTCCTGGAGACGGCCAGGAAAGTTTGCTGCCCGTGCCCCCAGCGGTGCCAGGACGGGGCGCCCGCTTACCGGAGATGAGGCTGGGCGGCAGCGAGGCGAGGGCGAAGCCGCGCCCGGCCAGCGCCTGCCGGCTCTCCGCGCAGCTCCGCGCCGCCCCGCGCGTCTCTCCGCCAGCGGAGGCGGCGGCACAAAGGAGCGGCAGGAGGAGCAGGCGCAGCGGCGCCATGGAGGGAGAAGCGCCCCTGCGGGCGAGGCCGGCCAGGGAAGGAGCGCGCCGCCGCCGCCGAGAAGCGCGCAAAGGAGCGCAGCGCGGCGCAGCAAACGGCCGGAGACAATGGCAAGGGCCAGCCCGCGCCCGCCGCCGCCGCCCGGCCCTAGCGCCGCCCGGCCCGTCGGGCGAGAGACAATGGGGGCCGCGCGGGGGGCTCGGAGGGAGGGAGGGGTCCTAGCGCCCCCCGCCTCTCCTGCCGGGCCAGAGGGGCGGATGCAAGACGGCGGGGGCGGGGAGAGACTGCGATCCTGCGGGGGGGGGGAGCGGGGGCGAGGGACGGAGGGACCCAGCTGCTTCCCCTCTGCTGGTCCGTGAGTGACAAGGCCCCTCGCCAAGGCGCGTCGAAGCTGCATCAGAGCGACTGGGTGGCTTCTGTGCTGGGGGCTGGACTAGATGACCCGCGGGACCCCTTCCCACTCTACAAGTCTGCGATTCTATGCTTCTACCTGGGGAGACCCAAGGAGATTCGTCCACGGAGTCCTCTCCGTCCATTTCCGTCCAGCCAACTGCTTCTGGGAGTCCAGCGGGGGCAGCCCTCCCCTCCCTGCCTGTCTGCCTGTTTTCTGCTAGGGCTTGGCACGCAGATGCCTCCTGCTGCCTCTGATCATGGAGGCTCCATTGTGCTGCTGCTCTGGCCAATGAGCCGCCGACGCTGGCCAGACCCACCTAAAACATTCACCTCCGCAGCCTCTCATTCTCCACACCTGGGCGACGAATTATAGACTCGTAGAGTTGAAAGGGACCCCGAGGGTCATCTAGTCCAACCCCCAGCCACTGAGAAGCTGGAGCATGTCCAGAAGAGTCGGCCAGGGTGTGGATGGGTGACCTCTGGAGAACACCTGAAACAATTGGGTGTGTTTACCGTGGAGAAGTAGGGAGACGGGAGAGGGCTCACCCGATATCCCTGGAGGGTTGTCAGTCACGCAGAAGACAGAGCGGGACAGGTCACATCCAGGCGGGTGGCCCTCGCTGCCTCCCCTGTTTGCCTGCGTGAAGAAGGACTTCCTTTCATCGGTCACGAATCCTCCAGCCTTCAGCTTCAATGGATGCCCACGAGTTCTTGTTCCTGGAGAAGGAGAGAGGAAAGTTCTCCGCTGTCTCCACGTTCCCATGCCATACACTAGTTTATACACTTCTATCGTCTTATTCGCCTTTTATAAACTATAAAGCAGCCTTTCTTCACAGGGGCGTCATTTGGGTTGCCTTTCCTGAACCCCCTCCAACTCTGCAACATCCTTCTTGAGGCGAGGCGAACAGAACTGGACCCAGCATTATTGCACCTGCCGTCGCGCCCGAGGTTTTTGCTATAAGCGCATTGCGATGCTTCCTGGGGCGGGAGCCGCTTCCACAGCGGAGCAGGCGCTGCCTTTGCTGGAAGTGCTTAAGGAGCGGCTGGAGCGAGGCCTGTCGGGAATCTGTGGGGGTCGCATCCTTCCTGTCCCGCAGGGAGCTGTCCTGTGCGTGACCTCACGTGCCTCTTCCAGCCCCGAGCGAGCGAGCGAGCGCCCGGCTCTGGATCCCAGGGGAGCGGAGGGGGCCCGGAGGAGTCTGCGGTTGCGCTTCCCCGCACAAGCGGCAAGGGGCGCTGCTGCGACAGGGAGGACCCAGCGCCGGAAAGTGCGCTTCCCCCGTAGGAGAGACGTACAGTATTGGAATCACAGAATGGCAGAGTGGGAAGGGACCCCCAAGGGCCATCTAGTCCAGCCACCTTCATTAATGCAGGAATCACAGCGAACGAATTCCTGACCTCTGTTTTTAAAACCTTGCAATGAATCACAGAATCATAGAATCCTAAGGTTGGAAGGGATCCCCAAGGACCATCTAGCCCAACCCCCAGCAACGAAGGAATCACGGCTGACGGGTGCCCTCGCGACTTCTCTTGAAAAGCCTCCAGAGAGAAGAGAATCCTCTTCTGCCTTTGCCCGGGCAGCCCAGGAGGACAACCTCTGGGTAACGAGAGAAGTGTTGAGTCGAGCCATATTCCACGCGGAGCAAAAGCTCCCGCTGTTCCTTCGAGAGTCTGCCTGGGGGGTTGACTGCCTTGCTTTCAGTGGATTAACGGCCCCGTCCTCCTTCCCTATGTTGTTGTTGTTTAGTCGTTTAGTCGGGTCCGACTCTTCGTGACCCCATGGACCAGAGCACGCCAGGCACTTCTGTCTTCCACTGTCTCCCGCAGTTTGGTCAGACTCATGTTTGTAGCTTCGAGAACACTGTCCAACCATCTCGTCCTCTGTCGTCCCCTTCTCCTTGTGCCCTCCATCTTTCCCAACATCAGGGTCTTTTCCAGGTAGTCTTCTCTTCTCATGAGGTGGCCAAAGTATTGGAGCCTCAGCTTCACGATCTGTCCTTCCAGTGAGCACTCAGGGCTAATTTCCTTAAGAATGGATGCGTTTGATCTTCTTGCAGTCCATGGGACTCTCAAGAGTCTCCTCCAGCACCATAATTCAAAAGCATCAATTCTTCGGCGATCAGCCTTCTTTATGGTCCAGCTCTCACTTCCATACATCACTACTGGGAAAACCATGGCTTTAACTATACGGACCTTTGTTGGCAAGGTGATGTCTCTGCTTTTTAAGATGCTGTCTAGGTTTGCCATCGCCTTTCTCCCAAGGAGCAGGCGTCTTTTAATTTCGTGACTGCTGTCACCATCTGCAGTGATCATGGAGCCCAAGAAAGTAAAATCTCTCACTGCCTCCATTTCTTCTCCTTCTATTTGCCAGGAGGTGATGGGCCCAGTGGCCATGATCTTCGTTTTTTTTAATGTTGAGCTTCAGACCATATTTTGCACTCTCCTCTTTCACCCTCATTAAAAGGTTCTTTAATTCCTCCTCACTTTCTGCCATCAAGGTTGTGTCATCTGCATATCTGAGGTTGTTGATATTTCTTCCGGCAATCTTAATTCCGGTTTGGGATTCATCCAGCCCAGCCTTTCGCATGATGAATTCTGCATATAAGTTAAATAAGCAGGGAGACAATATGCAGCCTTGTCGTACTCCTTTCCCAATTTTGAACCAATCAGTTGTTCCATATCCAGTTCTAACTGTAGCTTCTTGTCCCACATAGAGATTTCTCAGGAGACAGATGAGGTGATCAGGCACTCCCATTTCTTTAAGAACTTGCCATAGTTTGCTGTGGTCGACACAGTCAAAGGCTTTTGCATAGTCAATGAAGCAGAAGTAGATGTCTTTCTCCTTCCCTATAGTTTGAAGTAAGGCGCTGAGCGATCCTACAGCCGATTAAAATGCAGGGGCGAGGGGAACGGGGGCAGGAAGAGATGTCGCCCCTGCAGCAGCTTGGCTCTTCTCCACCCCATGGAAGCTCAGCCTTGAGATGGGGAGGGGGATATACTGCTTGAGAAATCTCCCTCCCACAAATATTATGCAAGTGGGAGGCGCCCCCTGTTGGAAAGTGAGAGTTGGAAAATATATGCCTATTCTGCAGCAGCAGAGTTCAGCGCAATGGCGATTGCTCCAGGCACATTTAAACTTAGTTAGATTTCGTCACCTGCCTTTAAACAAACGCTTAGGCTACAATAAATCACACACTTAACTTTGCAAATAAGGCATTATTTTACTCACAGTTGCCAGAAGTTACAGCAAACATGTCTCTATTCGCTGGCAGTAAAACAAAGAACAAAAAAGAGAGGCTCCAAACGACTTAAAAAGAATAGTACTTTGTTTCCTTACGAAAAAGATCATGCAATATTAGGGTTAGCAAAGATGCAGGCTTTAAAATCTCCCTGAGAAGCAGGGCGCAGAGGCTGCTGAGAGCCGACTCAACCCTTGCAGCCTGAGGTCTTATATCCGCTTAACTCTTTCATACATGGAAGTGTGGGGCAGTGGCCATATATTGCAGCACCCTCAGTATCCATTGCTCTGGGAAGTATGTTGTGACTGTGCCAGGGAGCGAGGTGCCCACATGGGGGCCACAGACATGGAAGGAGCAGGTGAGCTCACTGGGGGGGTCTCCTCTCCCAGTACACACACCCCAGCACCACCAGACACGCAAAGCATTAACCATTAACCCAGCACACCATTAAAATGTGAAAGTCCCTCCCCTAGGAGGAAGCAGTGGTGGTCATAAAAGATTAGACCAATTTATGGAGCAGATGGCTATCAATGGCTTCTATCCGCAATTGCTCTGCTCTGCCTCCACCGTCGGTGGTCGGGATCTTGTGTTCTGAATCCCAGTTGCTCAAAACCGAGGCACGAGAGAGTTGCTCTTGAGCTCAAATCCTGCTTGTGGACAACTCTTTGGCCACTGTGAGAAGGAGATGCTGGACTGGATGGGCCACTGGCCTGACCTAGCAGGCTCTTCTTACATTCTTCTGTACAATGGTACCTCGGTTTAAGAACAGTCCTGTTTACAAACGATTTGGTTTACAAACTGCGCAAAACCTGAAGTAATGTTCCTGTTTGAGAACTTTACCTTGGTCTAAGAACAGAATCCGAATGATGGAAGGGCACTGACAACGGGAGGCCTCATTAGGGAAAGTGAGCCTCGGGTTAAGAACGGTTTTGGTTTAAGAACAGACTTCCAAAACAGATTAAGTTCGTAAACCAAGGTACCACTGTATATACATACATATGTACATAGGAGCTGAACAAATGGATTCAAACAGCAAAAAAGGAGATTCTGACTGAACAACCAAGTCAAGCTGGATACTTTGGGGGTTGTTTTCATGAGGAAAGAGAGTCACAGGCCCTACAGCAGTGACTGTGCAGAGCAAATGCCATCCCTGGAAGCCGTCCAGGTCCCATTCTGAGGTGCACACGCCACTCATCACCGCCTGGCTTCTCCTGCATCCGGGAAGGACTTTGCCCCAGGGAGTGGTAGGGAGAGGTTCCTTTCCAGCACTCGTGTGAGCGGGGTTGTGGGGGAGAGAGACGCCTCCGTCCAGGCCCCACATGCAGCCTCCCAGACCTCTCTGCCCAGCCCCTCCTGAGGACTCTCACCACCCCCCCCCCCCGGATCCAGACCTGCTGTGCACCAGCTGTCAAGGGGAAGAGCCTTGGCAGGTGACTGCCTCTTCCCAGCCTGGATAGAGAGATGGGGGGTGTAGATTTCTTGGGATTCGAATGCAGTGCACTGTGCAACAGAGTCTTGCTGTCTGATCATCCAAAGATCATATGTGGTGGACCTGTCCCAAGGTGAAAGACTTCTGGGAAAAGATATATAATGAATTGAAAAAAAAATTGAAATATACATTTATAAAGAAACCAGAGGCCTTTCTTCTTGGAATAACAGGTTTGGAATTGCCCAAGAAAGATGTTAAATTATTTTTGTATGCCATAACTGCTGCTCAAATTTTACTAGCTAAAAAGTGGAAAACACAAGAATTACCAACGGTGGAAGAATGGCAGATGAAGATGGTGGATTTTTCAGAGCTAGCTGACCTAACCAGAAGAGTCCGCAACCAGAAGGAGGAGTACCAGGAAGAATGGACTAAATTTAATGATTACTTAGTTAAATATGTCAAGTTAAATTAACTGGAAACAGCTTGCAGTTACTCAATTGGCTTAGGATTTTATATAAGTTAAGTGATGAATTAATATGTTTAATTTCAAAACGAAAAGATCTAAGGATGTTAATGTTCAAGTTAAACTTTATAAGAACTGTGATTTGGAAAACCATTAAAAGGATATGCATTGAAATTCAACCAAGGGGAAGCGAGGAGGTCACTTAACAATGTTAATAAGTGTAATTTTTAATAAGGTTATGATTTATGTCTGTTTGTTTTATGTGTTTGTTTGTTTATAATTCTGTGAAAACCAATAAAAAAATTGGGGGGGGGGAGAAAAAGAAAACTCCATGGACATAAAAAAAGAAAAACCTTTAAATGAGAGTTTCCAAGGCATGCTTTGGTTCATGTGGTCACGAAGAGTCGAACATGACTAACAAACAACAAAATATACAACCTAAGCATAGGATGGAGGGGCTCACAGCATAGAGACCCCCAAAAGGTATATCTTCTCCCATAGACAGCCTTTGCATCAAGCAGGAATCAAGCATGTCTCTGCCTGCCTGCTTCCAGCTTTGCTCACACACTGTTCTTCCAGTATCCTGGCCAGGTGAGCAGGTGAGCCCACCCATTAGCCCACCATCAGTTAACTGCAGCCCTGGCAACCCAGCTCCTTCCTTTGGGAGGCTGATCATGGTGCTTAACTCCCTGGCCAACAGCCTTTGTCTAGACAAAGGGAATGCTTAGGGGGCAACCAGGGCTTAGGAAACTTAACTGACCAGCCCAGCAATGGAATCCTCCATTACATATTAACCCTTGCTGGATCCGAGAATCATCGCCTTTCTTGTAACCCAAATCCATTGGTTTGGGTCCTCCCCTCCAGAGCAGGAAAAAAACAAGCTTGCTCCCTCCTTCATGCAACAGGCCTTGAGATATCTGAAGAGGGCTATAATCTCTCCTCTCAGTCTCCTCTTTTCAAGAACCACAGGAATCAGAACACCATGCAGACTGACACCCCCATCTCCACCCCCCAAAAACTCACAACAATGTGGAGTGATGGGTCCTAGCTTACATCAAAATGAAATCAAATCAGAAACCATACTCTTAAAGACCTATACAGAGCTCTTCATCTTAAGCTGTGTGGGTTCTTGAAAACTTGCACACTCCTACTCAGACAGAAACTGACCCACAATTTCAAAGAAAACATCCCTTCCTTATTTTATTCAAAGCAATTTGCAACTTCGGAGTGGCCAGGAGTGTGAGGCATCCCTGCGAAGCATTGCCAGGACATTTCCAAGTGGGTGGGGGGACATCCACGTTGGGCTCTGCTTGGAAGTCTTCGCTACGTGTTTTGTTTTCTTTATGGCTATTCAGAGCAGTCCAAGCCACAGTCTCCTTAGCGATGGCTTTGCGGCAAACTGTTTCCAAAGGCTGAGCCCAGCTGGGTGCTTTTGCCTGGGACAAATGCTGCTCAAAGCAGAATTTCCTCCCGCTGGTTTCCTGTGGCCTTCCCAGGCCAGCCACTGCTATTCCTGGTGGTCATGAGCTGAGGCATCAAAATTAGAGTATTCTGGGAGGGGGGAGAGAAGTGTGTGGGGGGGTGAGCTCTCCATCTGGTGGATTTGAGGGCAGGAAGACCCAGCCAGGGAGAAGAGGAGCAAACTCTGCACAGAGCAGCTGGGAGACGCACTGTGTCCAGCCCTACCTACTCTTGCTGGTGCCACACAACAATCCCCACTCCACAGTTGAAAGCATTGGATTGTTTAGTGCGGCAGCACCTGCACTTTGGAACTCCCTGCCAATTGAGAGAGAGCAGGCGCCTTTGCTCTGGCAGAGGGCCTTCTCGGTGGTGACACCTGCCCTGTGGAACTCCCTCCCACCAGATGTCAAGGAAATAAACAACTACCTGGCTTTTAGAAGACATCTGAAGGCAGCCCTGTTTAGGGAAGTTTTTTTTAATGTTTGAAGTTTTATTGTGTTTGATATTCTGTTAGGAGCCACCCAGAGTGGCTGGGGAAACCCAACCAGCTGGGATTATTATTATTATTGTTATTATTATTATTATTAATAATAATATTTTCCAGCGCCTGCTAAAAACATTCTTGTTAGACAAATGTTTAGAAATGCTGCTGTGCTTCAACTTGGAGCTCTTTTATTAGTTGTGTTCACCAGCACCCGGTATTCAGACCGCAGGGAGAAGGAGGAGGCCGAGTGCAGAGCCCGTCTCCGCCATCCCCATTCCCCACCTGGTGCGCAAGTGCCGGCATCAGAGCAGCAGGAGCAGGACGCCCGCGTAGCTTGACCTGGCCCAGCGCACAAGTGCTCAGACGCTGGGTGGGGGCAGAACGCATCCTGTGACATCATGCCATGTGTCCCCCAATCTGGCAAGTCAGCGCCCCTGGTTGTGTTAATAAAGACTATACACAGCATCTTCCTTCATACTGTGGAACACTTAACACCTGTATTTATATTTCAGTACTTTATTCCCATCTTGTTCATTGCATTTACTGGCGATGATCTTATCCTTTTATATTCTTCTTCAAAAGATTTCAGGGCCTGGTTGAAGAGGAGCATTTTTGCCGGGCACCTAAAGATGGTTAATGATGTGTTTAAATATTATTTTCTGGTCTTATTCTTATACTTTGTCTCACTTGTAATAGAGTTATGCTGTTATTCTAGAGAATGCACTGTGTGTGGATTGCAAACAAAAAATAACTATGTGGGAGTCAGAGCGGGGTTAAAAGTTATATTTCCTGTTGACTCAGAAATAACCAATATCTGTACTCCTGGAGACATTCTTATTATTCTGTATCTAGATATCATTTTTTCAAAATAAAATAGAGCATACAAAGAAAGAAATGCTGGTGTGAAACTTAGTATTTTAACTTTTTTGTATGCTTTAACATATTGTGAATTTTTCCCAATTTCACTGTTTTATATTTTATTGTTTTTATTTTTATGTTTAATCTTTTTGCAAGCTGCTTTGAGAGGCGCTTGCTTTTACCATCAAGCGACATTTTGTGAAGCAAGTCAGCAGATACCTCCCCTGTGGAGAGGAGGCTGGTCTCCCACATGCAGCACCAAGGAAAGGACTGCGAGGTCTTCCTTGCGGAGGCTCCTCTTAGCAGCAGAGATGGGCCATTTGGGGAAGGACCTCACCACCCACTGTGGCAGAGCACCCACTTTCCGGAAGGAAAGCCCCAGTTCAACCACCGCTGGCATTTCCCGGTGGGAAAAGGCTCCACCCCAAACCCTGGAGAGCAGAGGAGACTGAGCTCGTAGGAAAAGAACTGAAAATCAAGCTGCCGAGATCATGAGGCTGTTCTACAACGGAATGCAGTGTGCAGTTCTGGTCCCCTGGCCACAAGAATGATATTTTGGAGCTGGGAAAGTTTCAGAAAAGGGCCACTGAAAGGGTCGTGGGGAATGAAGTGACTTCCCTGAGAAGGAAGGTGGCAGCGTCTGGGACTTTTTAGTTTAGAGAAAAGAATAAGAGGCGACACAATAGAAGTTTGTAAAATGATGCCTGGCACAGAGAAAGAGGACGAAGTTTTCCTTGTGGGCATCCAGTGAAGCTGAAGGTTGAAAGAGGCAGGACTTCTTCATGAAGCACGGAGTTAGACTGTGGAACTCCCTCCCTCAGGAGGCCTTGGGTGCCTTTAGCAGAGGACTGGGCACATCCATGCAGAAGGAAGGGGCTCAGGAGGGCTGCTAGGCCATGGCTTGGCTCTGCTTCCAGATTCCAGTTCCTGGAAGCCGCCGGAGTGGAAGGAAGAGGATGCCTGGGCTCGGATGCTGGGCAAATGGGTCTTTGGCCGGATCCAGCGGCCAGGCTCTTCTAATGTTCTTATGTTCTTAGAAGGCCTGTCTGGAGCCATCTGTGCCCTGATCTTCCTCTCCTGCTCCCCCGCCCCGCCCCACAGCAGACAAACCCCTCAGCGCTATAATCCCTTTGAGGGATTAGAAGAGGACAATCGGAAAGAGACTCGCCATCCGACGCCCTGCCGGGAAAAGGATTAAATCAAGTCTCGGGAGGCTGAGCCCAAGGCGGGCAGGAGGAGGAGGCCCCTCCCGGGACTCCTTCGAAGGCTGGCGCTCTCCGTCACTGGAGCTTGCCCCTGCCAGGGAGACCTTGGCTGCTATTCCTGCCTTGCAGGGGGTCGGGCTAGATGACCCTTGGGGTCCCCTTCCAACTCTACGATCCTATATGGAGCGGAACCACACACACACACACACAGAGCGGATGAATGAGCGGCACGGCCTCCCTCCCGCCCGGATCCCGTTCCCAGGACAAAGGCGGACAAAGGAGCCTGTGTCTCGGTGCCAGCGGAGCGGGAGGCGACCCTGGAGCCTGGGATGGGGCAGGGGAGAAGAGGAGCTGCAAGGGGAGGAGCGGCGCCCACCCCCAGAGAGGGGCAGGCAAGCAACCGGTGCCCCTCCCGCCCCTGTTGCCTCCCGCCGGGGCCAGACGGTGAACCTGCCGGGGCCTGTTTCTCCCTCTGCGTCTCTGTCTCTCTCTCTCTCTCGGATGCCTCGTCAGCTGCCTGCAAAATTGCTGACTGGGATGGCGGGCGGGGGTCTGGGCGGCTTCGACAGGCCTCCACTCGCCCTGGGGCAGCCACCTGCTTTCCCCTTCCCCCACGCAGCCAAGTCTTGACCCCTCCGGGTCAACCAAACACCGCTGGGCACCTGAGGCAGACAAGCCAGGTGCTGGGACTCTCCCCTTACCCTGGAGAGCAGAAGAAACCAAGCCTGTTGAGGAACGGTTGAAGGAGCGGAGTATGAGAGGCAATAGGATAGCCATCTTCAAATATCTCAAGGGCTCTCCCATGGAAGAGGGAACAAGGTTGTTTTCTCCTGCTGTGGAGGGTAGGGCTCAGACCCAAGGCTTCAAGAAAGGAGATTCAGATTCAGTGTCAGGAAGAACTTTCTGACAATAAGAGCTGTTTGAGAGTGGAATGGGCTCGCATGAGAGGTTGTGGACTCTCCTTCCTTGCAGGTTTGTAAGCAGAGGTTGGATGCCCATCTGTCATGGGTGCTTTCGCCAAGATTCCTGCATTGAAGGGGGTTGGACTAGATGACCCTTGTGGATCCCTTCCAACTTTACGATTCAGTGATTCTAACAATCATAGAAACATAAAGTTGGTAGGGTCCCCCAAAGGCCATCCAGTCGAACCCTCTGCAACGCAGGAATCGCAGCTGACCATGAGCCCTGTAAGAAGAGCCTGCTGGATCAGGCCACAGGGGGCCCATCTAGCCCAGCATCCTCTTCTCACAGCGGCCAACCAGATGCCCCCCAAACAGGATTGAGCACGAGAGCAGCTCCCCCCTCCTGGGGTCACTGGCAACTGGGATTCAGAAGCACGGCTGCCGATCAGAGCCCCCCCAGCAGAGCCATTGAGGGCCCTCTCTTCCACCATTAAAGGCATCCAGGTTGGTGGCCATGGCTGCCTCCTGTGGGAGGAAGTTCCACAGTTCGCACTGCATAAGGAAGGCCTTCCTTTTACCTGTCCTGAATCTTCCAGCATTCAGCTTTCGGTGTTGGGAGAGAGGGAGGAGAACTGAAGATGGGGTGGTCATCCAGTCACATCTCTGTCCTCTTTTGCTGCCCACTGTGCTTGGACCACAGGGCATGTGAGGCCACAGCTGGCCATCGGGTGAGATGTGGGGGGGTGGCAAGTTGCCCTGGCCCCCAACTGCACCAACCCCCCCACCCTTGCACGACAGCGGCAGTCAGGGCAAGTGTCAGGAGCAGGTCAGTCAGTGCAGTTAGTCAACTTTAGTCAAAGAAATAGAACATCTCAGGAGGCCAGGCTAGGGAGCGTGTCAACTCTTCCTGCTAGGTCTTGCCCCAATGAGGCAGTTGCAAGGACTGAAGGTCTTTCCCCAGTTGCCTCAGTCTCCTCCTCCCCGTGGTCCTTCCCAAGCAATCTGAGGCTCCTTTGTCTCGCTTGTCTTTGCGCTACCCTCTTAATACCTCTTCTGGTTCAGGGAAAGCAACTGGACAGGAACTGCCCCACATGGGAGGGGGAGACCCCTGCGAGTCTTCACCAGCCCCACTCATCTCTGCCTCTTGGCCTTTGTCCTCCTACTCTCCTGCTTCTGTTTCTGCCTCTCATTCTGGACTTCTTTCTGCCACAGACTCTTCCTGCTCACTAAACCCTGTTACTCCTTCAGCTTCTGATACCTCCTCACCCCCATCTTTTCCCTCTTCTCCCTCTGACCCTCATCGTTGTCTCACCACCCCTTTCCAGGCTCTGCGCCTTCTTCCCTTGGGGATTCCCCACCTGGTTCCTCCCACCATTCCTCTGCAGGCACCCACTTCATGACAACACCACTAGCATCCTTAGGTCTGCAGGGGCTCCTCCTTGCCCCCCGCCTGCCCCAACCCCAGAGCTTACCTGGTTTGAGCTGGGACCATTTTGCAGAAGAAGTGCTCTGCCACTGAGAGACAACCCTTTCCTTTTTCTTTTAAACTGGCTGGGGGAGGTGGAAGCCCCTGTCTCTCTGGGCTGCTGTGGAAAATGGGGGCTGGCGCTCTTTTGTGGGGACTTGGCCTGGAAGGTCCCTCTGTCCCTTTGGCGCCAGGCTCCCTGCTCAGGGAATGGAAAGGTACAGACTGGGCTCCGTCCAGGACACCTGGCGTCCAGAGTGGGTGCCTGCCAGGAAAGGTCCTTTGGGGTCAGGAGGAACCGTGACTCAGCAGGTGAGACACCGGAGTCTCCTCGCTCCCATCATCAACAGAGGAGGGGCCCTGGCCCCAGATCCTTTTCCAGCCAGGATTGCATCTGGGAGGTGTCAGGCTACAGCTGCTCTGCACATTGATTGTCAACTTCCAAGTTTACAATTCTGTGATTCTACAATACCCACCCTGCTGCTCCTCCCAAAAGAATCCTGAGCAGCCTTACAACATAATTTGAAAAATGCAAAAAAAGGAAAAGGAAACACATTTTCTGTGCAGCAATTCTTCTGTCCTCACCTCAGAATACAGACCTGGGTGAACAGGAATGCTTCCATAGAGTCATCGAATTGTAGAGTTGGAAGGGACCCCCAAGAGTCATCTAGTCCAACCCCTGCAATTCAAGGATCTTCACTACAGTATCCAAGGCAGAGGGCCATCCAGTCTCTGCTTAAAAACCTCCAAGGAAGGAGAGTCCACTGCCTTCCGAGGGAGACCTTTCCATTCTCGAACAGCTCATGCTATCAGAAGGTTCTTCCAGATGTTTAGTCAAAATCTCCTTTCTTTCATGCCCAAACGATGGTGACAAACACGCATCACCAAGGGGGGACCCCAAGGGTCATGTAGTCCAACCCCCTGCAATGCGAAGAATCCGTCATCATGGAGCCTCCAAGAAGGAGAACTTGAGTCTTGTCTCTCTCTCTCACACCCCACCCCCACCAGCGGTGGAGGCCGGGAGATGCCGTCTTTAAAGCACTGAGGGTGCCCTGGCCATTCAGGGATTTGCACATGCATCACCAGCACCTCTCAGTGCTTGGGGGTTTTGCAACAGCTGCAGCTTCCAGGGCAACTTCATCAGAACATGAGAACAGCCTGAGGCTGGATCAGGCCAATGACCGACCCGTCTGCTCCAGGGTCCTGTTCTCACAGCAGCCAACCAGGCGTCGGATTCACAAAGAGCATGGTCTCAGCAGGAGGACATTACAGCAGCAGGCCCCAGACTTCGTTGGGCTGCTCCCGGCTTAGTTCCATAAACTCACCCTCGGTGCTGCCTCCCTACCCTATAAAAAGCATTATTCAGAAGTGCGGTTTGCACAAGCTGCTCAGGAAGATAACAACACAGTCAAATTTGGAACAGAAATGATTAATTGCACATTTCTTCAAAACCCAGTTAAAGTATCTGAAGTATCTGTGTATCTGAAGAAGTGTGCATGCACACGAAAGCTCATACCAAGAACTAACTTAGTTGGTCTTTAAGGTGCTACTGGAAGGAAAAAATTTTTTTTTGTTTTGACTATGGCAGACCAACACGGCTACCTATCTGTAACCAGTTAAAGCTAGTTTAATTACCGTAAGTCGGCCAAATGGGTGAACTTGGTTGAGGGATATCACCTTTGGCAAAGCCTGATGGTCCTATACACTCCCACCCCACTAGGGAATCCCCCAGGGGGCTCTGCCACCCACTTTGGGAACCGCTGCATTAAGGCATGGGGTGGGCAGGGCCAAACTGTCTGCACCCAGGAAAGACCATGAGTAGTGTGCCAGTCTCATACCTGGGCATCAGCACTCCACACCACCCAAGCCAAGCCAACCGTCTGTCATGGCCATCTGTCAGTTGAGATTTGGCATGGCAGGTGGTTGTGCAAATGACCCCTGGGGTCCCTTCCAAGGCTACAGTTCCATGAACCTCCAGCCACAAATTTCAATCAGGGACTCGTTCCTTTGCAGCAGCGGCACAGCCTCTCCCACCACAGGCCATCCCTTGGACACGAGAACCACCTCCTGGCTCCAGACTCCGTCTGCTGACTCCACTCCAGCCCATCACGGCCTCTGGGCATTGACTCAAGGCCTGCACAGCCTCCCCTGGTTCAGAGGGAGGAGCAGATACACACTGAGGACACCATGCCCCTCATCCCCACATGATGGAGCCCCCCAAGTTGGCAGCGGTCATGGCTGCATCGCACGGCAACAGACCACAGAGTTTTAGACGTACATACTCATTGGGCGAGCCCACTGTGATTAGGAGCAGGGGGAGAAAAATGTCTCCCCACCCACATTCCTCAAGCCATGCACAACTTCTTCTATTGTGTTGCTTCTTACCAGCCTTTTCGGGATTCCTGCATTACATTCTATGATTCTAACAGACCACCTTTCTTCATAGGGGAATTGCTCCACCCCCTGAGCCTTTTGGTTCAGCCTCCCCTGGTTCAGAGGGAGGAGCAGATACACACTGAGGACACCATGCCCCTCATCCCCACATGATGGAGCCCCCCAAGTTGGCAGCGGTCATGGCTGCATCGCACGGCAACAGACCACAGAGTTTTAGACGTACATACTCATTGGGCGAGCCCACTGTGATTAGGAGCAGGGGGAGAAAAATGTCTCCCCACCCACATTCCTCAAGCCATGCACAACTTCTTCTATTGTGTTGCTTCTTACCAGCCTTTTCGGGATTCCTGCATTACATTCTATGATTCTAACAGACCACCTTTCTTCATAGGGGAATTGCTCCACCCCCTGAGCCTTTTGGTTCAGCCTCCCCTGGTTCAGAGGGAGGAGCAGATACACACTGAGGACACCATGCCCCTCATCCCCACATGATGGAGCCCCCCAAGTTGGCAGCGGTCATGGCTGCATCGCACGGCAACAGACCACAGAGTTTTAGACGTACATACTCATTGGGCGAGCCCACTGTGATTAGGAGCAGGGGGAGAAAAATGTCTCCCCACCCACATTCCTCAAGCCATGCACAACTTCTTCTATTGTGTTGCTTCTTACCAGCCTTTTCGGGATTCCTGCATTACATTCTATGATTCTAACAGACCACCTTTCTTCATAGGGGAATTGCTCCACCCCCTGAGCCTTTTGGTTGCATCTTGGATAGCTCACTTGGTAGAGCAGGAGACTCTTAATTCCAAGGTCACAGGTTCAATCCCCAAGTCGGGCAAAAGATTCCTGCATTGCAGGGGGTTGGACTAGATGACCGCCATGGTTCCTTCCACTTCTACAATTCTATGATCCTCATGGACATTCAATGAACCTGAATTTTGGAAGATTCAGGACACCTAAAAGGAGATGCTTTTTCATGCAGCACATAAACTACGGCACTCCCTCCCACAGGAGGCAGCGATGGCCACCAACTTGGATGACTCTAAAAGATGATTCTACAAATTTATGGGGAGGAAATATGGCTCTGGCAATGCTTGGAGGCAGCCATCTTTCTGAACACCAGTTGCTGGACACCCCAGGAGGGGAGAGTTCTTCTTCTGCTCAGACTCTGCTTGCTGGTTTCCCACAGCAGGCAACTATTCAACCACTGTGAGGTCAGGATGCTGGGGGTCAGGGCGGGGGTCAGGAGCAGGTCAGCAATAACTCACAGTGTCAGCAAAGTTAACCCTTTTTATTCCAAGAGGAGGCCAGGCCTAGTGAGCACAGCAACTCTTCCCCCCAATGAGGTGGTCTCCTCCTCCCCGAGTCCTTCCCAAGCAATTGGAAACTTTTTCACCCTGTCTGTCTCTGCTCCACCCTCTTCATACCTCTTCTGGCTCTGGGAGACCAGCAGGGGAGGGGAGGTGGTTGCAGCAGGAGGAGGAGACACTCTGGCTTCTTCAGCAGCCTTCCTCTTCTCCAGCCTCTGCTTCAGCCTCAGAATCTGAGCTGCTCTCTGCTCCAGCCTCTTCCTGCTCGCTGAACCCTGTTGCCTCTCCAGCAGTTGACACCTCTTCCTCCCAGGCTGCCCCCTCTTCTCCCTCTGACCTCTCATCGTTGTCCCACCCCCAGTCCTCTAGTTCTGTGCTTTCTTCCCCTGGGGGCTTCCCAGCTGGTGCCTCCCACCACTCCTGGGCTCTGGCCAGATGACCCTGGGCTGATTCAGGAGGGCTCTTCTTACGTTTATCATTTCTGCGAAAGGGCTCTGGAGAGCAGCTGCCCCTCCCCACTGGCCACATCTGCTTTGCGCCATGAGAGACCATCCCCAGGGGTGGGAGTGGGGGGGCTGGCTCCCCTCCCCTCCCCTCCTTCCTAGGCCAAACTGTTGGGTGTGCCTGTGTGAGAGAGAGCGGGGATGGAGGCAGCCAGCTCCTATGAAGGAGCCAGAGAGGTTGCGAAAGAGCCTGCAAGGGCAGAGAGCCAGAGTCCCACCTCTGGAGGTGCTGGGGGGGGGGGAGATGAGCCCTGCACATTGGTGGGGGGGGGGTGAGTGAGTGGGGGGGTGTTGAGGCAAGCAGGCCATCTCCACAGCTGACAGCCAGCCTTTGCTTGCCAGGTATAATTTGCTGCCAAAGGTGGTTGTTTTGGGGGTGATGTTTGTTTGTGCAAGAGAGGGGGGAGTGGAGAGGGGGTGGGGGTAAAAGAGAGGCCTGGGGCAGGCAGTGGGTGGGGGTGGCCTTGCCTCTTGAGCTCAGGCCCAGCTGCCTGAGGGGGGAGGCCAAGAGGGTGCCCCCTCCAGACTGAGATGGAGTCAGACCCCTGGGGTCCATCCCACTTGCCCTGACTGGCAACAGCAGCTCCTCAGGGTTTATGAGGCCACGGGGAGGGTGCTGCTCTTGCACCCAGGTCCTGCATGTGGACCCCCCACTGAGGCACCTGGGTGGCAGCTGGACTCAAGGGGCCATGGCCATGATGCAGCTGCAGGCTCTTCTGACTTGCTGTGTTAACCCTGACATGAGATGCTGGGGAGGGGGGCGGTGGTGGACTTGAGGCCTCCTGTTGCAAGGCGGAAGCTCAGCCTCTTCCCTCGGTGTGGGTCTCCCTCTGTGTGTCCCTCCCCAGAGCAGGCCCTATAGAGGGGAAAGAAAGACAGTTGCAGGATCGTAGTGTTGGAAGGGGTACCCAAGGGTCCTCTAGTCTGACCCCTCCGCCATGCAGGAATCTTCTGCCTCTGGGGCGGGGACACTTTTGCCCCAGCAGGAACCCCTCATCTTGCAGGCCATGGAGCCTCCAAGCATTTAGGGCCCAAAGAGCAGCTGATAGAATCACAGAAGGGACCCCGAGGGTCACCTGCCCATTCCCCTGCAAGCCAGGAATCTTTTGGCCCCACGTGGGGCTGGAACCCATGACCATGAGATTAAAAATCCTAAAATATCCGGGGGGGTCAGGGAGGGGGCGTCTGGGTTGCTGAAGGTGGAGGAGGAGGCACTGAGCCGGGAAGAAAGCGAAGCCACGCACCGCAGCATTCAGCCCCGAAATCCAGCAAAAGAGAGAGAGACTCCAGAGCATGTGCAGAGTGCGCTTCCTGCCCCCTGAGGACCCGCAGGAGACTGGCTCTGGGAGCAGCGTGCCCAAGGAAGGGGACGCGGGACGAGCTTCTTGCAGGGCGCGGGACGGCGGCGGCGTTTCGCTGCTGTTTTCGAAGCGGCGGGGGAGAATCGTGCACAGCTCCGTCTCCCCCCGCCATTCGGCCGCCGGCGGGGAGAGGGGCCGGAGAGGGGCTGGGGCGGCGCAGACAAAAGACGGCCGGCGGGCGGCGGCGGGGGAGGGGAGAGAAAAGTTGGGAAGGCAGAAGGGGGCGGAGAGAAGGAGGGAAGGAAAAAGTTCGGGAGGAGAAAGAGGAGAAGGACAACGCAGGGAGGGAAGGAGAGAGGTGGCGGAGCTCTCTCTTCTCCCCAGCCCCCCAGGATGGAATTGAGGCGCCCGGGCAACCGCGGGGGGCGGCTCTGAGCGACACCCCCAAACACACACTGCCCTTCTCAGGTGAGGCGGGAGAAGCTGCGCTTCGGGAGGGGGTAGATGGGTCTGATTCTTTGCAGGGGAGGGCAAGGCGGAGGAAGGAGGGAGCCCCCCCCCGCATCTCCGGTGGTTAGAACTCCCCTCCCGGCTGGTTGCCCTCTCATGCATTTTCAGCTAGTCTGCATAGACAGATGATCCCCCCACCGGAAAAAAGTCCGGGGCAGCAGAAGCGAAGCCGGAGCTGCGGGGGGGCTGGGGGGCTGGTGAGCAGAGCCAACTTCCGCAGCTGGGTCCAGACCCAGGGGCGGGGGCAGTTTAAAGCGCAGAGAGGGAGAAGGCGCTCTGCACGTGCCCAGAAGCCGCTGTGTTTCGCCTTCTTCCGGAGGGTAGCCTCGGCTCGGAGTTACTGGTGGAAGCGGGAGGGCGGGGCGCCAGGCCCCCGGGCAGGGCGTGTGTCCCCGGGACAGCTGGCCGGCAGCTGCTCCGCTGCGGGTGCCAAGGGAGCCACGTGGGGAAAGCCGGCCCTCGCCCCCGGGGCGCTCCGAGAGGGGTTGCGGGGGGAGAGGGCGGGCGCACGGCGAGGAGGCGACAGCGCAGAGTCACACAACTGTGGCACTGGGCGGGACCCCCAGGGGTCTTCTAGCTTAACCTCCGGCAGCACAGGAGTCACCGCTAAGGCATCCCTGAACGCGGGCCAATCGACGTCTGCTCAAAAACCACCCGAGAAGGCGAGTCCGCAACCTCCCGAGGGATCTTACCGTCGGATGTTGAGTCGGAATCTCCTTTCTTGTCGTTTGAATCCGTTGGTTTGGGTCCTCTCCTCCGGAGCAGGAGAAAAACAAGCTTGCTGCCTCTTCCATGTGGCAGCCCTTGGGATATCTGAAGAGGGCTATCTCGTATCTCCTCTCAGTCTCCTCTTCTCCAGGCTAAACATCCCCAACTCCCTCAAGCCTTCCTCACTCTGCTTGGTTTCTAGATCTCCTGGACATTTTATCAGTCTCCCCACAAGCAGACCCTCCTTTACCCCACTGGAGACCGGGGCAGGGGGCAGACAATTGCTCCAGACAGGGCTGGTTTGGGGAACCCTGGAAGGACTGAAGACATTCAGAAGAACCTCAGAAGAGCCTTTCAGGAAACCTGCAAGCAGGATCTGGGCCAAACCATCCTGGCTACTAGCCCTCCATAGCCCTCTCTTGAAAAGCCAGGCAGGTCGTGGCTATTGTTTCCTCCTGCAGGAGGGAGTTCCCCAGTTTAACTAAGAAGGGTTTTCTCTTGTCTGCCCTGAATCTTCCCACACGGGGCTTCGCTGGCTGCCCACCAGGGAGGAAACTGCTTCTCTGCCCATTCTTTCCATGCCAGGGCCCTCAAAGACACTCCTGGAACTGGCTCTCTCGGGTGCCACAAGGACCAAGGAGCAGCCTTGGGAGGGGAGGCTTGAGGATGCGATCCCCTCCCACTTTCCTTGCAGCAGCAGGGCCCATTGGGCTGTCCCAGTCCCGACCCACAGAGGCCCCTTCCTCCCCTGGTGCCGCCTAAGCCTCCTCCGCAGGGCTGCTGCCATCTGCCAGGCTGCTCCAGGCCTTCTAATCCTCCTAGTCCTTAATGAGGAGTGGCAGGAGGAAGGCAAAGGGCAAGCGCCAAAGAGGAGGCAGCAGCAGTAATGGGGTGGCTGAGGGGCTGGGAGGCTCTCCCAGGCGTCCTTCCCCAGGGACATGGAGCCCCTGACCCAGTGGAGCCTCTCCTGCCCAGTGGAATGCCAGCCTGCCCATCTACCTGGTTTGTCTGGGGCTGGGATGTTTGTTCTTCCTTCCTGCCGCAAGCACAGCCTGGCTGCTTCCTCATCCTTCCAGACACCGCAGCAGCAGCAGCTGGGATGGGCTGAGATGTGTGCAGAGTGGGAGGGAAGGCCAGGTGTGGGGCGGGGAGGGCCAGGACCAGTGTTGGCATTGGCCAGGTGTTGCTCCTGCACACCCCAGAGATGGCTGCCTCTTCTGTGCTGGGCTCCAGGATGCAACTGTGGGGAGTGTGACACGGGTGTGGGGTGAGGAAGGCCAGAAGCAGCTCTGGGGAGGAGCCCCATGACCATCCTCTGACTGCCCCCCCCCCAGGCCAGGCACCTCCAGGAACTGAGCGCAGAATCTGCCTCTTGCTTCCCTCTGGAGTTTCAGCAGCCCTGGATGGTCCTCAGGCGAGCTCTCCCTGTGGGTGAGGCTGAGCAGAGGTTGTTGCCCATGCCTGGGAGGGATGGAGCAAGCTTCTTTTCCACTGCTCTGAACCAATGGATTTGTGGCATGATATAGTTGGAAGGGATCCTGAGGGTCATCTAGTCCAACCCTCTGCACTGCAGGATTCAGATGACAAGGAAGGAAGGGACAAATGGCAGAGGAACAAGCTCCCTCAGAAGGTGGTGGACTCTCCTTCCTTGGGTTTTTTTTTTAAAGCAGAGACCACCTGCTTGAGCTGAGATTCCTGCATTGCAGAGGGCTGGACTGGATGACCCCCAGGGGTCCCTTTCAGCTCTCCAGTTCCATGAACTTGAGACAAATGAGGGGCATGATTTGAGGGTCTGTTTTCTTCCATTTACAAACCTCCTCCTCCCCTCCAGGGTTGCGGCGTCCTGGCCTGCCCCTCTCTCGCCCTGCCCCCCAGAGGCCAGAGGACCATGAGGGTCCTCTATGGGCACTGCTGCCGCTTCCAGGTGCTGTGGGCCGCCCTGGCTGTCTCCATGACCATCGGCTTCACCATCCAGCTCTTCGGGGTCTCCTTTCAGAAGAGGTAACTGTTCCACCTTCCTTGCCTTCAGGACCACCCAATGCTCAGCAGTGCCCCCGGTGGCCACTCAAGGCAATGCCATAGAATCCTAGAATTGGAAAGTCAGACGAGAGACCCAGAGGTCATCCAGCCCAACCCCCTGTGACACTGAGGCTGGCCAGTGAGGGCTTCTCTGATCTCCTCTTCCTCCTCCAGGGCTTCCTTGTCCCAGCTGCCTCCGACCCCCTGGGCTCCCCCTCTGCCCAAAGCGGAACAGGAGGAGGCGGAGGGGCGGCCAGGACACCGCTGCCAGCCGAGACACCACCTGGTCTTCCTGAAGAGCCACAAGACGGGCAGCAGCACCATCATCAACCTCCTGCACCGCTTTGGGGACGCCCGGGGTCTGCGCTTTGCCCTCCCCGCCCGCTACCAGTTCAGCTACCCTAACCTCTTCCAGGCACGGCGGGTCAAAGGGTGGCATCCCGGAGGGCGCCCCTTCGACATCCTCTGCCACCACATGCGCTTCAACTTGCCAGAGGTGAGACTAGGTGGGGCTCAAAGAGTGGGGCTGGGGGGCATGTGGGGGCATGTGGAACACTCTGTCACAAGAGGCTAGGGCCCTGCTGGACTTGACATCTTTCCACAGGGCCTGCAAGATGGAGCTGTTCCGCCAGGCCTTTGGCCAAGGCACAGTCTGACCCCTTCTCTCCTTCTGTAATCCTCATAGAGCTCTAGCCCAATGGTTAACATTAATTTGATTCTGAATTGATTTTGGAATGTATTTTAATTAATTGACTGTGTGGCTTTATGTACACTGCTATTTTTACTTATTGTTAGCTGCTCTGAGCCCAGCTTTGGCCAGGGAGGGCGGGATACAAATAACATTTGATGATGATGATGATGATGATGATGATGTGGAGGCTGGTGTCTGAACCAGTGCCTCTGTAATGCACCCTCTCAAACTTGTGGGCATCTAAGGAGAGTGAATGTTGGGAGATTCGGGGCAGATGAAAGGCAAGTCCTTCTTTGTTAAATTGTGGAACTCCCTCCCACAGGAGGCAGCAGTGGCCACCAATTTGGGCAGCTTTAAAGGAGGATCAGACACACCCATTGGGGAGGAGAAGGGCTATTGATGACTACTAGTCAGTCGGAGTTGAGGCTCCAATACTTTGGCCACCTCATGAGAAGAGAAGACTCCGTGGAAAAGACCCTGATGTTAGGAAAGATGGAGGGCACAAGGAGAAGGGGACGACAGAGGACGAGATGGCTGGACAGTGTTCTCGAAGCTACAAACATGAGCCTGACCAAACTGCGGGAGGCAGTGGAAGACAGGAGTGCCTGGCATGCTCTGGTCCATGGGGTCACGAAGAGTCGGACACGACTAAACGACTAAACAACAACAACAACAACAGTCAGTCGGAGGCAGTCATGCTTCTGAATCCCACTCTTCTGCTCAGACCTGGCTTGCAGCTTTCCCATAATGGGCATCTGGTTGGCCACTGCGAGAAAAGGAGGCTGGACTAGATGGGCTTCCATTGTTCTGATCCAGCTGGATCCCCCAGGGCCAGATAGTCCAGCCCCTGCAAGGCAGGATTCCCCAGAAAACTGGTGGCTATCCATGAGTAGGTGCAGGCGAAGAGGGTTCCCAGCCTTAGCCCCGTGCAAGAGTGAAAACTTGGGTTTCAGATTTGGGGGACTGAATGAGGAATGGCTTGACATCCACCTGGAAGTGGGCTGTTCCAATGGCAGTTTTAAAAGTCTTTCAGATGCTCTGATGCAGCAGCAAAAGAAATAAAGGCGTTTCTAGGCTGCCTCACCAGAAATCGAGTGTCCAAGGGAGTCCATTGCACTGTTGAATGGCTCTTCCTGTTCAGCTCCCTCTACCATTCCTCACAGGGCTTGGTTCCCAGACTCTTCATCATCTTGGTCACCCTCCTCTGCACACCTTCCAGCTTGTCAACATCCTTCTTAAATTGCGGTGCCCAGAATTGGACACAGTATTCCAGGCATGGTCTCGCCAAGGCAGAATACAGGAGTACTATGACTTCCCTTGATCAGGACACTAGACTTCTGCTGGTACAGCATTGGTTTATTTCTTTTCTAGGTCCTTTTCACATACACAGTCATACCTCGGAAGTACGAACAGAATCCTTTCCAGAAGTATGTTCTACTTCCAAAACATTCAGAAACCAAGTGCAGCTTCTGATGGGCTGCAGGAAGCTCCCCCAACAGGCATTCAGGTTCCAAAGAATGTTTGCAAACCAGAACACTCACTTCCGGGTTTGCAGCATTCGTGAGCAAAAGCGTTCAACTTACAAGGCGTTCGGGATCCATGTGTTAGTTTCTGTTTGCCACTGAGCAGCTGCTTAGAGTCACAGGACTCTGTTTACATTCCAGAGACCTTCCAGACTGTTGGAAGTCTCACGGGAGACGGATGTGACATTACTGGTTTCCTGTTCCTTTGTTCCTTTGTTTCAGTTGCTCTCATAGAGAGAGAGTTGCTCTCATAGAGAGAGGATGTATATTTCTTTGCTGTCTGCGTAGTAAGAAATAAAGCATAACGATGTAGCCATAAATCTCATCACTTCCGCGTGCTGCTTTGATTCTCTGCTGAATCGGAATGTGCCTGGAAGCCTCATCAAAGGCTCAGGTCGTTAATTATTCGTCGGAGGGCGATTCCGAAGGACTCAGCCAGAAGATGAGCTTTATCAGCTCGGCCAAGTGGAGATTCCGACACCAAGGTACAACTGTAGTGGTACCTCAGTTTAAGAACAGTCCAGTTTAAGAATAATTTGGTTTACAAACTCTGCAAAACTGGAAATAGTGTATTGGTTTGAGAACTTTACCTCTGTCTAAGAATGGAATCTGGATGGTGGAAGGGTAGAGAAAGCACACCTCGGTTTAAGAATTGTTTTGGTTTAAGAATGGACTTCCGGAACGGATTAAGTTCGTAAACCGAGGTACCACTATATTGGCAAATGCAGCTTGGTTTTCTAGCCAAGTGCAATACTGGACATTTCAAAGACTCATAGAACTGCAGACATGTGTCTCTGAGCAAGTGCCGAGAGCCTGTCTGTTGCCAAAGGGCAAACTGGGCCTCAGACACACATGAGGCTGGGGGATATGGAGGACCAGACCCTGCCCCACATACTCCCTCCAACATGTCTCCTTCTCCTTCCTCAGGTCCAGAAAGTCATGCCCCCGGACAGCTTCTACTTCTCCATCGTGAGGCACCCCGTCTCCCTGGCTGAGTCGGCCTTCTCCTACTACCGGAGCGTTGTCCCTGCCTTCCGCCGCGCCGGCACCTTGCCCCACTTCCTGGCCTCGCCACAGCGCTTCTACCGCCCCAGCGAGAGGGGCAACCACTACGCCCGCAACCTGCTGTGGTTCGACTTTGGCCTGGACCCACCAGCAGCCCCGGGCCTGGCCGCAATCCAGGCTGCCCTGGCCACGCTGGAGCACACCTTCCACCTGGTCCTGCTGACGGAGCACATGGACGAGTCGCTGGTGCTCCTGCGCGATGCCCTCTGCTGGGGAGAGGAGGACATCCTGGCCTTCCGCCACAACTTCCGCAGCCCTGAGTCCATCCGCCCACTGGCGCCCGTGGAGGCTGCCCGACTCCAGGCCTGGAACAACCTGGACTGGCACCTCTACACTCACTTTAACCGCAGCTTCTGGGAGCGTGCAGAGCGCTTTGGCCGTGCACGCCTGGCCCGGGAGGTGGATGCCCTGCGGCAGCGGCGAGCAGAGCGGATGCAGCAGTGCCTGCGGGGAGGGGGCCCTCTGGAGGCGGGGCAGATTGTGGACGAGCGCATCCGTCCCTTCCAGTTTGGGCAGGCCCCCATCCTGGGCTATGTCCTGAGGCCCAGCCTGGACCCCGATTGGCAGGCGCTGTGCCAGCGCATGGTGACGCCCGAGCTCCAGTACAAGGACCTTCTGGATGCCAAACAGTTTCCTCCGCCCCCCCAGGGCAACGGCTCTCAAGCCGACGGGGTGAGGTAGCAGTGGCAAGCGGAAGGGGGTGCAAAAAGGCCAACTGGCCCCCAACAGGCTTGGCATGGGCTGGGTGCTGAAGGCACAGAGGACCTGAGCTACCACGAAAAATCTCATTCTGCCCACATTTCTGGGATTCCCAGAAGAAGCTCCCTCTGGATGTTGGGAGATTCAGGTGGAAGGAAGGGCTTCTTTGTAGAACTATAGTGTTGGAAGGGACCCTAAGGGTCATCCAGTCCAACCCTGGCAATGCAGGAATCACCACTAAAGCATCCGTGGCAGATGACCATCCGACCTCTACGCAGAAACCACCAAAGGAGAGGAGGGACTTTATGCAGCCCATCAATGGCAAAAAATAAAATAAATAAAATAAAATAATTCCTTCCAGTAGCACCTTAGAGACCAACTAAGTTAGTTATTGGTATGAGCTTTCGTGTGCATGCACACTTCTTCAGATACGAAAGCTCATACCAATAACTAACTTAGTTGGTCTCTAAGGTGCTACTGGAAGGAATTGTTTTATTATTTTATTTATTTTATTTTATTTATTTTGTTTTGTTTTGTTTTGTTTCGACTACGGCAGACCAACACATCTCCCTACCTGTAACTACATCAATGGCATAGCATGGGTTGCCAGCGCCCAGGGCAAGGCAAGTATTTTGCACCTGGGGCAGTTGCCCCAGTAGCACCTCCACATGCTATGCCACTAGAGCCCATAGTTAAATGTGGCCACTGCTGGGTCATCAGCTTCAAGAGGCCTTCCTGTCAGTGAGGACGGAATGAAAAGTGGACCCGACAATGTCTTTTCAGGCACAACTCAAGAGCAGCTGCTGGATCCTGCCGTGTGACTCAGCTCGGCATCCTCAGCCAGGCCTGACTTTGCACAAGGAAGTGGGGTCCTGCATCGGGGGGGACGGACCCCACACCTCTTGACCTGGGACTCAGCCACAGTGGGCCTGAGTGACTCTTTGCAGGGGCAGCCTGCTGACATGGGAGCCTCAAAGTCCCAGGTTCATTTTGTTGCTTTGGCCGCAGACTCATGATGGGGAAGGAGATGGGGTCTCTCTCTCCCCCCCTCCCCATCCACAATCTGCAATGGAAGACTAATGGTACTGCCCCATCCACCTTGTAGGGCTGTTGTGTGGAGCACTGAAGCAACTCACGTGAAGGGCTTTAAACACTTGTGGGGTGTGTGGAGGGAAGCAGCTTAAATTGATGCTGGTTAGAGGGCAGAGCCAGGCATGCTCTGGCCATGAGGGGGGGCTCTTTGGCTGGGGCTGAGGCTGGTCCTGCAGGTGGGGTGGGGGGAGGGCATGTGCTTCCTGGGAGCCAGAAGTGTTCATGGGCCCCAGCATGCCCCAAGGGGCTGGTGACAGATGCCCACCTGGTCCTATATGCCAAGGCAGGAGTGCCAACTTGGCCCTATGATCATGGGTTCCCAGGGCCATGGGTGCCATGCAGCATGCAGGGCCCTGGCACCAAAATTGGTGGGTGCCCAGCCCCTTTGTGGGGAATTTTGTGGGTGCTTGGGCACCCCGGCCTCAGGGAGTCCCAAGACATCCTTTGGAGGCGAGAGGCTGCACATCAGCAGGTATTCTTTTGGCCTTTTAGGCCCCAGCTGCCATCAGCCCCAGCCTTCATCCAGGCAGTGACCTCAAGACACGTTGGACTACAGCTCCCATGATGGGAGTTATAGTTCAAAATGTCTGGAAGGCACCAGACTGGCCAAGGCTGCTCCCTTCTCTCCATAGCCAAGGAGGCCACATACAAAGAGCTGCTAGCTGGGCTGGAGGGAGAGGGAGACCCCCAACCCAACCTCCCCTCCCCCACCCAAGCCACCATTGATCAGTTTCGATTGGGGACTGTGGAGCTTCTTCCCACCAGCAGTGGGCGCTGTTGGGCTCTTCCTCCCAGCACTTATGACACGGCTGGATCCACAGATCCCACCACAAGGCAGTTTAGGGCTTGGTGTTTGTTGTTTTCTTTTTCAAGGATGTTACTCTTAACCATTTTTTTTAAAGGGGGAAAATCCTTTTTTGTTTCTTTTTGGTCCTTTTTCAATAGATTGAAATGCTATTGGGCGCTTGGTGTGCTCCACGTTTCATCTTCTTTCCGTCCTTCCTGCCTGCATTTCTGGAGTTGCTCAGCAGTGACCTGGAGTTTGTTTGTTGATTATTACTTACTGCATCTGCATTCCTAGAATCAGAGTTGGGACCCCAAGGGTCATCTAGCCCCACCCTTTGCAATGCAGGAATCTCATCTCAGGCATCCCTGACAGGTGGCCACTGCAAGGAGCCCAAGGGGATGTACAACCCCCCTGTGAGGGAGGCTAGGCCGAAAGGCAAGGACACCCAGGGAGCATCATGGCTAGGCTTGCCCATTCCTGACAGGTCCTGGTTTCCGGGTGCAAAAATGGTGTCAGGGGGGAATTTTGCTGAATTGGCAAAATGTCAGGGCAAACACAGGTGTATGGCAACGTGATGGTAAAAGCAGCAGAAGCTCCAAAAGTTAAATCCAGACAAATGGGACTATGGGGTGTGGGGCTCTTCTCACTTCAGGCTGAGGGACGAGGCTGGCACTGGTCTAAACCACTGCGCCTCTTGGGCTTGCCAATCAGAAGGTCCAGAAAGTCTGCAGTTCGAATCCACATGACGGGGTGAGCTCCCGTTGCTTTGTCCCAGCAGCTCATGCACTGTATATATTGCATCAGGAGCGCACCTGCGCCGGGTCCTTGAGATGCCCGACTGGGCCACAGCTGCACTTGCCTTAGTTGCCTCAGACACGTCAGCCGGCCCAAGTTGCTGCAGCCAGACTGCTGACCAGGGCTGGTTACTGGGTTGCCACAGTCCCAATGGCCACCAGTCTACAGTTTTTCCAGGCACAAGTCAAAGTGCTGCTTTTGACCTAAATAGCCCTACACAGCTGAGGAGCAGGCTGTCTCAAAGACCCTATTCCCCATGGGAACCTGACCTGGTTTTGAGATCTTCCAGGAAGACCCTTTTCCTGCTCCTGCCACCCCCAAGGCACCCTTGGTGGGGACTTGGCAGGTGGCTTTGTCATGGTGGCTGCTGCCAGACAACTTTGGAACTCCCTCCCTAGAGAAGCCAGACTGGCTCCCTCCTTGTCTTCCTGCTGGCAGGTGAAGACCTTGTTCCAACAGGCTTTGGATAAATGGCTGCTTTTAATGAAACAGCTGGTGCTATGCAGCTCTCATTGAGATTGTATGTTGTTAATAAACGTGTGTGTGGTACAGACACGCACATAAAAAGGTGGGGCATAAATATTTTATCCTTTAGCTTTATTTTATCCTCATCATAAGGGATAAGTTTATTCTGATTTTAGAACAAAACAAAACAAAAAATTTTCTTTCCAGTAGCACCTTAAAGACCAACTAAGTTAGTTCTTGGTATGAGCTTTCGTGTGCATGCACACTTCTCATACCAAGAACTAACCTAGTTGGTCTTTAAGGTGCTACTGGAAAGAAAAAAATTTTTTTTGTTTTGACTATGGCAGACCAACACGGCTACCTATCTGTAACTGATTTTAGAAGACATCCACAGAAGCCCTTTGACCTCTAATTGAGGGTGACAAAGTGTCCATTCCTTGGACTTTTTGTGGCTGCTCCGCACACTCATATATTTTCGTTCCCTCACAAGTGAATGTGCATCTATGAATCTGTAAGCAACCCTAGAAAGATGCAGGGCGTTAAGATGCAGAACAGCTCAGGTCATGAGAGCAGCAGCGCTTGAATGTAGGAGAGATGCAGTTTCCCTGCAAAGGCCTGGGACTATCCAAAAGGTCTTTGGTGGATCCTGGAAAGGTGCCCGGTGGAGCACCCTGGGAAGAGCATCCCACAATTTGGGTGGGGGTCACCCCCAGAACCCCACATGAGTGAGGGCTGGATAAGGGAACCTGAGGAAGCCCCATTGGACTAGGGCAATAGGAGAAGAGCCCTACGACACCTGGATGCGACCACCAGGATGCTTTGAGTCAGGCATCCTGTGACCAGGCAGAGGGAAGCCCACCAGCAGGCCATGAGTGCGAAAGCTGCTCCAGGCAGGTGTCTTGCCAGCTCAAGTCAGGAAGAGCCTCTAGGCTCACTATTGCACCCCCAGGATCTCTGCCTCTGAAAGTTGCCCCTCTGGGACCCCCTGCAACTCCCCGATCAAATCCTGGAGTTTTTATGCGGCAAATATTCTGGCATTCTGCCCCATCCCCCACCCCGCAGATGACCCTCCAGGGGGCAGAAGGGGTCCAGGAGCCTGTAGGAAGCGGAAGGAGGCATGGACCGCCGGCCAGGAATCCATCGCGAATGCGAGATCCCCTTTCTTGCCGCTGTTTTGACCTTGACGATCTTATCACCCGCAAATATTAATACCTGCGTGGATGCAACGATGAGGCCAAATGCGTCTCTCCATTAAAATGCACCAGAAGAATACAGGAATGAGCTACGGTCGCAAAAAAGGGGATGTTGCAGAGACACCCGGGAAACCAGTCCCACCCGGGGCCGCGCTCGCCTGCCCGCCTCCGGGGAGTCCCTGGCACCTGCTCAGAGACTCCAGCCCGGAGGCCGAGGGTCCCCGGAGGGAGCAGCATTGCCGTGGGGGAGGGGCCGACAGAGCCAACGAGGAGGAGGAGGGGAGCGCATCCCCTCTCCCCCCTCCCTCCTCCTCCTCCTCCTTCCTCTTTCTTTCATTCTCTCCCTTCCTCCTTCCTTCTTTCCTGGCTCGCTCCGCCCCGCCGCGCCGCACAGCCCGGCCTGGCCCGGCCTCCCCCCGCCCCCCCACGCCGCACCGGCGCCTCCCTCCCTCCCTCTCTCGCTCTTCCTTCTTGATCTTTGCCCCCCCCCCGCGCCGCCGATAATCTGCCCCCCCCTTTCCCCATCTCTGCTCCGCATCTCTTCCACCTCCCTCGGAGGCGGATCCCCCTGCCCCTCCGAGCGTAACCCCCCTCCCTTCCTTCTCTCCCTCCCTCTTCCTTGCTGATCTCTCCCCCCCCCCGCCGCCGGGAATCCGCCCTCCCTCCCCGCATCTGTGGGGCTCCCTCTCCTCCGCCCCCCTCGGATGTGGACCCCCCCGCACCTGCTATGGAGTCCCAGTGCGACTACTTCATGTATTTCCCGGCCGTGCCCTTCCCGGCGCGGGAGGTGCTGCTGGGCGAGCCCGGGCGCTACCGGGCGCTGCCGCGGCGCAACCACCTTTACCTGGGCGAGACGGTCCGCTTCCTGCTGGTGCTTCGCTGCCGGCCGGGGGGCGCCGGTGGGGAGGGTGGCGGGAGGGCGCCCTGGGGGGAGCTGGCCGGGTCCCTCTCCGCCCTGGCCAGCGTTAGCCCCGGGGCCAGCCTGGGCGGCGAGGCGACGCTGGGCGGAGAGCCCGAGCCCACCCGCGAAGAGGACGAGGACACGGCCCCCGGGAGCCTCTTCCGCGACTGCCGGGCGCTGCTGACCCACGGCCAGGGGACCCCCGGGAGACCCGCCGCAGGAGTAAGGCCCGGAGCGGACGCGGGTGGCGGGGCGGTGAGGCGGAGTGCCTTGCGGGAGGGAGGAATCTGGATCCGGCCCGCTGACGCTTCCCTCCCGGCCCGCGCAGGTGCCCATGGAAGAGCCCATCGTGTCCACGGACGAGGTCATCTTCCCCCTGACCATCTGCCTGGACAAGCTGCCCCCCACCACCGTCAAGGCCAAGGTGAGACCCGGGCGGGTACGGTGGGGCGGGGAAAGGAGAGGAGGAGGCGCACCTGGGTGGACACCCCACCCCACTAAACACCCACGGATCGTTTTTGCGCCCCCAGATCGTGGTGACGGTTTGGAAGCGGGACCAGGAGAAGGCGGAGGTGCGGGAGCGCGGCTACCTCAGCATCCTGCAGGATCGGGCCCCCTCGCAGACATTCCGGGAAGAGCAGGGGGCTTTCAAGGCGCAAGGTGAGCGCTCAAGGCCCAGAACCCACTCCCCCCAGCACCTCTGAATTGAGAGAAGCGTGGGGGTCTCCTCCAAACACCCCCTCTCTCCACCTGCCTTCCAAAAAATTCCTCTTAGGTGCATGGGGCGGGTATCGCCCTCTGACCTTTGACCCCCCCCCCCCGCAGTGAGCACCATGCTGACCGTCCTGCCCCCTCCGGAGCTCAAGTGCCAACCCCTGAATGTGTCGGGGAAACACCTGACGGTACTAAAAGGTGCGTGGATGGAGGGAGCAGGGGGGCATTTGGGGGAAATGTGGGGAGCAGCTGGGGCAGGGGCATGATGGGGGCAGGGGGCCTCTCCATCTTCCAGAGACCTGCCAATGGCCAGGCTCTGCCCTTTCCTGTGGATGGTGCCCCCCCATATGTGTAAGCAGGGCTGGAGCACCGACATCCTCTCCCCCACCAGCTGGAGGGTCTCTAAGTGAAGGCTGGGTGCAGAGAACCTCTGGAGAGCTGAGCACCTGCAGGCTCAGGCCCAAGGCTCAGGCCCCACCTGGAGTCCAGCCTTCTCTTCTCACACTGGACCAGCCCAGCGTCTAATATGGGAAAGAGTGAAAGGAGGGCCCCATTCTAGGTTCCTCCTCACAAGATCATAGAGACCCATGCTGAATCAGGTCCAGGGGGGCTCACCTAGGCCAACACCCTGTCCTCACAGTGGCCCAATGCCCCTTGGAGCCAGGAAATCCAGATAGACTGTCTCTGGACCTGGAGGTTCCATTGGATCATCAGAAGAAGCTGCTTGATCAAGCACACAGGTGTCCTGGAAAGTCCAGCTGATCACGGTCTCTCTCTCTCTCTCCACCCCCAACATTCCTGCTGTGACGATGGGGGCCGCCAGGCTGATGATCCAGGGACTCCCTTGGAGGAGTTGAACTCCTGACTAGAAGCCACCTCCTCCTCCATGAATGTGTCCAGTCCTTGCCATCCAGGTGGGCAGCCATTGCTGCCTCCTGTGGGAGGGAGTTCCATAGATTAATGATGCACGCCATCCTTTGCAACAGCACCTGTCTCTTTGGATCCCAGGACCTTTCCCTTGCCTTTAATCTTTTGCACACCCACCCTCTTTTCCCCCACCTCCAGTTTTGAACGCAGCCTCGCAGGAGGAGCTCTCTGTGTGGGATGTGCGGATCCTGCCCAATTTCAACACCAGTTACCTTCCTATGATGCCAGATGGGTCCGTCTTGCTGGTTGATGATGTCTGGTAAGGGAACAGTTCGTGGGAGGGCAGTCAGCTGGAGCTGGTGACCCCCAATCTGCCATTGTGGCCTGGAAAGGCCTCCATTCAGGGGCTTTTGACCTTTGGTCCCCACCCTGCACTCAGGTCTCACCTGTGGCTCCTAGAAGCTGTCAGTAGGTGACAGCAGCCACACTCTGGGAGTGTCTTCGACTGGCCAGCTCAGACAGGTGAGGTTGGCTAATGGGTCTCAAACCCCCAGAGAGTTAGGGGCTTCCCCTGTGTGCGGTCAGGCTCTGGTGGATTGAGCAGATGGGATCAAGAAGGGGTTCAACGGTCAAGAAGGCAGTTTCTGCTCCTGCTGTGGATGAAGAAGGTGAGGGGCAGGTGGGGCTCATCCGTCTGGGAAGGGAGCCCCTCTAAGGGAAGGAAAACTCTGATCCTAAACCTCTGCTGCCTTGCAGGATATTTGAGGGGGAAGAAATGGCTAAGGAGTTAACCCTATGCAAATCCAGAGTAGAGTCCCTAAGATGCTTGGATGGCGCCTTGCACTGGCGGAGGGAAAGGGGTGCTGGCGCCACGCCCCCGCAGGCAGCACACCACGTTCCTGGGCGCGCACGCCATGCCCCTGCGGGCAGCGTTCCACACCCCCAGGACCACTGGTGCTTTGTATGCCTCCTTCTGGCAACTCCTGCAGCCCAGCTGGTGGCAAACATCTTGCTCTGCTTTCCTTTGGAGCCCATCAGCCAAGCCAAGAAAGGGGGTGTTGTCGTCTGGGAAGCCCAGGACCTCCAGACACACAGCCTTGGGGAGGGCACTTCAGTGCTGCTGATGCAGCTTACTCAGGATTGCAGGGGGTTGGGCTGGATGACCCTTGGGGACCCCTCCAAATTCTTCAGTCCTACAATTCTACAGGGACGGGGCAGTTGGAGGGATGGAGGCAGGAGTCTTGGAAGGTGGGGGCCTCTTTCCTCCCCTGTTTACCCCTCTTTCTCCCCCTTTCTCTCCAGCCACCAGTCGGGTGAGGTGTCCATGGCCTCCTTCTCCCGGGTGCCCTCGACCACAGCCTCCTGCCCCTGCTCCCTGCGGGCCCTGGAGGAGCAGAACTTCCTCTTCCAGCTGCAGGCCCCTGAGCAGCCCCCGCCAGACTGCGCCAAGGAGGTGAGGGTCTGCCCACGCGGCTGGGACCCACCCCACTGGCACCCGGTGGAGGGGGGATCAGGGGGGTCTGCCTTGCTGCCACCTCCTCAAGGCAGACACTGGGGTGGGGCTAGAGCAGGGCTTCTCCAAGAAACATCTCACATTTCAGGGCAGAATAGGATAGTCTTGTATGAAGAAAATAAGGGGTTCTTTGGTCCAGTGGTCCATTCTTATTAAGTTTCGAATGCATTACAAAAGCAATATGTTTACTGATGCCTTATCTATTCAGCAATCCTCTCCACAAGTTCTGGTGTTGGGGGTGGAATAGAAGTATCTTCTGTCTCATTTATAAAGGAAAAGAAAGGAAGCAAAGTTCACCGAAAGCAGGTCTCCCTGCAGCGCGTTTAGTTCCCCTTCTGGGATGAGTGAGGCATTCTGATACAGCCCCATTCCAAATATTATTTAGCCAGACTTCAAGGGGGAATTCCATGAATTGTTGCCAGTTTCAGGCTAGTGTTAATTGCACTGCTGATTTAAAAAAAAATCAATTTCTGCATTGACAGTTATTGTTTAAATTTGAGCCTAATGATAACAAGGCAAGAGCTGAATTGGAAAACATTTATTTATTTATTTGCAGAATATAGATAGGTATATTTTCAAAACAAGAGCAAGAGTAAGGCTTTTGTGTTGACGAGATGAAAGTTTGTCCACCTTAAATTAGACCTCATATAAATGAGAAACATGGACAGCTTCTCTGTTGCCAAAACATGAGAAATGCAACACGGGAGCATGCCTCTGGGCTCTTGTGGGATATACGACCAGAAACAGTATCCCAGCCTCTCTTCGAGAGCACTGGCTGTTCTTCAACTCTGACAAATATGAAAGATCAGAGAAGAGAAAGGCTTCTTTGTGTCAAGGAGGAGAGGAGGGCTTCTTTGTCTCAAATTAGGCCTAATATAAATGAGATTGCCCAGCAAAGGTGGGCTCACGCCTCTCACTGACTTTGTATACCTCCTGAAGGTACAGATGGAATAGACTCATTTATAAATATATTTTGGGAAGGATGCATGTATTTTCTCTAGCTCCACTGCTTTATGCTTTCTAGGTGTCCCGTGATCACACTACAAAGTAGTTGCCTGGAGCTGCTTCTTTTTGTATTTCTTATCCATAAAAAATTCAGTGCAGTGCAAGAACATTTTTGTTCTGAACATCTGACCCAGAGAAAGAAGTCTGAGAGCCATTGGACTAGATGTCCCTTGGGAATCCCTTCCTTCTGGGATTCTATGAGGGAGGGGCCATGGGGGGAGAGGCGGGATGTGCTGCATGGGGTGGGTGGGACCAGCATGTCTGCCAATCATTTCCTGCCTGCCAATAATTTTAAGGGGTGAAACTTAATTTTTGCAGCAAGGGGTCTTAAAAATATATTTGGGTGCGAGGAATCCATATCTGCTATTATTTTAGGGAGATTGGACGACAGTTAGCTTGGTAAGTCTATATTTGATTAAGAAGCACATAAACTGTTCTCAGAAAACCAAATAATTTTAATTTTGCCTTCTGAAAGATAGGCAACAGGTAATATAAAATATGCAATGCATACTATATAAATAAAAGTAATAATTTTAGTATATAATATAACTGTAAGTACTTGACACTCGTTTTTAATTATCTCTAGGGCATTTTACATGTTTTACTAACCAAGCAGAACTAAACTGCTTTAATTTAACCAAAATATCTCTTGAATTCCTAAGTCCTGTCACAACTTTTTAGCGCCCCTCATTTTTGGAAGTTGCAAGTTGAAAAATGCAGCATGCCCTCCTGATTTGGTTGAGATTCCTGTCTTGCAGAGGGTTGGACTGGATGACCCTTGGGGTCCCTTCCAACTTGACCATCCTATGGCTCTCTGGTTTAATCGCAGGGCCTGGAAGTCCCTCTCATCGCTGTGGTCCAGTGGTCAACCCCAAAGCTGCCTTTCACCGCCAGCATCTACACCCACTACAGGTAAGGGACCTTGAAAAGATCAGACATGATATCAAAGCAGAAAAGAAAGTCAAATATTTGGGAGTGTGGTTCGACCCAGAAACTTGAACCTATTTCAAGTTAAGTATGTAGAGACTTGGGTTGAAATTTTAAAAAGACCTTGAAAAGTTTTCCTCACCCCTCCCTGATTTATTAAATAATAATAAATAAATAAAAAGACCTTGAGAAATGGAACCGAATGAAGCTTTCGTTTCTAGGGAGAATATCTGCGATCAAAATGAACTTTCTCTCCAAAATGCTTTTTCTGTTTCAGGCCTTACAGTATTTAGTGGCACTCACTGCTTAAAGCAATGGGAAAAGGACGTAGCTAATTTAATCTGGCAGGGGGGAAAGCCCTGGACTAAATATGAAATTTTAATTGACATAAAGAATAGGGGGTGTGGATTTGGGCTCCCAGACTTGAAAATGTATTATGAAGAGGCTTGTTTATGTTGGATGAAAGAGTGGGTAGAGTTGAAAAACACAAATGTTCTGGACCTGGAAGGATTCGACCTGATGTATGGATGGCACACTTGCCTGTGCTATGACAAAGCCAAAGTTCACAAGAGAGTTCATAATCACGTGATAAAGAATAATCTATATAAAGTGTGGGTGAGATATAAAGAGCTCCTAGAAAGGAAGACCCCCTGGTGGATCTCCCCTATGGAGACAGTTGCAGTTAAAAAACTAAAGCTGAGTAAGATTTGGAGTACATAAAGGGACCTCCTTGAAATCAAAGAGGACTCTATAGGACTTTAAAAAACAAAAGAGGAGCAAAGCTGGATTCCAGACTGGTTCCAGTACTTTCAAATGCACTAGGACTTTAGGAAAGATAAAGACAAAGGTTTTTTTGGAAGGGAAAGAATTCAGGAAAGCAGTATTGGGAAATAATAAAAAACTAATATCTAGACTTTATCAAATTTTACTGGAATGGGAGATCAAAGACGAGATGGTCAAGGAAGTAATGATACACTGGGCTATTGATACTGGACACAACACTGAAACATTGAAATTTCAGCCTGGGAGAAACTATGGAACAAAACTATTAATATTTCGGCTTGCTACCTGATAAAAGAAAATATGCTGTACAGGTGGTACCTGACCCCCAATAATCTTGCTAGTTTTACGGATGAGTGTCTAACCTCTGCTGGAGATACTCAGAGGTCGAAGAATCCTCTACCCATATGTGAGGGCAGTGTAAACTTGCCCCAAAGGTCTGGGGGATAGTCTATGACCAGCTTATAAAAATTCTCCAGATCACGTTTCCAAAAAACCCAGAAGCTTTTCTACTAGCGATGATTGGAGATGAGATCCCTACAAAGGTTCGTAACCTATTCCTCTATGTGACGGCTGCAGCCAGACTAGAATATGCCAGAAGTTGGAAAGGAAAAGAAATTCCAGCTAAAGAACAATGGCTGCAGAAACTAATAGAATTTGCGGAACTCGCAAATCTCACAGCCAAAATAAAAAACCAAGATGGGGGGAAACAAAGGGATGGGAGAGCTTTGGGAAATATTTTAAAAAATATGATGCTAAAATCAATCTACAAGTAGGGGGTGTATAAACAACAAATATAACGAAGGACTACAAGGAGAAAACTAGGGTGGAGTTACAAATCAATATGCAGCCAAAACTAGGTTTATTAAGAATGCCATGGAAGGGAAGGTTGGGAAGTCTGTACAAAACCTCCATATGATGGTTAAAAAAAGAGGATCAGGCATAGTCCTGCAAGAAGAGAGGGAAATACAGGGCTACTGGACTTGGTCACGTCACAGAGTGACAGCAGCAAAGGGGGGCCAGGCCCACCCACAATTGGCTGGACCTCCACCCACTTCGTCCACAAGGTGTTTCTCTCAGTCATGCAGAAATCTTGAGCTGCGATTCCTGCCCTGCCAGGGGTGGGTGGGCTAGATGGCCCTTGGGGTTCCTCTCAACTCCATGAGGACGATGGACGCTGCCTCCCCGCTGCTGGCTGCCCATCTTGCTGCCACATCTTGACTTCCGCGCTCACGTTCCCAGGGACGATGGGGATCTGGCCCCCCCAGGTGGGGTGGGGTGGGGTGGGGCAGGACCCTGCCCCTCCCTGCCCCTCCCTGCCCTGACACTCAGCACAGCTTCCCTTCCTCCCTTAAGCTGCTAAATGCTTTGAATGTTTGATTCTTTCTTATGTTTTTATATGTTCTGGAAGCCCAGCCAGATGGGTGCCGTATTCTTCTTCTTCTTCTTCTTCTTAGGCTCCCCAGCATCCGCCTGGCCCGCCCCCGATTTGTCATGACAGCCGAGTGCGAGTCTCCGGTCGCCCTTCACCGCCGCTTCACCGTCACCTACACCCTCATCAACAACCTGCAGGACTTCCTGGCTGTGCGTCTGGTGTGGACTCCAGAGAGTGCGGCTGCTGGTGAGAGCATGGTGGGCTGGGCTGGATGACCTTTGGTGGCCCCCACCCAGCCCAACCATTCCATAATTCTATGGCGGTCTCTCCTTCCTTGGAGGATCGCCATCTGTCAGGCATTCTTTTGTGACCCTTGGGGTCTATGATTCCATGATTCCTCCCTCCTGTTTTGGGGAGCAGGGAAGGAGGGCAGTGGAGGAGGCTGGCTGACGTGGCGGGTGAGAGAGGCAGGGCTTCTCTGCGATCCCTAGATGACCCTGAGTTTCCATGATTCTATGAGTCCTGCCTGGAAATACTTTCTTGGAAGGTCTTTAGGGAGATGCTGGGGAGCCATTTCTCAGGGATTCTTTAGCATTGGACTAGATGCCTAGATTGGGGATCCCTTCCAACTCTATGATTCTCCGGCCAGGAAGGGTTGTGGGGGGAGCCTTGCCGCTCTTGGTCCTGGGGGGAGGGGGGCTGGAGCATGAGGAAGTGGATGACAAAGAGCTCCTGGGCCATGCTCACAGGGACAGAGCCTCCAAGCTCGGGGACAGTCTCCCCGCAAAAGCGGGAGCTGGTGGTTCTCGCTTGTGGGCTTCTCTGGGGCACCTCAGGTGGGACAAGGCTGCTGCCCTTTCCTTTTCCTGACACCCCCCAGGCAAGAAGCTGTCCCGCGAGGAACGGCGCGCCATCCAGGACGCCCAGGATGCCATCGTCTGCCACACACCGCTCAACAACTTGGGGTTCTCCCGGAAGGGCAGCGCCCGGACTTTCTGCGTCACCTTCCAGGCGCTGCGTGCCGGGTTGTACGAGGTAAGAAGCCCCTGTGCGCCAGCACATGCTTCCATTCGGGCTCTGGGGCTCCTTTCTGCAGGGGGGGGGCTGGGCTGCATGGCCCTTGGGGGATTCTTGACAATGCTGTGGTTGAATGCGGGCAGATTTGGGAAAGGTAAAAGAAAGACCTTCTCTGCACAGCACAGTTAACCTGTGGAACTCCCTCCCACAAGAGGGATGGCATTAAGAGAGGATAGGACCCTGCAGGAAGATGGACTTTCCTTCATCTGTCCCAAATCTTCCCAGGGGCTGGTAGCTGTCACAGCCCCCTCCATGAATCTGCCCAACCCTCTTTTAAAGCCATCCAAGTGGATGGCCAGTGCTGCTTCCCGTGGCAGTGAGTTCCAGAGTTCTACTCTTGCAAGGTGGCCCCAGTTGCTGGAAACCACAGGCAGGGAGAGAGTGGTTATTGCGCTTGGATTTTGCTTGCGGGAATCTCACAATGGGCATCAGGTTGGCCACTGAGAGAAGACGCTGCCTGGTCATCTCTCATGGCTGCTTGAGCTGAGATTCCTGCATTGCAGGGGATGGACTAGAGGACCCTCGGGGTCCCTTTCAGCCCTAGAACACTATGGTTCTAAGGGTCTGTGACTGGATGGGCCCCTTTGGCCCAGCAGGCCCTTCTGATGTCCTTCTGGCAGAGTGGAGATGGGATTGTGGGGCTCTGAAGAGGACCTTGCTGGTGTCTGTGCTCAGGGTGGACTGATGGGCAGCCAAGCCTTCCTTCTGGACCTGCTGAGTTGCAGGGAGATGGACTGGATGACCCTCAGAGCTCCCTCCCAACTCTACAGTCCACTGCTATTGGGAAGCAGCAGCAGCAGCTGCTGCCCTCCTGGGCTCCCGCTCTGTTTGACACTGCCCAGCTGCAGAAGGAATGGACCTCTTTCTCTTTCTCTTTCTCTTTCTCTTTCTCTTTCTCTTTCTTTTTCTCATTCTTTGCTCCCCGGAAGCTCTCCCAGCACATGAAGCTGAAGCTGCAGTTCACCGCCAGCGTCTCAAACCCACCTCCTGAGGCCCGGCCTGTCTCCCGCAAGAGCAGCCCAGGCAGCCCGGCTGTCCGGGAGCTGGTGGAGCGTCACCAGGCCAGCCTGGGCCGCTCGCAGAGCTTCTCCCACCAGCAGCCAGCCAGGGGCCACCTCATGAGGTGGGTGCAGGGGGTTCGGCTAGATGGCCCTGTGGGGTCCCTTCCAATTCTACAATCCATGATTCTCACTCTTTCAGGGAACAGGAAGGGAGGGTAATGAAGGAGGCTGACTGAAGGGGCAGGGCTCCAGGGGTTGGGCTAGATGACCACTGGGCTAGATGACCACTGGGAGCAACACTCCAGTTCTGTGTCCTCCTCTTTGGGGACCCGGGAGGAAGGGTAATGGAGGAGGGCTGAAGGGGGCAGACAAGAGAGGCAGGGCTCCTGGGTTCTCCTGGGGGTTGGCCAAGGCCCCCCCTGCCCCCCCACTGAGGTCTCTCTTTCTCTCCCCCCCCCACAGGTCAGGCAGTGTCATGGAGCGCAGAGCAATCACTCCCCCCGTGGGCTCCCCTGTGGGGCGCCCCCTCTACCTGCCCCCTGACAAGGCTGCCCTTTCCCTGGACAAGATTGCCAAGCGGGAGTGCAAGGTGCTGGTGGTGGCCCCCGTCACGTGAGGTGGGGGGCAGAGACCCCACCCCCTTTCCCTGCTCTCCTCCGAAAGGGAGACGCTGCCTCCTGCCTTGCAAGAGAACAAACCTCCTGCCTCCCCGCCCCCAAACCTGCAAACGCCCCAGTGCTGCCCCCCATGGAATAAAAGCCGCGCATGTGACCCCCCCAGGAAAAATCTCAGCACACCCAATAAATGTGGGGGGACCTTCCACTTCTCTCCGCTGTTCCCTTTCCCTTGCGGGGGCTCAGAGCTGCAGCCCCCCCCAATGAGACAACCCCCTCACTGTGCCATCTCCCACTCTCCTTTTGGGGTTTTTGGCTGCTCCCCCTCCCCACATTTGCTCCTTCAAAATGGGGGACACATACCCCCAACCTCATTGACTTCGTCCTCCACGGTGTGTGCAAATGAGGCCAAGCATCTGGGGGGGCAGCTCCCCCAATTGCCCCATGCTGAGGATCAGGAATCAGCTGCTGCTGCTAAACCTTGGAGCTTGACGGTACACCCACTGGACAGCTGCATTGCAGAGGGTTGGACTAGATGACCCTCGGGGTTCCTCCCAACGCTACAGGTCTATGGTTATGGGACGAATCTGTGCTGCCCCCTGCTGGTGGAGGGGTACCTTTGCTGCTGCGGATCTTCTGGATCACACTGGATTGGGCCACTTCTGAGGACTGGGAAGGGGGCCGATTTCTCTTGCACCCCACCCCATTTCACACTGGCAGCTGCTACATCCACGGGAGAGGGGTGGGCAGGCCTCCACCCCAGCCCCTCCTGCCATCTCAGGCCAAAGGGCCCCATTCCATTGCACTTTATTTAATTTTTATGTTATTTATATATTTTTATTATTATTTGCCTCCAAAGCATCTCCGACTCCACGTTGTGTGTTTTGCAAATAAACTGCGCTGGCTGGGGGAAAGCGTTGGTGTGTTTTTGGGGGCGTTGCAGGAGTGGGGAGAGACATTCCTCCAAGGAAGGACGTCTAGCGGACCCCAATGAAGCTGGACGCCGGATGATTCAGGACAGATTAGAAAAAGCCCTTCTTCACACCGTAGAGTTAAACTGCGGAACTCCCTCCTGCAGGAGGCCATGATGACCTCCAACTTGGATAGCTTGAAAAGAGGAGGAAGCAAATTTGGGCAGGAGGAGAGAGCTAGCGGGGGCTCCTGGCCAGGAGGTTCTGCCTCCACAGTTGGAGAGAAGGCGGCTTCTGAAGGGCAGTTGCTGGAGACCAGGGGACGGGAGAGGCCTCTTGGGCGCCCAGCTGGAAGCTGCCAGCTCCGCCCACTGAGCCGCGCTGCCCTTCCCCTCGGAGCGAGCGAGAAAGCGGGCACCTCGAGGGGGCCCCTGGAAGGACCTCCTGCCCCCTCGGGAGGGCGAGGGGGCTCCGGGGGGGGTTGGGGCGAGCTCCCCCTCCCCTCCCAAGCCCGAGAGAGGGAGGGAGCCTCCCCCCGGGCGGCCGCTTCCTCCAGCAAAGCCTCTTCCGCCCAAACGCATCGCCGAGACGCTACTTCCGACGGAAGCGACCTGCCGTCGTTCTCGGTCCCCCTTGCGGACTAGAGGGGAAGTGCCACTCTAGGCCTCCGAAGCGTCTCTATGGCGAAGGCTGGCGGGAGGCGCTCGGGCGACGCGGGGCCGGCCCGGGGGCGGGGCTTGCCGGCCTCTCGCCTTTTCCCCTGAGTGGGCGGGGCGCCCGAGGGAGCGGGAAAGACGGAGCAAGGAGGAGGCGTGAGGGGAGTGAAGAGCGGGAAGCGGCCCACGAAGCCGCGGCGAGGATGTGCCGCGGAAGAAGCAGCTGAGGGAGCGAGGCGGGGGCGGGCAGGGGCTCCGAAGGGAGGCGCCGAGGGGCTTCTCGTGTTCCAGATGAGGCGGGAGGGCCGAGGGAGAGGCCTTGGGGGCCCGGAGGGGAGGCGAGAGGCGGAGGGCCGCCCGAGGGCAGCGAGAATGTTGAAGCCCAGAGTCTTGCCCTCAGACTGAAGACTGGGCGGTGCCTGCCTAGAGCGGAGGGGAAAGCATTTCCAAAAGAGAGAAAGCTCTTCCCGACGAACCTCCCGTCACGCAATCCTGGTGCTGGAAGGAAGCCCAAGGGTCAGCTAGGCTAACCTGAATCCATGGGTTTGGTTCCTGCCCTCCGGAGCCCTTGAGACACTTGAAGATGGCTCTCCTCTCTCCTCTCCGCTTTCCCAGGCTAAACACCCCCAGCTCCTTCAACCGTTCCTCATCAGGCCTGGTTTCCAGACCCTTGAGCATCTGGGCTGCCCTGCTCTGCACACGTTTCAGCTGGTCAACATCCTTGAGCTTGATCTGGACACTGGACTTCTGATGATGCGGCCTGAAAGAGCAGCAGCTTTTTTAATGCTGCTGCATCACACTGCCTAGAGCAGGGGTCAGCAAACTTTTCCAGCAGGGGGCCGGTCCGCTGTCCCTCAGGCCCTGTGGGGGGCCAGACTATATTTTTTGGGGGGGAAATGAACAAATTCCTATGCCCCACAAATAACCCAGAGAGGCATTTTAAATAAAAGCACACATTCTACTCATGTAAAAACACACTGATTCCCAGAATGTCCATGGGCCAGATTTAGAAGGCGACTGGGCCGGATCCGGCCCACGGGCCTTAGTTTGCCTATCCATGGCCAAGAGAGTACCCCCAAATAAAGCACCTCTGAGTGTGTGCAGAGTGACTGAGGTTCCTCCTTGACTCCTGCTTTGGAGAGAAGATGCAGAGTGGGAAGAGAGGGTGAGCTTTTTGTAAAAAGAACACAGCTGCATGCCTAGAGAGGATAGGAAATGAAGGCAGTGGGGTGGAACAAGGTCCTCCAGAGCAAAAGTCCCTCGTTCCGAGGCCCTTCCTCACCCTCTTCAAGTGCTGTATCAGTGATGCCTCCAGGGACCTGGTGAGTCTATCTTCTTTTTTTTTATAAAATATTTATTAGAGTTTTACAAAAAGCAGGAATTTACAAAGTAAAAAGAAAACAAGAGAAAAAAAAGAAAGAAGAAGAAAAATACGAAAAATACAAAAATACATAGAAAAAAAGAAAATACAAAATACAAAAACAAGAGAAAAAATTAATTAAAAAAAATTAAAAACAAATCCTTTTTTCTCCATATCTTTAAGCTCATTTGCTTGTATCCATGACCTCCTCACACCTCCCTTTTTTGTATTCCCGTTCACATAATCAGTTCAGCAAATCCTTACCCTCTTTCATTTATCTTAACTCTATATCTTAACATATTACAACTGTATATTTTCATCCATTATCAATCCATTTTTACATATTCTTATTAGCCTTTTTGCTAATGCCACTTAATTTCAATCCAACATCATTTTAACATTCATTAATTTTACAATATTTCTGCAAATAGTCTTTAAATTTCTTCCGATCTTCTTCCACCAACTCTTCTCTCTGGTCTCGGATTCTGCCAGTCATTTCCGCCAATTCCATATAGTCCATCACCTTCATCTGCCACTCTTCCAGGGTGGGTAAATCTTGTGTCTTCCAATACTTTGCAGTGAGTATTCTTGCTGCTGTTGTAGCATACATAAAGAAAGTTCTATCCTTCTTTGGCACCAATTGGCCGACTATGCCCAGGAGAAAGGCCTCTGGTTTCTACAGGAAGGTATATTTAAATACCTTTTTCATTTCATTATAGATCATCTCCCAGAAAGCCTTAATCTTTGGGCACGTCCACCAAAGGTGAAAGAATGTACCTTCATTTTCTTTACATTTCCAACATTTATTATCAGGAAAATGATAGATTTTTGCAAGCTTGACTGGTGTCATTTCCACCTGTATATCATTTTCATAATAGTCTCTCTTAGGGCATTACATGCCGTAAATTTCATACCTGTGGTCCACAACTGTTCCCAGTCAGCAAACATAATGTTATGTCCAACATCTTGTGTCCATTTAATCATAGCAGATTTAACCATTTCATCCTGCGTATTCCATTTCAACAGCAAGTTATACATTCTTGAAAGTATCTTAGTTTTGGGATCTAACAGCTCTGTTTCCAATTTTGATTTTTCCACCTGGAAGCCAATTTTTTTGTCCAAATTATAAGCCTCCCTTATTTGATAATAGTGAAGCCAGTCTTGCACTTTGTCTTTTAATTTCTCAAAACTCTGCAATTTCAATTTGTCTCCTTCTTGCTCCAAAATTTCCCAATATTTCAGCCATTTGGCCTCCATATTGAGTTTTTTCTCAGCCTTTGCTTCCATCGGTGACAACCACCTTGGGGTTTTATTTTCAAGTAAGTCTTTATATCTTATCCAGACATTAAACAATGCTTTCCTGACAATATGGTTTTTAAATGCTTTATGTGCTTTAACCTTGTCGTACCACAAAAATGCATGCCACCCAAAAACGTTATTAAAACCTTCTAGATCCAAAATGTCTGTGTTCTCAAGAAGCAGCCATTCTTTCAACCAGCAGAATGCTGCTGATTCATAATAAAGTTTAAGGTCCGGCAGGGCAAATCCACCTCTTTCCTTTGCATCAGTTAGTGTTTTAAATTTTATTCTGGGCTTCTTGCCCTGCCAGACAAATCTAGAAATATCTCTCTGCCACTTCTTGAAACAGTCCATTTTGTCCAAAATTTGCAATGATTGAAACAAAAATAACATTCTTGGCAATACATTCATCTTTATAACAGCAATTCGACCCAACAAGGAAAGCTTCAAGTTTGACCATATTTCTAAGTCCTTCTTCACTTCTGACCAACATTTCTCATAGTTGTCTTTAAATAAGTTCCCATTTTTTGCTGTCATATTAACCCTCAGGTATTTTACTTTCTTAACCAGTGTTAGACCTGTCTCCTTCTGAAACCTCTCTTTCTCGATCGGTGTTAAATTTTTCTCAAGAACTTTAGTTTTTAACTTGTTCAACTTGAATCCTGCCACATGACCAAATTCTTGAATCAGTTCTAATACTCTTTTAGTACTAGATTCTGGCTCCTGTAACGTTAATACTAAGTCATCTGCAAACGCTTTCAGTTTATATTGTTTGGCTCCGACCTGTATACCTTTAATCAGACGGTCCCTTCTAATCATATTTAGCAAAACCTCCAGGACCGAAATAAAAAGCAATGGGGGAATTGGGCAGCCTTGTTGTGTACCTTTCTCTATCTTAAATTCCTCTGTCACCACGTTATTTACTATTAATTTAGCCTTTTGTTCTGAGTAAATTGCACTTATACCATTTTCAAACCCTTTACCAACCCCCATCCCCTGAAGGTTTTTCTTCATAAAACTCCAAGAAATATTATCAAAGGCTTTCTCCGCATCTACAAAGATTAAAACTGCTTTACTATTGATGTTCACTTGCAACTTCTCCAAAATGTTAATTATATTCCTCATGTTGTCAGACAAGTGTCTACCTGGGAGAAAGCCGGCTTGGTCCTTATGTATCTCTTCCACTAATACTTTCTTTAATCTTTTAGCCAAAATATCAGCAAATATTTTGTAATCCACATTAAGCAGGGATATGGGGCGGTAATTCTTAAGTTGTGTCTTTTCAGACTCAGTTTTCGGTATAAGCGTGATATAGGCTTCCTTCCACGACTCTGGCGCTTTCCCCCCCTCCAAAATTTCATTACAAACCTCCTTTAGTGGTTGAATTATCCAGTCCTTCAAGGATCTATAATATTTTGAGGTTAGGCCATCCGGCCCTGGAGATTTGCCCAACTGCATATTCTGGATGGCACCTTCTACCTCCTGTTCTGTAATTTTATGGTTCAACATTAACTTATTTTCTTGAGAGATTTTTTGTAATCCATTTGTTTTTAAGAATTGGTCTATATCAAACTCTTTCTGTGGCCCTTGTGTAGTGAGTCTATCTTCTTCTGACCCAGTGCTGAAGGGGAGGGTGCAGGGGACCTGTTCAGCTAATCCCTGGAGGGACCCCCTACAACCCCCAAATCAGGGAGCAGAGGTTCCTCCCTGTCTGCTGTTCCTTTGGATCCATGTACTGCTTGCCACTTTATGGAGGGGTCTTTGGGTTGGGAAGAAGAGGGCATGCAAACAAACCCCCATTTAGATGTCACATTTATTAACAGAGCCAGGCAGAAATATTTGGACATCAAATATACACGTAATATAAAAACGGCAATCTCACCTCTGCAGTAAATCAAGAAAGACTGTTGGAAGATTGAGGGCGGGGGGGGGGGGGCTTCTGCATGCGCTGCACTGTGGAAACTATGGAACTCCTTCCCACAGGAGGCAGGGATGGGTCACCAACCGAGATGGCTTTCAAAAGGGGCTGAGGCCAATTCATGCAGGAGACAGAAGTCTGCCTAGGCTCCTTTGTGCCCTTGTCAGCCGTGACAGCAGCGCCTGGATGTCTGGCCAGAAGGGAAAGGGGCCCTCCGGCTGCAGAAGCTCCTGCCCTCTGCCCTAGTCCCACACCAGCCTCCCCCCACCTGACGCTGACCAGGAGCTTTGGACTACAACTCTCGCCTGCCCACTGCATTTTGGACCAGTTCCCCAGTCATCATAGAATCATAATATTATTGCATAGAATAAATAATTATTGTTATTATTTTCAATTACCCACCTAAAGTTCACAGGGCAGATGACAACAGAGAAGCACAATATTAAAGAGCAGTTCAAAACAGCCTACAATCATGGGGAAATGGTGGAGAGAAGGGTGAATTGGGTGTGCTCGGCTAGCCAAGGGTTAAAAGAAATGGGTGCTGCCTTCCTAGAGAGGACAGGTATTAAAAAGGGGGGTGTCAGGTCCTCCAGAGAAAAAGCCCCTCCCTCCCCAGTCTTTTCGTGCAAGCTCTGCATCTTCTGGGATCTGGTGAGTCTCCCTTCTCTTCTCCGGGGGAGAAGGGAGGGGTCACAAGGCTGCCGGGGAGGGTGCAGGGGGGGGGACCCTCAAATCCAGTGCCGGATTAAGCCTGGCGGAGGCCTCTCGGTAGTCGAAATCTCAAGGGCCCCCTCGCAGATTATTTTGAAGTTTCTGCCTCGGGTTGATTGTCATTTTCTTTCCAGATCAAATCAATGTTCTTTTGATCCATTGTTGTGGGGCCCCTAAAAGGCGTGGGACCCCTGGACCGGTGCCCACTCTGCCTATTTGGTAAATTCGGCACTCCTGCCCCATCCCTCTCTGCAAAGCCTCGGAGGGGGGCCAGCTCGCAGGAGTCTGCAACTGTATCCTTTGGGGGAGAGGAAAAGAGCAGATCTAAAAACCCCGTTCAAACTGAGAATCAACAGAGGTTGAAGCCGGACACAAATATACGCCAAAGATAAAAACAAAAGCCAGACCTAAGGAATAAAGAAAGAGTGACCTTCCCTCTGTCCTTGGTTGAGCTGGGGAACTCCCTGCTGCAGGAGGAAGGCTGGGCCGCCTGCCTGGGTGGCTTTAAAGGAGGGAGAGGCCAACGCGGGGCGGGGGGGCGGTGCTCTATAAAAAAACCCGAGGACAGCTGGGAGGTCCACCTACGTTTCCTGCTCCCTTTTTTCTTGCCATTCTGCAGTAGCTGTTTTTTAGCCACTTCCATGCCCACTGGGATATTCGGATATGGAGATAGGAGAGCAGACACTCTGCACATGCTCAGAGGCACAGTGGAAGTGAATTGGGGGGGGGACACCAATGCGCTTCCTTTACATCCTTCTTCCATCAGGTTTTGGGAGAGAACAAAGCACATTCCAAACAGACATAAGCAAAGGTCTGTCTCTTCTTACAGCCTCCATTTTCTCTGGAGCCGTTTTCTCTCACTTCAGGAGAGTCAGAGAAAACAAAAGACTCAGTCACCACCCTGCCAAGATGGTGAATTTGCTATTCAATAGCCTCCCATGGGATCTAAGGTCACTCCCTGGCTGCTAGAGAACAACAACCAGTTAATTATCAACTAGTTAAAGCTCAAGAGACTGCTCTTCTTGCTTGTCTGAAGTCAATGGAATCTTCCAGTTAAACCCTTTCACCAATATATTATTATTATTATTATTATTATTATTATTATTATTATTATTATTATTATTATTCTTCAATTTATATACCACCTTTTATCAAAAGATCTCAGGGTGCTGTACAACATTAAAAAATCATGACAGAACATCAATGATAAAAACATAATAAGAACTTAGTAAAAAGCATACTGACAAATAGCCTAATGATAAAATAGTCGTCATCGTAAGAGTTCTCTCCCCCATACTGTTACAGGCCATAGATTATTTAATAGCCAAAGGTCTGGGTAAAGAGGAATGTTTTTGCCTGGCACCTGAAGATATGTAATGAGGGTGCCAGACAAGCCTCTCTGGGGAGAGCATTCCACAGTTGGGAGCCACCACAGAAAAGGCTTGTTCTCTTCACAGACATTCCCATTTCAGTGTGAATTAAATCAGTTATGCTTAACATCACCATCCAAGCCAGGAGAGGCCCTGCTGGAAAGGAAGCCCACGTGGTGGTGTGGAAAGCAGTGGCATAGTGGAGGGGCCCGGGGGGGCCATGGTCCCAGGCGCAGAATCTGGAGAGGGGGAAAACCAGGCCTTCCCCAACCAAGGAATTGGCATTAGGATGCCCTCTTGGCCCCAAGTGGAGCCCCCAGGGGGAAGCCATTAAGGCTCCCAGCCTGTCTCTGTGTGTGTTCAAATGCACGTGGGGTGTGTGGCAAACGCTGTTTGACCTGGGTGAAATAAAACCTAGTTTTGCTCCTGTCTTGAAGAAAAAGCAGGTATGGCAATGCTATGAATAGAAAGCGAAGCAAGCCCATTATCTGGCTGCTGCTTTTTGAACCAGTTTCCAAGTTGTCTTCAAGAGCAGCTCCTCCCAGAGGGCATTGCAATGATCCCTTAGCATAGGAGTATCCCAAGCATATATGACTGGGGGGGGGGGTAAGGTCTGTTGCTGTTGTTGTCAGCCTGGCTTTCACTCTAAGTTCCCAGGGCAGGTAACAACATTAAAACACAACATTAAAAACAGCTTTAAAAAAGCTTAACAATCACAGAAAGAAGGTGAGTCCTGCTCTGCTTGCTTTTAAATGCTGTGCTTTGGCTTCACCCACTTGGCCCTCAAGGAGTTGGGCAGATCAGGATCTGGCCCTCAGAATAAACAAAGGGGGACCCCATCCCAGGAGTCTTTCTTGAGAAGGTTGGAGGTTCCAAGTGCTAGAAAATGAGACGCAAGCAGGAAAAAACATGCCCTGAAGTCAGAGTGGGAGGAAGAGCAACTCTGGAAAATCCCTTAGTTAGCACCCCCACAAATGACTTACTCATCACTCATAGTTCTGACTTCCTTCCTTGACTGAAAACATTGCAAGGTAGAAGCAATCAGGCCGTTTCAACTCACAGAAATCCCTTCTATTGTCTGCACATTTTTTATGGTCATTTTCCTTACAGGAGGGCTAGAGGATTACTTTTCCTTCCTTTCTTTATTAAAGAAATCTCAGAGCCTGGACTGTGGTGCAATCCAGTCCTGGTTCCTAGCAAAACTCATCCACGCTTGCTCAGGAAACCTTTCTCTTCTCCTAACTGTGTGACAATTTTATAATGGAACAATATATTTGCTTTTTAGAAGTTGCTGGCAGCTCTAATTCAGACTGTCAAACAGAACATGACGAAAGGAAAAACAGATTCCTTGAGATCTCTGGAGGACTTCCTGGGAGCAGAGCTGGATAAGCAAAATTCAGCTGGTCCTGAAGCAGGAGGATCCCATGCCATTGGCACTGGGAGAAGTGGGGGATTCTGGGAAAACTCTGTGCAGCAGGTCCTGAGAGAAGAGGACACCCTCCGCTCAGATGTGCAGAGCCAGCAGTTCAGGCAGTTCTGCTACCAGGAGACTGAAGGACCACGAGAGGTTTGCAGCTGGTTCTACCACCTTGACCATCAATGGCTGGAGCCAGAAAGGCACACGAAAGCTGAGATGCTGGACCTGGTGATCTTGGAGCAGTTCCTGGCTGTCCTTCCAGCGGAGATGGAGAGCTGGGTGAGGGAATGCGGAGCGGAGACCAGTTCCCAGGCAGTGGCCCTGGCCGAAGGTTTCCTCCTGAGTCAGGCAGAGGAGAGGAAGCAGGTGGAGAAGAAGCAGGTGAGAGAGGCTTTCCTCTGGATACTCCCAAGGGGCTCCAAACATGAGGGAGAGTCTCCTAAAATCATCTACTAATGGCCCATCCTTTTTTGGAAAGCATCCAAGGAAGAATATATGATACCCCCAGATTTTATCTCTGCCATTCGCTTTCTGATCTTTCTCCCCATTCTCTGTTTGGAATCCCTGTTTTTCTTTCAGGGAAAGGATCTGTTTGCAGAAATGGGCACTGATTTGGCAGAGATGACTCTGTTGGACACCAGAGAGAGGCTGCTGGGTAAGGAGGAAGGAGTTTCTTCTCCATTTGGTCACATGCTGTGGTTTTAGAAACTAATCTGTAAATTCTTTTCATATTTTGGGGGAAGACACTTGGAGGTCAGATGTTTCTTTGCACAATGAAAATATGAGATGGGTACAAACATCAGCAGGGGATACTTTCTCTAAGGCCTATCTGTAGCTAGATAAGCACTGCTTCACCCCTGAGAGCATCATGCACTCATGGATTCTGACTTAAGTTTGTCTCTTGCAGGTGACAAAATGATGCCGGCAAGACCTCCTCATCCATCCTTTCATGATGGTGGAGGGGAATCAGTGGCTGTGGAACCAGATCAGGTAGGGGGAAGGAGGCTGAGGAGTGGGGTAGCCAGGGTGTCTCTGGTTCCAAACAAGTGTCTCTCCTCTAGGCTTGTGTCAACTGCTTTCCCAATTACTGGGAAATGAGGGAGGAAGTGATCATGTCCTTCTGGATTTCATGATTCAGAGGCAACTGAAAATGGAGTATATTCAGACATGCACTCTGGCCAATTTCAAAAAGCTTAAGGAGCTTCTGGGTGAGATCCCATGGTCACAAATAGTCAAAGAAAAGGGTTTCCCAGGTTGCTGGGAGTTTCTTAAAGGTGAGGTGTTGAAGGCACAAATACATACAAGTCCAACAAAAAAAAAAGGAGGGGGAGGCATCTAGATAAATTGATGTGGTTACATAAGGAGCTTACAGGTGAGCTGAAAAGTAAGAAGGGCACAAAAGAGGAGTAGACAAGAGGAGGCAACAGTTGTGGGGAGAAGGTCTGGTGGGCCAAAGCTCAGAATGAAGCTCAGGTTTGCAAGAGAGGTTGAAAATAATTTTTAAAAGTTTTATTTGGCTATGTTTGAAGCAAGGGGAAGAAAAAGAAAATAGTAGTTCCCATGCATAGAGAATACAGAGAAATGCTTTTGGATGACAGACAAGAGGCAGAACTGCAGCAAAATCAGCTAATGCTATTCTAGGCTGTGTTAACAAAAGTTTAGTGTCCTGATCATGAGAAGTAATAGTCCCACTCTATTCTGCCTTGGTCAGACCACACCTGGAATACTGTGTGCAGTTTGGGGCACCAAAGTTTAAGAGAGATGTTGGCAAGCTGGAATGTGTACAGAGGAGGGCAACCAAGATGATCAGGGGCCTGGAAACCAAGCCTTATGAGGAATGGTTGAAGGAGCTGGGTATGTTTAGCCTCAAGAAGAGGAGACAACATAGTAAAAATGGATTCTACAAAGGAGATTCCAACTAAACATCAGGAGGAAGTTTCTGACAGTAAGATGTTTGACAGTTGAACTGACCCCCTTGGAAGGTTGTGAACGCTCCTTCATTGCAGCTCGTTAAGCAGAGGTTGGATGGTCCTTTGTCAGGGATACTTTAGTTGAGATTCCTGCATTGCAGGATTTGGATTATCAGACTCTCAGGGTCTCTTCCAATTCTTCCAGTTCAAGAATTCTATTATTTTATCAGTCATTTCTTCAGTGATCAGGATTAACCCAACCAGCCCCATCAGCTGCACAATAGGGCTTTCTCCCACTGTTTCTACCCCCTGAAAGTCTCCCCTAACTTCATCCCCAATAGCAGACAGAGAGAGAAGGGAAGGGACTCTTCCATCTGGCAAATGGAAAGCTTGAGCAGACAATATTGGAGTTCCATCCATTTGCACAAAGATTGATAACTAGCATTAAAATACACAATAAAAGAATTCCATTAAGATGTTAAGATAAGTATCCATAATTAAAATGCAAACAATCCCATTAAACAATCCCATGAAAACAACAGGGCAATTAACAGGCAGAAAACAACAGCACAATGTGTAGTACTTCATTTTATACTGCCTAAGAGGAGGACCTTTTCCTTTCAGGGTTCATTGTGCTTTGAAGATGTCGCTATTCATTTCACAGACGAGGAATGGGCATTGCTAGACCCTGACCAGAGAGCTCTGCATCAGGAAGTCATGGAGGAGAATCGTGGGATCATGGCCTCTCTCGGTAAGGTTCCCTGTTGGATCATAATAATAATAATTTATTATTTATACCCTGCCCATCTGGCTGGGTTTCCCCAGCCACTCTGGGCAGCTTCCAACAAAACACTAAAATACAATAACCTATTCCAACATTAAAAGCTTCCCTAAACAGGGCTGCCTTCAGATGTCTTCTAAAAGTTTGGTAGTTATTTTTCTCTTTGACATCTGGTGGGAGGGCGTTCCACAGGGCGGATGCCACTACCGAGAAGGCCCTCTGCCTGGTTCCCTGTAACTTGGCTTCTCACAGCAAGGGAACCACCAGAAGGCCCTCGGCGCTGGACCTCAGTGTCCGGGCAGAATGAAAGGGGTGGAGACGCTCCTTCAGGTGTGCTGGGCCGAGGCCATTTAGGGCTTTAAAGGTCAACACCAACACTTTGAATTGTGCTCGGAAATGGGCTGGGAGCCAATGTAGGTCTTTCAAGACCGGTGTTATATGGTCTCGGCGGCCACTCCCAGTCACCAGTCTAGCTGCCACATTCTGGATTAGTTGTAGTTTCTGGGTCACCTTCAAAGGTAGCCCCACATAGAGCACATTGCAGTAGTCCAAGCGAGAGATAACTAGAGCATGCACCACTCTGGTGAGACAGTCCGTGGGCAGGTAGGGTCTCAGCCTGCGTACCAGATGGAGCTGATAAACAGCTGCCCTGGATACAGAATTGACCTGTGCCTCCATGGACAGCTGTGAGTCCAGAATGACTCCCAGGCTGCGCACCTGGTCCTTCAGGGGCACAGTTACCCCATTCAGGACCAGGGAGTCCTCTACACCCACCCGCCTTCTGTCCCCCACAAACAGTACTTCTGTCTTGTCAGAATTCAACCTCAATCTGTTAGCTGCCATCCATCCTGTTTTGAAATTCCATATGTAATGAACTCCCAAGATTTTGATTAACTGCACCACCTACAGCATCTAAAGTCTTATACCCCCACAAGCCACCTTGAATGGAAGGATTATTGACTGTTTTGTCTATGAAGATTCTTTGTCCAGTTATGCCTTTCTTAAGAATGATCTGGCTGTTCTGAACTGCCCTGGCCCTTTTAAATGTTGACTTCAGAGTGGTTAGGGAAGTTGAGGGAGCTTCTGTCAGGCATTGTGCTTGTCCTTCTGCTGTGGTCAATTTTTCGTCGACCAAAGAGACTACTGACCTTGGAGATGGAGGGGATTCCATGACTGGGCCAAACAAAATCCATTCCAGAGGAAAGCCAGGCTCTTCAAATCTCAGGTTCCCGTAAATACATCCATGAATGCACATCAACAAAGGATATGAATCCTGTAGTAGGATCTCCCATGTAAGATCTTTTAGTTCTTCCTCTGTCACAAGCATTAATCAACATTGTTCAATAATTTGGAGCTACATTTCTTCCCGATGCTCTAATCTGTTTCTCTTTTCATTGCAGGTGGTGATGAATTGGAAATGAAGAACAAGGGAGACCACAACAAAATCCGCGGAGCGGAGAAACCACAGAAATATTTGGAGTGTGGTGAGAGCTTCAATCAGAGCAGCAATCTCACTTCTTATCAAGGAATTCACACAAAGAAGAAACCTTATCAGTGCTTGGAATGTGGGAAGAGCTTCAATCAAAAGGGCAATCTCACTTCCCATCAGAGAATTCATGCAACGGAGAAACCCTATCAATGCTTAGAATGTGGAAAGAGCTTCAATCAAAAAGGCAATCTCACATCCCATCAAAGAATCCATACAGGGGAGAAACCCTATCAATGCTTGGAATGTGGAAACAGCTTCCGTCAGAGAAATGATCTCACTTCCCATCAAAGAATTCATACAGGGGAGAAACCCTATCAATGCTTAGAATGTGGGAAGAGCTTCAGGCACAGGGTTAATCTCACTTCCCATCAAAGAATTCATACAAGGGAGAAACCATATCAATGCTTGGAATGTGGGAAGAGCTTCAGTCAAAAGGGCAGTCTCAATCTCCATCAAAAAACTCATACAGGCGAGAAACTACATCAGTGCTTGGAATGTGGAAAGAGCTTCATTCGGAAGGAAACACTCACTTTCCATCAAAGAATTCATACAGGGGAGAAACCATATCAGTGTACGGAATGTGGAAAGAGATTCAGTCAGAGTGGTCTTCTGACTTCTCATCGAAGGGTTCATACTGGGGAGAAACCTTATAAATGCTTAGAATGTGGAAAGAGATTCAGTCAAAAAGTCAATCTCACTTCCCATCATAGAATTCATACAGGGGAGAAACCGTATCAGTGTACGGAATGTGGAAAGAGCTTTAGTCAGAGTGGTCTTCTGACTTCCCATCAAAGAATTCATACAGGGGAGAAGCCCTATCAATGCTTGGAATGTGGAAAGAGCTTCAGTCAGAAAGGAAATCTCACTTTCCATCAAAGAATCCACACTGGGGAGAAACCATACCAATGCTTGGAATGTGGAAAGAGCTTTAGTCAGAGTGGCCTTCTTGATTCCCATCAAAGAAGTCATACAGGGGAGAAACCCTATCAGTGCTTGGAATGTGGAAAGAGCTTCCGCCAGAAAGGAAATCTCACTTTCCATCAAAGAATTCATACAGGGGAGAAACTCCACCAATGCTTGGAATGTGGGAAGAGCTTCATTCGGAAGGAAAATCTCACTTCCCATCAAAGAATTCATACAGGGGAGAAACCATATCAGTGTCTGGAATGTGGGAAAAGCTTCACACAGAAGGTCAATCTTACCTTCCATGAAATAATTCATACAGGGGAGAAACCATATCAGTGTTTAGAATGTGGGAAGAGTTTCAGTCAGAGGAACAGTCTTATTTATCATCAAAGAGTTCATGGAGGCGGAAAACTCTATCAGTGCTTGAAATGTGGGAAGAGCTTCAGTCAGAGGAACAGTCTCACTTCCCATCAAAGAGTTCATACAGGAGAAAAACCCTACCAATGCTTAGAATGTGGGAAGAGCTTCAGTCACAGCGCCACTCTCACGTCACATCACAGAATTCATACAGGGGAGAAACCATATCAGTGTACGGAATGTGGAAAGAGCTTCACTCAGAGGGGCCATCTCACTTTCCATCAAAGAATTCATACAGGGGAGAAACCATATCAGTGTACGGAATGTGGGAAGAGCTTTAGGGACAGCCGCGCTCTTACTTCCCATCACAGAATTCATACAGGGGAGAAACCATATCCGTGCTTGGAATGTGGAAAGAGCTTTAATGAGAGTGCCATTCTCATCTCTCATCAAACAATTCATACAGGAGAAAAAGCATTTCAGTGCTTTGAATGTGGAAAGAACTTCAGTAAGAAGAGTAATCTTACTACTCATCAAAGAATTCATACAGGGGAGAAACCATATCAGTGCTTGGAATGTGGAAAGAGCTTCAGTCAGAATGGCTCTCTCACTTCCCATCAAAGAATTCATAAAGGGGAGAAACCATATCGGTGCTTGGAATGTGGAAAGAGCTTCAGTCAAAAGGGAAGTCTCACTTCCCATCAAAGAATTCACACAAGAGAGAAACCATATCTGTGCTTGGAATTTGGAGAGGACTTCAGACAGAGTTCCCATTTCAATTCCCATCAAAGCACTGACAGTGGGGAGAAACCATAGAGTCACGGAATCATAGTGTTGGAATGGACCTATGAGAGATGGCCATCCAACCTCTGCTTTAAATGTCTTTAGCAGTTCATGCTGCTGTCAAACAACTCTTATCATCAGAAAGTTATTCCTGACGTTTTGTCAAAATCTCCCAAAATCTTGTTTCTTAAAACTTGTAGCCACTGGTTTGAGTTCTACCTGTTGCAGCTGCAAACAAACAAATAAACAGTGGTCTCTGGCCACTATTCTCCATTCATTGTGAGGTGGAATTAATGTTAGAACCATTCTTAGTGAAGCCAATTGTCACATATGCAAGAATAAAACCTGACCACAAGACTGGCAAGAACCAGTTGAAGAGGAACCTCGTGGTGAATTGCCCAGTGAAAAGCACTAAGGAGGGTTCTGACACATACAGCGTAAGCTGTTTATCATGGACTGTGGTTAAATAAGGGCTGGGGAAGGGTTGTTTTGTCAGAAGGTGCTTGAGTGGAGGATGAATAGCTAATAAGACATCCATTTGCTAATAATAATAATAATAATTTATTTATACCCCGCCCATCTGGCTGGGTTTCCCCAGCCACTCTGGGCGGCTTCCAACAGAACACTAAAATACAATAACCTATTAAACATTAAAAGCCCCAGTGGAAATGCTCTCGCATTTTTGAATAAAGTTTGGCTGATGGAGAATCTGGTGTGAGCTTCTCTACTTGAACCTCCCAAGGGGAATCTCCCCCCACATGGAAAAATGCCCCATTGTTCCTTAGAACATGAGAAGAGTTCTGCAGCTGGATCAGGCCAAAGGCCCACCTAGTGCGTCATCCTGTCTTTGGATCCAGATGCCCATTGAGGAAGCCCAGAAACACACCTGAGATCAACAACACTCCCCCCGCCACCTGTGATTCCAGGCAACAGATATAATAATTAACTTTAATGTAAACATTTTAATTGATTGGTTAATTAATTAGTTAATTATACTTACTGTTTTGTACCCTACCCATATGACTGGGTTACCCTAGTTACTCTGGGCAGCTTCCAACATAATATATACAAACACAACAACACAACAGAACAGAACATCACACATGAAAAGTGTCCCGATACAGGATTGCCTTCAGATGTCTACAAAAGATGGTATACAGTAATTATTTATCTCTTTGGCATCTGATAGGAGGGTGTTCCACAGGATGGGCATGACTAGCAAGAAGGCCTCTGGTTCCCTGTAACCTCATGTCTGGCAATGAGGGACAGCTGTGAGTCCAAAATGACTCCCAGGCCACACACACACCTGGTCCTTCAAGGGCAGTGTTACCCCGTTCAGGACCAGGGAGCCCCCACACTCAGACGTCCCATTTCCAAGAAACAGTACTTATGTCTTGTTGGGATTCAACCTTAATCTGTTGACCACTATCCATCCTCCAGACACACAGGACATTGCTGCCTTCTCTAGTTCTCATTTAAATGAGAGGTAGAGCTGGGTATCATCTACATACTGGTGAGCACCCAGTTCAATTCCCCTGATGATCTCTTCCAGTGGCTTCATATACTGTAGAGGTTAAAAAGTGTCAGGGAGAGGACAGAGTCCTGAGGCACCCCACAAGTGAGTGCCCAGGGGTCCAAACACTCATCCTCCCACACCACTTTCTGGACAGTTCAGGAGGAAGGAGCAGAGCCACTGCATAACAGTGCCCCCAACTCCCAACCCCCTTAAGTGGTCCCAAAGGATACAATAGGTGATGGTATCAAAAGCCGCCGGGAGATCCAGCAGAACCAGGAAACTGCTTTCACCTTTGTCCCTAGCCTGTTTGAGAACATTGACGAGTGCAACCAAAGCAGTTTCTGTTCCATGATGTGGCCTGAATCCCAACTGGAGGGGATCAAAATGGTCCACATCCTCCAGACATGTCTGGAGTTGTTCAGCAATCACCTGCTCAATCACCTTGCCTAGGTATGGAAGACTTGAGACTGGGTGATAGTTGGCCATAATGGCCAGGTCCAAATATATATTTTTAAGACGCTTCTTTAAGTGAGTCCATGAAGACCTTCCTCACAGAGGGAAGCATTCACCACCACACAGAGCCCATTGCCCAGCCCTGTCTAGCTTCCTTTCATGAGCCGGAATGGGTAAGGATCAAGGAGATTGGTCAGTTTCACTCATCCAAGCAGTCTGTCCACATCCTTGGATATAACAGGTTGAAACTGATCCCATACAACCTGACTAGACAGAGCTCTGGCACTTTCTCACCCCAGCCCTGCTGCCATGGTGGAGTCTCCCTCTTTCCAAATTTGAGCACTTTTATCTGGAAAAAGCTTTGCAAAGTCATTGCAGGAGATCTTGGAGTCCTTACCCTGATAGCAAAGGTGCGTATCAACTTGTAAAGGCATTGGAGATTTGCCAAAGACCACCCAAAAGCATCATACATGTGTGGTCTACAACAGAAGTTTGACAGTATGACTTGTCTCCTGTCTGTCAAGATACCTGATAATAGCTTCAAACTGGGGGTCATAGGTATCCCCCCAGAAACCCAACATTGTCTGATTCACTCCCAACCTGTGCCCTTTTTTTTTTGTCCTTTTGTGCAGCAAAAGCCCCATGTTTGGCAGTGCTACCCAAAAGGCACAGTAACTGATACGTCAAGGAAGGGGCAAAGCGCAGTGCAAGGCACTCTTTTACTTGTTGTCCCTCTTCTGAAGGCATTTGGGGCGCAGGGTTGCCATCTTCCTTGCATCAGGAGGTTTGCCTTGTGCAAAGGGAGGGGGGCGAAGTGCTGAGAGCTGCTAGGCCATACAGTGAAATGGAGGAGCAGCTGAGGCACACAGCTCCCCACTGCGGGGAAAAGGTTCCTGCACCTTTTTCCCTAGAAAAAAGCACTGGTCCTAGAACAGATAATTTGGCAGTCAGTCTGTGAGCACTCAGAAAAAGATGCTGTGATTAATAAGAGCCTGCATGGGTTTCTTAAAAACAAGCCATGCCAGAAGGATCTCATTTCTTTTTCTGGAAGGAATTACTAGCTTGGTGGAGTGGGAATGCTGTGGACACAGTGTATCTTGATTCCTGTAAGACTTTTGACCAAGTCCCTCATGATATTCTTGCAAGGAAGCTGGTAAATTTGATTTGAATGAGGTAACCATTAGGTGGATTTGTAGCTGGTTGACTCACCGAGCCCAGAGAGTACTCCTCAATGGTTCCTCGTCATCCTGGGGAAAAGTAACAAGTGGGGTGCTGCAGGGTTCTCTTCTGGGCCCATTGCTCAATAACTTTATAAAGTACTTGGATGAAGGAATTGAGGGGATGCTCATCAAATTTGCAGATGACGGCAAATGCCACAGAAGACTGAATCAGGATTCAAGATGACCTTAACAGATTGGAGAACTGGGTGCAAGCTAACAAAATGAATTTCAATAGGAAAAATGTCAGGTTCTGCACTTAGGCAGGAAGAACCAGATGCACAAAAAAGGATGGGGGACACCTGGCTTAAAGGTAAAGGTAAAGGTCCAGTCGTGGACGACTCTGGGGTTGCGGAGCTCATCTCACTTTACTGGCCGAGGAAGCCTGCATACACTAGCAGGTAAAATATAGTAGTTAAAATGATACAGTACATATTTGCAGATACATGGATACAATGTAAAGATATAAGCACTTTGGACACAGTATTTGGACACGCTTTGTAGCAGAAACCCTGTTTTCGAAACAGCAAAAACGGACCTCCACAAATTCCAGAAGTGCAGATGTGCGATGAGTGAATGAAGGGGGTAGAAGCTTTATTTCCACAGATTCCATATTTTAAAAGCCCAGAGGACTTCCTGTGCTTTTTGGGGTTTCCGTTGCATGAAATCAATTTTGGGGAGTGCTGCCAAATATGGGATTTTCACTGGAAACCCCCACAATATGACGACAGAGTGAAAGGGACTATGCTGGGCCTTGAGAGGATTCCTAGGACCTGTTTGAGGACCAATTACTCAGCGGGGGGGGGGGGCTACAAAAAGAATACGAAGGACTTGGAAAGGACTTGTTCCGTGCAGGTGTTACTGGTTAAAGTGACATTTCACCAAGAAGGTGTTTTTCATCGGGATAACGGAGCTAAGTGAAAGCATCCTCTGTAAATAGGTAGGTGCCTCTGGATACTTCGTTTGCATTTAACGGAGTCCCGTGATACAGTCCCACTCCGGATTAACCTGTTGGGCTGCTCTTCGGCTTCCATGGAAATCTCCGGCCATGCTTCCCCGGTACAATACAGGAATAGTGTAGAATAACTTCCAGACCAGAGTACCTTAAGCCATTGTGCTCAAAAGCGCGTGCCTGGGGCTATTGCCGGGGCTCGTCGGGAGGGTGAGTGGCGGGTGCGCGCGCAAGGGGCTGGGAAAGGAGCCGGGGGAGGGGTGGGCTGCCTGCCTTCCTCCTCCTCTCCTCGCGATCCTCTGGACTAAGAGGAGGAGGAGGATGGGCGCGGGTCCAGGCGCGCTCTGGGTATGCTCGCAAATCGTGGAGGATTCTCGTATTCTGCGATGGGCTTTCCTGCTTTCTGCAGAGACTTCAACCCCCCCCCCAAGCTGCTCCTCCTGTTTCTGTTTCCAAGGGAGGGAGAAGCTCAGCACGTCTGCCAAGAGCCCCCCCCCATTAAACCCTCTCTGGGGATGCGCAATGCACACGGCTCCTGCCGGGCTCCTGTTTGGAAAGGGAGAGAGGCGTGAGCTGGGTGCAATCGGCTTGCCAAGGGTTAAACGGAACAGAGCTGGGTTCCTAGAGAGGACAGGCAATAAAAGAGCGGGGGGGGGGAATCAGGTCCTCCAGAACCAAAGCTCCCCCCTGCGTCCCTTCCTGCCAGAGGAGAGAGGCTGCATTCTGGGATGCGGTGAGTCTCGTCTCTTCAGTCTTGGGGCGCGCTGGGGAGAAGGGGGGGTCCCGGGGCTGCATGGGAGGTTTTGGGGGGTCCTGCTCAGCTCGTGCATGGGGGGGACCCCCAAGTGAGGGAGCAAAGGGACCTGCCCCCTTCCTCTCTGCTAAGCCACGTAGGTGGTAGTTCGTGGGTGGTCTGCAATTGTGTCCTCTTTTGGACTCTCCCTTTCGGGAGAAAAAAAAGAGGAATGCCAACAAACCCCATTCAGACTGAGGAACGAGTCCCATTTATTAACAGAGATTGTAGCCGTACAAAGCAATTGGACCTAAAATAAAAACGAAACCCCGGCTTCCGTAGTAAATGCACAGAGTGCGTTGAAAGGGGGGGGGGGCAGAGAAAAGAACGTGCTTCTTCCTGCAGTGCAGAGAGAAAACTCCGCAACTCCCCCCCGCAGGAGGCAAGGAAGACCGCCAGCCTTTAACGGGAGAATGAGGCCAAAGCGCAGAGGAGGAGAGGGTGATGCGTGGATCCTGGCCACGTGGGCTGTGCTCTGACCCCACCGTTGGAGGAGTAAGACGGTTTAAGCATTTAACACCAATCCTGGCCTGACTTCACCGGCTGCCAATTACTTTCCAGGCCCAATTCAAAGTGCTGGTTTCATCTTCCCATGAAGGACGGTGCTGTATACATATTTAACTTGTTTCCCACCTTCTGGTAAGTGCAGGTGCAGAGAGGGACTCTTGCGCTCCAGTCCTGCTGGGGGGCTTCCCATTGATGCCCCTGTGAGAACGGGAGAGGGGGGAGAGACTCCAGAGGAGGCCCCACTGGCCTGATCCTGCAGGGCTCTTCTCCTGCTCTGGTGCTGAGCTCCTCCAGATGCAACAGACTCCTCAGTTGTCTTTCACTTGGAAGTAAAGCTCCCCCCCCCCATGTGAATCAGACAAGGTTGCTATTCAGACTCCTGGCTGATAAACCTGCTCCAGTTCAGGCATGCAAGCCTTCAGACGGGTCAGCAAACTTTTTCAGCACAGGGCTGGTCCACAGTCCCTCAGACCTTGTGGGGGGCCAGACTATATTTTTTTGGGGGGGGATGAATGAATTCCTATGCCCCACAAATAACCCAGAGATGCATTTTAAATAAAAGGACATATTCTACTCATGTAAAAGCACAATGATTTCTGGAATGTCCGCAGGCCAGATTTAGAAGGTGATTGGGCCAGATTTGGACCCTGGCCTTAGTTTGCCTACCCTGCCTTCAGAGGATCTTTGGAGACTGAAGAGGAAGCCCTGTGGAAAAGCACTGCAGGTCTTCGCATCCGAGGCAGCAGAGGCCTTGGTGAAAAGGAAGCAAATCTGTGCTGTGGGAGGGGGTGAAAAAGTCACCCCCCCAGTGGTTAGTGTTGCTGGGAGACCCTCTCCCCACAGCCTATGCACCTGTCCTAGTTCCCTGGCAAGAAGGAAGGATTGTTAAACACTCTCTCTCTCTCTCTCTCTCTCTCTCTCTCTCTGTGTGTGTGTGTGTGTGTGTGTCCTAGCAAATGTCAGAATCCTTAACAAATTACTGTTCCCACTATCACGTGGATGAAGCCGTGGCTCTTTAAAATGTTCTGGACAGGGCGGACAGGGCCTGGGTGCATGTGTTGCCTTTTTTGTTTGTTTTTAGAATAACTTTTTACAGAATTAAATAAACAAGGATCATAGGAGTGGTAAATGATACAAAGAAATAGATGGAGTCTTCTCATGTCCTTTGTATATCAGAAAAATATCACAACAATTTTTCAGGAACATCTACATTGTGTGGTTCATTTTTAGTGGTCAGTGTATGTGGTAGGTTTTTGGTTCATGAATTGGTTTAAAGAGAAAAAGGGGGAGCAGGATAGAGCAGAGTAAACAGAGAACAGCCAACACTGCAGAGCCAAGTCAGCAGCCCTTGTGGTTGTGCAATAGTTATTTTTCCTCCTATGTCACCTATGAAACCATATAAAGTATTGGTCTGTTGATGACCGTGGGAGTCAGCTTCAAAGTGAACAAAGTAATTCATGTGTGGATTTAAATTTAGATCAACCAAATTGAGCCAAATGCTGATGGTGTGTGTGTTCTGGGGGCTTCTTTTCTTCAACAGTCCCCCCCACCCAGCTTTCCTCAGGTTCTTTTGATGGGGGACCTAAGTGAAGACCTCCTTGAACTTGGCCCGGAAATGAAGGGACAACCAATGCAGCTGTTTTGAAACAGGAATTAAATTTGTTCTCAAGGGTCGTTGTGGGGATTCAGTGAGGAGGGGTAGACCCACGGATGCCACCTTGAGATCCCTGGAGAAAATGGGGGGGGGGATAGAAATGCCATAAGTAAAGAGAGGGAATCCAGCCCATAATCTGGCTGTTGCATTTTGCACCACTTTCTAAGTCAAATTCAAGGGTAGCTCCACATAGAGGGCATTGCAATAATCCCATAGGACTAGCTGCAAGCAGATATGGCTGTGTGAGGGTTAAACAATGTCACATTATTATTGCTATTGTTATTGTTATTTACCTGCCTTCACCCTAAGTTCCCAGGACAGATGACATAAAAACACAACATTAAAAACATCTTTTAAAAACTAACAATCACAAAAGAAGGTGAGTCCTACTTACTTTTGATAGCTGTCTTTTGAGCCTACCCGCATGAACTTTGGCCCCTCCCACTTGGCCCTACAGCTGGGGAGGGGGGTTGGGATCAGGATCTGGCCCTCAGAACAAATAAAAAGTGGCCCACCTCAGGGGTATGGATTGAGAGCGCTGGAGATTCTAAGTGCTAGAAAATGAGACAAACGTGCCCTGAAGTTGGGTTGGCCGGAGAGCAGCTCTTGAAGACCCAGGAGGAGGAACCCAGCTGTAGCCAAGAGCCACTGTCTAAAGCGCTTACACATGGAGGACGAAGCAGGCTTGTTTTCTCTTGCTTTCAGTGGGAGGATCCGAACTAATGGCTTCAAGTTCTTGGTTGCAAGAAGGGAGAGTCTGAATCTTGGAGATTGTTCTGATGCTAAGAGCTGATTGACAGTGGAAGGGACTCCCTCAGAATGTGGTGGTTCTTAAGCAGAGGCTGGATGGCCATCTGCCCCAGATGAGACTCCTATGTTGCAGGGACTTGGGCCAGATGACACTCAGGGCCCCTTCCTACTCTACAATTCTATGATTCTTTAAATCAGTCATTGCATTTTTATTTCTATGTTTATTGTTGAAGACTAAAATAGGCTTCATTAAAATACACAGTAAAAGAATTCCATTAAGATGTTAAGCATCCATAATTAAAATGTCCAGCAAAACAACCCATTAAAGGGACATAGCAATTAATAGGTAGAAAAGAAAAGAACAATGTGTTTTCAGTAATATTATCTAAGAGGACCTTTCCCATTTTCTTTCAGGGTAAAGTGTGCTTTGAAGCTGTAGCTGTGCGTTTCATGGATTAGGAGTGAGCGTTGCTGGATCCTGACCAGAGAGCTCTGCATAAGGACGTCATGGAGGAGAATCATGGGATCATGGACTCTCTTGGTAAGGCTCCCTGTGGGATCATAATATACTGTCAGAGCTGCCCAAGGTCCCAGCTCACAAAGGACCAACGCTGCTTCGTTGTTAAGTACAAAAGTCTTTATTGAAGTTCAGTTTCACTTCCAGAGCCGCAGCGCGCAGCTCTACGTCTCAACTGTTAGACCGCTGATGCTCCGTCTGAGTCTCCTCCCCCTTGACACCAATTTAAGATTCTAGCCTTACTCCACCTCTTCCTCAGTTCCTTCCGCCTCTGGTTCCGCCTGGCCGTTGGGGTCTCGCCCTTTCTAGCCTCTTCTGACGCTGAGTCCCCTGAGCCTTCCCCCTCCCTCCGGCGGGCTTTAGGAGCTGGTTCCCCATCCGGGTCTCCTGCTGTTCCCCGCGCCTGTACATTTGAACTTGGCGCGCGCGCCCAGCCGGTAACTTTTCTCCTGACCGTTTCACTGCTGCTGCTGTCACTGCTTCCCCCTCTGGGGGGGCTAGCTGCAACTGACCTCCCCTCCGTTGGAGGCGTGGTCAGCCCTGACTCACTCTCTCTCCCCGCTGGAGGAGACGCTGGCCCTGACACATGTGACTCTTCCCCCCCACTACGCTCTGGTGGGGAAACTGGTCCCGATCCTCCACTGCTGTCTTGGGGTTCCCCTCTGGCTCCTTGTTTCTGGTGCGTCCCCCCTGGGACCCCCCTTGCCCTGACCATCGGCGCCCCCTTCTGGGAATCTTCTGATTCGCTGGAGAAGCTCATGGAATCTCTCGGGCCACTGTCATACTCCCCTACGCTGCCCTCGGATTCTTCCCCTTCGCTCTCCATTTCCTCTCTCTCCAGTGCTCCTGCTCCTGAGCCCCTGACATATACGTATTGAAATTCCATAATACTGTATCTCTATGTGACAAATGTCCCAGATTTGGATGGCGCTCAACAGCGCCACCTAGAGCACCTAGGATTCTAACACTCCTAAAGCTCACCTTGAATCAAGCGGTATTGACTGTTTGGTCTGTGAAGATTCTTCCTCCAGTTATGCCTTTGTAAACCATGATCAGGCTGGTCTGAAGTTCCCAGGCCTTTTTAAATGTAGTCTTCAGAGTTGTTAGGGAAGTGGATGTAGATTCTGTCAGGTTTTGTGTTTTTGTTTCTGCTTCTGTCTGTTTTTGGTTGACCAAGGAGATGACTGACCAAGGTGGAGCAGATACTATGATTGCCCCAAACAATATTCATCCCAGAAAAGAGCCAGGTTTTTTTGGATCTCATGTTCCCATAAATATGTCTGCGAAGGTAGTAAGTGTTCACATTTAACTCCCCTTAGTTCATCCTCTATCACGTGGTCTTTAGCATTGTTCAATAATTGGTGGTCCATTTCTTCCTGAGGCGCTAATCTGCTTCTGTCTTTGTTTCAGGTGGTGATGAATTAGAAGAACAAGGGAGACCACAACAAAATCCACACATTGGAGAAGCCATATCAATTCATACAGGGGATAAACCATATCAGTGCCTTGAATGTGGCAAGAGCTTCAGTGAGAGAGCCCATCTCAGGGCCCATCAAAGAATTCATACAGAGGATAAACCATATAAGTGCCTGGAATGTGGCAAGAGCTTTAGACAGAGCATCCATCTCACTTCCCACCAAAGAATTCATACAGGGGAGAAACCATATCTGTGCTTGGAATGTGGGAAGAGCTTCCGTCACAGTGCCAACCTCACTTCCCACCAAAGAATTCACACAGGGGAGAAACCCTATCAATGCTTGGAATGTGGAAAGAACTTCAGTCAGAGGGCCAGTCTCATTTCCCATCAAATAATTCATACAGGGGATAAACCATATCAGTGCCTCGAATGTGGCAAAAACTTCAGTTGGAAAAAAAGTCTCACATACCATCAAAGAATTCATAGAGGGGAAAAACCCTTTCAGTGCTTGGAATGTGGAAAGAGCTTCAGATGGAGCGCCCATCTCACTTCCCATCAAAGAATTCATACAGGGGAGAAACCATAGAAGCATAAAATTGTAGAGTTGAAAGGGGCACTGAGGGGCATCTAGCTGAACCCTGTGCAGTGCAGGAATCTCAGCTAAAGCATCCATGACAGATGACTATCCAACCTCTGCTTAAAAACCTGCAAGGAAGCAAAGTCCCACCATCTTCTGATGGAGTCCATCCCACGGTTGAACAGCTCGTACCACCAGAAAGTTCTGCCTGATGTTTGAATTTCCTTTCTTTCTCTGTGCCTCTTGAATACAGTGGGAAGGTGGTGCCAGAGCACCTCTCAGAGAAGGCAGTGGTGGCAGAACATTGGGAGACAAACTAGACCTCTGCATAGGGCATTCTGAAGCATTCAAAGCTATTCATAAAGACATTCTTACAGTATCCCTATAAGGTCGACCAGCAGCATTTCTCCAGTATTGCAGGAAGTTGAGAGAAGGGATGGAGAGTGGAGATGGGTTCGAATCATAGACTCTGTTCTCTGCAAGTTGCACACACAAAATCCACTCTGAATTGTGTTGCTTATTGACATCTGTATTGGACACACACAGAGCCGGCACTGGCTGAACCAGTTTTAGGGTTTCATAATTATTGCTTTCTTAAATTGTGATTTCAAAGTGAGGGTGTTTTGGAAGGGGCATTGAGCTATGTATGCTGCCTTGAGCTGGAAAGGTGGCTGTGACTTTGCTCTAAGTCTGGAGCAGAGGAAAGGGAGTTGCCATGAAGAATTGGCAGGCAGACCTCTCCCAGGTCCCAAGTCTGTAGCCCTGAATATCCTGGGTGTGTCCAGGTTCTTTTTTGCTTGGTTTTTAGGGAGGGCTTTTCATGAGCCCATTCTTGGCCACACACACACACTTCAAAATCAGGGATGTGGGCTGGAGACACATTTCTTATATTTTTATGGTTCTTTAGCTGCATTGCAGTTATACCTATTCCACTTCTCCTGCAAGTTGCTCAAAGAGGTATTCATGGGTCTCCTTTTACCAGTGTTGATCTCAAGCCTTGGGTGTCATGGACCAGTCCTGTGGAACCCCCTGCCACTAGAGATTCAGGGGGCGCCTTCTGTGCCAGCTTTTAAACACCTGCAGGCCATTAAGAGAACATCCCTCACAAGAGTCTATTGATGCTTGTGTTTTAGATATTTCCTTTTGCTTTTAACCTGTTGTTAAGTTTTAATGATGTTTTTGTTTGGTTTTATGTTTTTATATTGCTGTAAACCACTGGCATATTTTTCTGATGCAGCTGTCCATAAATATTAACATACAAACAAGCAATCCTGTGAGGTACTTTAGGCTGAGAGACAGGGACTTTCTGCTCCAAGGTCGCACACTGAGCTTTGTGGCTGAGTGGTGACACACTCTTTCCCCCCCTCCCAGCTCCCTCTCTGCTTAATATGACCCATAATCACAAAATCTTTAAAATAAATGCATCAATACAAATGATGGTTTATGCCGCAAAACTAACAGTCGCAAGGATACCTTTTTGCAATGGCCACGGTTGCATTTGAATGCAAGACCAAACTAGAGCACAGTCTTCAAAACAACCACATGAAATCAAAATGAAATGTTTCAGAAGTTCCTGCAAGGATGGAGCATTGCTCCAAAGACAGAGGCGAGGGGGCCGGGTTCTCCTGCTTCCAGAGAGGAGTCCCTGAACCTGAACTAAGACACCCAGCTTCGAAACCGCAATGAAACAACCGGTCACAGAAATCCTATCCTGCTTAGAGATGGGCATTTCAGTTCTTTAGCTCAAAAAATCTGAGGCTGGGGAACCTGGAGAGCCATTTAGGCTTTGTCCTCCATACATTTAAAGCACCTTTCTTCCCCTCCCCCCACACCCCATACTTGAATTTACTTTGAAGTTGTTGACGTAAAAAAAATGCTCCATTGCTGCAACATCAGTTTTTGGGTTTTCTATATAAGTACTTAGGTATCAGGACATAATACGTACATTTTAAGGTGTCATGTTAGTGTTAGGGATTGTTTGTGTTAAAGGGGAAAAGAAACAACAAAACTTGTGAGCCCCAGCGAGAGGGGTTTCCCAACTTCAATAGGTCTGGCTCTGTGGGTCCCAAATCAGTCATGTTCAAGCAAGGGACCACAGCCAAGAAAAACAGCGGCAGCCACGCCAAATCCTTTATTTTGTTGCCACAAAGTTTCTAACTTTAAGCAAAGCAAAGAAGAACCAAGATCAAAGGTTACCTCCGTTTTTTAAAAATACCCAGAGTTTCCCAGCATACATCTGCAAAAGCATCATGAAACTCGTCAGAAGGAAGGTGTGGTGACAAACGGGAGCCCCCGACACCCCCCTGTCCCTCAAGGGGGTATTTCACCTAGCAGAGAAAGTATTTACACTTCCTTTCGTTATTTTGTATCGCTTGGCACACCCAGGTTTGCTGCACCTCGTGAATCTCCACCCTGAGGTGGGTTTTCCTGCACTTGAAAGTCTGCCGGGCTCCTGTCTAGCCCTTGGTAAGGTGTGATCCTGGGGCCACGCTCCCAGGATTGGGGCCTACCTGCCCAATTCATCTCATGACTCAGCCCCCCTCTGCCTCTGCCTTGGAACCAAGTAAAAACATTTATTCGGCTATTTCTAATGAGTTTCTGTGTTTCTTCCATTCAAAATATAGAGGAGAAAGGCTGGCGCTTCGGCGCGCGTCCCTTGGGGACCTCCTGCCCTTTGAGTGCGAGCGAGGGGATCCGTGGCGGCTCTTCGCAGACTTTGACAGAGGCGATTCAGCCTTTTCTTCGGCCTGCCTCCCCTTTTCCCCTATAGGGGCTGCTGATTGGCAAGTGGGATTAAGGTTCAAAGGTCTGTTCTGCAGGCTGTGATTGGTCAGCTGTTCAACAGGACGGCTCCTGGTCGGTCAGATAAAGAAAAGGCGGTCTTTCCCTCCTGCTCCCAAAAGTTGACGCGCGTGTCCCTGTGCAAGTCTTGTTCTGTGCTGGGCAGCCTCTTCGCCTCGGCGTTTGCCCGCTGCCGGTCAGGCGGATGAGCCCCTCTCCGCTTTGCCCGTAACATCAGGAAAGGAACTGAACATTACATTTCCAGTACCAGAATGCCCTTATACGGATCGAGGGGGCGACCACACCGGGAATCCTGTGTCCAGTGCTGGTCCCCTCGCCTCGGAGCTGAAATAGTCTTAGAAAAGGGCCGCCCGAGGCGGGGGGGGGGCGCGTAGACTTCCCTAGGAAGAAAGGCGGCAGCGGCTGCCTCTTTCTAGCTTAGAGGGAAGCCAAGGGAGACGCACCTTGAGCTGGGGGCGTCGCCCTGCAAAGGTGAAAGGGAACAGAGCTGCATTCCTAGAGAGGCCAGGGGAGGGGGAGTCCTTCCTGCAAAGGGAAGGGGGGGGGCTTTCGTCTCTCTTCTCTCTTCTCTGCCCGAGCTGCCTTGGTGGCGCCTTCTGGAATCCGGTGAGTCTCCTTTCTCTGATAGCGCAGGGTGCATTGGGGAGAAGGCAGGGCGTCCCAAGGCGGCATGCGCGGGGGTGGGGGGCGAGGTGCATGCAGGGACCCCCAAGTCAGGCAGCTGAAATCCCCGCCCTTTGCCTGCGCAGGAGATCTGCAACTTCATTTGGATCCATTCGCTGCTTGACACTTTGGGGAGGGGTCTTTGGCGAGGGGGGATTATGTACAGTATTGGTATAGTATTAATTTTCTATACCACTTAATATATTATAAATATAAACGGTGCACAGGAAATGGTAGCAACAACAATGTAAACAAATACACATTTCAAAAAGACGCTGTTGCATATAAAAATGTTACATTGATACAAATTTCTCTCTCTCAGTAGATACATCAGTAATGCAAATAAACTCAATTCAGATTAATGAATTATTAACAGGGGCTGTAGCCCAACAGAAACATTTGGACTTAAAATAAACGCAAGAAACAAAAAGGAAAACCTGACCTATACAATAAGTGAATAAAGTCCATTGGAAGATGGAGGGCAGAGAGAAGAGAAAGTGCTTCTTGGTGCGGGGCAGAGTCAAGCCTGCGGAACTCCCTGCCACTTTAGGCCAGGCTGGGACCAGGGCAGGGAGGAGGAGGAGGAGGAGAGGCTCCTGGTGGCTTCATCCTCCAGAGCTGAGCTCTTGTCTCCCCAGAGATGCTGCTGAATCCCAGTTGCTGGAAGGAAGCGCAGGGGGAGAGAGGGGCTCTGGCGCCCCAGTCCGGCTGGGGGGCTTCCCATTGAGGCCCCAGGGGGAACAGGAGGGGGGACTCCAGAGGGGCCCAATGGCCTCATCCTGCATGGCTCCTCTCCTGCTCCGATGCTGAGCTCCTCCAGATGCAAGTCCTCTGTTGCCCTTCAGTTAGAAGTAAAGCTTTCCCAGTTCCCTGGATTCTTTGGAGGAAGCCATGGCTCTTTAAAGTGGTCTGATCCTGCTTTGAAGATGCTCGGCTTCCTTGAGGCTCCAGGTGTATCTTGAGGCTTAATTTTCCACCCTCAGGCTTGAGGCTTTATGTTGTTGATGTTCTGGTTGTTATCCTTGTTACTCTTATTACTGATGCCCTTTATGGAATGCTCTCCCCAGATTTGTTACAAATCTTCAGGCAACATTTGCCTGATCCACATCAAATGGCCTTTTAGATGTGTCTGGGGGAAGGGGGGTTATTGGTTTGGTTTGTTTTTGTTTTGCTTTTGTTTTGCATTTTATGTTTTCATTCTGTTTTTTTATGTTGTGAACTACCCTGTGATCTTTGGATGAAGGGTGGAATACAAATTAAATAAATAATAATAATAATGACAATACATTTATTACCCAGAGCAGGTTACAAGCATTTTAACATTCCATATTAAAAGGAGCTAGAATGAAGGACAGCCATAGGAAGGTAGGTCCTGAACAGGCAAGAGTCGGAGGCCTTGGACAAGAGGGGAAGGGGCCAGGTGCCCCTCTGTGGGGAGGGAATGCCCCAACCGAAGTACTGGCCCCAGGATAGCCGCTCTAGGGCCACCCCAAACTGCCAAGAGCGCCCCTTCTGCCAATCTTAACCCCCAAGAGGGTCTGTGGGGAAAGAGGCGGTTGTTCAGATATTGGGAGGCCTAAGTGGCCCCCTCCTGTGAGCCCCTTGAATTGGGCCCAGAAATGAATGGACATCTGTGGCAGCTGTTTTAAGACAGGAATTAGATATATTCTCAAGGGTTTGGGGAATTCAGTGAGGAGGGAGAGACACATGGATGCCACCTGGAGCTCCTTGGAGAAAAGGGGGAGATAGAAATACCGTGAACCAAGAGAGGGAACCCAACCCATGATCTGGCTGCTGCATTTTGGGACGGTTTCTGAGTTGTCTTCAAGGGCAGCTCCATGTAGAGGGCATTGCAATGATCCCATCTGATCCAGAGCATGGAATACCATGGTCAAGTACTCTCTGTCCCAAATGGACTGTGTCAGGGACTGGACATCAGAGGAGGAATAGTGGTGACCGTCCTCCCCCTTCTCCTGAACCTTTCCTAGAAGAGGAGGATAGTATAGATGGACAACAGTGGTTTGCAGAAGGTCATGTCTCTAAGACAGAAGAGGGACAAAGCTGGGAGATAATGGGAGAAGGAGGGGGAGCAGCCGAGCCGGTGCAGCTGGCTGACATGTTATCATTAGAAAGCATTCCAGACCCCCCTTCCCCCAGGACCCAGAGAGCAGTGAAAGTGGGAGAGCAGAAAGCGAATAGGCAAGGGGCCTTATGCAGCCACTGTAAAAGGGTGGAGCTGCTGACGACTGAGAGGAAAGTGGGGGAGGGAGGAGATTACGCAGAGCAACGCCATTATCCAAGAAACGGCATCCTGCATCTCTCTCTGTGAGCATTGGATAAAAGACTTGGTAAGAGCTTCTTGTTTTTCCATTACTGGCAGCCTGCTGTGAGGGAGGGGGATCTGATTCCCTGAAGCCTGACAGACTGACTGGCAAACTACCTGAGCTGGAAATGGGCACTCCTAGTCACTGAGGCCACCTGAGCCTCAAATGACCATGAAATGAGATTCGTCCGGCATGACTTGTTCTTCAGAAACCCATGCTAGGTGTTAGTAGTCTCAGCATCCTTTTATAACTCCTCACAGACCGACTGCTGAATTGTCTGTTCTAGGACCTTCCCTGGTATCAATGTCAAGCTCACCAGTTGGTACATATCTGGGTCTTATTCCCCTCCCCCCCCTTGAGAACGCTGGTCTGCAGGACGTCACCTGTTCTCCAAGATTTCTCAAAGATCATAGACAGAAACTCTGAAGTTACATAAGCAAGCTCCTTTACTACCCTTGGATGCAGCTCCTCAGGCCCTGGAGATTTGAATTCATTTAAAATAGCTAGGAGTTCCCTTACTCAGAGGTGTAGCAAGGCCATGTGGTACCCGGGTGCGGAATTTTGTTGTCTCTCACACACGCACCCCAAGTTGGGAGTCACGGGCTTCTTGCAGTCCATGGGACTTCTTGCTTTTCCTTAGAATGTCCCTATTTTCATTGGAGAAATGTTGTTGGGTATGGAGTTATCCGACGCCCGAGCCGTCTGAAGGCAATCAGATGGCACAAGGAAGTATTTTTTAATGTTTAATGTTTTATTATGTTTTTATATATGTTGGAAGCAACCCCGAGCGGTTGGGACAACTCAGTAAGATGTATAGGTTATAAACAGTAAAATTTATCGGAGAAATTTTGGAGAGTATGAGTCACTGGTCTGATGAACCTTTCCCCCTGCAAGCTGCTCCTATTTCTGTTTCCAATGGAAGGAGCAGCTTGGCACGTCAGCCAAGAGGGTCCCCACCCGCCGCCCAAGATAACTTCTCGGACTGCGCAACGCACGCGGCTTCTGCTGGGCTGCTGCTCTGGAGGCGAAAACGCAGAGAGGGAGAGAAGGGTGAGATGGATGCGCACGGCTTGCCAAGGGTTAAAAGGAGCTGGATTCCTAGAGAGGACAGGATATAAAAGTGTCGCGTGGGGGGGGAGGTCCTCCCTTCCCCCTCCCTTCCTGCAAGAGGGGGAGGGGGCTGTCGTCTTCTTTGCAAATGCTGCCTCGGCGGCGCCTTCTGCGGGCTGGTGAGTCTCCTCTCTCTTCCCCCGGAGGGGGCATTGGGGAGAAGAGGGGTTCACTGCCCACCCACCCCCAAATCAGGGAGCCGAGGGTCCCCCTCCATCTCTGCAAAGCCAGGGCGCGGGATCGTTCCCAGGAGGTTTGCAGCTACAGACCCATGGGTGCCCCTTGAGCTCATTGGAGAAATCAAGGAGGGTAGAACTATGCCATAAAGGGATCCCAGCCCATAATGTGGCCCCGTTTCCAGCTCGTCTTCCAGGGCATCTCCACAGAGACGGCATTGCAAGGATCCCATGCGTAGAGAAGCAGAGCCGGGGAGCTGAGGCCCCCCCCGGAGGGCGCCGTGTTCAGCTGATCCACCTGGGCAACCCCTCCCTCCACGGAGCCGACTTTCTTTCCTCTACCTGCTCCTAAAATCAAAGGCAGCTTGGCCTGGACGTTGGCAGCAGCAGTGCTGGTTTATTGGGGGGCGGGGGCTTCCCGAAATGCATTAACTGGATGGATTCTAGGCACTGACCTGATTAAAAGATCATAGCCGAGTTTCTGACGCAGGAACAGAATTTTGGAAGATATCTGAATGTAGAAAGTGTGCGTTTTTCCTGAACTGTTTGGTCCCTGAATGTGCTGCTTGTAAATACACATGGTTTTAGTCCACTCCTAGGTTGCTTTATATAAGGAATAGAGGTCTAGAAATTCAAGTTATTGTTATAGGCCCAGGGTCTTTTGCCTTGCCATCCCCACTACTGACTCCCTGTTGCTACTCTGCTTCAAAAAAAGAAGGTCCCCGGATTCATTGAAAAAATCTGGTGACCATAGTGTAGGGTGGTATACAGATATAATAAATAATAACAATGGAAATATTTCTAAATGAAATGAATAAATAAAAAGAAAAACTGGTGGAAGATTGGAACAAGGAGATCACAAATGTGTGGTATGGACCCTCCTCCGTATATAGAAATAGTCTACCAGACATCAGATGCCACAAATAAATGTTACTTTGTTTTAAATTACATAATTAAATTATGCTTAAATAAGGAAAAATATATTTTCATCAGAAACCCAGGATATATGTACACATACACTCAGTATATTAATAAAACAATGCTGTTGTGGTGGTTATAATATTTGTACCGCACCCATCTGACTGAGTTGCCCCAACCACTCTGGGTTTCTCCCAACACAATATTATAAACACAATAAAACAGCAGCCCCTGAAAACTTCCCGATACAGGGCTGCCTTCCGATATCTTCTAAAAGTTGTGTAGTTCTTTATCTCCTTGACATCTGCTGGGAAGGAAGTTCCCCAGGCAGGGTGCCACTACCAAGAAGGCCTGCTTCCGTGGGCATTTTGGGGCATCTCAGCTTCCCACCTGTGCAAGCAGTTGCCTTTGCAGCAGAGTCCAAAAACAAAACAAAGCTCCACAACCAGGTCAAGCACAGGCAATCTGGATCCCATCCTGACTGAAAGCAAGGCCAGAAAATAATGCAAGCGTAATTCCACTGGGGGTTCACACTAAGTACAACACAGCAAGACGGGGGGAGTAATATCAGGAACATGGAGCCAGAAAGCTGTGCTATTTCCATATAATCTCATACATTATGGCCTTCCAGACCACAAACTAGCCTTAGTCGTTGTCATCAGAGGAGTTTCAAGGACTGCATACTCATGAGTAGACCCCTTGCTCCTGAGCTGTAGAAGTTGTCTTCTGATCTCTTGCAGGCCTCCTGAGAGCACAGATGGATGAGCAAGACTCAACTGGCCCTGAAGCAGGAAGAGGCCATGCCATGGAAACTGGAAACAGTGGGGGATTCTGGGAAAACTCAGTGCAGTTGGGTGAGGTGGACACTCTTTGCTCAGATGTGCAGAGCCAGCAATTGAGACAGTTCTGCTCCCAGGAGGCCAAAGGACCCCGAGAGGTTTGCAGCTGGTTCTACCACCTTGACCGTCAGTGGCTGAAGCCAGAAAGGCACACGAAAGCTAAGATGTTGGACCTGGTGATCTTGGAGCAGTTCCTGGCTGTCCTTCCACCAGAATTGGAGAGCTGGGTGAGCGAATGCGGAGCAGAGACCAGTTCCCAGGCAGTGGCCCTGGCCGAAGGTTTCCTCCTGAGTCAGGCAGAGGAGAGGAAGCAGGTGGAGAAGCAGGTGAGAGAGACTTTCCTCTGGATGCTCTCAAGGGGCTCCAAACAGGAGGGAGCAGGACCCTAAAATACTGTACTAATTGCTCATCCTTTTTAGGAAGCATCCAAGGCAGGACCCATAAAATATTTGCCTCTACCATTCTTGTTGCTCTTTCAGGAAAAGGATCTGGTTGCGGAAATGGGCTCAAATTACTCTGAGGCAGAGCAGACTCCGTTGGACACCAGAGAGAGTTCACTAGGTAAGGAGGAAGGAGTTTCTTCCCTGTTTGGTCTTTCTGTTGCTTTTGAAAGTAATCTGTGAGTTCTTTCAATTGGGGGGGGGAGACATTTGGGACCAAGGGCCCAGAAGAGCACAACAGAACTATGAAATTGGTATGGCCATCAAAATGTCCATTTCAGAGAAGCATGCACTCCTGGCTTCCAACTAACCTTTGTCTCTCAGGTGAAAGAAGAATGCCGGCAAGACCTCCTCATCCATCTTTTCCTGGTGGTGGAGAGGAAGCAGCAGCTGTAGAAGCAGATCAGGTAGGAGGGAGGAGCCTTGTGGGGAAAGAGGCTCAGGAGTGGGGCAGCCAGGGTTTCTCTGGGAATGAAGAAATCCCTCTCTTCCTCTTTGCTTTCCTCAAAGCTGTTCCAAACAAAGGCTGAAAGTGCCATTCAAGGAGGTCTATCTGCTGAAAATCAGAAACAGCCTCCTCAACTTAACTAGCCTTCTGTATGTCCGTAGTGTTATTTATCAGCATTTGCAGTTATATTAATAAATTTATGATTGAGTGCTCTGCTGGGCTTCTAAGCAGTTGACCTAATACAATGCAGCATCCCAAAAAATGAAGCAGGCGCAGCAGATTCATCCAGTATTACTTGCTGAAGGCCAATGAGCATAACAGTTCATGAATCCAACTCTCTGTCAGGGACCGTGCTGAGATGGGCTGCACTGAGGAGGAATGGTGGGAGCCTCCCCCTCTCCTTGCTCCCGATCAGGAATCTTCCCAGGAGCAGTGGGACAACATACCTGTATTTTTCGCTCTATAAGACGCACCAGAGCACAAAACACACCTAGTTTTTGGAGGAGGAAAACAAGAAAAAAAAATATTCTGAATCTCAGAAGCCAGAACAGCAAGAAGGATCTCTGCGCAGTGAAAGCAGCAATCCCTCTTGCTGTTCTGGCTTCTTGGATAGCTGCGCAGCCTGCATTCGCTCCATAAGACGCACACACATTTCCCCTTACTTTTTAGGAGGGAAAAAGTGAGTCATAGAGCAAAAAGTACGGTAGATTTGGAAAAGTGGTTTGCAGAGGGACATAGTTCAGAAGGCAGAAATTGGGAAATACTGGATGGGGAACAGCTAGGAGAAGAAGCACTTGGAGAGAGAGAGTTAACAGACTCACTGCCACTGGAAAGTGTTCATCTACTCAGACGAAGGTCAAGAAGAGCAGATAAAGTGGCAGCACAGGGAGCACAGTTGTTAGGAGATCAGGTTAGAAGATGTGGTAGTGGGTGACTAGGGCGGAAGTGGGTGGAGCCCTTAATTGGGAGCATCTTCATTCCTAGGAAATGGATTCTTTGTTCTAACTGGTAGAAAGTCTCCTTTCCATGTATTCCGCTTATCTACTGCCAAAGTGGGGAGGAAGCCGATTTCCTGAAGCCAGACACTCTTCAGGACTGGCATAGTTCTTAAGAATCCAGTTGCAGTAAAAAAACAAGAACAAAAAACTTAAGACTAAGAACTAAACAATTAGACATACTAGGTACAGATCACCCCACCAGAAATAGAGAGAGAGAGAAAGTGAAAATCAGGTTTCCTCTGGCCTCTGTTTAAAGGCAGCATGGCCTTGGGATAGAAAAATAACAGGGCCAGCTTCAGCCAGCTGTACTCAGCTTCTCTGAAGGAATAACCCAAACATCAAGAACATTCTGCTCATTTCCAGGCAGAATGGAAAAATTGCTGACCAGCTAGTCACTTGCCACTTGCAGCGTGTAGTAGCTTCTAGCTCATGAGACCCAAACAAGTTTCCAGAACCTTCTTGAATCAATAGAATAGGAAAGATCTTTGCATATTAGACAAATACTTTCTATATCAAAAATTGCAAGCCGTGTTAGTGATACCACCTCCCTCTTACCTGTCCACAAGCCTTGAATTCTACCCCAGATCCTTTTTGGCTGGTCCAAGATTTCAGACTTGTCTACCAGTTTATGGTCCAAAAACACTTAGTGGTGTCCAACCCTCAGAGCACCATCCCTGCAGGGACCAAGTGGTACAGCCTAGTGGACCTTTGCTCAGCATTTTTGAGTCTTCTCATTGCAATTAACACAACACAGCAATGAACAGGCAGGAAACCACACCGCAAAGTGTAGTAGATAATCTTTAGGCTGCCTTAGAGGAGGACCCTTGTCTTTTTCCTTTCAGGGTCCTCTGTGCTTTGAAGATGTAGCTGTGCATTTCACGGACGAGGAGTGGGCGTTGTTGGATCCTGACCAGAGAGCTTTGCATAAGGAAGTCATGGAGGAGAATCGTGGGATCATGGCCTCCCTCAGTAAGGCTCCCAGTTGGATGATAATATCTGCCTTGAAATTCCATAGATATATATAATAATAGTAATAATAATAATAATAATAATAATAATAATAATAATAATAATTTTTTATTTATACCCCGCCCTCCCCAGCCAAGGCTGGGCTCAGAGCACCTTCAAGCAATAATAAAAACAAGATGAATGATTACAACTTAAAAACAAAAATAAAATACAACATTAAAATAATGGAACATTAAAATATTAAAATATAGCTTCATCGCAGGGGAGAAGGAAAAGAACAAAGAAAGAGAGGGAAGGAGGGAATCAAACTGGCTCCAAGCCAAAGGCCAGGTGGAACAACTCTGTCTTACAGGCCCTGCGGAAAGAAATCAGATCCTGCAGGGCCCTGGTCTCATGAGGCAGAGCGTTCCACCAGGCTGGAGCCAGAGTTGAAAAGGAAATGATATATGGATGGAGCTCAATAGAACCACCTACAGCACCTGGGATTCTAACAGGGCACAGGGCACCTTAAACGGAGGGGTATGGATTGTTTCGTCTCTGAAAATTCCTCCTCCAGTTATTTTTAAAACCATGATCAGGCTGCTCTGAATTGCCCAGGCCTTCATAAATGTAGTTTTCAGAGTTCTTAGGGAGGTGAAAGTAGATTCTGTCAGGATTTGTATGTTTGTTTTTGCTTCTGTCTGTTTTTGGTTGACCAAAGAGACTATGGACCTTGGAAATGGAGCAACAAACAGGTGACTGACAATAGAGATGCAGATAATTCCATGATTGGGCAAAAAAAAAATCCATTCAAGAAAAGAGACAGGCTTTGCACATCTCAGGTTCCCCCAAATTCGTCCATGAATACCAGTCAGCAAAGGCAGTGAACCCTGTAGTAAGACCTCATGCCTAACCCTCTTCCGTTCTTCCACTATCACAAGAGTTAATTTTCATTGTCCAATCATTTGGGGCTCCATTTATTTCTGAGGTTCTAATCCATTTCTCTCCCCATTGCAGGTGAGGTTGAATTGGCAATGAAGAACAAGGGAGACCATGACAAAATCCACACAGTAGAGAAACCATATGAATATTTGGAGTGTGCAGAGAGCTCCATCTCCCTTTCCAGTTCCTATCAAATAAATCCTATTGGGATGAAACCACATCAGTGTTTGGAATGTGGAAAGTGTTTCACCCGGAAGGAAAGTCTCACTGCCCATCAGAGAATTCATACACTAGAGAAACCATTTCACTGTCAAGAGTGTGGAAAGAGCTTCAGATGGAAGTCAAATCTCACTTCCCATCAAAGAATTCATATGGGGGAGAAACCATTTCAGTGTTTGGATTGTAGAAAGAGCTTTACCCACAAGAAAATTCTCATTTCCCATCTAAGAGTACATACAGGGGAGAAACCCTATCAGTGTTTGGAATGTGGAAATAGCTTTAGTCACAGCGCCTCTCTCAATTTACATCGAAGAATTCATACAGGGCAGAAGCCATATCAGTGCTTAAAATGTGGAAAGAGATTCGGTCGGAGCTCCACACTCGCCAACCATCAAATAACTCATACAGGGGAGAAACCCTATCAGTGCTTGAAATGTGGAAAGAGCTTCACCCAGAAGGAAAGTCTCACTGCCCATCAGAGAATTCATACACTGGAGAAACCATTTCAATGTAAAGAGTGTGGAAGGAACTTCAGTTGGAAGGCAAGTCTCACTGCCCATGAAAGAATTCATACAGGGGAGAAACCATATCAATGTTTGGAATGTGGAAAGAACTTCAGTCATAGCTCCCATCTTGCTTCCCATCAAAGAATTCATACAGGGGAGAAACCATATCAATGTTTGGAATGTGGAAAGAGCTTCAGTCAGAGCTCCCAACTCACTTCCCATCAAAGAATCCATGCAGCGGAGAAACCATATCAGTGCTTGGAATGTGGAAAGAGCTTCAGCCGAAAGGACAATCTCACTTCCCATCAAAGAATCCATACAGGGGAGAAATTGCATCAGTGCTTGGAATGTGGAAAGAGCTTCAGTCACAGCAACCATCTCACTTCCCATCAAAGAATTCATACAGGGGAGAAACCCTATCAATGTCTTGAATGTGGAAAGAGCTTCAGAAAAAGCGTTCATCTCACTTTCCATCAAAGAATTCATACAGGACAGAAACCATATCAGTGCATGGAATGTGGAAAGAGCTTCAGTAGAAAGGACCATCTGACTTGCCATCAAAAAATTCATACAATGGAGAAACCATATCAATGCTTGGAATGTGGAAAGAGCTTCATTAGAAAGGACCATCTCATTTTCCATGAAAGAATTCATACAGGGCAAAAATCCTATCAGTGCTTGGATTGTGGAAAGAGCTTCAGTAGAAAGGACCATCTCACTTCCCATCAAAGAATCCATACAGGGGAGAAACCATAACAGTGCTTCGAATGTGGAAAGAGCTTCAGATGGGCAAGCTCACTTTCCATTCCAGAAGTCACAGCAGGGAGAATAGTTGAATTGTAGAATCATAGTGTTGGAAGGGACTTTGAGGGTACATTCACATGTATGTGGGTGCAGAAGGACACACACACATGCCAATCCCAGACACTACTGACAGCAATCCAGCCAGACCTTCCTCCTCCGGGGGGGGGGGGGCGACTTGTGAGTGCCTTCAGTACTGTATGGGGGGGGGAGCCTGTGCCCTGTGGGTGGGTGTGTCAGCTTGCATTTTTTAGTGCCGAAAGTATTGATCTGATGTGTAGAGATCTCTCCTTTTCTTTCCTATTCTACTTAATTTTAGAGGGTTCTGGAAGCTTCTAGAAGGTTCATGATGTTTGAGTTATACCTTCTGAGAAGCTGAGTACAGCTGGTTTAAACCATTTCTCTTATCTCTTTCTGTCAAGGTCATGCTGACTAAAAAAGGAAGGCCAGAAGGAGCCTGAGTTTCACTTTCTCTTTCTCTCCCTTCTGGTGTGCTGTTCTGTATATTGTGTTAAAGTATAGTCTTCTTGTTTTATTGAAGTTTAAGTTAAGTGTGCTGTAACTGGATTTCTGAATGTATTGGATTTGTGACCATTATGCTCATTTGCCTTCAGTAGCAGTAAAGCTCTGTTGAATGAAATATTAATTGCCTCTGGTCAATTTTTTTTTGGAATTTTGCAACATTTAAGTTTTTACTCTGCTACCGATACTTTGGAATCTACTCTGGATCACTAATGTTTAGCATTTCAATGACAGGTTGCAGCTGCACTACCTTCTTGCAAGAAGCGTTGGACCAGGCAGAGGGAACCCAGAGGGACTCCTGCTCACCTGAGCCCACGGCTGCCTCGTGTGTGTGGAGGGTGTTGCAGGGGAGCCTTTGATCCAGGGGATCCTTCAGGAAGGGCAGGAGGTCCAGTACCTGTCCTGCTAGGGGATCTGCCTTCTTTCTACCTGCCCACCTGAGGGAGGCTCACCAGGTGAATTTGTGGGTGCTCTGGGTGGGCTGTCTGTGGGAATATCGGGGGGCAGGTGGACGGTCAGTCAGTCCTATTTCCCTTAGGACCCAGGAGTCTGGAGGTTGGAACTCTCCCTGTGGCAGCAGGTCCCTCCTGTAGGGCAGAGATCGAGGGTCTGCCCCAGATAGGGCCATGAGTTCTGCAGACCCTCCTTGGCCAGAGTGGAGCTGCTACAATGATCTCTCCCCAGAGTGAATCTCCTTGCAGTTCCCAGAAGATTATGCTTCGCCCATAGAGTTCATTGCTTTTCTCCTATCTCCTTCTGCTTTAGCTATTTCATGCATTAATCGTTTCATATATGTGTCTCTTCGCTTTCATTCTCTTCTCTTCCACTCATGCCTGTGGGGAAGACCACTAGGAGGACCCAAGCGCAAGAGTCCTCTCTTCTCCCACAGCTTCCATAAACTCGTATTCAGAAGCATCACTGCCTTCAACTGAGGAGGTTGAGGATTGCGTGTAGAGTATTTTTCTGGATTTGTTTCCACAAAGCTTGCAAGGAAGTCACCAGACCCTCCAAGTGCCCCTCTTTTCCAGGGACGTCCCTGATTTAGAGAAGCCATCGTGGTTTCTGATTTGATTCTGGAATATCCCACTTTCCCTTAGGGTGTCCCTATTTTCATTGGAGAAATGTTGGAGGGTATGGAGTTATCCTACCCCCGAGCCACGTGAAGGCAATCTGTCAGGGAATTGGAGGCTGCAGGGGAAACCACGAGGGAGGGAGACAAATATAGAGAGAGCCCAAACCGGTATTCAGCAGTGTCTCTTCCTCGTCAGAGGGGGAGACTGGCAGGGGGGAGCCTAAAGCAGGACCCAGCCATTCACAGGGCAAAACGAAAAGGAGGCATCATTTCCGGGAATGGGCATGTTGGCAGCGTCACAGACGAAAGTCAGATGACTCATCTGGATAGCTGAGTATGGATGTATGTGTTTGATCTCTCGTAAATGGCTTTGAAGCTGAACAATAAATCTTGTGAAGAGATGGGGCGAAGCCCGGAGTGTTGCTTTACTAGCTTATCAGCACCCTCACACAATCAGACGGCATAGGGAAGTGGTTTTTTATGTTTAATATTTTATTATGTTGTTGCAGGGGCAACCCAGTTAGATGTGTGGGGTATAAATAGTAAAATTATCATCATGGGATTAATGTTGGCGGGTATGAGTCCCTGGTCTGATCCACCTTTTCCCCTGCAAGCTGCTCCTCCTGTTTCTGTTTCCAAACGGGGTGCGAGGATACTCGGCAGCCCAGCTTGTCGGGGTGCAAGTCCCCCGGAGGTCTCTGCTGTCAGTAGAAGAAGGAAGTTCCAGCCAAGGAATGGAGCAAAACAGCGATCAGTAGACCACGGCCTTTATTGTTGCTCAACAGGTCCCCACAAGGAGTAAGAACCCCGAACATAGGTTACATGCTCTTATAAGACCTTTCCTCCCTACCCAGAATACATTTCCAGAAGCATTACTGAGTTGTGTATGTGACCTCTCGCTTAGAGGATTATGGAGGAAGGTGATGGCGAAGTCCGCCTGCCCTTTTGGAGCAAAATGTAATTGAAATGGGGAGAATTGGTTAAGGCATGGATTTTACATGCTTTTTCAAAGCACTGTTAAATACAAAGAGATACAATTTGACACTTTCTAGCAAAAATGTAAGAGGTTTTGGCAATCGAAACCAGAAGAGATACAATTTACCAGCTTTCTCCATTATCTACAAAGAAGACCGTGCAAAGGCTGAGCTGTTTAGCTGAAGGGTTTGCCGCGTTCCCTGCTGCTGACCTACTTTCCACCCTAGGGGTGACTGTTTGGTAATACCCGATTGGCTAGCTTTCAGATTTTAGAGCTCCTGATTGATTGATTGATTGATCTTCGGTAATTCACAAATATGCAGTTCATTCATATAACACAGGGTTCATTCATAAAGCAGTAACATAATTTCAATATTATATATTGAGCGTATATTTGATCGATTGAACGTACGGGTTTATGGTCAAGGTGTAATGTAGTGCTTCTGCGACTATGGACAAAGGTGGCTGGGCTCATCGTCCAGGGGTTTGGAAGGGAGGCGGAAAACTGATATCTAAGATGTGCCCCCCTTCATTTCCGTAACACAAGGGAGGGAGCAGCTTAGCACGTCAGCCAAGAGGCCCCCCCCCCAAGAAAACTTCTCTGACTGTGCGCAACGCACGTGCCTCCTGCTGGGCTCCTGCTCTGGAGAGAAGTGTGAGCTGGGTCACACGGGTTGCCAAGGGTTAAAAGGAGCTGAGCTGCATTCCTAGAGAGGACAGGAAAAAAAGTGTCACGGGGGGGGGGCAGGTCCTCGCTTTCCTCCCCCCTTCCTGCAAGAGGGGGAGGGGGCTGTCGTCTCCTTTGCAAATGCTGCCTCGGCGGCGCCTTCTGCGCTCTGGTGAGTCTCCTCTCTCTTCCCCCGGAGGGGGCATTGGGGAGAAGAGGGGTCCCTTGCCCACCCACCCCCAAATCAGGGAGCCCAGGGTCCTCCCCCTCCATCTCTGCAAAGCCAGGGCGGCGACTCGTTCCCAGGAGGTGTGCAGCTACAGACCTATGGATGCCCCCTTGAGCTCATTGGAGAAATAAAGGGGAGTATAACTATGCCATGACTCAAGAGAGGGATCCCAGCCCATAATCTGGCCGCGGGATGGTGGGCCCGTTTCCAGCCCGTCTTCCAGGGCATCTCCACAGAGACGGCATTGCAAGGATCCCCTCGGGTCCAGAGCCGGGCAGCTGAGCCCCCCCCCCCCCCGCCCACGAAGCAGACTTTCTTTCCTCTACCTGCTCCTTAAATCAAACGCAGCTTGGCCTGGACGTTGGCAGCAGCAGTGCTGGCTTATTGGGGGGGGGCTTCCCGAAATGCATTAACTGGATGGATTCTAGGCACTGACCTGATTAAAAGATCATAGCCGAGTTTCTGACGCAGGAACAGAATTTTGGAAGGTAGCTGAATGTAGAAAGTGTGCGTTTTTCTCTTGTGGGAAAATGTTTGTAATAAGAAAGGAAAATATTATTATTACTGCTGCTACTACTCCTACTCCTGATCCAGGCATCTGGCTGAACTGTTTGGCCCCTGAATGTGTTGCTTGTGACTACACATGGTTGTAGTCCACTCCTAGGTTGCTTTACATAATGAATATAAAAAGAAAAACTGGTGAAAGATTGGAACAAGGAGATCACAAATGTGTGGTATGGACCCTCCTCCGTATATAGAAATAGTCTACCAGACATCAGATGCCACAAATAAATGTTACTTTGTTTTAAATTACATAATTAAATTATGCTTAAATAAGGAAAAATATATTTTCATCAGAAACCCAGGATATATGCACACATACACTCAGTATATTAATAAAACAATGCTGTTGTGGTGGTTATAATATTTGTACCGCACCCATCTGACTGAGTTGCCCCAACCACTCTGGGTTTCTCCCAACACAATATTATAAACACAATAAAACAGCAGCCCCTGAAAACTTCCCGATACAGGGCTGCCTTCAGATATCTTCTAAAAGTTGTGTGGTTCTTTATCTCCTTGACATCTGCTGGGAAGGAAGTTCCCCAGGCAGGGTGCCACTACCAAGAAGGCCTGCTTCCGTGGGCATTTTGGGGCATCTCAGCTTCCCACCTGTGCAAGCAGTTGCCTTTGCAGCAGAGTCCAAAAACAAAACAAAACTCCACAACCAGGTCAAGCACAGGCAATCTGGATCCCATCCTGACTGAAAGCAAGGTCAGAAAATAATGCAAGCGTAATTCCACTGGGGGTTCACACTAAGTACAACACAGCAAGACGGGGGGAGTAATATCAGGAACATGGAGCCAGAAAGCTGTGCTATTTCCATATAATCTCATACATTATGGCCTTCCAGACCACAAACTAGCCTTAGTCGTCGTCATCAGAGGAGTTTCAAGGACTGCATACTCATGAGTAGACCCTTTGCTCCTGATCTGCTGAAGGACTCTGGAGCCTGAAGCCAAGGCCTATGTTATCATTCTGGGACCTCGAGATTGTGGTGCTGACAGCTTGGGCTGTGGTACAGTCCAGCCCTGATTCCTAGCAAGACTTATTCACACTTGCTCAGAGAACATTTCTCTTCTCCTTACAATGTGTCAATTTTATAGCAATAAAGTGTGTTTGCTTTGTAGGATTTGCTGGCACCTCTAATTCAAACCTACAGAAAATGGCAGAAAAAAAGGTTCTTTCCGATCTCTTGGAGGCTTCCTGAGAGCACAGATGGATGAGCAAGACTCAACTGGCCCTGAAGCAGGAAGCGGCCATGCCATGGAAACTGGGAGCAGGGGGGGATTCTGGGAAAACTCTGTGCAGAAGCTCTTGCATGAGGTGTACACTCTTCGCTCAGATCGGCAGAGCCAACAGTTGAGACATCTCTGCAACAAGGAGGCCAAAGGACCCCGAGAGGTTTGCAGCCTGTTCTACCACTTTGACCATCAGTGGCTGAAGCCAGAAAGGCACACGAAAGCTGAAATGCTGGACCTGGTGATCTTGGAGCAGTTCCTGGCTGTCCTTCCAGCGGAGATGGAGAGCTGGGTGAGCGAATGCGGAGCGGAGACCAGTTCCCAGGCAGTGGCCCTGGCCGAAGGTTTCCTCCTGAGTCAGGCGGAGGAGAGGAAGCAGGTGGAGAAGCAGGTGAGAGAGACTTTCCTCTGGATGCTCCCAAAGAGCTCTGAACAGGAGGGAGAAGATCCTAAAATACTGTACGAATTGATCATCCTTTTTTAGGAAGTATCCAAGGCATTTTGCCTCTACCATTTTTGTTGCTCTTTCAGGAAAAGGATCTGGTTGCAGAAATGGGCTCCAATTACTCTGAGGCAGAGAGGACTCCGTTGGACACCAGAGAGAGGCCCCTGGGTAAGGAGGAAAGGAGTTTCTTCCCCGTTTGGTCACTCTGTTGCTTTTGAAAGTAATCTCTGAGTTCTTTCAATTTGGGGGAGGAAAACATTTGGGCCCAAGGGCACAGAAGAGCACAATAAAACTGTGATTGGTACAACCATCAAAATGTACATCTCAGAGAAGCATGCACTCCTGGCTTCCAACTAACCTTTGTCTCCCAGGTGAAAGAAGAATGCCGGCAAGACCTCCTCATCCATCTTTTCCTGGTGGTGGAGAGGAAGCAGCAGCTGTAGAAGCAGATCAGGTAGGAGGAAGGAGCCTTGTGGGGAAAGAGGCTCAGGAGTGGGGCAGCCAGGGTTTCTCTGGGAATGAAGAAATCCCTCTCTTCCTCTTCGCTTTCGTCAAAGCTGTTCCAAACAAAGGCTGAAAGTGCCATTCAAGGAGGTCTATCTGCTGAAAATAAAGAACAGCCTCCTCACCTTAAGTAATCTTCTGAATGTTGCTTTTATTATTTATCAGTATTTGCAGTTTTATTTATATATTTATAATTGAGTGCAACGATGGGCTTCTAAGCAATTGACATATCATAAAACAGTGCCCAAGATTCCCCAATGCACCCCCCTCCAAAAAAAAGCAGACGGGGTGCGGAGAGAGGAGATCCTTCCATTTGTGACCCTTCCATACCGATCCAGACTAGACTTCAACGAATTGTTGGCAGATTAAACACAATGCAGGATCCCAAAAAATAGACCAGGTGCTGGAGCTTCATCCAGTATTATTTACTGAAGGGAAATGAGCACAACTATTCACGAATTCACCTCTTTGGGATTTGCATAATACTTAACAATCCACTTGCAATATATATATATATATAAAACTCACATCCATGACGGAGGAATTATGGCCTCTGTTTATAGGCAGTTGGCCTTGAGATAGAAAAATAACAGGGCCGGCTTCAACCAGCTGTACTCAGCTTCTCTGAAGGAATAACCCAAACATCAAGAACCTTCTGCTCATTTCCAGGCAGAATGGAAAAACTGATGAACAGCTAGTCACTTGCCGCTTGCAGCTTGTAGTACCTTCTACGCTGTGAGACCCAGACAAGTTTCCAGAACCTTCTTGAATGAATAGAATAGGAACGATGTCCGCATATTAGACAAATACTTTCTATAGCAAAAATTGCAAGCCATGTCAGTGATACCACCTCCCTCTTACCTGTCCACAAACCTTCAATTCTACCCCAGATCCTTTTTGTCTGGTCCAAGATTTCAGACTTGTCTACCAGTTTATGGTCCAAAAACACTTAGTGGTGTCCAACCCTCAGAGCACCATCCCTGCAGGGACCAAGTGGTACAGCCTAGTGGACCTTTGCTCAGCATTTTTGAGTCTTCTCATTGCAATTAACACAACACAGCAATGAACAGGCAGGAAACACCACCGCAAAGTGTAGTAGATAATCTTTAGACTGCCTTAGAGGAGGACCCTTGTCTTTTTCCTTTCAGGGTCCTCTGTGCTTTGAAGATGTAGCTGTGCATTTCACGGAGGAGGAGTGGGCGTTGTTGGATCCTGACCAGAGAGCTTTGCATAAGGAAGTCATGGAGGAGAATCGTGGGATCATGGCCTCCCTCAGTAAGGCTCCCAGTTGGATGATAATATCTGCCTTGAAATTCCATAGATATATATAATAATAGTAATAATAATAATAATAATTATTATTATTATTATTATTATTATTATTATTATTATTATTTATTTATACCCCGCCCTCCCCAGCCAAGGCCGGGCTCAGAGCGGCTTACAAGCAATAATAAAAACAAGATGAATGATTACAACTTAAAAACAAAAATAAAATACAACATTAAAATAATGGAACATTAAAATATTAAAATATAGCTTCATCGCAGGGGAGAAGGAAAAGAAAAAAGAAAGAGAGGGAAGGAGGGAATCAAACTGGCTCCAAGCCAAAGGCCAGGCGGAACAACTCTGTCTTACAGGCCCTGCGGAAAGAAATCAGATCCTGCAGGGCCCTGGTCTCATGAGGCAGAGCGTTCCACCAGGCTGGAGCCAGAGTTGAAAAGGAAATGATATATGGATGGAGCTCAATAGAACCACCTACAGCACCTGGGATTCTAACAGGGCACAGGGCACCTTAAACGGAGGGGTATGGATTGTTTCGTCTCTGAAAATTCCTCCTCCAGTTATTTTTAAAACCATGATCAGGCTGCTCTGAATTGCCCAGGCCTTCATAAATGTAGTTTTCAGAGTTCTTAGGCAGGTGAAAGTAGATTCTGTCAGGATTTGTATGTTTGTTTTTGCTTCCGTCTGTTTTTGGTTGACCAAAGAGACCATGGGCCTTGGAAATGGAGCAACAAACAGGTGAGTGACAATAGAGATGCAGAAAATTCCATGACTGGGCCCTACGAAATCCATTCAAGAAAAGAGCCAGGTTTTGCACATATCAGGTTCCCACAAATATGTCCATGAATACCAGTCAACACAGGCAGTGAACCCTGTAGTAACACTTCATGTCTAACCCCCTCCCATTCTTCCACTATCACAAGAGTAAATTAGCATTGTCCAATCATTTGGGGTTCCATTTATTTCTGAGGTTCTAACCCATTTCTCCCTTCATCGCAGGTGGTGATCAATTGGAAATGAAGAACTGGAGAGACCACAACAAAATCCACACAGTGGAGAAACCATATAAAAATTTGGAGTATGGAGAGAGCTCCATCTCCCTTTCCACTTCCTATCAAATAAATCTTATTGGGATGAAACCATATCAGTGTTTAGAATGTAGAAAGAGATTCACCCGGAAGGAAAGTCTCACTGCCCATCAGAGAATTCATACATTAGAGAAACCCTATCAGTGCTTGGAATGTGGAAAGTGCTTCAACAGGAAGTATAGTCTCACTTCCCACCAAAGAATTCATACCGGGGAGAAACGATATCAGTGCTTGGAATGCGGAAAGAGGTTTACCCAGAAGGAAAGCCTCACAACCCATCAGAGTATTCACACAGGGGAGAAACCATTTCAATGTCAAGAGTGTGGAAAGAATTTCAGTTGGAAGGAAAGTCTCACTTCCCATCAAAGAATTCATACAGGGGAGAAACCTTATCAGTGTTTGGAATGTGGAAGGAGGTTTAGTGAAAAGGACACACTTAGAGCCCATCAAAGAATTCATACAGGGGAGAAACCACATCAGTGCTTAGAATGTGAAAAGAGCTTCACTCAGAGGGGCCATCTCACTTCCCATCAAAGAATCCATACAGGAGAGAAACCATATCAGTGCTTGAAATGTGAAAAGAGCTTCAACCGGAAGGGAAGTCTCACTGCCCATCAGAGAATTCATACACTGGAGAAACCATTTCAATGTCAAGAGTGTGGAAAGAGCTTCGGTTGGAAGACAAATCTCACTTCCCATCAAAGAATACATACAGGGGAGAAACCACACCAGTGCTTGGAATGTGGAAAGAACTTCTCCCGCAAGGAAAGTCTCATTTTCCATCTAATAATTCATACAGGGGAGAAACCCTATCAATGTTTGGAATGTGGAAAGAGCTTCAGTCAAAGGGGCAATCTCATGTTCCATCAAAGAATCCATACAGGGGAGAAACCCTATCAGTGTTTGGAATGTGGAAAGAGCTTCACCCACAAGCAAAGTCTCAATTCCCATCAAAGTATTCATACGGGGCACAAGCCATATCAGTGCCTAGAATGTGGAAAGAGATTCGGTCGGAGATCCTACCTCGCTTCCCATCAAATAATTCATACAGGGGAAAAACCATATCAGTGCCTGGAATGTGGAAAGAGCTTCACCCACAAGGCCAGTCTCACTTCCCATCAAATAATCCATACAGGTGAGAAACCATATCAATGCTTGGAATGTGGAAAGAGCTTCAATCAGAGCTCCGGTCTCACTTCCCATCAAAGAATTCATACAGGGGAGAAATCCTATCAATGCTCCAAATGTGGAAAAAGCTTCAGACACAGCAAGACTCTCACTTCCCATCAAATAATCCATATGGGGAGAAACAATAACAGCGCTTGGAATGTGGAAAGCACTTCAGATGGGCAAGCTCACTTTCCATCCAAGAACTCACAGCAGGGAGAATAGTTGAATTGCAGAATGGGTCATCTAACTCCCTTCAATGCAGGAAGCTCAAGTAAGAGTTTTTTTTCAACTGGAGCTCACCAGAGCGAGGGAGAAGTTCATGCTGTGTTCTGGCACTTTTTTTCTAGAAAAATAGCACTGTGTATGACAGGCGGCCATTCAGCCTCTGCTGAAAAACCTCCAATCAAGAACAGTCCAGCACTTTCTGGTGGAGTATGTGCTACAGTGATATCACTCTTACTGACAGAAAGTTATGTCTACTGTTTAGCTGGAATCTCCTTTCCTGTAACTTGAAGTCAATTGCTTCAGTCCTTGTTAGGGAGGGGGCGTTTCTTCTGGTGGCAGACGACAGAACCACGAGACCATGAGACCGGTGTAAAACACTCAAACAAAGGTTTTATTACAGCTATACAAAAACAACAAACACAAAGTATGTGGCTGTTCTCTCTCCGTAGGTAAAATTCAAACTTGACTTCTTTTCTTTTATACACATCACCAGCTGTGTCTAATCAGCCCAGAAAACCAAACCCAGAACTCACAGAAAAGGTTCTTAAAGTTACAATCATCTTTTCTGTTTCTTTCGAGAATGACTTCAAACAGTCCTAACATCTGCAGCAGGAAAAAATCAGTTTGCTCCATCTTCCATGGCATAGCCCTTTAGCTATTAGAAGATGGCTCTCGTATCTCCTCTTAGTCTCCTTTTCCATGATAAACACCCCCAACTCTTCAACTTTTCCTCATGAGACTTGGTTTCAAGACCCTTGATCATTTTGCTCACCCTTCTCTGCACGCCTTCCAGCTTCTCAATATCCTCCTTAAATTGTGGCGCCCATAAATGAACACAGAACTGTGGTCTGTGGTCTGATGAAGGCAGAATAGAGGGGTAATGTGACTTTACCTGGACACCATACTTCTGTTCATGTCCCCCATCTTTTACTGGTGCATTTGTTTCTTCCTGCCTAAGTGCAGAACCTCACATTTGTCCCTATTGCAATTCATTTTTGGTTTGGGACCAGTTCTCCAGTCTGTTAAGGTCATTTTGAATTCTGATTCTGTCTTCTGCGGCATTAACTACCCATCCCATTTGGTCAGCATCCCCCCTCAATTCCTCCGCCCAAGTCATGTATAAAGATGCTGAACAACAGCAGACCCCAGACAGTACACTGTGCCCCCCCCCCACATGTCCCTTTTTGCAGGATGACAAGGAACGATGAATGACTACTCTTCGGGTTTGTTCAGTCCATCCACCTGAGAGTTTCCTTGTTCAGACCACATTTTACCAGCTTTTCTGCAAGAATATCACACTGGACATGGCCAAAGGCCTTACTGAAGTCAGGGTACATAGCATTCCCCTGATCCACCAAACTTGTAACTCCATAAAAAAAGAAAGAAATGAACTTCGTCTGGCATGACATGTCCTTCAGAAACCCATGCTGGGTCTTAATAGTCACAGCATCCTTTTCTAATAGTTCACAGACTGACTGTTGAATTATCTGCTCTAGGACCTTCCCTGGTTGGTAGTTACCTGGGTCTTCTTTTTACCCCTTTTTGAGAACGGGGACATTAGCCCACCTCCAGTCTTGCAGGACCTCACCTGTTCTCCAAGATTTCTCAAAGATCATAGACAGAAACTCTGAAATTATATCAGGAAGCTCCTTTACTACCCTTGGATGCAGCCCCTCAGGCCTGGGAGTTCTGAATTCATTTAGAATAGCTAGGAGTTCCCTTCCCCCCTCTTTTCCTCTCTTGGGCTGCAGCTCCTCCTTGCATCGTTTATTCTGTCATCACCAGGCTGGGAACCACTTTACTTTTGGGTGAAGACAGAGGCAAAGTAGGTGTTGAGTCGTTCTGCCTTTTCTCTGTCACCCAAGAGCATTTCTCTGTTTTCTCCACCCAGAGGACCTACCACTTGCTTGTTCTTCCTCTTACTTTGGACATTTTTTTAACTTCTCTTGCAAGCTGAGCTCATTCTGAGCTTTAGCCCACCTGACATTTGCCCTGCTAGCTACTTGTACGTCCTTTCTTCCATTTCTTATAAATGCCCTTCTTAAATCTGAGCTCATCTATCAGCTTCTTCTGCAGCCACACTGGTTTCCTTTTATGTCTCCCTCTTTTCTTTCTTGCTGGAATTGTCTGCATTTGGGCCTTCAGTATTTCTCCTTCAATAAACTCCCCCCCCCCATCTTGGACTTCCTTCTTTTTCAGCATTCCTGACCATGGGATCTCTGATGTACTTATTCCTCTTTGAAACTGGCCTCCTTAAAGTCCAGACTACACTCAGATTTCTCTTTTCTCTGTATCATGAAACCCAGGAGAACATGCTCACTTCCTCCCAAGTGTCTGAACACTTCCACTTTGTTGATCAGTTCCTCCCTGTTGGTGAGGGCTGGGCCAAGACAGATTATACGTCTTTAGGTGCCAGGCAAAAACATTCCTTTTTAACCAGGCCTTTGGTTGATCTTATTGACATCCAATACCCTTTTAGAATATGGCTCTTTGGGGGGGGGGGTTGTTGGGTGGTGGTTTGTTGTTGTTGTTGTTTAGTCTTTAGTCGTTTCCGACTCTTTGTGACCCCCTGGACCAGAGCACGCCAGGCACTCCTGTCTTCCACTGCCTCCCGCAGTTTGGTCAAACTCATGCTGGTAGCTTCAAGACGCTGTGGTTTTTAAATTGATTTTATATATTGTGATCTTGTTTATGAACCGCCCTGAGACCTCTGGGTATAGGGTGCTACATAAGTTCAATAAACAAGAAATATTAATAAATAATAGATGGTCCCCTTGTTGCTTCTTCCACCTTCTGGGAACTGAAATTGTCATCAAGACATGGAGGAAAATGTCACACCTTACATTCTTGGCAGAGTTTGTGTTACAATGGATATTGGGGTAGCCAAAGTCTGTGTGTGGGTCCTTCTGCACCCGTGTATGTGTGAATGCACTTATCTTTGATCATTTATTCATAACACACTTGAGGTGGAGCCTGAGGGCTTGCACCCCTCTAGAGAGAGCCCTTCCTCCTCCATCTCTGACTTTGGCTGACTTTGCCTTAGAGAAAAGCAGGGACCACCTCCTGAGCCCTATGGAAGATGAAATTAGCCTTCAGGGTGAAGGGGGGGTCTCATCACAGCATGACAGGATCCCTCTGAATGATACCTAACTCCTTGCAGGTTAATGGTCACCCATGAAAGAGCCTTCCAGCTCAGAAGCTTCAGGGGGACCTTCTGCAGGGGCTCCAAGGGGGGACCTGTGGGCACCTTCAGGACTGTGTGGAGGGAAACCTGTGCCCTGTGAGCGGTTTTAGTTGTGCTGCCTCCTTGGAAGAAGCGTTGGACCAGGCAGAGGGAACCCAGAGGGACTCCTGCTCACCTGAGCCCACGGCTGCCCCGTGTGTGTGGAGGGTGTTGCAGGGGAGCCTTTGATCCAGGGCATCCTTCAGGAAGGGCAGGAGGTCCAGTACCTGTCCTGCTAGGGGATCTGCCTTCTTTCTACCTGCCCACCTGAGGGAGGCTCACCAGGTGAATTTGTGGGTGCTCTGGGTGGGCTGTCTGTGGGAATATCGGGGGGCAGGTGGACGGTCAGTCAGTCCTATTTCCCTTAGGACCCAGGAGTCTGGAGGTTGGAACTCTCCCTGTGGCAGCAGGTCCCTCCTGTAGGGTCTGCCCACTAGTCGATATTTGGTAATTCCCAAAATACCAATCCATTCATAAAACACAGGGTTCATACATAAACCACTGACATAATTTCAAAGTTATATATTGAGCGTATATTTGATCGATTTAACGGGGTCTGGGTAAAAGGCGGATCTACACGGATCCTCATGGATCATCCACTTTTTAAAAAATAACTCCAACAAATGCAGTGTCAAATCACACACCTAGAAGGCACGCCTACAAACTGGACTATAAAAAACATGGATCCAACACTTTGCTGCAGCACCACAAAAACATGGATCCGAGGCATGGATCCTCATGAATTCATATGATTTTTATATTGAAACAAAATAAAAACACCATGATACTGTAGACCACATCTTAGTCTGTAGGCAGAACCAAAAAAATCACACATCCACTGTTTCGTGGTGCCGCAGTGGCGCAAAAACATGGTTAAAAAACACGGATCCTCATGGATCCTCATGATTTTTGCACTAGATCAGCCCAAACTCACCGTCAAATCACACATCATGTCCAGGGGCACAGCCTGCACCACATAAATCACAGATCCATGGCTTTCTGGCCACTACATGGCCCAAAAACGTGGTTTTGAAGCACGGATCCTCATGGATCATCACCCTTTTTGCATTGGGCCACCCCAAACTCACCGTCAAATTACACATCATATCCAGGGGCACAGCCTGCACCACAAAAAACTCAGATCCACGGCTTACTGCCAACACCATGACCCAAAAACATGGTTTTAAAGCACGGATCCTCATGGATCATCACACTTTTTGTATTGTGGAACCCCAAATTCACCCTTTATTCAAATATCTTGTACATAACCACAGATCTGACCACAAACATCATGGATCTACTGCTTCATGGCCCAGGCCAGATGCTACCCTGGATATAATGGCCAATTTTTAGGTGGGTGTGCCTGGATGGAGGAAACGGAGTCGGCTGAATCTCTATCCATTAAAGATAGGCGTCCAATGGCTGGGCCAGAATGATTTCAGTTCGGTTTGCCAGCTCCCAGCTCTTCATGGGGCGCAATAGTCACCTGTAGCCACCATTAGGAGTCCCAGTGTGATCCTGGATGCTTCTGTCTCTATGGAGGCATTGGTCACAAATGTAGCCAAACTGGAATTTTTGAATCTATGTCAGCTTAGGTGATCGGTACCATACCTGTCCCTTTCCAACCTAGCCATGGTGATCCATGCAGTAGTCACCTGCAGACTAGACTACTTTAACTTGCTGTACACCTGAGCCGGGGAGTGCAGGGTATAAATGTGATAGAGAGAGAGGGAGAGGGAGAGGGAGAGGGAGAGGGAGAGGGAGAGGGAGAGGGAGAGGGAGAGGGAGAGGGAGAGGGGGAGAGGGAGAGAGAGAGAGAGAGAGAGAGAGAGAGAGAGAGAGATATGCAGGGCTACCCTTGAGACTGCTCCAGAAACTCCATATGGTCTAAAATGCAGATGCATGAGTTCTTACTTGGACTTTGTGGAGAGCCCACATTCAGTTGGTTGCTCATCAGCTGGATTGGCTCCAGGTGGAGTATCGAATCAGGTTCAATGTTTTGGTGCTAATCTTTAAAGCCCTAAACAGTCTGTGACCTTTCTTATCTGTGGGAATTATCTTCCAATACACCCCCCATGAGTGTGACGCTCATCTAACAGCAACCTACTGGTGGTCCCTGGCCCAAAACATATCCAGCTGTCCTCAACCAGAGCCAGAGCCTTTTTGGTGGAACGCTTTGTCTAATGAGACCAGGGCTCAGTGCAATCTATCTCAGTTCTCTCACTTGCACATTCCTATGACCCTTGTGAGCGAAGCGGTTGGGAATCTCGTACTCCCAGCAGGGTCACCCAAGGCGGTAAGGTCAAAGAAAATTAAATATGCTCAGAGTCCTGTAGTGATTTCATGCTCTTCATTGCAGCTTGTAAAACAGTGACTGAATTTCCCCCCAAACCTCAGGCTTTGATATACATTATTTACACAATGAGTCCCGTCTGACTGGCTGATTCTGCTTCCCTCCTGGATCCTGATTGGTCTTTTCCTGCAAGCCAATCAGTTCTTGCATTCTAGGATCCTACTTGCCTATTGTTCTAGGATCCAAGCTTAGTACATAACAGGGAAGGAGCTAGACAAAGAATGATCCAAGAAGTCCTCAACGGCAGAACAGGCGGGTGATAACAAGCAGTGTGTTACAACGGCTGTGAAGGCGAATGAAGGCTGCAGCAGACAGGATCCACCAGTTCGTCGTGACTACTCATGCCATCAGAACAGAGCCCTACTGCGAAGACTGTGCATTGGTCAGCGTGCACTGATCTACACACATAAAACAAATTCACGCACAGGCGTCTTCCAAAAACCCAACCCCCCCAAGGCCTCCCCCCATGGCGATCACTAAATGGCTACGGGGGCAGGAATGTGAAGCCCCTAGTCATGAACCGACACATGGGCGGTCAGTCGTTCTGACTCAGTTGAGCAGCTCAGCAGCTGTATCCATGACTGAGCAGCCCTTTTTAGGATCCACTATGCTCACCCCGAAAAGGGGAAGGGGCTGGAAACGGTGCCCTAAACATAGTCTGCCTCCCTTTTTCCCTGACTGGATTACCGCGCCCAGGTGGAATATCTTTTCCCATAGTTTGAATCCATTATTCTGCATCCTAGTCTCTAGAACAGCAGAAAACAAGCTTGCTCCCTCTTCAACATGACATCCCTTCAAATATTTAAAGATGGCTATCATGTCACTCCTTAATCTTCTCTAGATTAAACAAATGCAGCTCCCTAAGTCTCTCCTCATAGGGCTTGGATTCCAGACTTTTTACATTTTGGTCACTCTCCTATGGACATGCTCCAACTTGACAATATCCTTCATCAACTGGACACAGTATTTCAGGTGTTGTCTGACCAACCAGAATAGTGTGGTAGCATTCCTTCACTTGATCTAGACACTATACTCCTATTGATGCAGCCCAGAATTGCATTGGCGTTCTTAGCTGCCACATCACACTGTTGACTCATGTTCAGCTTGTGGTCGACTAAGACTCCCAGATCCCTTTCACAGGTACTGTTGTCAAGCCAAGTGTCCCCCACCTGTGCATTTCATTTTTTCTATCCAGGTGTAGTACCTTACATTTCTCCCTATTGAACTCCATATTGTTGGTTTTGGCCCAGCTCTCTAGGCTATTCAGGTCATTTTGAATTCTGACCCTGTCCTCTGGTGTATTAGCAACCCCTCCCGGTTTGCCGTCATTTGCAAATTTGATTAGCAGGCCCTCTATTCCATCATCCAAATCATTTACAAAAATATTGAATAGCACCAGGCCCAGGACAGAACCTTGTGGAACCCCAATAGCATTATTTCCCAGGATGAAGGTGAGCCACTGATGGGCACTCTTTGGGTTCAGCCCGTCAACCAGTTACAAATCCACCTAACAGTAGCTTTGTCTAGCCCACATTTTACTAGTTTTTTTGCGATAATATCATGAGGGACCTTTTCAAAGGCCTTACTGAAGTCAAGGTAAGCTGGTACAAGGGAAAGCAGGATTGTAATTACCGTAAAAATTACTGATCACTTTGGATCAGCAGTCTCAACCTAACCCGCTATGTGGGGAGAGCCACGTGTTCCTTTGGAAGGCAAGTGGAATACAGTGTGATATACTGACAGCTGTTTTAAAAGATGTAACTGTAACTTAAAATCCAGTATCAGAAAAAAATAAAAATAGATGGTCCCTGTGTGGATAGACAAGTCTGTATGATGGGGCCACCTCCAGTGACCATGTGGCCTGATATAAGAGGGTTCTAAAATCAGTCCTGAAAGTAGACTGATTGACACACGCATAGCTTTTGCTCTTCCATTAACAGGGTGAGCTGAAGCAAATTCTTGCCTTCCTTTGGGCTTAGCAATATTTCCTACAGCATTCTTGTTGAAGGGCATCGGAGAGTTAGGTGAGGGTCACTTTTCTGTTTTTCCATCAAGCCCCCAGACAAGAATGCTACAGCATCAGCCCCAAACACTCAGTCTCATAAGAAAAAAATACCGTATTTTTCTCCCTATAGGACGCACTTTTCCCCCCTCCAAAAATGAAGGGGAAATGCGTGTGCATCCTATGGGGCGAATGCAGGCTTTCGCTGAAGCCTGGAAAGCGAGAGGGGTCGGTGCGCACCGACCCCTCTCCCTCTCCAGGCTTCAGGAAGCTATCCACAAGCCGTGGGAGCACGCGGGAGTTCCTGCCGGGCTCCCACGGCTTGCGGAGAGCTGCCTGCATGTGGAAGCCTGGGGCGCGCTGAGCAGTCGCGCCTGGGCTTCTGGTAGCTCTCCGCAAGCCATGGGAGGGCTCCCACAGCTTGCGGAGAGCAGCCTGTTCTGGGGGCTGGAAAAAAAAAGGATCCGTGCTTCAAAACCACATTTTTGGGCCACGGTATGGCCAGGAAGCCATGGATCTGAGTTTTTTGTGGTGCAGGCTGTGCCCCTGACTATGATGTGTGATTTGACGGTGATTTAGGGATGGCCCAGTGCAAAAAGTGTGAGGATCCATTAGGATCCGTGCTTCAAAACCACGTTTTTGTGCCACGGTTTTGCCAGGAAGCCGTGGATCCGTGATTTTTATGTTGCATGCTGTGCCCATGGCCATGATGTTTGATCTGATGGTGACTTTAGGATGATCTAGTGCAAAAAACGTGAGAATCCATGAGGACCCGTGCTTCAAAACCACATTTTTGGGCCACGGTATGGCTAGGAAGCCGTGGATCCGTGATTTTTGTGGTGCATGCTCTGCCCCTGGCCATGATGTTTGATTTGATGGTGACTTTGGGCTGATCGAGTGCAGAAATCATGAGGATCCATGAGGATCCGTGTTTTTTAACTATGTTTTTGCGGCCCCCCGAAACAGTGGATACGTGATTTTTTTTATGCTGCCTACAGAGTAAGACATGGTCTACAGTATCATGGTGCTTTTATTTAATTTGAATGAAAAAATCATATGAATTCACGAGGATCCGTCTAGATCCGCGTTTTACCTTTTTCCGATTTGGAAACGTACCGGTTTATGGCCATGGTGTAATGTAGCGCTTCTGCGACTATGGACAAAGGTGGCAGGACTCAATAGATGGGTGCGCACGGCTTGCCAAGGGTTAAAAGGAGCTGAACTGCATTCCTAGAGAGGACAGGATATAAAAGTGTCGCGGGGGGGGGGGCAGGTCCTCGCTTCCTCCCCCCTTCCTGCAAGAGGGGGAGGGGGCTGTCGTCTCCTTTGCAAATGCTGCCTCGGCGGCGCCTTCTGCGCTCTGGTGAGTCTCCTCTCTCTTCCCCCGGAGGGGGCATTGGGGAGAAGAGGGGTCCCTTGCCCACCCACCCCCAAATCAGGGAGCCCAGGGTCCTCCCCCTCCATCTCTGCAAAGCCAGGGCGGCGACTCGTTCCCAGGAGGTGTGCAGCTACAGACCCATGGATGCCCCCTTGAGCTCACTGGAGAGAAAAAGCGGGGTATAACTATGCCATGACTCAAGAGAGGGATCCCAGCCCATAATCTGGCTGCGGGATGGTGGGCGCGTTTCCAGCCCGTCTTCCAGGGCATCTCCGCAGAGAGGGCATTGCAAGGATCCCCTCGGGTCCAGAGCCGGGGAGCTGAGACCCCCCCCCCCCGAGGGCGCTGTGTTCAGCTGATCCACCTGGGCAACCCCTCCCTCCACGGAGCCGACTTTCTTTCCTCTACCTGCTCCTTAAATCAAGCGCAGCTTGGTCTGGACGTTGGCAGCAGCAGTGCTGGCTTATTGGGGGGGTGGGCTTCCCGAAATGGACTAACACACTGAATGGATTCTAGGCACTGACCTGATTAAAAGATCATAGCCGAGTTTCTGAAGCAGGAACAGAATTTTGGAAGGTAGCTGAATGTAGAAAGTGTGCGTTTTTCTATGGTAGGAAAATACAGTGGTACCTCAGGTTACATACGCTTCAGGTTACAGACTCCGCTAACCCAGAAATAATACCTCGGGCTAAGAACTTTGCTTCAGGATGAGAACAGAAATCGTGCGCCAGTGGCGCAACAGCAGCCCCCATTAGCTATAGTGGTGCTTCAGGTTAAGAACAGTTTCAGGTTAAGAAAGGACCTCCAGAATGAAATGGGAAAGAAGTTTAACAGGGAGGGTGCCACTACCGAGAAGGCCCTCTGCCTGGTTCCCTCTGACTTCACTACTTGCAGGTGGGGGGGGGGGGGTGAGCCAGAAAAGGCCCTCCTGTGTTTCCATAGGTAATATCAGGAACATGGAGCCAGAGACCTGTGCTATTTCCATATAATCTCATACAATATGGCCTTCCAGACCATAAACTAGCCATAGCTGCCATCATCAGAGGAGTATCAAGGACTGCATACTCATGAGTAAACCCCTTGCTCCTGAGCTGTAGAAGGAGCCTGGAGCCAAGCGCTATGTTGTCATTCTGGAACCTGGACCTTGTGGTACGCACAGCCTGGGTTCTGGTACAGTCCAGCCCTGGTTCCTAGCAAGACTCATCCACAATTGCTCAGAGAACATTTCTCTTCTACTGAAAATGTGTCAGTTTTATAGCAAAAAAATGTATTTGCTTTGTAGGATTTGCTAGCGCCTCTAATTTGGATGGAGAGAAAATGGCAGAAAAAAGAGAGTTTTCTTCTGATCTCTTGCAGGGTTCCTGAGATGGCTGAGCAAGGCTCAGCTGGCCCTGAAGGAGGAAGAGGCCATGCCATGGAAACTGGGAGTACTGGGGTATTCTGGGAAAACTCAGTGCAGAAGCTCTTGGGTGAGGTGGACGCCCTCCACTCAGAGGTGCAGAGCCAGCAGTTCAGGCAGTTCTGCTCCCAGGAGGCCAACGGACCCCGAAAGGTTTGCAGCCAACTCTACCACCTTTGCCATCAGTGGCTGAAGCCAGAAAGGCACACAAAAGCTGAGATGCTGGACCTGGTGATCTTGGAGCAGTTCCTGGCTGTCCTTCCATCAGAGATAGAAAGCTGGGTGAGGGAATGTGGAGCAGAGACCAGTTCCCAGGCAGTAGCCCTGGCCGAAGGTTTCCTCCTGAGTCAGGCAGAGGAGAGGAAGCAGGTGGAGAAGAAGCAGGTGAGAGAGACTTTCCTCTTAATTCTCCCAAGAGGCTCCAAACAGGACGGAGAACATCCCCAAATGCTCTACTAATGGCCCTTCTTTTTTGGAAAGCATCCAAGGAACGATATCCGATACACCTAAAGATTTTGCCTCTGCTGTTACTTCTCTAGCCTTTCTCTACATTCTCTCCAGTTTTGAATTCTTGTTGCTCTTTCAGGAAAAGGATCTGGTTGCAGAAATGGGCTCCAATTACTCTGAGGCAGAGAGGACTCCGTTGGACATCAGAGAGAGTTCACTAGGTAAGGAGGAAGGAGTTTATTCTCCATTTGGTCTTTCTGTTGCTTTTGAAAGTAATCTGTGAGTTCTTTCAATTTTGGGGGGGAGACATTTGGGCCTATAAGAGCACAACAAAGCTATGATATTGGTACAACCGTCAAAATGTCCATCTCAGAGAAGCATGCACTCCTGGCTTCCAACTAACCTTTGTCTCTCAGGTGAAGGAAGAATGCCGGCAAGACCTCCTCACCCGTCTTTTCCTGGTGGTGGAGAGGAAGCAGCAGCTGTAGAAGCAGATCAGGTAGGAGGGAGGAGCCTTGTGGGGAAAGAGGCTCAGCAGTGGGGCAGCCAGGGTTTCTCTGGGAATGAAGAAATCCCTCTCTTCCTCTTTGCTTTCGTCAAAGCTGTCCCAAACAAAGGCTGAAAGTGTGATTCAGTAAAGTCTATCTGCTGAAAATAAGGAATAGCCAACTCACCTTAACTAGCCTTCTGCATGAATTGGCCTTAGTAAACATCTTCCAAGACAATAATGCCCACTTACACCACAAAGAACTTATAACCCACCCCTCCCCCCCCAAAAAAAATAGCAGATGGAGTGAGGAGAAAGGAGATCCTTCCATTTGTGACCCTTCCAGTCACCTTGTAATTGTCAAGGATGTGCCCCATAAAGATCCAGACTAAGATCCAGACTAGACTTCAATGAATTGTTGGCACAGTAAACACAATGCAGGGTCCCCAAAAATAGACCAGGTGCAGGAGCTTCATCCAGTATTATTTACTGAAGGCAAATGCGCATAACTATTCACGAATTCAACTCTTTCAGATTTACATAGTACTTAAGAATCCAGTCGCAATATAAAAATAATAATCTTAAACTTAAAATAAGACTAAGAACTTGGCAATCAGACATACTATGTACAGATCACCCCACCAGGAAGAAAGATAGAGAAAGATGAAGCCCAGGTTTCTTCTGGCCTCTGTTTATAGGCAGCATGGCCATGGGATAGAAAAATAACAGGGCCGGCTTCAACCAGCTGTACTCAGCTTCTCTGAAGGAATAACCCAAACATCTGGAACCTTCTGCTTGTTTCCAGGCACAATGGAAAAACTGATGAACAGCTAGTCACTTGCCACTTGCAGTTTCTAGCCTGTGAGACCCAGACAAGTTTCCAGAACCTTCGTGAATCAATAGAATAGGAACGATCTCTGCATATTAGACAAATACTTTCTATAGCAAAAATTGCAAGCCATGTCAGTGATACCACCTCCCTCTTACCTATTCACAAACCTTCAATTCTACCCCAGATCCTTTTTGTCTGGTCCAAGATTTAAGACTTGTTTACTAGTTCGTCATCCAAAAACACTTAGTGGTGCCCAACCCTCAGAGCGCCATCCCTGCAGGGACCAAGTGGTACAGCGTGGTGGACCTTTGCTCAGCATTTTTGAGTCTTCTCACTGCAATTAACACAACACAGCAATGAACAGGGAGGAAACCACACTGCAAAGTGTAGTAGATAATCTTTAGGCTGCCTTAGAGGAGGACCCTTGTCTTTTTCCTTTCAGGGTCCTCTGTGCTTTGAAGATGTAGCTGTGCATTTCACAGAAGAGGAGTGGGAGTTGTTGGATCCTGACCAGAGAGCTTTGCATAAGGAAGTCATGAAGGAGAATCTTAGGAACATGCCCTCCCTCGGTAAGGCTCAGGGTTGGATAATAATATCTGCTTTGAAATTCCATTTATTTCTGAGGTTCTAATCCATTTGTCTCTTCATCGCAGGTGGTGATGAATTGGGAATGAATAACAGGGGAGAACATGAAAAAATCAACACAGTGCAGAAACCACATAAATATGTGGAGTGTGGAGAGAGCTCTATCACCCTTTCCACTTCTCATCAAATAATTCATATAGGGGAGAAACCATATCAGTGCTTGAAATGTGGAAAGAGCTTCAACCGGAAGGGAAGTCTCACTGCCCATCAGAGAATTCATACACTGGAGAAACCATTTCAATGTCAAGAGTGTGGAAAGAGCTTCAGTTGGAAGACAAATCTCACTTCCCATAAAAGAATACATACAGGGGAGAAACCACATCAGTGCTTGGAATGTGGAAAGAACTTCTCCCGCAAGGAAAGTCTCATTTTCCATCTAATAATTCATACAGGGGAGAAACCCTATCAATGTTTGGAATGTGGAAAGAGCTTCAGTCAAAGGGGCAATCTCATGTTCCATCAAAGAATCCATACAGGGGAGAAACCCTATCAGTGTTTGGAATGTGGAAAGAGCTTCACCCACAAGCAAAGTCTCAATTCCCATCAAACTATTCATACAGGGCACAAGCCGTATCAGTGCCTAGAATGTGGAAAGCGATTCGGTCGGAGATCCTATCTCACTTCCCATCAAAGACTTCATACAGGGGAGAAACCATATCAGTGCTTAGAATGTGGAAAGAGCTTCAATCAGAGCTCTGGTCTCACATCCCATCAAAGAATTCATACAGGGGAGAAACGTTTTCAGTGCTTCAAATGTGGAAAGAGCTTCATTCACAAGGCTAGTCTCACTTCCCATCAAAGAATTCATACAGGGGAGAAACCATATCAATGCTTCGAATGTGGAAAGAAATTCAGAAAAAGTGTCCATCTGACTTTCCATAAAAGAATTCATACAGGGGAAAAACCATATCACTGCTTGGATTGTGGAAAGAGCTTCAGTAGAAAGGACAATCTCACTTCCCATCAAAGAATCCATACAGGGGAGAAACTGTATCAGTGCTTGGATTGTGGAAAGAGCTTCAGCAGAAAGGACCATCTCACTTCCCATCAAAGAATTCATATGGGGAGAAACCATAACAGCGCTTGGAATGTGGAAAGAGCTTCAGAGGACCAAGCCCACTTTCCATCCCAGAACTCACGGCAGGGAGAATAGTTGAATTGCAGAATCATAGTGTTGGAAGGGACTCTGAGGGTCATCTAGATTAACTCCCTGCAATGCAGGAAGCTCAACTAAAGGTGTTTGGGGTTTTTCAACTGGAGTTCACCAGAGCTTTGCTCTGGCACCTCTCAGGTGGGTGCCATTGCCATTCTCAAAGAACAAGGGAGAAGTTCGTGGTGTGTTCTGGCACCATTTTTCTAGAAAAATAGCACTGTCTGTGACAGATGGCCAATCAGCCTCTGCTGAAAAACCTCCAATCAAGAACAGGCCAGCAACTTCTGGTGCAGTCTGTTCTGTAGTGAATTAGCTCTTACTGATAGAAAGTTATGCTTACTGTTTAGCTGGAATCTCCTTTCCTGTTACTTGAATCAATGGCCTCAGTCCTAACTTCTGCAGCAGGAGAAAACCAGCTTGCTCCATTTCCCATGCTCCATTTTCTCCTACAAGCTGCTCCTCCTGTTTCTGTTTTCAAATGTTAGGGGAAATTCCAGGGTGCGAGGATACTCAGCAGACCAGCTTGTTGGGGTGCAAGTCTCCCGCAGGTCTCTGCGGTCAGCAAAAGAAGGAAGTTCTAACCAAGTAACAAAGCAAAACAGCAGTCCGTAGACCACGACCTTTATTGTTGCGCAATAGGTCCCAGCAAGGAGTACGAACCCTGAACACAGGTTACACACTACCCAGAATGCATTTCCAGAAGCATCATTCATACATCACTGATACAACATCATCATCATCATCATTTATTTATACCCCACCCATCTGGCTGGTTTTCCCCAGCCACTCTGGGCAGCTTCCAACAAAAGATTAAAAATACATTAAAACATCATCATTAAAAACTTCCCTAAACAGGGCTGCCTCTATATGTCTTCTAAAGGTCAGATGGTTGTTTATTTCTTTAACATCTGATGGGAGAGCGTTCCACAGGGCAGGTGCCACTACCGAGAAGGCCCTCTGCCTGATTCCCTGTAACCTCACTTCTCGCAGGGAGGGAACCACCAGAAGGTCCTCAGAGCTGGACCTCAGTGTCCGGGCAGAACGATGGGGGTGGTGACGCTCCTTCAGGTATACTGGGCTCCTTCAAGTATCCTTCGGGTATACTGGTATACAAGGAAGGAGGAGAGTTGTGAGGATACCCAAGTTTGTCAAGTTGCCCTGCTTATCAGATTAAGTTCCAGACACCTTAAGTAAAGGTAAAGGGACCCCTGACCATTAGGTCCAGTCGTGACCGACTCTGGGGTTGCAGCACTCATCTCACTTTATTGGCGGAGGGAGTCGGCGTCCAGCTCCCGGGTCATGTGGCCAGCATGACTAAGCTGCTTCTGGCGAACCAGCGCAGCGCATGGTAACGCCGTTTACCTTCCCGCCGGAGTGGTACCTATTCATCTACTTGCACTTTGACTGCTTTCAAACTGCTAGGTTGGCAGGAGCAGGGACCGAGCAACGGGAACTCACCCCGTCGCAGGGATTCAAACCACCGACCTTCTGATCAGCTAGTCCTAGGCTCTGTGGTTTAACCCACAGCGCCACACGTGTCCCTACTGAAACCTTAAGTAGCCGCCACCTAAAGAACAATAAAACTATCAATGCATATCCTTGTCTTCTGGCCTTCTCAAGGATGGGAGGATGGGCTTTGGGAACACCTGGCCTGAGCAAACCCATCAGCAGATGTCCATTGTTTCCCCTCAAGGGAGGGGTGCTGTGTTCATGACTTTATGTCTCAGGGATTATGGAGGAGGGTGGTGTCCAAGTCTGCCTTCCCTTTTGAAGCAAAATGTCATTGAAATGGGAAGAATTGGTTAAGGCATTGATTTTATATGCTTTTTCAAAGGTTAGTACTCCATCAGCACTGTCAAAGACAAAGGAATACAATTTGACGCTTTCTTGCAACAATGTAAGAGGTTCTGGCAATCGAAACCAGAAGAGATACAATTTACCAGCTTTGGCCATTATCTACACAGAAGCTGGTGCTCAGTCAACCGTGCAAAGGCTGAGCTGCTGGGCTGAAGGCTTTGCACCGCTCCCTGGTAGTTACGTACTTCGCACAATAGGGGCGCTGTCGGATTTCAGAGCTCCCCGCTGGTCGATCTTTGGTAATTCTCAAAATACAGACTCCATTCATAAAACACAGGGTTCATTCATCAAGTTCAGTGTTATATATTTGTGGGATGTGAAAGACATAGCAGTCATGCACAACATTCCTAGAGTGGACATGCAAGGGGATGTTTTGTACAAACTTGCTCTGCATGTGACTAGAGGTGGGCGTGGCCTTACCTGCCCAGGTAACAAAAGGGCTAGGCAGGGAGCACACTTCCTCTCTTGGACTGTCTTCTCCATCTTGCTTTTATCGAAGAAGCAACAGCTCTTCAGCTAGAAACGCCCTGTTTCCTTCCAGCCAACAGAGCACCCAGTATGGGATACTGCCACTTGTATATATTTTGTAACCTAAGTCTGCCTTCAGAGATGCAATTGTGAACTGATGATACTGTGAGTAAACTTGTTTTTACTGACTTTAAATAAGATTGTCGTGTCTATTCTTTCTAAGAGGGACAAAAGGGAATTACCAGAAATCCTATATTTAGAAGCTCAAACGAGCTGGCAACAAGTTAACCGCTGTGCGTTTAAAGGGGGAGTGTTTAAACTCTGCTAAGTCATTGAACTTGCTTAGGCAAGTTAGGAAGGATATTATTAAACAATATATCCTCTCCTGCCTCCCTGAACATTCCGACAATATTGAGCTTCTATTTGATCGATTGAACGTGCTGGTTTACAGCCATGGTTAATGCAGTGCTTCTGCGACTATGAAGGAAGGTGGCAGGACTCATCGTCCAGTAAAATGTGCCCCCCTTTCATTCAGTAACACAAGGGAGGGAGCAGATTAGAACCGGGCCCCCCCCTGAAAACTTCTCTGACTGCGCAGCACACATGGCTTCTGCTGGTCTCCTGCTCTGGAGGCGAAAACGCAGAGAGGGAGAGAAGTGTGAGCTGGGTGCGCACCGCTTGCCAAGGGTTAAAAAGAGTTGAGCTGCATTCCTAGAGAGGACAGAATATAAAAGTGTCGCGGGGGGGGGCAGGTCCTCGCTTTCCTCCCCCCTTCCTGCAAGAGGGGGAGGGGGCTGTCGTCTCCTTTGCAAATGCTGCCTCGGCGGCGCCTTCTGCGCTCTGGTGAGTCTCCTCTCTCTTCCCCCGGAGGGGGCGTTGGGGAGAAGAGGGGTCCCTTGCCCACCCACCCCCAAATCAGGGAGCCCAGGGTCCTCCCCCTCCATCTCTGCAAAGCCAGGGCGGCGACTCGTTCCCAGGAGGTGTGCAGCTACAGACCTATGGATGCCCCCTTGAGCTCATTGGAGAAATAAAGGGGAGTATAACTATGCCATGACTCAACAGAGGGATCCCAGCCCATAATGTGGCCGCGGGATGGTGGGCCCGTTTCCAGCCCGTCTTCCAGGGCTTCTCCACAGAGAGGGCATTGCAAGGATCCCCTCGGGTCCAGAGCACGGAAGCTGAGCCCCCCCCCCCGGAGGGCGCCGTGTTCAGCTGATCCATCCAGGCAACCCCTCACCCCCCCCAAGCAGACTTTATTTCCTCTACCTGCTCGCAAAATCAAGCGCAGCTGCGTTTGTTAGCCTGGACGTTGGCAGCTGCAGTGCTGGTTTAGCGGGGGGGGGGGGCGCGCTTCCCGAAATGGATTAACTGAATGGATTCAAGGCACTGACCTGATGAAAAGATCATAGCCGAGATTCTGATGCAGGAAAATAATTTTGGAAGGTAGCTGAATGTAGAAAGTGTGTGTTTTTCTCTGGTGGGAAAATATTTGTAATGGGAAATGATAATATTATTGATATTATGATTATTATTACTCCTGATTCAGGCATCTGGCTGAACTGTTTGGCCCCTGAATGTGTATTTTGTAAATGCACATGGTTTTCGTCCACTCATACATTGCTTTATATAATGAATAGGTGCCGAGAAATTCCAGTTATTGTTGTAGCAGTGATCGAGTTTTAACTCCGGTGGGTGCTGTTTTATTTGGGGGAGGATTTATTTTAAATTGCTTTTGAATGTTAGGTGTTAATTTGGATTTTTGGATTTCTTTTGTAAAAAGTTTCCTTCTGATCTCTTGCAGGCTTCCTGAGAGGTCAGATGGATGAGGGAGACTCAACTGGCCCTGAAGGAGGAAGAGGCCAAGCCATGGAAACTGGGAGCAGTCGGGGATTATGGGAAAACTCAGTGCAGAAGCTCCTGGGAGAGGAGGACACCATTCGCTCAGAGGCGCAGAGCCAGCAGTTGAGACAGTTCTGCTTCCAGGAGGCCAAAGGACCCCGTGAGGTTTGCAGCCGACTCTACCACCTTTGCCACCAGTGGCTGAAGCCAGAAAGGCACACGAAAGCTGAGATGCTGGACCTGGTGATCTTGGAGCAGTTCCTGGCTGTTCTTCCAGCGGAGATGGAGAGCTGGGTGAGGGAATGCGGAGCGGAGACCAGTTCCCAGGCAGTGGCCCTGGCCGAAGGTTTCCTCCTGAGTCAGGCAGAGGAGAGGAAGCAGGTGGAGAAGAAGCAGGTGAGAGAGGCTTTGCTCTGGATGCTCCCAAGGGGCTCCAAACAGGAGAAAGAACATACTAAAAGCCTATACTAATTCCTCATCCTTTTGGGGGGGGGAGCATCCAAGGAATGACATGAGATACCCCTAAAGATTTTGCCTCTGTCATTCCTTCTCTAGCCTTTCTCTGCATTCTCAATTTGGAATCCTTGTTGCTCTTTCAGGAAAAGGATCTGGTTGCGGAAATGGGCTCCAATTACTCTGAGGCAGAGAGGACTCCGTTGGACACCAGAGAGAGTTCACTAGGTAAGGAGGAAGGAGTTTCTTCTCTGTTTGGTCTTTCTGTTGCTTTTGAAAGTAATCTGTGAGTTCTTTCAATTTTGGGGGGGAGACATTTGGGCCTATAAGAGCACAACAAAGCTATGAAATTGGTACAACCGTCAAAATGTCCATTTCAGAGAAGCATGCACTCCTGGCTTCCAACTAAGCTTTGTCTCTCAGGTGAAAGAAGAATGCCGGCAAGACCTCCTCACCCGTCTTTTCCTGGTGGTGGAGAGGAAGCAGCAGCTGTAGAAGCAGATCAGGTAGGAGGGAGGAGCCTTGTGGGGAAAGAGGCTCAGCAGTGGGGCAGCCAGGGTTTCTCTGGGAATGAAGAAATCCCTCTCTTCCTCTTTGCTTTCGTCAAAGCTGTCCCAAACAAAGGCTGAAAGTGCCATTCAAGAAGGTCTATCTGGTGAAAATCAGAAACAGCCTCCTCAACTTAACTAGCCTTCTGCATGTTGCCAGTATTATTTATCAATACTTGTAGTTTTATTTATATATTTATGATTGAGTTCTTCGATGGGCTTCTAAGCAGTTGACATATCATAGAAACAGTGACCAAGATTCCCCAACACCCCCTCCCCCCCAAAAAAAACAGACCATGGGGTGAAGAGTGAGGACGTCCTTTATTTTTGCCTCCATATGACCCGTGAAGTTGACTTTTGGTCATTGTGAGGTTCCCCCACCCCAAAACAGAGCATGAGGAAAGTACAGAGTGGATCCTCATCCCCAGCCTTTCCCCACTTTAAACCAGGCCAAAACAGGGTCCCAGGGCCATTTCGGAGACAGAGACCTTGACTTACCTCCATTTTGTCAATGGGGAACCCCATAGCCAACAAGCCCACCCGGGGCTATGACACTGATCATGGATCCTACTGCCTGAAGATTTTTAAGAAAACCATCCTAGATGCCATCAAACCTGCCAGTCAGCAAACAGTGTAATGTCGTAAACCGTCGTACAAGGACTACACAGATGAACATCCATCTGAATACTACGTCCATCTGGTAGCCGCCATAAAACATAGGCAGGGATTTACCTGGAAAACCTCCCAACATGAAGGGATTTATAAATGGGTTCTTTAAGGACAAATCCATGTTTGACATCAGGAATGCCCTAAACCCGCATATTGGTTATGATGGGAAAAGCATTAGCAAGTTATTTTCAATAGCCAAATCAGTGTTCCACACCTTAGATGAGAGCAGTCAAAGGAGACCCCAGGCAGATCCAGGCAAGTATTAGCCCATAATTATTAAATGCTTAAGTTTGAAGGGATAGTGCAGGAGGCTAAGCAGGAAAGAGAGTTTAGAGGCCTCCCCCTTGAGCTGAAGAACGAGATACCCCCTTGGTTGTGGGGGCTGGAATCTAACCCTGTGCAACTCTTGAATCTGCCACAGCAGTCAAATTAAAATACAGCAAAGACCTGCCATTTCCTTGTACCAAACAGTATCCTCTTCCAAAGGAAGCCGTAATTGGATTCACATCCACGACAGAGGAATTCTGGCCTCTGTTTATAGGCAGCATGGCTTTGGGATAGAAAATTAACAGGGCCGGCTTCAACCAGCTGTACTCAGCTTCTCTGAAGGAATAACCCAAACATCTGGAACCTTCTGCTCATTTCCAGCCAGAATGGAAAAAATTGCTGATCATCTGGAGACTAGACGCTTGCAGCTTGTGAGACCCAGACAAGTTTCCAGAACCTTCTTGAATCAATAGAGTAGGAAAGATCTCGGCATATTAGACCGATACTTTCTGTCCCAAAAACTGCAAGCCATGTCAGTAATACCTATTCACAAGCCTTGAATTTTACCCCAGATCCTTTTTGGCTGGTCCAAGATTTAAGACTTCTGTACCAGTTCGTCATCCAAAAACATCAGTGGGGCCAACCCTCAGAGCACCATCCCTGCAGGGACCAAGTGGTACAGCCTAGTGGACCTTTGCTCAGCATTTTTGAGTCTTCTCACTGCAATTAACACAACACAGCAATGAACAGGGAGGAAACCACACCGCAAAGTGTAGTAGATAATCTTTAGACTGCCTTAGAGGAGGACCCTTGTCTTTTTCCTTTCAGGGTCCTCTGTGCTTTGAAGATGTAGCTGTGCATTTCACAGAGGAGGAGTGGGCATTGTTGGATCCTGACCAGAGAGCTTTGCATAAGGAAGTCATGGAGGAGAATCGTGGGATCATGGCCTCCCTCGGTAAGGCTCCCTGTTGGATGATAATATCTGCTTTGAAATTCCATAGATCAATCTATGTATCATCTATCTATTTATATCTATCTATCTATCTATCTATCTATCTATCTATCCATCTATCATCTTATCTATATCTATATCTATATCTATATCTATATCTATATCTATATCTATCTCAAAATGAGAAACCTGCCAGATGTTTTTGGAGCTCAACAGCACCACCTACAGCACCTGGGATTCTAACACTTCACAGGTCACCATAACTGGAGGGGTATGGATTGTTTCATCTGTGAAAATTCCTCCTCTAGTTACGACTTTAAAAAATCCTGATCAGGCTGCTCTGAAGTGCCCAGGCCTTCATAAATGTAGTTTTCAGAATTTTTAGGCAAGTGAAAGTAGATTCTGTCAGGATTTGAGTTTTTGTTTTTGCTTCTGTCTGTTTTTGGTTGACCAAAGAGACTATGGACCTTGGAAATGGAGCAACAAACAGGTGACTGACAATAGAGATGCAGAAAATTCCATGATTCGGCCAAACAAAATCCATTCAAGAAAAGAGCCAGGTTTTGCACATCTCAGGTTCCCACAAATACGTCCATGAATACCAGTCAACAAAGGCAGTGAACCCTGTAGTAAGACCTCATGCCTAACCCTCTTCCGTTCTTTCACTGTCACAAAAGTTAATTTTCATTGTCCAATCATTTGGGGCTGCATTTATTTCTGAGGTTCTAATCCATTTCTCTCTTCATCGCAGGTGGTGTTGAATTGGAAATGAAGAACAAGGGAGACCATGACAAAATTCACACAGTAGAGAAACCATATGAATATTTGGAGTGTGGAGAGAACTCCATCTCCCTTTCCACTCCCTATCAAATAAATCCTATTGGGATGAAACCATATCAGTGTTTGGAATGTGGAAAGAAATTCAGTCAGAGCTCCAATCTCACTTCCCACCAAAGAATTCATACCGGGGAGAAACCATATCAGTGCTTGGAATGTGGAAAGAGATTCAGTCAGAGCTCCAATCTCACTTCCCACCAAAGAATTCATACCGGGGACAAACCCTATCAGTGTTTGGAATGTGGAAAGAGATTCAGTCATAGCTCCGGTCTCACTTCCCATCAAAGAATTCATACCGGGGAGAAACCCTATCAGTGTTTGGAATGTGGAAAGAAATTCAGTCAAAGCTCCAGTCTCACTTCCCATCAAAGAATTCATACAGGGGAGAAACCCTTTCAGTGCTTCGAATGTGGAAAGAGCTTTAGTCACATGGCCATTCTCACTTCCCATCAAAGAATTCATACAGGGGAGAAACCTTATCAATGCTTTGAATGTGGAAATAGCTTCAGAAAAAGCATCCATCTCACGGTCCATCTAAGAATTCATTCAGGGCAGAAACCATATCAGTGCTTGGAATGTGGAAAGAGCTTCAGTACAAAGAATCATCTGACTATCCATCAAAGAATTCATACAGGGGAGAAACCCTATCAATGCTTTGAATGTGGAAAGAGCTTCATTCATAAGGTCAGTCTCACTTCCCATCAAAGAATCCATACAGGGGAGAAACCCTATCAGTGTCTGGAATGTGGAAAGATCTTCAGTCACAGTGGCTCTCTCAGTTTACATCAAAGAATTCATACAGGGCAAAAGCCATATCTGTGCTTAAAATGTGGAAAGAGATTCGATCGGAGCTCCACTCTCACCAACCATCAAATAACTCATACAGGGGAGAAATCATATCAGTGCTTGGAATGTGGAAAGAGCTTCACCCAGAAGCAAAGTCTCACTGCCCATCAGAGAATTCATACACTGGAGAAACCATTTCAATGTCAAGAGTGTGGAAAGAGCTTCAGTTGGAAGGAAAGTCTCAATTCCCATCAAAGAATTCATACAGGGGAGAAACCATACCAATGTTTGGAATGTGGGAAGAACTTCAATCATAGCTCCAATCTCACCTCCCATCAAAGAATCCATGCAGGGGAGAAACCCTATAAGTGTCTGGAATGTGGAAAGTGCTTCAGTCGGAAGGACAATCTCATTTCCCATCAAAGAATCCATATGGGGAGAAACCATAACAGCGCTTGGAATGTGGAAAGAGCTTCAGAGGGCCAACCTCACTTTCCATCCAAGAACTCTCAGCAGGGAGAATAGTTGAATTGTAGGATCATAGAGTTGGAAGACGGAGACAGCATCTTAAAAAGCAGAGACATCACCTTGCCGACAAAGGTCCGTAAAGTTAAAGCTATGGTTTTCCCAGTAGTGATGTATGGAAGTGAAAGCTGGACCATAAAGAAGGCTGATCGCCGAAGAATGGATGCTTTTGAATTATGGTGCTGGAGGAGACTCTTGAGAGTCCCATGGACTGCAAGAAGATCAAACGTATCCATTCTTAAGGAAATCAGCCCTGAGTGCTCCCTGGAAGGACAGATCGTGAAGCTGAGGCTCCAATACTTTGGCCACCTCATGAGAAGAGAAGACTCCCTGGAAAAGACCCTGATGTTGGGAAAGATGGAGGGCACAAGGAGAAGGGGACGACAGAGGAGAAGATGGTGGGAAAGTGTTCTCGAACCTACCAGCATGAGTTTGACCAAACTGCGGGAGGCAGTGGAAGACAGGAGTGCCTGGCGTGCTCTGGTCCATGGGGTTACAAAGAGGTGGACACCACTAAACAACCAAAACAGTGTTGGAAGGGACTCCGAGGGTCATCTAATCTAACCCCATGCATTGCAGGAAGCTCAGCTAAAGCATCCATGACCAGGGCTGATATTTTTCAGCTGGAGCTCACCAGAGCTCTGCTCTGGCTCCTCTCAGGTGGGTGCCATTGCCATTCTAGGAAAACAAGGTAGAAGTTCATGGTGTGTTCTGGCACCTCTTTTTCTAGAAAAATAGCACTGTCTGTGACAGATCGTCATTCAGCCTCTCCAATCAAGAACAGTCCAGCACCTTATGCTGAAGTCTGTTCTACAGTGATATCACTCTTTCTGTTAGAAAGTTATGCCTGCTATTTAGCTGGAATCTCCTTTCCTGTAACTTGAAGCCAATGGCCTCAGTCCTAACCTCTGTGGCAGGAGAAAACCATCTTGCTCCATCTTCCATGGCACAGCCCTTTCGTTATTAGAAGATGCCTCTCAAGGCTTCCTGTTTCTGGCGGTGGAAAATGGCGGACTCCCCAGCCGTTCCAATAGCCCTTCCTCCTCCATCTCTGACTTTGGCTGACTTTGCCTTAGAGAAAAGCAGGGACCACCTCCTGAGCCCTATGGAAGATGAAACTAGCCTTCAGGGTGAAGGGGGGGTCTCATCACAGCATGACAGGATCATTATGAGTGAAAGAAAAAGCTAAGGGATGTCTAGCAGCCCCCCCCCCAGGGCTCGGGGGGGGGGGGAGTGCGGTTTCCAAAGGCCGATCGATCGCCAAATGACTGATACCATGGAACACAGTTTAATATTGCAAACAGTTTTGCCTAATAACTTAATTTGGAAGGTACTGGTTTAACAAAGTTCAAAAGGAAGGTTGGACAATTAAGGAGTTGCTGCCCCATCAAAGATAACAGACTTGGACAACATCCCGGAATTGGAACGGAATCAGATGAAGCTGAGCTGAGAAAAAGGCAGCTGGAAAAATTTTATATTAACAAAGTTATATTTGGACGATGAAAGTACAGTGGTCCTCTGGTTAAGTACTTAATTCATTCCGGCGGTCCGTTCTTAACCTGAAACTGTTCTTAACCTGAAGCACCACTTTAGCTAATGCGACCTCCCACTGTTGCCGCGCCACCGGAGCACGATTTCTGTTCTCACCCTGAAGCAAAGTTCTTAACCCGAGGTAATATTTCTGGGTTAGCGGAGTCTGTAACCTGAAGCGTATGTAACCCGAGGTACCGCTGTATATGGTGTTTGACATGAATGAGAATCCTGAGCCCAGGAACAAAAAAATACCAAGCGTTAATATTGAGATGTGGAAAATATGGAAACAACAAGGAGAAGCAGGACTAAGATGCAGAGATATGCTCCAGAGATCCAGACCACGGGGAGCCCCAAGAAATTAATAAATACAGTTTGGACTATAATTTGATCTTTATTTTAGTTTTTTAGTTTTTAATTGAAGTATTAGGATCAGATGTTTATTTGGATGTTTTCTATTGGAAAATAAATAAAAATGATTTTAAAAAAGAAGAAGAAGGCTCTCATATCTCCTCTTAGTCTCCTTTTCCATGATAAACACCCCATCTGGAAAGAGTTTCAGTTGGAAGGAAAGTCTCACTTCCCATCAAACAATTCATACAGGGGAGAAACCGTATCAGTGCTTGGAATGTGGAAAGAGGTTTAGTGAAAAGACCACACTTAGGGCCCATCAAAGAATTCATACAGGTGAGAAACCATATCAGTGCTTGGAATGTGAAAAGAGCTTCACCCAGAAGGAAAAACTCATTTCCCATCAAAGAATACATACAGGGGAGAAAGCATATCAGTGTTTGGAATGTGGAAAGAAATTCAGTTGGAGCTCAAGTCTCACTTCCCATCAAAGAATTCATACAGGGGAGAAACCGTATCAGTGCTTGGAGTGTGGAAAGAGCTTCAGTCGAAAGGATAATCTCACTTCCCATAAAAAAATCCATACGGGGGGGAAACCATAACCATTTTCTCTCACATCCGTGGAGTGCACCCTCAATGCCCAGTATTTATTTAAACTACATACCCACATCTGGAGATGCAAGTCATTGGCCAAGGTGTTGAATTACCTTCCTCACCTCACATCTGGGGAGAGTTAACAAGGATTTGGGCAACACTGAGGACCTTGCCATCAATGCTGAGCTTTCTTTTGAAGAAGTTGACAAGCTTGTCACATACTTCCACTTCAAGAGCATCAAAGCTGCAAATCTGTGGTGCTCCTGAATGCTATTGCCACACACTGAACATCTGCCAGAAAAGCCACAAGTTTCAGTCCTTCCTCTGGGAGAGGTGAGGTGGAGGAGTCCCTGGCTTCTGTCCTCCCTCTATCACAAGCACATTTCAGAGCAAAGAACGGTATCCACGAGAAAGACGAGGGTTCTCTGCTCATCCTACCTCCAAGTACAGTTTCTCTGCTTCAGCCAACTCCAGTTCTCATCTGTAGACATCCAAAGCATGGAAGAAGGCTTAGATTGAGCTGAGACTCCAAACAACACAGCTCACCCTGCGGCAGCATCTGAGACTCTTTTCCACGCCAGGTGGACAGAGCGCCAGATCTTGACCAGTGGGACATTTTCGTCAGTGCCTCGCATATATTCCTCAAACAGGTGACCCTGCTCTACCGGTATTTCCTCCTCATTGTTAACTGAGACTCTGCTGGATGAGGGATTTTTGAGACCACGCTGGGTGCCCATGTCTCCAGCCCAGGCCTTGCAACCCTCTTCACACGAGGCCTTGTGCCCCACAGGTTGTCAGGTATCATGTCCCCAATACGTCTTGCCCTTCTTTTCAAGATTTGGAAACCATTTCGTCCAGCATGTGACACTTGTTTATGTGTATCCTGCGGGCCTTCCCCTCAGCTATTACTGAATACAAATGTCTCTGTATTAAAATATATTGCAAAATCCATTGAAGGTTCTGGTTCTATATCATGTTTGTGTATTAAGGTGGGAAGCTGTCCAGCCACCCCACCTCTCCCAAGCATCCTCCAAAGGATGAGGTCTCCAGAGACACTGGCTGAGCCCTGATCTCAGAGTTCCCCTTCTTGTCAGGATAGGACCATGTCTGAACCGATATCTCTCTCCGCCTCATGACTTGAGACAGGCCCCTTGGCTTCATTCTTTTTGGTGCCTGCTTAAAATACGTTTTTTCAGGCAAGCCTTTCCAGATGCAGAGATATTGATGTGCTTTAATCTTATGCTGTTATTCTTTCAATCTCTTTACTGATTAATTTTCGATTTTGCTGCTTGATTGTGATGTTTTAAATGGTTTGCTACTGTTTTTAATTGACCGTATTAACATTTCTAGTAAACGGCTTAGATGTTTTGTTACCACCAAGTGGCATTTTACTCAATGGAAATAAATATATTCCACACCCACCCACCCTTGTGGGGCTTTTGAAACCTACGGGACTTTTTTGCAGAACGCTTGCAATTGTGACTTTTTGCTGAGCCAAAGTATGTAAAAAATAAGGACTGCTTTCTTTGCCTGTGTGTGCCTGTCCCCTGCCATAAGCACAGCAACTCACTGCACCCTATTCCTTGGATCCTATCTTGTTTGGGGGTTGCCCTAAGCAGTGAAGCATGCTGGGATCAGCCTCTTCTTTTCACCCTGCCTCTTGTTTCTGGACATGAATTCAAAGGCCAAACTTCCTGACTCCCAAGTTGAAATGAAGCAAGAATGGATCATCACTGGCAGCACAGAGGCTGACCACGTGAAGATCCCTGAGCCCATAACTGCCCCTAATTTTTTACATGCATTTCAGTTTTGTTCAGTAGCCAACTTCTGTTGCAATGTCAGGCCAACCCCCTAAGACGCATTACTCTCAACTAAAGCATCCATGATAGACGGCCTTCCAACCTCTGCTTTAAAACCCCCAAGGAAGGAGAGTCCACAACCTTTCATGGGAGCCATTTCCGTTGCCAAACAACTCCTACTGTCAGAATCTGCTTCCTGATGTTTAGTCAGAACCTCATTTCTTGTCATTTGAGGACCTTGGTCCGAGTCCTACGCTCTGGAGCAGGAGAAAACAACCTTTCTCCATCCTCCATGTGGCAGCTCTTGAGATATTTGGAAATGGCCTTATCTCCTCTCAGTCTCCTCTTTTCCGGGCTTAACATACCCAGCTCCCTTCCAGGTGGAGCTGGTGAGGCTGGCAGTCATAGAACCATAGATTTGGGAGGGATCACAAGGACTATCTAGCAGGAAACTCTTTGTCCAATGTGGGGCTCAAACCCACAACCTGAGATTAAGAGTCTTGTACACTACCAAAATACGGTACCCAGAGGACACCTGCTTGGGGAAAGCAGTTCATTCCCAGAGCGACGCTCCCTTTCTTGGCTCTTCATGGGGCACGGACTCCCAATACTGAGTCCCAAATCCCAGAAGACCCTTAATCTTAACAATATGGATTGCTGGTAATTCAGTTGGTACAGCACGAGACCAGGGCCAGACTGAGGTTTGACGAGGCCCTAAGCTACTGAAGGTCATGGGGTCCTTTATATGTCCAGCTGTCCTTAACGACAAATTGTCGCTGCTTTTTGTGTTAAATATATGCTACTGTATATGGTAATTGATGGACCTAATAGGTATCTAAAACCATTTGCATATAACAAAATATGTACCGGTATTTTATCAAAGTAATTGTTGAACTGAAATACAATTAAGAAGAAGTTTATCTTATATTTTGGAAATGTACATCCAGGTTTTTTTCCTTTAATTTTTTTGGGCTCCCCCCCCCCCGCAAGAGAGTGGGGCCCTAAGCTATAGCTTGTTTAGCTTATAAGTACGTAAATCTGGCACTGCATGAGACTCTTAATCTCAGGGTCCTGGGTTTGAGTCTCACGTTGGGCAAAAGATTCCTGCATTGCAGGGGTGGACTAGATGACCCTGGGGGGGTCCAATCCGACTCTATGATATCCAAGGGTTTGGGAAATTCTTGAAAAGATATCCCATAAATTAAATATATATAAAGGGCAGAGCTTGAATGACATATATCTATCTAGCAATATATATAGCATGATTTTATTTCTTATGCAAATATCAAAGCAGAGTCACGCAGTGGCACCAGTCTCACCGTGTGTGTGTGTGTGTGTGTGTGTGCACGTGCACACACAGAGTATGTCTGGCTCATTTAAGCCTATTTAGCACCTTTATGAAGGGACGCAGGTGGTGCTGTGGTCTAAACCACTGAGCCTAGGGCTTGCTGATCAGAAGGTTGGTAGTTTGAATCCCTGTGACTGGGTGAGCTCCCATTGCTCAGTCCCAGCTCCTGCCAACCTAGCAGTTCGAAGCACACCAAAGTGCAAGTAGATAAATAGGTACTGCTCTGGCGGGAAGGTAAACGGCGTTTCCGTGCACTGCTCTGGTTTCACCAGAAGTGGCTCAGTCATGCTGGCCACATGATCTGGAAAAACTAACTGCGGACAAAGGCCAGCTCCCTCGGCCAGTAAAGTGAGATGAGCGCTGCAACCCCAGAGTCTTTGTGACTGGACTTAACTGTCGGGGGTCCTTTACCTTTTTTGCACCTTTAAATTCAGCAACGATGAAGCCCACAGGTGAGGAATACTTTTATTTTTTATCAGTCTTCCGTATTTGCCCCTAAAACCTGGGCTTCTAGGCGGCGGAAGCGGAGCTTGCAGGTGCAGAGCTCCGAGCAGCCAGCAGAGGGAGCCACGAGCACCTAATTCCCCCTCCAAGATCGCCCCCTTCACAAAAACATTTTGGCTTCATTCTGCTCCCTGGGACTGAGCAAGGGCTGCGATGCTGGCGCTTCCCGCCAAACCCCCTCCCCCAGGCGTCCACCGAATAGTCCTGGCACTGCAGAGTCGGGAGGGACCCCCAGGGGCCATCTAACCCCACCCCCTGCAATGCAGGCATCGCAGCTGAAGCATTCCTGGCAGGTGGCCCCCCAAGCTCTGCTCGAAACATCCCAAGGAACCCTGGAGCCGGAAGGCATCGCCGGGGGTCAGCCTGGCAATGCAGCGTCGCCTAGCCTGGCGCTACCAGCCTTGGTCCCCCTGGGACTGGGTGCAGAGGCGCTGCCAGGGAAGGGACCCGCTGCTGCCCCCCCTTGGGGCCCCTCCTCTGGCGGCGCCGTCAGCCGAGGCCTCAGGGCAGCGCCAGCATCCCGTGCGCGGCATACAGCTCCTGGGTGGCGTTGTACACGTGGGCGATGCTGCGGACGGTGTCCAGGAGCCTGCGGGGGCCCCTGCCCTCCTCGCCCCCTCCGGCGCTCAGGATGCGGTAGAGTTCGCGGCGGGAGGGCATGGCCAGGAAAGCCAAGGCGGCCGCCTGGCGCACCCACCAGCTGTGGTAGGGCGCCAGGGCTTCCTGGTAGGCGTCGGCGCACATGCGGGAAGGGTCCGCGTCCTCCGGGCTGGTCCCCAGCTTGCGCAGAAAGAGCTCCAGCCACTTCAAGGCCCGGTGGAGGCGCAGGAAGGTCCGGCAGCCGGAGGGGGGCCGGCCGGCCGGCAGGGACTGGAAGCCCACCAGCCCCCGGGCCAGCTCGAAGCGCACCATGGACTGGAGGGTGCGGTAGTGGGCTCCGTGGGGGCCGCGCTGGTTCTCCTGCAGGATGGCGATCTTGGTGCGCGTCTCGCCGGAGATCAGGCCGAAGGCGGCGCCCAGGGAGTCCATGAGCCTGCGAGGGAGGAGAGAGCGGGCCGGAGTCTAACCGGAAAGAAGCGGCGGGAATTGTGGGCTCCCACCCGCTTGTCTCGGGAGACAGCGGAGGACTGAGCCTTTGGGGGGGAGCTCGCAGCGCCTGCTGTGGAGATGCTGCTGCCTCTGGCATTGTTCTTGCTGCATTTGCAGCACCAAAGTGACCTCCCCGGGGGCGCAAGTCTGGGCAGTGTTTGGAGGTCCTGGGCTGCCCGGAGGACAAGATCTCCCTCTCCTCCGCCTCGCTCAGGTGGTCCAAAGGAAAACAGAGTAAGATGTTGGGCACCAGCTGGGCTGCAGGAGTTGCAGGAAAGAGGCGGACGAGGCGCCACCCGACCGCCTCAGGGACTCCGCTTCGGATTTGTGGGGGGTTCGCCTGCCTGCCAATACCATAACGCCTTCATACCAATCTAGGGTGCCAGGGGGCCTTAGGAAAGGAACTGGGTTTTAACCACTCAGTGGTTAAAAATGAAAACTAATTTTTAAAAATTGGCAAAAAAAGAAAACAGGAAAGGGACTGAGAATAAAACAGCCAATGTCATAATGCCATTGTACAAATCTGTGGTGCAACCACATTTGGAGTACTGTAACTGTGTCTAGTTCTGGTCGACTCATCTCAAAAGGTATATTGCAGTTTTGGAAAAGGTTCGGAAAAGAGCAACTGAAATGCTCAAGGGGTTGGAGCGACTCCTCTATGAAGCTTGGGACTTTTTAGTTTAGAGAGAAAAAGCAAGTAAATACTCACTCACGCTTCCCTTTCCCCCATGATTTCTAGTCAGGGGTCCAATAGGGGTTGGCTTGTGTGTTTGTCCTGCTGCTTTTCCTGGGAAAATGCTCTCTTTATTACTGAGGGCTCCGCACACTGAGAGAGGGAAAACTCAATAGGTGCAAACAGCAATTTTTTTTCTGTGGATTGCTGTTTGTTCTGATTTAGCACTAAAGAGCAGTTTTTCCCTAGGAAGGAGCGGGGCAAGGGGGAAACTACTTCAACCCATACTTTCTAGGCACGGAACAAACAGGTGGCTCCTAGCCACAATGACTGCGCTCTGCCCTGTGCAGTTGGAGGCCCCTTTTGGCCTCATCCAGCAGCCAGGCTCTTCTGATCCTCTTATGGAACCTCCAGGCCCAGGCCCAGTCTATCTGGATTCCTCGATTCCTGACTCCCTTCCAGCTCTAGGATTCTGCGCTGCTGCTTCATCGGTTTCTGTTTCCTGTGGGACCTGGAAACCTCATTGCTGCCTTTGCCAAGCCTGTCCCGGGAACTTAGTATCTGGGCCAGAATCTCTCACCTGGGAAATGTGGCTCCTGCTTCTACAGAGCCCCCCTTGGCTTTTTTTTGGGGGGGGAACGCAGCTCTTACTCACTTGATCAGCTCTTTCCAGCCGCTGAGGTATTCCCGGATGAGGATTTGCCCGCTGGGCGTGAGGCTGGCAGCGAAGGCCCTCTGCAGACGCACAATTCGGAAGCCCTCACCCAGGTCCTGGGGCTCGGATGGGGTGTGCAGAAGGAGGGTGGCCCCGGTGGTGGCAGAAGGGGGTGAGGCGGAAGGAGGGGGCTGTGAGCAGAGCAGAAGGGCAGAGTCACTGGGGTGGGTGAGCTGGTGGGACTGGGGTGCCTTGGGGGCAGAAAAAGCAACCCTCCGACCCTCGTGCTCCCCCCACCCCACCCCCCAAATCATCACTCCAAATGTAACAAAGAAGGGTTCACTTTTTTGGGGGGGACACAGCTGCATAATTTAGCCTCTGGCAACTTAGAATCTAGAAAGGGACCCACAGGGGCCATCTAGTCCAACCCCATGGAATGCAGGGATTGCAGCTAAAGCATCGCTTACAGGTGGCCACCCAGTGCTTGCTTAAAAACCTCCGATAGCAGGCAGGGAGGTTTAATTGCTTCCGTTAAGATCCCTGCATTACAACTCTGCCATCTACAGTTCTAGGATTCTCTCCAGCTGGGATCCTGGTGTGGGAATGTTGTGGGTAACAGGAGAGGATATATGGATTAATATTATCCTTCTGAACTCGCCTTAGCAAGTTTCTTCACTTAGCAGAGTGCATTCCCCTATCACACAGCAGGAAGCTGGTTGCAGACTCGATAGAATCTCTTAAGACAACAAGCAATTCAATCTGACTTGCCCAGATAGAGACATGGTCTATTATTATTCCTGATAAGACCCCCTGAATCCCTCCTAAAAGAATAAAGACACCACAGTCCTACTCATAAGTAACAAAAAGTAGTTTTGCTCACAATCAGGCAGAGCACAGTGTGATCCCTGAAGGCAGGCCTTAGGGTTAAAGTTACAAACATGTACAAATAGGTTTACCCCCTATGGGAGATAACCCAGCCAGGAGCCAGCAGTGCAGTCCAGGTGAACCAGAAAGCAGGCAGGATGGAAAAGAAGGGAGGTGGCTCAGTGAGTTGACCTTTTACCAGGTCTGGAAAGGTCTCGCCCACCTACTTGGCTGTTGTTTAGTTCTTTAGTCATGTCCAACTCTTCATGACCCCATGGACCAGAGCACGCCCACCTACTAGTCACATGCAAAGGAAGGCTGCTCCAGCCAGGAGTAGCAGGAAGTTCAACTGGCTGAACCAACATCCCCTGCATGTCCACTCTAGCACAACAGGTAATCTTGTACTTGACTGCTCCAGTAGATTACATCGCACACTTAGTGGAAATCCAAGCACTGCAAAACTCTCGGCATTTTTGGATTTTAAAACATGAGCAAATTCCCACTGAACTCCATTCCAAAACTGGGAGCAGCTGAGTTGGGGGCGTTCCGGGTTCTCACCTTCCTCTCTGCATCCTCCTTGCTGGGCGGCGTCCCCCCAAACCAGCGGCACGGACGGACCCCCCAAACGCAGGTGGAGTTTGGCAGCTCTGCTGCGGCACCGAGAGCAGGCAATGCGAGACCCACAAGGGCAGGGAGGCAGAGAAAACACACGGATTTGTTAGGTGAAGACTCAAACCCAGAACAAAGCAATTGCAGGAGGACGGCGGCAAGTCGGAAATGAGACCCCTGTTGCGGTGGGGGGCTCCCCAGAGGCCCGTTTGCAATATTGACCTCCCTCACCCCGGCAGCCTGGAAGAGCCCCAGTTAAAACCAAAGTGACTTAGAACATCTCCAGAGGCCTGAAAGGTGGGCGGTGGCAGGGGGCTGATGGAAGTTGTAGCCCAGAAGATCTGGGGGGGGGGATGGTACCAGGTTGGCAAAGGTTGGTCCAGCCCTGACATGTTCTGCCTCTGCCCAAGAATTTAAACAGGTCTTGGTCCCAGAGGGGCGGGGTATAAATAAATAAATAAATAAATAAATAAATAAATAACCATCATCATCCCAGTTAATAGGAAATGCAGTCTAATGGGCTACCAGTCTTTTTTCAAAAAATGATCGTAGTTGGAAGGGACCCTCAAGGGTCATCTAGACCAACCTCCTGAAATGCAATGAATGAATCCCAGCTAAAGAATCTGCCTGTTGTATTTACACTCCAGTTTCGCGTCTATCCTGGGATTGAAGGCAATATCAAAGGGGGCCCAGGGAGTTTCCCCCAGGATGTCTCCTATCCTGGCAGCCCAGCAGGGAGGGTGACCCCATCGCCCTGGGCTCTCACTCACAGCAGAGGGACCTCAGAGACAAACTGTTTTTGCTGCTGCTGCTAAGGGGTTAGGCAAGCTTAGGAGTTACACAGGTCTCCAAGGCCCACCAGAAAGGTAGAATTACCTATTGCAGCAATGCGGGGGCTCCCCCCTTCCACACCAGGTGGGCCTCCGCTTCTGGGTTTCTGAAGGGTGCAGACTGAGGTGGGTGTGAGGGGAGGAGAAGGGGGCACATGGGGCTGAGATTCCTGCACTGCAGGGGGTTGGACTAGATGACCCTTTGGGTCCCTTCCAACTCTACAGTTCTGTGATTCGATGTAGCCTCCCCCATTCTCTCTCTCTCTCTCTCTCTCTCTGACACACACACGGGGTCATAACTGGGGACAGAGCGGGGACATATAATTCTGCATGAATTCAAAGCCTAATTGATCAAATCCGCACTTTCTGAAGCAATCTGTGAGGGGCGAAACACAGGTCTCCTCGCCAATCTGCCCTTATCTAAATTTAGCCATGCAGTTGCCCAGCCAAAGGGTGTTGACAAGAATACGTGTGTTGGGGAAAGACAATGAAGATAACAGTGAAAATATCGCCATCAGCAACAAAATGCATTCTGTTGGTGGGGAATGTCTACATTTGTGGAAACTGCCTGTACAAATGTGTTTATCTAAGAGAAATTCGCACCCAAATGCACACACGAGAGAAGGCTGCTGGATCAGGCCCATCTAGTCCAACAGCATTTGCTCACAATGGCTGAACAGATGCCCCAAAGGAAAATAAATACGCAGACAGGATCCCACCTTCTCTCCCCCCCCCCCCACCCGCGGTTTCCAGCAAATAATATTCCGGAGCTTTGCTGCCTCGAACTGTGAAGCCAGAGCAAAGCCCTCGTGGCTGGTAGCCGCCCATAGCTCCCTCCTCCTCCGTGAATTGGCCTGAGCCTCTTCTAATGCCATCCAGGTTAGTGACCAAGCCCTCTTCCTGCAGGAGGGGGTTCCGCAGGTTAACGGAGAAGCCCTTTCTTTCACCTGCCCTGACTCTCCAAGCATCCAGCTGGAGTTTTACCAGGAAAGCTTTTGTCTGCGCCCCCCCCCCCTTTAAATAACAATTGCAAATGGTTGCAAAATGAATCTGAGAAGTGGAAAAGGAGATCCCAGGAGAAGCGAAAGGCCACAGCACGCCCCCCCCGACCCCGACCCTCGACTTACGGAGGCGGAGGCTGGAGAAGCAGAGGAGGAGGAGGAAGACGACCCCCACGGGGCAGGCCAGGCGGCAGAGACGGGTGCGAGTCCACCCCGCGGCCCCCATGCCCGGCACCCTGGCGCTCCTGCCGCGGCCGCGTCCTTCCCCGGCCTCCCTTTGCACCCTGACCGGGGCTGTCTGCTCCGGTGGGGAGATAAGACTTCCTTATCAGTCGGGGACGAGAGGAGGGTGGAGGCCGCGGGTGGGGAGGGGGCGGCGACCTCTGCCCAGCCCCCGTCTCCAGGGACAGGGTCCCACGCAGGGACACCCGGCAGCACCCTGCCTTGGGGCTGACTCTGAGCTTTGGCAAGGGCGCTTTGACATCTCCGCCGGGATGGGACTGGACCTGCCAAGCTCAGGATGTGGCGCGGATGCGTCTCGGGAGACACGTGGCAGCCGCCCCCGGAATGGAGCCAGGAGGCATAGCTGTCAACTTTTCCCTTTTATTGCGAGGAATCCTATTCGGAATAAGGGAATTTCCCTTAAAAAACGTTGACAGCTATTGCCAGGAGGGAAAGACCCGAGCAGCATTGGAGAGTCGGGCGAAAGGGACGAGAACCTTCAGGCACTTTGGGTACGATCCGGCGTCCCTGAATACAGCAGAAGAAGCATCGTTTTCAGGGCCAGCCTGGCGAACCTTGAACGAGACCCGATCATCATCAGATCCCGCTGATCTCCTTTGTTGGACTTTTCGCCCACGTGCAGCCGGGCTCATCCTGCGGGACTTGTTTCAAAGTTTTCGTTTCTCGCCTTTAGATCTGTTGCTTTCTCTGTTCTCTCTGTTTTATATACGTTACAAAAGGAAGTCTTTGCACACGCGCCGCCACCATCGAAAAAAAGGACACAGGCAGCAATAATTGGGAAGGTTTCATGTTTTGCTATGTTTTTATATATGCTGGAAGCCGCTCAGAGTGGTTGGGGCAACCCGGTTCAATGGGCAGAGTACAAATAATAAAGTATTATTATTATTCTTGTTGTTGCTGCTGCTCCTGAGCATGTCCAGAGTGCGTTTCCTTCCACACTGAGCAATAGCCACCAGCTTCTGCATTTTTCAGGGTTAGTGGAAGAAGATGCAAGGTTTGTGTCATTCCCTGACGTCACTCCCAGCGGCTGGCTTCATTCTGCACTCTCGCTTTCTGTTTTCCGTCGCGTGTATTTGACTTTTACTTGTTAGCCACCCACACAATCTTTGCCATTAGGTGGCATATAAATATTGGAAATGAAGCGACATGAAATCAATTTGCCGTGTGCCTCCCTCCCTCCACCCCCAACCTGGAGGAGCAAAACACAGGTGCGCCTCGTTCCCTTTGGGGTTTACCTTGCAAACAGGCAGCCTGTGGGGTTGGGGTTAATGATTGACGTGCTGGGAGACCTTTGCTCCAGCGGAAAGCAAACAGGTCCTGGACCGAGTATGGTCTCCCTGAATGGGGCAACTGTGCCCCTGAAGGACCAGGTGTGCAGGAGTCATTTTGGACTCACAGCTGTCCATGGAGGCGCAGGTCAGTTCTGTGTCCAGGACAGCTGTCTGCCAGCTCCATCTGGTATGCAGGATGAGACCCTTCCTGCCCGCAGACTGTCTCACCAGAGTGGTGCATGCTCTGGTTATCTTCCTTGGACTACTGCAATGCGCTCTATGTGGGGCTACCTTTGAAGGTGACCCGGAAACTACAACTAATCCAGAATGCGGCAGCTAGACTGGGGACTGGGAGCAGCCGCCGAGACCACATAACACTGGTCTTGAAAGACCTACATTGGCTCCCAGTACCTTTCCGAGCACAATTCAAAGTGTTGGTGCTGACCTTGAAAGCCCTAAATGGCCTCAAAGGCCCAGTAGACCTGAAGGAGCGTCTCCACCCCCATTGTTCTGCTTGGACACTGAGGTCCAGCTCCGAGGGCCTTCTGGTGGTTTCCTCCCTGAGAGAAGCCAAGTTACAGGGAACCAGGCAGAGGGCCTTCTCGGTAGTGGTGCCCACCCTGTGGAACGCCCTCCCACCAGATGTCAAAGAGAAAAACAACTACCAGACTTTTAGAAGACATCTGAAGGCAGCTCTGTTTAGGGAAGCTTTTAATGTTTAACAGCCTACTGTATTTTAATATTTTGCTGGAAGCTGCCCAGAGTGGCTGGGGAATAAATTATTATTATTATTATTATTATTATTATTATTATTATTATTATTTATTGGGACTATAGTTGCCCTTGTTGTCCATGTATCTGGCATGGATCCCATCTTATCCAACCCTTTGCTGATTAGCCAGCAAAAGGGTCCACCAGAGAGGGTTTAATTTCAGTTCTTTGGAACCTATCGCATCTGGGCCAGATGCTTTCCTTTGATTTGGCTGGCCTATAAGTCCTTTTATTTCATCAGGTGACACTCAGTATAGGAGACCATGCCTTGCTTGAGGATTTCCACGCTTTTTTTTTTACTCTGTTTCTTATGAGGCCACATGGTCTGTGCCTTTCCTGGCTGTGTTGGAGACTGTGGCATGTAGGGAGGGTGCTGTGGGGGGCAGCCTCTCCCCTCCCCACTGCACTGAAATTGTGCTTCCTTATCCTGTTAGCAATTGGGAAAGGTGGCCAAGCCTCTTCCTCACCATGACCATGAGGACCCAGGTTTTTCATGTCCCCAGGAAGTGTGGGATGTGATACATAAGTAGCAGTCAAGTACAACATTCCTTGTTTTCCTAGAGTGGACATGCAAGGGAACGTTTGATTTGGCCACTCAAAAACTTCCTGCTTCTTCCTGGCTGGGGCATATTTCCTTTTGCATGTGACTAGAGGTGGGCGTGACCTTACCTGTCAAGACAACAAAAGGGACAGGGCATGAAGCCCCCCCCTTTTGACTTCCTCCGCCATTGGAGCAGCTTTTAGCTAGAAATGCTCTGTTGGCTTTCAGCCAACAGAGGACACTGGAACTATCTCCATATGGGATAAATCTACAGGTATATACTTTGTAACTAAGTCTGCCTTCAGGGATCCAACTGTGAACTGAATGAGTGAGTAAACTACTTTTATACACTTTACACAAGATTGTGGTGTGTTTGTTCTTTTAATAGGAATATAAGGGAACTTACCAGGAACCTACTAGTGAGAGGCTTAAAGAAGCCTGCAACCAGCTATCCGCTGTGCATTTAAAGAGGGAATGTAAAACTCTGCTAAGTTATAGAACTTGCTAGCGGAAGTTAGGAAGCATATTAATAAACAATATATCCTCTCCTGCCACCCTGAACATTCCAACAGGATGTTGATGGAGAAAACCAACCACCCTCAAACAGAATTACAACATAGCTGCTTTAATAGGTTGAGATGCAGGAGGAGCTTTTAACACTCCCCGCCCCCCACTCCCCAGGAGAAAGGTCTTGGCGAGCGTTGGGTCACAATCCGCTGGGCTAAGTCGGGTGAAGCAGAAGGCAAGCATAGCGTGACATTCCCCTTGAAGGCTGCAGCACAGCTCCTTCGCCCTGAAGGGCCAGCACCACCCCACTCAGGCTATGTTCTCAATCATGGCCTCATCCTGATCAAGAGGGGCCACATCTGGGTCCCCGACCGCACCAGAGTCTGCACTGCTTGCCTGCAAAGCAAGGGGGAGAGGAGAAAGAAGTGTGAGGGGGCAGTTTGGGGGAAGGAGAGAAAAGTCCCGCGGCTGAGAGAATGAAACTCCAACTCTCCAAATCCACCTCCCTCCTCCATTCCACAGCAACAGGTGAGGCACCACAAGCAGGAAGGCTGCCCCCTCCCTAACAGGTTTGTCCCCCCCCCCTTCTTTCATTTTCCTGGGGCGTTGGAAGGTGCCAGGAGCCCAAATCCCCAGAGGCGTCTTTGCCCATGAGTCACATCCCAGATATCAAAGCTCTGCCCCCTCTGCAGGTGGGCCCAGGCCCATGCCAGAGAATCCCAGAAGGGACCGCCAGGGGTCATCTAGTCTGAGGGAATCCATTCAAGTGTTGAGCAGCTCTTCCCATCAGAAAGTTCTTCCCAATGGTTTGTCAGAATCTCCTTCTTTGCCATTTGAATCCGTTGGGCAGAAAACAAGCCTGCCCCATCTCCCGTGCGACGGCTCTTTCGACCAAGCAGTCAAAGTTGGAGCTCACTCTTCATTAGCAAAAGCAGGATCTTCCTAGACTTGGCGGAGCGTCATGCCTAATGGGCGCAGCAGCTCGACCCTGGTGGGTCTTGCCCCAAGAATCAGTGGCTGAGAATGAACGCTCCCAGCTCCCCACAGCCCCCCCCCCCCCGTTCCTTCCTCTCCAGGGCTTTCTCAAAGCAATCCGAGACTGCACTTGGCCTGCACTTGGCCTGCCGCTGCTTCGCCCATTTCAGCTCTCTTCTCACCCCCCCCCCCCAATTCCCCAAGGTTACAAAACAACAATAGGCAAGGTTATGCCCTAGCTCTACTGAACATCACAGGTGATGCTTTTTAAAGACTATTTCATTTAGGTTTCTGAGAGTGCAAACTGTTCTGCTTCTTTCTAAAAGGTAGCTCTGCTTTTGGCATCTCCCAGTCTCTATTCCTATTCCACCCCCTTTCCTGCATCAAATCCGGTCTTTGCTAGCACCTATTTTTGCCCTTGTTATGGAGCAGGGAGAGAGATGGATTCAGAACTCAGGGTTTGGGACTTCGTTTGCTCAAAGGAGGAGACATGAGAGTCTTCTTCAGATATCTAAAGGGCTCTTCCGTGGAAGATGGAGCAAGATAGTTTTCGGCTGCTCCCAGAGGTTTGGACCTCAGTCAGTGGATTCAAGTAACAAGAAAGGAGATTCCAGCTAAACATCAGAAAGAACTTTGTGACAGTTGTGGGATGTGAAACACAAGAGCAGTCAAGTACAACATTCCTAGAGTGAACATGCTTACACATGGGGAGGAATGTTTGTCCAGCCAGCAGGTCAACTTCCTGTTTCCTTCTGGGCCGGGACAGACTTCCTCTGCATGTGACTACAGGTGGATGTGGCCTCACCTGTGCAGGTAACAACAAAAGCACAGGGCAGGGCAGCCATCTCTCTCTCTTAGACTACGAAGAAGCAACATCTGCTTAGCCAAATATGCTCTCTTGGCTGGAGGACAAAGGGACTGTCTTTTTATGAGATAGTTGGAAAGGCTATAATCAGACAACATATCCTCTCCTGCATCCTTGAACATTCCCACAACAGTAAGAGCTGTTCAACAGTGGAATGGACTCCCTCGGGGTGGGGGACACCCTCCAGCCCCCCAGTCCCTTCCAGCTACCTTCCGGCCGCAGCAGAGGATGCGGAGGCTGTATGCAAGGCAGAAGAGAGCAATCGCCAGGGCAGCAGCGGAGAAAATGAGCAGCAAGACCTTCACAGCAAAGGCGACGCCCTGGGGAGGAAAGGAGAAACAGAGGAAAATACCACATTGAGGCCGCTGCTCCAAACTGCAGGACGACGCAGCAGGTTTGGGGGAGGCTGCTGCTCTGGCCCCCCAGTCTTGTAACAGGGCAAGCGCCTGATCCACGATGGGACTCTGCTCACCATGAGATCCCATAAGATTCGCTCGCAGTCTCTCTGTCTCCAGTCATACTCATAGTCTGGGCTGGGCCCGGTTGGAGAAGGTCTCCATCTGGTCTGGCACACATCCTTTCTCCAGTAGAAGGTCTGGTCAAGGTTTGGGATCCAAGCGATGCCTTTCGTCAGAGCCACAATTCCGGCCACAACACTGGCCAAATTGAAGATGGTGGCCACATGGACCTGGTTCCGGAAAATGTCAGGTGAGCTGCCTGGAGTCCAGCAGACAAGCTTGGGTAGGGCTGGGGCAGGGGGCAAAGCTGCTCAGGCTTTCAGCTTTTGGGGAACTGGAGGTGGGGGAAGAGGCTGAGCCTCCATTTCTCAGCATAGGTCTACCAGTCACTTCCCTTTTTCCCTTACACGTAAGCTGAAACCTCATACAATCACAGAACTGTAGAGTTGGAAGGGGTTCCAAGGGTCATCTAGTCCAACCCCCTGAAACGCAGGAATCACGCAGCTAAAGAATACCTGACCCAGGGATCTTTGAGACCAAAAGCAGGCAACACAGGTTTTTCCTGGAACCTGCCACACTTACCCAGAAGCCAGCACATCTCTCGCCCATGATGGACAAGGCACCAGAGAGCATAACCTGTGAAGGAGAAAAGGTCAGAGTGAATGAAGGCTGTGTGGGGCAGAGGGTAGGGAGATGCCCAACTCCTGCTGCTCCTGGAACCACCAGAAGTGGCCTGCCCCACTTCTGAGTGGACCTTCCTCAGCTGCTTCAGTGGCCAGGGCACTGAATCACAGAACTGTAGAGCTGGAAGGGACCTCAAGGATCATCTAGCTCCACCCCCTGCAATGCAGGAATCTCAGCTAAAGCATCCTTGAAGGACAGCCACCCCACATCTGCTTAAGAAGCTCCAAGGAAGGAGAGTCCACCACCTCCCAAGGGAGTCCTGTCAAACACTGTCAAACAGCTCTTGCTACCAGAAACCAGCCAGGGATCTCTGTAAACCTGGAAGTAGGTCTGGGATAGGAAATAAAGGCCACATGGAGGACCAGCTGTCTGCCTAGTGGAGGACTGGGAGATGTCTAGGGCTGCTGCAGGTGCCACTGGACTCCTTACTCGCAGCAGCCAGCATGCCCAGTGGTCAAGAATCCAGGCTTATTTCTGCTCCTGCCCACCCACCACCTGCCATATCATAATGGCCCTTGCTCTTCTGACCTTCACAGTAGATGGTGACCTTGTGTCATCATGGGAGGCATAACTGCATTTGCCCCCCCCCCCGCCTTACTGCTGTTTTCACTGTTGGATGTTTTAGACTGTAATCTCCTTGGGGGCAGGGACCTGCCTGTTTGTTGCCTATATAGCTGGCTTGTGCCCTGCTTGCTCATGGCAAGATGTTGGTTCTCATCAGCCACAATCCTCAGGGAGCCTTGTTGCCCCAGCTGGAGTACAGGAAGAAGAATCCTGACCTGATCAATCGCTGAAGCTTGTTGTGAGGCTGAAGTGTGCAAAGTACCCCTGAACATGTATGAAGTGCTTCATAAACTGAAATTCACTTCCAAGCATGGCAGCTGCCCAGGACTCACCAGACCTCCCATCCAGTAAGGTGCTCCTGACCGTATGTAGAATAAATGTCCATAGTCATTCACCACCCCAAGACTGATGACCACAATTCCCAGCAGGATCTGGGCCCCCTGAAAGGCAAATCCACCAAGGTTAAGGTTTTCTCACAAAGGAAGCAAGATGCATGATTCATAGAACTGAAGGGACCCCCAGGGGTCATCTAGTCCACCCCCTGCAATGCTGGAATCTCAAGCATCCATGACAAATAGCCACCTAACCTCTGCTTAGAAACCTCCAATGAAAGAGAGCTCACATCCTCCAGCTCTTACTGTCAGAAAGGACTTTCTGATGTTTAGTCAGAATCTCTTTTTTTGCAACCTGAAGCCGTTGGGTTGAGTCCTCCCCACCCCCGCCCCCCGAGCAGCAGAAAACAACCTTGTTCCATCCTCCATGTGACAGCCCTTGAGATATCCGGAGATGGCCATCGTGTCATCTCTCAGTGACACATACAAAACACAGTAAGTGGCTCTGTCGACTTGGACTACTGCCATGCGCTCTATGTGGGGCTACCTTTGAAGGTGACCCGGAAACTGCAATTAATCCAGAATGCAGCAGCTAGACTGGTGACTGGGACTGGCCGCCGGGACCACATAACACCGGTCCAGAGAGATCTGCATTGGCTCCCAGTACATTTCTGAGCACAATTCAAAGTGTTGGTGTTGACCTTGAAAGCCCTAAACGGTCTCGGTCCAGTATACCTGAAGGAGCGTCTCCACCCCCACTGAGGTCCAGCTCCGAGGGCCTTCTGGCGGTTCCCTCCCTGCGAGAAGCCAAGTTACAGGGAACCAGGCAGAGGGCCTTCTTGGTGGTGGCACCTGCCCTGTGGAACACCCTCCCACCAGATATCAAAGAGATAAACAACTATCTGACATTTAGAAGACATTTGAAGGCAGCCCTGTTTAGGGAACTTTTTTAATGTCTGACATTTTGGTGTATTTTTAATCCTTGTTGGAAGCTGCCCAGAGTGGCTAGTGTGGTTGGTATAAATCACATGAGATGTCTGAGAAGAGTGTGGGAACGGAAGACAGTTCTATCTCTTCAGTCTGAGAGTGTTATTAGACTATACTTTCGCTGTTGCTGTATGCTTTCTGTTTTCTGCCAGAGTTTGGAGGGCAGACGTGATTATGGATTCTCTGTATATATGGTGAATAAAACGTAGTTTAGAGCTACGGATGTCTCTATCTTCTTGCTGCGTGATGCCAGAAGACTGGTGTGCACTTTTCGTATGAGAAGTGTTGCAGAGGGGCACTCGGGAGCGAAGGGACATGCCATTCCAGAGACGGGCCCACTAGGAGACGCTGGGAGGTACTGGGGGTCTGCCATGCCCCCCAGGAGCGTTTGCAAGTCTTTAGTTTGGTTTTCCGTGTGTGTTAGTTCCATAGTTTAACTCAGTGGTTTTCAGTGTGCCATGGCACTCTGGGGTGCCATGGGCAACACTGGCCTCTGGCCTCCTTCCCTTCCTCTGATGTGCACTGATGTCTCTGCCTTCCAAAGGCTTGCACAGCTGTTTGCTGCAGCAGAGGCTGCCAGAAGGACTCCCAAGGAGACCGAGGCTGAGGAAACACTCCACAAGGCAGGGTGTTCAAAAAAAGGTGAGAGGCTGCAGGCAAGGGGTGACATAACCCCTGAGCCCCACAGAGGTGCCGCAGAAAGAATGTACTTGGTCAAGGGAGGTGTGGACTCAAAAAAGCTGAAAGCCTCTGGTTAAACTATATTCTGCACATTCTGAAAGAAAAGACTTCTATCATGTCACCTCTTGCTCTTCGTGAGCCTGTATAATTTATAGGCCTGGGGACTCCACTTTTGTGGGTTCCTCAGCGACCGACTACTGCTGTTCGACAAAGTAAAGCTGTCTCAAACATCACAATGTTGTGTTGATGGAAGAAATCCACCACACACCCCATGGCTCCATTCCTATCTCAGCACACCTGAGATGAAGGAAAAGGGGGGAAACTGCAGTGCTCAAGATGTCATTGGTGCATCTTTTCACTCCCACCTCCTCCTGCAAACCCATTTATGTAGGAGAATCTCCGCATTTTATTCCATCTCTGAATCCATTTTGTGCAGTTAGAGCTTTGCAGTCTGAAATCTGTGTATGCACTTTCCTGATAGAAGAGGCAGAAGTGTGTGCAAGCCTTGTTCTCTTTTAGTTCTTCGAGCAATGAAAAGGAATGAAATGCGAGTAGATGTGGAGATGGAGAATGAAGCACTAGGCAATCGGCCAAACATCGTGATTGCACTAAGTCTCAGATCAAGAAGGGAACAAAAGTATCGACAGAGAGAACAGAAAGCAAACATTGGGAGATGACTAATATGAGGAGCAATTGCTCAGAAGACAATGAGGAAAGACACTCAAAGATGGCTGTGTATTTGTAGATGTTATTACAATGAGGAGGTTGGGGTGGGCCAGTCAGAAGAAACAAAAGGTCTCTGAGTGGTTTCAGAATGACAACATGTTGTAACTGTGCAGCCACAATGGGAAAGCATTGATGCAGTTGTCTGGTCAGGTCTTCATTGACTGTGTAGTTGGACAGGCATCATCAAAGGTAGCCTCTCTGATATTTTGGGAAGCTGATCCTACATACCTTTGTGTTAATAAAGGCCTAATTCTTCCCCTGAAGCCTGTATCTATTGGCGCTCCTTCAGGGAACTCCACTTAAGGCAAACCCTTTAAACTTTCTCCAACCTTTACATTCTGCAAACACAATTGCTTGTCCTGAATTCAGTTCTTGTGGGATTGGCCTTCAGGTCATGTGGCCCAATCCTGCACATGCTTCCTTGGAAGTGAGCCCCTTCATTTAATGGCCCTGCTCCCTAGTGAGTGTCCATCAGATTGTGTAGCCAGTTAGTACACACACACACACACACACACACACACACACACACACACACACTTACCCCCAAAACTTTCTGCTCCCCATTGCAATGGAGCAAGAAATGGCGGGCTGTTGTGGGGGCAGAGGCTGGAGACTGCTGGGTCTTCTGTGTGGGCTCCTGCCGCCTTGCCCAGCACTGCCCCACAGCCTTGAACAGGTAAGAGAGAGAAGACTCCTGGTTGATGGTGATGTTGATGACATTCTTGTCTGAGATCTCTGCAGGGACCTTTTGCTCGTTCAGCATGAGAAAGCCAGTCGACATCTTGGCCTCTTCCAGTGAGTACAGGTGACAGCAAGATGCACCTGGAGGGACACGCAGAGCAATGTGTTATTTTGTATATTGCAACATTTATTGGTAACTCTGGTTGCACGCCACTCCGGTCTCCGTGTGCTGTGAGACTCCATGGGTTCTGGTGCTTACCCGGGGTTCATGTTTCCTTTGGAAATGAGGCGCAGCAGAGACTGTGGTGTCTTTATGGTTTACTTACACATATATACAACCTGATGGGGCTTAACCACCTGGTTAGGTGTGCCATCTGGGAGAAGGAAAACTGATCTTAAACCTCTGCTGCCTTGAGGGAAGAAGAGAAGGCTAAGGAGTAAATCCTTCACAAATCCCGATGGAGTCCCCAGAACGAGGCCTCGAACGCCTCATTCTGGCAACTCCTGCAGCCACGCTGGTGCGAAACATACTGCTCTGCTTTCCTTTGGAGCCCATCGGTGAGGCTGAGAGGGGGGTCTTGACATCTGGGCAGCCCAGGACCTCCAGACACACTGCCCAGACTTGTGCTCCGGGGAGGTCACTTGGGTGCAGCTAATGCATTGGTTGTACTTCACCCCCAGAGGTGCATTATGTTGTCTCTTGAGACAGACAGATGTCAACAACAAAACAACCTGAGCCTATGATGGATGTGCTCATAGCATCCCCCCCCCCTTTACAAAAGGTATTTTCCTCCCATGGCCATAGCTGTGGATTCAAACAGAAATCCAACATTTCTCTCAATTCTTGCTTGCTGCTTGACCTCTAGGTCACATCGCTTCCACCTTCAACTCTGATCGATCCTTCTTACTGCCTTCTGAGTTGAGGGAGGGGCCTTATATTTCAACACTTGCTGGATCCAAAGGTTAAAGGTAAAGGTAAAAGGACCCCTGACCATTAGGTCCAGTCATGGCTGACTCTGAGGTTGCGGTGCTCATATCATTTTCAAGCCGAGGGAACCGGCGTTTGTCCGCGGACAGTTTTTCCGGGTCATGTGGCCAGCATGACTAAGCCGCTTCTGGCGAACCAGAGCAGCGCATGGAAACGCCGTTTACCTTCCCACCGGAGTGGTACCTATTTAGCTACTTGCACTTTGACGTGCTTTCGAACTGCTAGGTTGGCAGGAGCTGGGACTGAGCAACGGGAGCTCACCCTGTCACAGGGATTCGAACTGCCGACCTTCTGATCGGCAAGTCCTAGGCTCTGTGGTTTAATCCACAGCGCCAACCGTGTCCCATCCAAAGGTTAGAAGGAGCTCAAATACAGCCTGCTTCATCCCCTGCCCCAAACTCAAAACACTATTTTAAGACTGTTTCCACAAACATTTGAAACTTGTGGTGAGGTATGTTAGGCTGATAGGCAATAACTGGCCTAAGAGTACAACCAGTGAGCTTCATGGCTGAGTGAGAATTCGAACCAAAGTCTCACCTGGGTCCTATTCCAAAGCTTTAACCACTGCAGCCCACTGGCTCTGGGAAGTGAGCTTATGAGAATTCACCCAAATTCAGCCGAATGATTCCCTGCAAGATACATCAGGCTGGCACTGCCTAAACTGTCTTGCTCTCCATCACACACGAGGGATTTGCTTGCTGGCTCAGTGCTCACAATGGCAAACACAAGCTAAAAGCTCAGCTTTTAAAAAAACGCCCTGAAGAAGCCACCGCTTCTTATCAGCCCAATATGTATGGTGTGGCTCTGCCCTATAGGTAGGATCAAGAGGATTATAATTGTGGAAGCCAAGAATTGTGGACTTGCAAGGAACCCCAAGAGCCATCTAGCTCTTAGCCAGGGCTATGCCTCCATGGCATTCTGTGGGCACGTGGTGATGCCTGAGGTACGATGAGCCAGATTTCCTGTTTGGATCCACAGCCATTCTGGTGGGATTCTCAGAGAACCAAACCCCGGGGGACACTCACCCTCGGCAGAAATGCGGACACACGCTGGGCTGGCTGCAGGCGGTGGCCCAGAGAGGCTCCTGGGTGTTGGCGATGCCAGCGGCTGAGGCTGCGCTGCTCCGAGGTGCTCCTCTTCTGCGCAGATGTTGTGGCAGGAAGCAGCGAGCAAAATCAATAAATACGCCTCTTCCTGTAACAATTGCCTCTGAGGGGATTTCCAGCCTTGAAAGCGCTGGAGCTGAGCCTGAAAGCATTTGTCCTCCTGCTGAACCCAAGAGAACAAGCCCTGCCAGACCCATCCTTGGGGCCATCCTTGGGGGGATGTCAACAAGCCACTGCTCTGGACATTGAAATGGAGAAGGGCATTTGTAACAGCAAGAGGCAGGCCTTTGGATATCAGCTGCTGGTGGTCAGAAGTGGGAAAAGCAGTGCTCCTGCACCCGAGTCTTGCTTGTGGGCTCTCTCCCCTTGGGGCACCAGAAGGAGAAGAAGCTGGACCACTTGGCCTGATCCAGCTGCTGCAGAGCTCTGCTTAGCTTCTTATGGTTCCTAAACAGTCCCTCAAGACCTCGTTGGGCTGCTGCTCCCACCGTCCCCAGTCACCGTATCTGCAGGAGCCGCGGTCCAGCAGTGTCCACAGAGCACCAGGTGGGCTTCCTCCACAGGATCATGGAGTCATTCCTCTGACTTATTGCGTTTCCAGTTCGTCTCCTTGCTCAGTAAGCTTGCCACCCTTGGGCTCCCTAGCAGCAGATAGAGTTTGGAAAATGTGGCAGAGAAGAGGTCTGTCCACTAGCAGAATCCCGGAGAGCAGAGCTGAGCCTCCATGTCCAAAGGTTTTCTACCTGTGAGCAAAGCAGCTGTCCAGAAAGAGCCCTTGGAAAGTTCCTGCCAGGGGGATCCGTTCAGCCAGCAGGGAGCTTCCCTGGGATCGAGGAGGCATTGAGGGGACGGGGGATGTTTCGTTTTGAAAGCTCCTGAGCCCCAGCACTGCTCAGCTCCACCTGAACCTCTCTCTCTCCCCCCCCACCCCCAATACCTCAGAAAGGTGTACTGGTCTGATCCTAAACTCCCAGTAGCCCAAATGTCCAGTGTCTGGGCATGTGGGGACCCTAAAACCCAGAGACTGGCAGCCAAACACACTTCAGCAGTCAAATTAAGGAGTTTTATTGGGAATAAAAGGGGAAGCAGGCAGAAGGCAAAAGCAGTGTAGGAAACAAACCTGAGTGCTGTGGCTCCACAACTAAGGACATAAGGAGAACCTGCTGGATCAGGGCCATGGCTCACCTGGCCCAGCATCCTGTTCCCACAGGGGCCAAACAACTCTAACAATGATGACGGTTTTATTATTTATATGTGGCCTATCTGACTGGGTTTCCCCAGCCCCTCTGGGCGCCTCCCAACGAAATATTAAAAACACAATAAAACATCAACCATTAAAAGCTCCCCTGTACAGGGCTGCCTTCAGATGTCTTCCTAAAGTCAGATACAGTGGTACCTTGGGTTACATACGCTTCAGGTTACAGACTCCGCTAACCCAGAAATAGTACCTCGGGTTAAGAACTTTGCTTCAGGATGAGAACAGAAATCGTGCAGTGGCGGCAGCAGGAGGCCCCATTAGCTAAAGTGGTGCTTCAGGTTAAGAACTGTTTCAGGTTAAGAACGGACCTCCGGTATGAATTAAATACTTAACCCGAGGTACCACTGTAGTTATCTCTCTGTCTTACATCTGATGGTAGGGCATTCCACAGGAGCAGAGGTAGACTGGTCTGCCCCAGGGAGGTTCCATAAGAAGACCCTGATGGACCAGGCCAGTGGCCCACCTAGTCCCGCCTCCTGGCCTTGCAGTGGCCAACCAGATGCCCCTTATGGGAAACCAGCAAGCTGCACCTGAGCACAAGAGCAACTCTCCCTTCCTGCAGATTCCAGGAACTGGGATTCAGGAGCATTTGCTGCCTCCAGCTGCGCAGGGCAGCGCTCAGAGCTTTCTCCTCCATGAATATGACTTCTTGTGGACAGAAGTCTTTTGTCTGGCTGCCTAAAGGGAGGCCATTGGGAGGTGTGTGTTTTTAAAGTCCAGGCTCTCGAGTTTCCATCCATCCCCAGTTGCAGTCCTCTTCGTGGTCAGGATAGGTGCCGGGGGAGTCACAAAGCAGGATTCACAAAAGACCCAGGACCCAGCAGGCCCAGACTCAGGGAGCAGGCGGTGCAAAGATGCTGGGTTGCAGCAAGAATTGCTGCTGCCAAATTCTGGGCAAAACAACAAACTCCAGCCCTGGAAGAGACGGGAACAGTCTGTTAGGCAGACGACTTCACGTTATGAGAAAACAATGAGAGGGAACATGAGGCAAGCAAAAAGGCCGCCTTAAAACCTTGCATGTTTCGCATACAGACTCCTGGTGTCTGAACGGGAGGAGCTGCCGACCCAATGTTTGGGGGAGGGGTGAGAAAGGCACCTCCCATTATAAAGGATCGTTGGGAAAATCAAACTGCTGTGATACAAATCCGTGGTGTGACTGTACTTGGGATGCTGTGGACATCTCTGGTCACCTCACCTCAAAAAGGACACTTGTATAGCTGGGGAAGGTTCAGAAAAGGGCCACCCAAATGACCCAGGAGGTGGAGCGACTTCTGTCAGAAACAGCCGCAGAGTTTGGGAAAAGCAAGTAAGAGGCGCCACGATAGAAGTTTGTAAAATGATGCCTGGCAGGACAAAAGTGGTTAGCAAATATGCACAGCTTGCGGACTTGACATATAGAACTAGAGAACAAGAAGAACATACGTTTAGAGAAGATTGGAAAATGTTTATTGAATATATGGGGGGAATTGTGTGCACTTGAAAATGTTGGCAGATAAATTCAACAGTGTAAAGAAGTTTGGATGGATGTAATAATGGAATGCGGAACGGTTTAGTTTACCTAAAATATGCAGGGATTTATGATATGCAAAATGAACCATGGAAAGAGAGGAAGGGAAGACTTTGATATTTTAAAGGTAAAGGTATGACATGCTTTCGAACTGCTAGGTTGGCAGGAGCAGGGACCAAGCAACGGGAGCTCACCCCGTCGCGGGGATTCGAACCGCCAACCTTCTGATCAGCAAGTCCTAGGCTCTGTGGTTTAGACCACAGTGCCACCTGCATCCCATATGTGTGTGTGTGTGTGTGTGTGTGTGTGTGTGTGTTTATTTTTTAAATATATTTTAAGGATGTTTAAATGAGTATTGTAAATTGTAAAACAGAGATAGATAGATAGATGATAGATAGATAGATAGATAGATAGATAGATAGATAGATAGATAGATGATAGATAGATGATAGATAGATGATAGATGATAGATGATTGATAGATCGATCGATCGATCGATCGATCGATAGATAGATGATAGATATGGGAAAGTGGTTAGCGAAAAGTTTTCCTCTGTCTCTCATAACACCAGAACTTAGGAACTGCCCATGAAGCTGAAGTTTGGGAGATTCAGGACAGATGAAAGAAAGTTCGTAGTTAAACTATGGAACTCCCTCCCACAGGACCTGCTTGGCTTTTTAAGAAGGATTAGACAAATCCGTGGAGAAGGAGGAGGAGGAGGAGGAGGAGGAGGAGGAGGAGGGTATCAATGGCTACCAGCCAGGATGGCTCTGTTCTGCCCTCCCCAGTCGGAGGCAGGAAATGCTTCTGAATCCCAGTTGCTGGAAACCAAGGAGTGGAGAGTTCCTCCTGTGCTCAGATCCTGCTTGCTGCTTTCCCTTTGAGGCCACTGTGAGAACAGGATGGCGGACTAGATGAGCCACTTTGGTCTGATCCAGCAGCCAGGCTCTTCCTCTGTTCTTATGGAACCTCCAGGGCCTGAGGCAGTCTATCTCTCCTCCTAGGTTCTTAGGGTTACTTGGCCACTGTGAGAACAGGAGGTTGGACTAGACTGGCCTCATCTTCTGTTCTTGTGGAAGGTGGGCTGGGCTGTCAGATGCAGCCCGCAGCCTCCTCCTTCTTTTTCCCAGGTTCTCTCTGCCTGGGCATCACCTCATCCGGAATGAAGGCCAAAAGAGCCCAGCGAGGGCCTTCCCCACTGGGCTGGGATAAGAGGGAGGAAGTGAGCCGATAAATGCCGCCAGGCAGCCTAAGGGATTATCCCTTGATAAGGGGAAATATGCAGGCTGTTTACTCAGGGAGCCCAGAGGAAGTAAAGGGCTGGGGGAAAAGGCAATTGATAAGGCATGATCAGGTATCCTGGCAGACAGGAGAGAAGCAACACACTCCAATTTCTGCTGAGGACCACCTCTTTCTGTGATGTATGGATGATGTTTTGAGGGGTGGTCTTGAGCTACAGGGGAGGCAATCTCAAAAGTCTATATAAGAGCTTACACACCATTGTTCGGGGTCCCTCCTGCGTGTGGCTGTGAGCACCCTGTTGCAACAGTTTAATAAAGATCAGACTTACTAGCTGCTTTGCTTCTCAATATTCTCTGCTTGGCCTCTATCATTTTCTCCTACCGATAGAGAACCTACACAAGGACTCTATGCAGGCTCTTGGGTACCCCAGAAGGGGAAAAGGAGCTGTTTTTCTTTATAACAGTATGTAGCTGAATGTTGGAAGATTCAGGACAGATAAAAGGAGGCGGGTCATAGTTAAACTGTGGAACTCCCTCCCACAGGAAACAGCGATGGTTGCCTACCTGTGGGGCCTTTAAAGGGGGTTGTGCATGTTCCTGGCGGAGGAGAGGGCTGTGGGTTTCCGTTTGGATCATTTGCCTGTTTTACGTGCACAGAAAACAACAGATCTAGCCGAGATCTGTGCTGAACGTTGCAGCGCGTCCCTGACTATTATTTCTGTGCAATTATAAGATTACTGGGTAATCTTAGACGGTTGCATAACATTGGAAGGGGCGTGGCTGTGTCTCTCTCGCCAAGGGATCCTGCCCTTCGAAGTCTTCCCCCTTCACCTCCATGCTGGGTAACGGTGAATACATTGGTTTGGGAGGTGAGACAAAGCTTTCAGGGTGAAGAGTTCGATTTCAGGGCACTTCTTTCGTGGAATGGTCCCAATCCAGCTCAGCTAAGAGCCAGGGTGGGTAGCCTGCCATGCTGGGACAAATCCCCGCTCAGCCAGTTGCGATCTGTTAACTTCCCCTCCCTTGCAGGGCTGTCGTTGCAAGGATTGGATGAAAAGTGGGAAGAGCGTAAGATAGATAAAACTTTATTCGCATTAGCCAATGACCCTGGCAACATAAAACAAGCAATATATACAAATAAAAAGACAGCAATGGGTGAAAAGGGCAGTCAAATGACCAAGATTAACGTTCAGATAGTGGCCCTTAATCTCACTGCACCCTCGATAAACCTAGCAACCTGTGCTGTTGTCTGATCATTTTGATCTAATAAAAGAAAGAACAATGTGGCCTCAGATGGGCGGCCTGGGATGGTAAGTGAGAGTGGGCTGATGAGCTCATTCCTCAGATCTTTATAAAGGGGGCAGGACAGGAGAACATGGGAGCGTAAGAACATCAGAACAGCCTGCTGGATGAGGCCCGGCCAGGACATGAGAAGAGCTCTGCAGGATCAGTCCAGCATCGTGTTCTCATGGTGGCCAACCAGAGGCCCCTTATGCGAAGCCTGCAAGCAGGATCCGAGCACAAGAGCAACGCTCTCCCCTCCCGTGGCTGCTGGTGAAGCACTGCAGCTTCTGACTGGGGAGGCAGAGCAGAGCTGTCCTGGCCAGCAGCCACCAAAGGCCCTCTCCTGAAGCCATCCAAGTTGGTGGCCACGATTGCCTCCTGTGGGAGGGAGTTCCATAGATTAACTCTGTGCCACATGAAGGAGGACTTTGTTTTATCTGCCCTGAATCTTCCAGCATTCAGCTTCGCTCCTGAGTTCTAGTGTCAGGAGAGAGGGAGGAAAACTTCTCTCCATCCACTTTCTCCATGCCAGGCGTAATCTTACAGTATTCTATCATCCTCTCACCATTCCTCCTCTAAACTAAAAAGTCCTAAATGCTGCACGATTTTCCTCCTGGAGGAGCCCCCCCCCCCCATTCCCTGGATCATTGCACTGGCTCTTTTCTGGACCTTCTCCAGCTCTGCAATATCCTTTTCCAGATGAGGCGACCAGAATAACGGCATTACGATATGGACAGTTTTATTTCCAACGCCTTCCCTCACGATCACTGGCACGAAATCCACATTTCTTTGCCGCCGCCACATCCCAGCTCAGCCAGTTAGTCGCACTCCCTTCCCCTCCCTCGCAGGGTTGTTGTTGCGAGGATAAAATGGAAGGAACTTGCTGGCCACTTGGAGCCTCTCAGAGGATGAAACCGGAATCAAAGGCCAACAGTAAAAACGAAGGAGGAGAGAGGGGCTCAGAAAGGAGGCCACAAATTGCCCTTTCTCAGGTGGCTTCCTTCCACCAGAGTTCTGGTTTCCCCTTTTGTCCTGAGATAATCCGAACTGGATGGACCGGTCCTCCTGCTGCGGCAGCACCCGTGGGTGCCTCAGAAGAAGCTGCCGCCACCCGGTGGAGCCAATCGCTGGGCAAGGAGGAGGCCCACCCCACAGCCACAGCCCAGGGGATAAAAACCCAAGGGGCACATCTACCCACCAACAGGCACCTCCTGAGCATTGCGATGTGGCCAGTGGGGCGCACAGGCCTGTTGGCCGTCTTGCTGGCCGCAGCCATGGCGACGGAGACCAAAGAGGTCCTGGAATTCAAGCCTGAAATTGGGGTATCCAACGGAGGCCTCTGGGGCGCCTGGGCCTGGCAGGAGATGTGCCCGGAGGAGACCTACGCCACGGGATTCAGCCTCAAGGTAACACCCCCTCCCCACCCAAAATGAAAGCCCCACCCCTCCTTTGTGCCTGGTCTGGCTCTCCCAAACAGGGGGCCATCCCAGCTGAGCCCAGAGGTGCACGAAGGAGCAGGGGCGGACCTACATTGGGGGGCCCTGAAGCCGGAACTGCCATGGGGCCCCTTCACAACCAGCAACGAGGTCTGGGCCCCCACCGCCATCACAGCCTTCACAGCATCTGGGCTACTGACTCTCAGACTTGGAGATTGCTGAAATCTATGAACAAACAGTAATCAATTTGAGTCACGCAGCTCCAGTTGGGTCTACTAGACCCAATTTTTTAAAGCAATGTGAAATGAGGTCACTTCTGGGGCTCCTCTGGGATTGGGGCCCTGAAGATGAAGCTTCGTTAGTTTCATAGTAGATCCGCCCCTATGGAGGAGTGGAATTTGGGCAGTGCTCCTGAGCATGTACAAAGTGCCTTTCTTCCTGACAGCCCCCCGTGCTCCCCTAGTGACCAAACAGCAAAGATGGAATGAATTCATTTCCCCCCTCCACTTATTAACACTTTTATACAGCTTGATAAGGGGGGGGAGAACCCCCCTCCATTTCCAAGATGTTTTGTGATGATGCTCCTTGGAGAGGGAGTGATGGCACTCCCAGTGGGAAGCCAGCAAGCAGGATTCGCACACAAGACTCCCTCCCCTCCTTCAGCTTCCAGCTGCTGCTTCTTCTTTGGAGATTAGTGGAGTAAGATTGTCTTGCACATCAAAGGGTGGCTTCCAGCAACTGGTGTTCAGAGAGGCAGAGCATGACTGTCATGGCTAATTGCCATCGATACCCCCCTCTTCCTCTGTGAATTTGTCCCATCTAGGTTGGTGGCCCTCACTGTCTCCTGTGGCAGGGAGTTCCACAGTTTAACTGTGACGCCCTTCCTTTCACCTGCCCTACATCTCCCAACATTCATTATTTCCCTGGATGCCCTCGAGTTCCCCTGTGTCCTGAGAGAGGGAGGTGACTTTTCTCTAATGTTTTCTCCATGTCGAAATGATTTTATACATTGCTAATAATATAATAATAATTTATTACTTATACCCGGCCCATCTGTCTGGGTTTCCCCAGCCACTCTGGGCGGCTCCAAAGAGAATATTAGAAGCACGAGAAAACATCAATAACTTCCCTAAGCAGCACGTTTGTTATAGCACGTTGCGCTGCCTGCGTAATTCCAGAGTGGAGTCCCGAGATGCGCGGATGGCGCCGCGTCCGCCTCCTTCGGGCAACTCCGTCCTGCAGCCAAGCCGGTGCCAAACGTCTTGCTCTGCTTGCCTTTGGAGCCCATCAGGGAGGCTGGGAGGGGGGTCTCGTCGTCTGGGAAGCCCAGGACCTCCAGGCACACGGCCGAGACTTGCGCCCTGGCGAGGTCCGCGGTGCGCTCCCGTCTCTCCTCCGCCTTTTCTCTAAGTTGAAAAGCCCCGCACGCCGAAACCTTTCCCCCCATTGTGTGTGTGTTGCTTCATCTCCGGGACCTTTTTGGCCGACCGCCCTTCTCCCCCCCCCCCCGCCCCAGGTGGAAGCCTATCGGGGCCCGATGGACGACGACACGGCGCTGAACGGGATCCGGCTCTTCTGCACTCGGGGCGGCCGGGGCGACAAGCACGAAGCGCACACCGTGGAGTCCCAGAGCGGCCCGTGAGTGGCTCCCTCTCCCTCTGCCTGGCCCCTGCCTTAGGGCACTTTGCTGGGCTAGGGTCTGGGTTCGAATCCCCGCACTCGGTCTCGAAGCTCTCACTGGGCGACCGGGGGGCAGTCACTGCCTTCTCTCATCCTGGCCTACCTCGCAGGGTTGTGGGGGCGGTCCCTTGGTGAGCTTCGTGACCGAGTGGGGATTCGAACTCTGGCCTCTCCAAGATCCTAGTCCTCCTTTAATCCCTGCGACATGAAAGGGGGCGGAGTCTCCTTCCTTGGATGGCCACCGGCCGGAGATGCTTCAGCTGAGATGCCTGCATTGCCGAGGGTTGGGCTGGATGACCCCTTGGGATCCCTCCCAACTCCGCAATTCCATGATTGCGTGACTCCACCTGTCTGCATCTCCCATCCGCCCCAGAGAGCACAACCATTTGTGACCTCACGGCGTGCCTTGCAGGGGCTGGACTAGATGGCCCTCGAGGGCCCTTCCAACGCCGAGAGGGGATTCGAAGCCTGGTCTCCGCCAGGTCCTCGTCCGGCGCTCCAACCACTGCGCCGCACTGCCTGGCCTGACTCTCTCTCTCTCTCCCGCGCCCTTTTCTCCCCCCAGGTGGGGCCAGTGGTCGCCGCCCAGCTGGTGCCCCGAGGGCACCTACCTGACGAGGTTCTCGCTGCGGGTGGAGCAGACCCGGCGCGGGATCCACGACGACATGGGCGCCACCAACGCGCGCTTCGCCTGCTCCGGGGGCGCCCACCTGGAGGGGCGCGGCCTGAGCTGGGGGGAGTACGGCGAGTGGAGCCCGCCCTGCCGGAAGGGCCTGTGCGGCATCCAGACCAAGCAGGACCCCGTGCGCGGAGCCCTCAGGGACGACACCGCCCTCAACGACGTGCGCTTCCTCTGCTGCGGCCGCTGAGCAGGGGCCCCGCCGCCCCACACATCCAGGAGGGGCTGGGGCAAAAGACCCCGGGGGAGTCTTCAAGGGGGCTTTCTGGGGGGCAGGGGGTCGGGCTCGATGGCCCGGGGCTGCCTAATTTTTTTAGCTGTGGTTCCTGATTTGCAGGGAGTTGGAATGGATGACCTTTCAGTGGTCTTCTGTCCTGGATGCTTTAGTCGAGATTCCGGCATTGGAGGGGGCTGGACTAGATGACCCTGGGGGTCCCTTCCAACTCTACAAGCCTATGATACTTCCCTCTCCCGCACCTGTCCCGCCAGCTCTCCATCAGCAGCTGACAGCCCCCTCCTTCTGAACCCAGGCTTTGTCTCAGAATACATTAACAATAAAAATTGCCTCTGAGTACGTGCAAAGTGCTTGCTTGTTTGCTTTGACAGTCCACCTTCTTCTCTCTAAGGGGGCGCAAATGGTTCACTCTTCCTCACCATTCCTGCGAAGTAGGTTAGGCAGCGACCAACCCCTCAAGGTAACCCAGGGGGGTGGGATTTGTACCCTGGTCTCCCAGGTCATGGTCTGACCCTACCCACTACTCCACATGGCTCACTCATCTCCCGCCCCCTCCCCGGTTCACCAGGTATATGAGCAAAGGGCCTCTGAGCCTATGAGGAGTGCCTTTTGAAGGCACTGTCCATCCTTTGCCACCCCCTCCAGTCCACCCTGACCACTGCTCCTCTTCCTCCTCTGACGACCGCAGAACTTGGAGATGCCAAGCGATGCTCCAGCCCTTGTGGCTGAATGGAACCTCCCTTCTCAGAGGCACTCTATCCCCAAAGGCCACTTGCTGAGGATCTCATAAGTACGCAAGACGAGCCCCGCCGGATGAGGGCAAAGCGAGACCACCGAGTCCTCACGGGAGCCAGATACCCCCTTCGGACCTGGGACTCTAAATGGACTGCCTCTGCACCTGGAGGCTCCACAAGGACACCAGCAGAGTCTGCTGAGCCGCCCAGTCCGCCCTTGCCTTCCTCGTAGATCTGTCTAGGCCTCTTTCAAAGCCACCGCTCTTTCCTGTGGGAGGGAGTTCCGCAGTTTAACGAGGCACTGCAGCCCCAAAGTGTACGAGAATATTCTCCCCTTGCAGCCCCCCCCCCCCGCGCAGCAGATCCCCATCCCCATCCCTCTCTCCAGGGTCCCCCGCCCAGCCCCTCCACCCAAAATAGCCCCCCCCCCCCCGCACAGCAGCCCTGCAGAGCCGGACTCAACAACGGGGGGAGAGCTGGTTTATTCCAACTTTTGCAAACCGTAGAGATGAGAAGTGCATGGGGGTCTGTGGGGGGGGGCGCTTGTATGGAGTGTGCGCGTTGCGGGTGGGGGTCCAGCCCAGCCGGGTCCCTCAAAGGCCCCCGTCGCCCTACGAGAAAAGGAGAGAGAGAAATTGGTCAGTGAAGCGGCGGGCTCACAGGGGCCGTGGCTTGTAGCACCTGGACTTAGCGCCCGATCGGGGGGGGGGGCCAAGAGAGGGCGTGACCCCCGGGGTGAGCCTGCTTTGCCGGGCGGGGGGCACCGACTCTCCTTCCCGCCGCCCCCTCTCCCCACGCTCCCCCCATTTCTCAGGCCCCCTTACCGCCCGGTCCTCGTCTTTGCGGCAGTCTCCGCACACGGTGCCCACCAGCCCATTGACCACCTGAAGTCCGCACAGCGCCAGCTCCACCAGCCCCAGGCCCAGCAGGATGGCGAAGAGGACCACGTGCCACATCACCACGTTGGGGGGGTTCAGGCACTCCTCCCACAGCGTCCGGTTGCCCAGGTAGCTCTCACTGCGGGGGAGACAGGCGCCATCAGGGGGGGGGGCGCTGGAGGAGGTCCTTGGCAGGGGAACGCTGCTTATTTCATGGCATTGACCGCCCTCTTCTCCAAGGAGCTCAGGGAAGATGGCCAGCCTGGGTCTCTTCCAACTTCCTCGGAGGTTTTTAAGCAGAGGTTGGATGGTCCTCTGCCAGGGATGCTTCAGTTGTGGTTCCTGAATTGCAGGGGTTGGGCTGGATGACCCCAGGGTGCCCCTCCACAGCCCTGCCAGATATCCTAGGCTGAGAGGCGGTCATACCCACAGACAGGGCCAGACTGAGGTTTGAAGAGGCCCTCAGCTCCTGAAGGTCAAGGGACCCTTTCTATGTCCAGCTGTCCTTTGCCAACAAGAAATTGTCACTGCTTTTTGTGTTGAATATATGCTATAGGGCAATTTATAGACCTAATAGGTATTTAAAGCCATTTGCACATAACATAATATGTACCTATTTTATCAAAGTAATTGTTGAACTGAAATACAGTCGTACCTTGGGTTAAGTATTTAATTTGTTCTTAACCTGAGGTAACACTTTAGCTAATGGGGCCTCCCACTGCCGCCACACGATTTCTGTTCTCTTCCTGAAGCAAAGTTCTTAACCCGAGGTACTACTTCCGGGTTAGCGGAGTCTGTAACCTGAAGTGTACGTAACCTGAAGCGTATGTAACCCAAGGTGCCACTGTATTATTAAGAAGTATATTAATAGTGAAATACAATTAAGAAGAAGTATATTAATAGTGAAATACAATTGAGAAGAAGTATATTTTTGGGGGCGCCCAAGAGAGTGGGGCCCCAAGCTATAGCTTGTTTAGCTTATACGTAAATCCAGCATTGCCCGCAGAGCTTCCTGGCCACGTGCAGAGTTTTGAAGGCAGGTCTCTCCAAACCTGGATCTTTCCCACCCACGGCCAGGATCCGAGTGCAGGAGAGCTTCCTGCCCTCCTGAGGTTTCCAGCAACTGGGATTCAGAAGCATTTGTCTCCCAGGGGGTGGGGGCTGTCCCTCCCTCTCTACTGCAGCCCGCCCCCCCCCGCTCCTCACCTGAGGTCCTTGAAGGGCGACCCCCACGTCCCGTCCTTCACCTCGCACCAGGGTCCCTCGGCCAGGGCAGTGGACGACACCACCAGGCAGTAGAAGCCCCCCAGCCCCCCAAAGATGGAGCAGAAGACGGAGCGCAGCATCTGTGGGGGAGGAGAAGGTGAGGGGGGGCTGGTGCCGCCCAACACACGCCCCACTTGCTCAGCCCCTCTTCCGCTCTCAGGACTCCAACCCAGAGCCCTCTTGGCACAGACTCCATGGGAAGCCCCCCCCCCCTTCTCTCCCCTCGGTGGGACAAGGTGGGAGCTACCAGTCTCCCTCCCTAGAAACAGGACTCTGCACCCCCAAACCTCTACCAAACCCCCAGGCTCTGTTTGCGAAAACATCAAGGGGGACACGTGCGGAGGGTCTCCGTGTTGCTACTTCCAGGCCGGGCAATGCATATGCCTCTGTGCCTGGGCAGAGTGCCTTTGCCTCACTACTGGGCCGGGTGGGGAGAGGAACCCGAAAGTGTGTGTTTGTGTGGAACTGGAGGGGGGTCCTCCAGGGCAGACAAAACAAGCAACAGTTTGTGACCTGCTTGATTCCCCCTCCTTTGCCAGAGCTGAAAATAGGAATAAAGGGTTCAGGGTGCAAGGTGCCCATTTTCACAAAGGAGCAGCTCGTTGGTTCTAGGCCTGGATCAGATTACTAGGGTTTTTTTTAAAAGGGGGAATGTTTGGGACTGAGGGCCAGGAATGAAAACACCCTCCAGCCCCCAGCCCCAAAGAACAGGCCCAGCCTCAGCTGAGTTGCTGGCTTGTTCTCACTTACACACACACACACACACACAGAGAGAGAGAGAGAGAGAGAGAGAGAGAGAGAAGAGAAACATGCCCCTGTTTAGAATATGAGAACTGCAGAGGTGGAAGGGATCCCTTCCACACACACCCTGCCAACCTGGAGTCCTCCAGAGGTTTCCATAGAATCACAGGAATGTTGAGTTGGAAGGGACCCCCAGGGGTCATCCATCCCAACCTGCTTCAATGCAGGAATCTTTTGCTCAAACCCACGATCCTGTCTCATGCTCTACCGACTGAGTGATCACCAATTATTATTGGGGGGGGCACTACAGTTCCCACTAGCCCCTAGCAGGATGTGCTGGCTGTTTGGGAACTGTAGTTCCAGAGACCTGGCTGCCTCTAGCAGGCGCCTTGCAGGTGGCGGCTCAAGGGGCCGAGAGAGTGCTGGGCCCCCTGGCAGACGAGGCAGAGGAAGAGACGGGGAGGAGGGCCCAAGGAGCCGTACCTGGCACCTGTTCCCGCAGCATCCGTATCCGCAGCAGCCTTTCCCTCCGGCCCTCACGGCAGAGCACCCGGTGCAGAGGACCTGGGGAGGCGGAAAGGGAGAAGGGGGAGGTCAGAGAGTTGCTGGATCAAATGTTGGAAATGTAAAGAAACTGAAGGTACATTTTTTCATCTTTGGTGGACTTGCCCGAAGATTAAGGCATTCTGGGAAATGATCTATAATGAACTTAAAAAGGTATTTAAATATACTTTCCCCAAGAAACCAGAGGCCTTTCTCTTGGGTATAGTCGGCCAAGGGGTGTTAAAGACGGATATAACTTTCTTTATGTATGCTACAACAGCAGCTAGAATACTCATTGCGAAGTACTGGAAGACGCAAGAGCTACCCACACTGGAAGAATGGCAGATGAAGGTGATAGACTACATGGGCTTGGCAGAAATGACGAGCAGAATCCGAAACCAGGGAAGAGAAGCAGCGCAAGAAGAATGGAAAAAATTCAAGGACTATTTAAAGAAATATCACAAAGTTAACGAAAGTTAGAATGATGTTGGATTGGAAAGTAAATGGTTACTATTAGCAATGGTTAAGACAAGGAGAATAAGGAAGATTAGTTTAAATCTAAATTAAAATAAGGGAAGATTTGCTGAGTAATTGATAAGAATTTGGAATACAGAAAAGGGAGGCATGAGGAAGTCGGGGAAGAAAGGTATAAGAAATTAGGATATGAAATGGTACATGTTTTTTGTTTTGTTTATGTCTTTGTATGTTTATGTATGTTATGTTTATATGGAAAAAATTCTTGAATAAAAATATTATTAAAAAAAAAAAAAAGAGAGTTGCTGGATCAGCCCCAAGGAAGACCCCCCCCCCACTCCTGGATTTTCAGCCTCCTGTCCTCACAGCAGCCAAGTGCCCCAGAGAACCTAGGAAGACAGATAGACTGCCTCTGGCTCAGGAAGCTCCACAAGGACGTAAGAAGAAGCTGGATGCTGGATGAGGCCATCTTGTCCAGAATCCTGCTCCCGCCGTGGCTGAAAGGGGAAGCCCAGCAAACAGGAACTTGCCCAACCCTCTTTTCAAGAGATCCAAGTGGGTGGCGGCCACTCATTCCTGCGGCAGTGAGTTCCAGAGGTTAACTCCTCCACGGTGGCCCCTGGATTGGCCTGGCTGCCCACACCACTAAAAACAACGACAACAATCTGATGGTTTATATGCCCCCCCCCCTCTGGATGGGTTGCAGATTTGGGCGGCTTCCAACAGATATAAAAACAGAATGGAACGTCAGACATTAAAAACTTTCCTAAACAGGGCTGCCTTCTATTGTCTTCTAAAAGTCAGATACAGTGGTACCTCTGGTTGAGAACTGAATTCGTTCCGGAGGTCCGTTTTTAACCTGAAACTGTTCTTAACCTGAAGCACCACTTTAGCTAATGGGGCCTCCCGCTGCTGCTGCGCCGCCAGAGCACAATTTCTGTTCTCATCCTGAAGCAAAGTTCTTAACCCGAGGTACTATTTCTGGGTTAGCAGAGTCTGTAACCTGAAGCGTATGTAACCTGAAGTGTCTGTAACCCGAGGTACCACTGTAGTTGTTTATTTCCTTGACATCTGATGGGAGGGCGTTCCACAGGGCGGGTGCCACCACCGAGAAGGCCCTCTGCCTGGTTCCCTGTAACCTCACTTCTTGCCACTGCCCCCCCCGGCCCTCTCCACCTGATGCCACTGGGCTGGGCTTCTCGAACTCAGGACCTGCCTTTACCTGACCAGCTCTCAGGCTGCAGGATGCCAGAAGCACACATCTGTCATTTGACAGAAAAGGCAGGTGGATCTGAAGGTGCCCCACCCCGAAACATGGGCAGTGGCACACCCCCGGCAAGAGCGGTGACCCCCCCCATCAGGTCCCTCCAGCAAACCTTTGCCACTCCTGCCTTCTCCCCTGATGCGCCTCATTTCCCCTTTCGGGGAGCAGAGATCACCTTGTTTTATTGACCCCCACTCCATGCCAGCTGTCTCCCTTGCAGATAAGGCCCTGTTATCTCCCACAGAGTGTGCGTCAGGGGGAACTTTGCACAAAGTTCACCATGAGAGAAACTGAGGCTGCCTGTGGGAAGAAAGTGCTATTGTGGGGGGCCAGACCAGGTGATGGGGTTCCTCTGGGTTCTCCAATGGCACCCCCAGTCCCTTGGGGAATGTGCTTGGCACCCCATTGCCAGGAGACAGCCGGGGTCCTGCTGTGGGTCAGGGATGTCAACCTCCCCAGACCAGTCCCGGATTTACATATAAGCTAAACAAGCAATAGCTTAGGGCCCCATTTTCTTGGGGGCCCCCAAAAAAATTAAAGGAAAAAGAAACTGGATGTACATTTCCCAAATATAAGATAAAAAACAAATAAAATACAGTGGTACTTTGGGTTAAGAACTTAATTCGTTCTGGAGGTCTGTTCTTAACCTGAAATTGTTCTTAACCCGAAGCACCACTTTAGCTGATGGGGCCTCCTGCTGCCGCTGCGCCGCCAGAGCATAATTTCTGTTCTCATCCTGAAGCAAAGTTCTTAACCCGAGGTACTATTCCTGGGTTAGCGGAGTCTGTAACCTGAAGCGTCTGTGACCCGAGGTACCACTGTAAAACCTACATACAGCAGCAGTGTTTTAGATACCTAATTAGGTCTATAAATTGCCATATAGCATATATTCAACACAAAAAGCAGGGACAATTTGTTGTTGACAAAGGACAGCTGGACATATAAAGGGCCCCATTCCCTTCAGGAGCTGAGGGCCTCATCAAACCTCAATCCGGCCCTGCCAGAGTCGCTCTGCTCCTGAGCATCCAATGCAATCAGGCCATGCTGGGGGGAGGGGGACTGTGGTTGGTAGCGGAGATGTCCCTGGGCAGACAACTCGAGGAAGTGAGTCAGGCTGCACAAGGCAGGAGGAAGCAGTGTCTCTCTCACCACCGACATGTCCCCAAGCCATGAAGGGAGGCTCTTCCCGGCTGCAAGTCCTGAGAATCATAGGGATGGAGGGCACCCCTGGGGTCATCTAGACCAACCCCCTGCAATGCAGGAATCTCAGCTAATGAACCCCTGGCAGGCAGCCACCCAAGCACTGCTTAAACGCCTCCAGTGGAGGAGAAGCCACCCCCTCCCTTAGAATCACAGAACTGGCGAGTTGGAAGGGCCCCCCAAGGGTCATCTAGCCCCACCCACCAGCCCTGGGCACTCACCATCAGCCCCCCGCCGACGAGGCCCCCCATGAGCCACACTTGGGTGGTGATGTTCTGGGGGGTCCAGTCCCGCTGCATGTTGGGGAACATCAGGAGGATGTTGGCCACAACGCAGGCCAGGCCGGCGGTCACCAGGCTGAGGCCCACCAGGCGGGCGCACTTGCCGGTGCACATGGTGGGAGACGAGGCCCCAGGGGGAGACGGGTGCAGGTGCGGCCGGACGGTGGAAGCGGAGGAGGAGGCTGCTGCTGCTGCCGTGCGGAGGAGCCAGAGCAGGAAACTGTTTGCTCGCAGATAAGGAGGGCAAAGGGCTGGCCAGAGGAGAGGGAAAACATCTCCCAGCCTGGCATCCCTGCCTCCTCCCCCCCCCCCTTCTCTGCTGCACAGAAACTCTGCCTCCCTCCCTGGAGGGGTTCAAGCAGAGGTCGGGGGGCGCATCTGTCAGGGATTGCAGGGGGTTGGACTAGATGACCCTTGCGGTCCCTCCCAGCTCTGCAGTTCTAGAATTCTATTTATTTATTTATTGAATTCATATACTGCCCTGTTCCCGGAGGCCTCAAGCCAATTCACAAAACAAAATCAGAATATGAAACCACAAAATATATCATCAAAATAGAAACAACAACCCAATAACACCCCCCCAAAAAGTGCCACATTTTAAAAAGGCATAGGATGACAACCAGAGCAACCAATGTTTTTGTCTGGTGCCTCAAGGTGTATAATGAAGGCACTAGGCAGATTTCCTTGGGGAGAGCAGACGGGGAGCCACTGCAGAGAAGGCCCGTTTCTTTTTTGGAAGCCTATCTGCCCCCTGTACATATAGTCATATTCTGTAGTTGGAAGGAGCCCCCAAGAGTAATCTAGACTGCAGTGAAGGAATCACAGCTCAAAAATCCCCAGGAGACGGCCACCCAACCTCTGCTTGAAAACCTTTGGTGAAGGAGAGTCCACCACCTTACAAGGAATTGCAGAGTTGGAAGGGACCCCGGGAGTAATCTAGTCCAGCCCCCTGCAACGCAGGAATCTCAGCTTGAGCATCCCTGGCAGGTGGCCAGCCAACCTCTGCTTGAAAACCTCCAAGGAAGGGGAGTCTACAACCTCCACTGCCAAACGCCAAGCTGCTGGCAGGAGCCCAGAGAGAAGAAACGCCCTGATGCATCTGCAGCAGCTCAACCGAACGCCTTCCTCTGCCCCGGCTGCAACAAAACATGTCTCTCCTGCATCAGTCTCTGCAGCCACAGCAGGCGCTGCAACCTCCCCTTTGCTTGGCCTCACACCCAAAGGGATGCTCCTCCAGGGTCTCCCGAGGCTAAAAGGGGCTGAAATGGCAGAGGTGGAGGCAGGGGGCAAGGAGATGCTAAAAGAAGGTGGGGGGAGGAAATCCCAGGAGCGAGAGGGCAAGTGAGGTGGAAAGTGGGGGTCCCTGAAGTGGAGGGTCGCTGAAGGCAAAGAGCTGTGCACACTTCAGTTTATGATATGGAAAAATCAGTGCATGACCTCCTGTGGCCCAGCTGGACTGAGAGCTTGGACCACCCTGATACACATAGATGGATACAAAACGGCTACCTGTCTGGAAATAGATGGATACAGTGCTTTTTTTCTAGGGGGTACGCAGGGGTACACATACCCCTAAACATTTTGTGAATCTTTGTACTTTTGTCCACTTACTGTACTTATTTTCCCCAATTTGAACTATAAAATGGTGGTTTTCTTGAGTCGAAATGAGAGTACCCCTAAACATTTTTTATATAAAAAAGCACTGGATAGAGATCGATAGATAGACTGATAGATATGAGAGAGAGAAAGTGCTTTTTTTGTATTATGTTTTCCCCATTCTCACACATCTTCTTTCTGTGTTTATCAGCTGCCACCATTTGTAGTTGGCAGTAATGCCAATAAGTACCTCACCTTTAATTTACTTGTGACGTTGACTCTTTTTCTGGTTTTGCACTCCTTCTTTTCCAGGACCGAACCCAGAAACGAGTCTTTCAGAACTTGTCGCCTTTGCCGTGTTCTCTGCTAATTGTATGTTTATAGCTTGTTTTATATCTTACACCTCATATTATATCAAACTCCACAGGATACAAACTGCAATGCAATATAGTAGGGGAAAGAAGGGCAGGAACTAAAACCCCATTAAAAATCACTAGGAATATTTCCTGGGATGGATCTACCGCCTCCTCTCTTCAGTCCCAGAAAAGGCAGGAACCAGGAGCCTCCTCACTCATCCCTCAGCCGAGATCAAATATCTCAGATGGGGGAAGTTTGTTTTCTCCTGCTCAGGAGGGGAGAATGTGAACCAAAGGATTAGATTCCAAGCAAACACCAGGAGAATAAACATTAGGGTGGGAAGAAGGTGGTGGACTCTCCTTCCCTGGAGGTTTTTAAGCAGAGGTTGGATGGGCGTCCCTCGTGGATGCTTGAGTTGAGAATCCTGCATAGCAGGGGGTTGGACTAGATGACCCTCGGGAACCCCTTCTTCCAGCTCGACAGTTCTATGATTCCAGGATGGGGCTTCCTGCTTCTCGCAGGGCCTTTTCTCCTGCTTGCTGCTCCTCCAGTTTCTGGCTAAGGAAGGAAGCAGCTCAGAAACCTGCCAGCCAAGAGGCCACCCCGATGGAGGGAGGTGGGGGGTAGCTGCCCCTCCCACAAATAAATAATAATAATAATAATACTTACCCCAAACTACCCTGGCGTGCTCTGGTCCAGGGGGTCACGAAGAGTCGGACACGACTAAGCGACTAAACAACAACAACAACCCCAAACTACAAATCGTAGAAAGACTTTTCTGAGCACTTGGGGTCAAAAGAAAGTAATTTGAAGCAACTGTTGCTGACCCACGTCATTCCGAATCTGCTGGACAGAGCCAGAAAGAGGATGGGGACAGGTGGGAGACCTGCCCCCCAAAAAAACATAAATCCTGGTTACTCCCATGGCTCCCCTTCCCACGAATAAAGGAGCTCTGGGTGTGCTCAACACACGTGTCTCCTGCTCTGCAGAGGGAGAGCTGAGTGTGCCTGGCTTTGCCAGGGTTAAAAGGAGCTGAGCTGGATTCCTAGAGAGGAAAGGCAATGAAGGTGGGGGGGCAGTCCTCCAGATGAGAAGCCCCTCCTCCCTGCCACTGACGTCCCTTCCTGCAAGAGAGGGGGAGGGGGAGTTGCTGTCTTTCTGCTTTGCACCTCCTGCAACCTGGTGAGTCTCCCTTGTCTTCCGCCATGGGGTGCATTGGGGAGAACGGGGGGGATGCATCAGGGGGTCCTGTTCAGCTCATGCAGGCGGGGAGCCCCCAACCAGCCCCATCCACACCCCAAGACACAACCACCCAACTGGCTCTGCAAAGGAACTGACAGGCAATGCAGCTGCTTTAAAACAGGAATTGATGGTGTTCTCAAGGGCTGCTGTGGGGATTAAAGGACAACAGGGAGACCCCTGGATGCCCCCTTGAGCCCCTGGGAGAAAAGGGTGGGTGGAAATGCAATGAATGAAGAGAGGGATCTGGCTGTGGGATTTTGGAGCTGATTCTGATTCATCGTCAAGGTCAGGTCCACATACGTAGCGGGCATTGCAATAATCCTGGAGCATGGAGTGCCCTGTCCATGTCCTCTCTGTCTCAAAGGGCCTGGGGCTAGCAGCCTAGCCCAGCTGGAAATGGGGCGGTAGAGAAGGGGCAGCATCTGTGGTGGGGAAATGACGGGCTCCTTCTGGCTAGTTCCTCCACCTTTGTTCTCACATGTGGTTCCTAAAAGCCGGCAGTATGGGTCAGTGGCTGCCCCCTGGCAGCAGATTTGAATGGCTGGCTAAACCAGATGAGGGTGGCCAATGGGTCTTAAACCCTCAGTGAGTTAGGGACTCCCTCTGCATGCGAAGACAGGCTCTGGTGGATTGAGCGGATGAGACCCACAGTGGGTTCAACAGTGAAGAAGGGAATTTCTGCAGGTCTTGTCATCTGGTCAGTCCAGGACTTCCAGGCACACTGCCCAGGCTTGCGCCCCATGGCAGTCACTTTGGGGCTGCAAATGCAGCAAAATCTATGCGAGAGGCAGCAGTTGTGAGTCATTGGCACCATCTGAGCCTCCAGTGACCATGTTGGATCCAGGAGTATTCCCAACATTTTTGATCCGTGTGGGAGTTGTTGCTGCTGTTGCTGCTGCTCCTGCTGTTAATTACCTGCCCTTTCCCCTAAGTTCCCACGGTAGATGGCAGCAGTAAAGTACAATATTAAAGATGTTTAAAACAAGTACAAGCATAGAAAGATTTACTTGCTTTTTAGCGCTGCCCTTTGAACCCACCCAAATGAACTTTGGTCTTGCCCAGTTGACCCTTGGGGGGTTGGCCAGATAACCATCTGGGCCCTCAGAAAAAAGAAAAAGGTGCCCTACCCCAGTAATTTGCCTTGAGAAGCTTGGAGCAGAGAAGAAATGTGTCCTGAAGTGGGGGTGGGAGAGAGCAACTCTTGAGAACCCTGGAATTAGGACCCCCACTGTTAGCCTAGTGTGTACATTACATTTGGTATAACTGGCACACTTGTCAGTCACAGGACTGACTTCATTCCTTGTCTGCAAACACTGAAAGACAGGCTCAACCAGGCTGATTCATCTCACAGTTTGGCATGGTCACTTTCCTTCTAGGAGGGCTGGAGGCTTACCTTTTCTTAAAGAAAGCTGAAAATCTGGCCTGTGGTAGAGTCCAATCCTGCTTCCTAGCAGGACTCATCCACGCTTGCCCAGCAAACAAATTGGCTATGTCAGTTTAATAACGGAACAATGCATTTGCTTTGTAGATTTTGCTAGCACCTCTTTTCGGACACACAGAACTTGGCAAGAGGGGGGGGAAAGGATTCCTTCCGATCTCTTAGAGGCTTCCTGAGAGCACAGATGGATGAACAAGACTCAGCTGACCCTGAAGCAGGAAGAGGCCATGGCATTGACACTGGGAGCCGTGGGGGATTCTGGGAAAACTCCATACAGAAAATCCTGGGTGAGGAGGACACCCTTCGCTCAGATGTGCAGAGCCAGCAGTTCAGGCAGTTCTGCTCCCAGGAGGCCAAAGGACCTCGAGAGGTTTGCAGCCAACTCTACCGCTTTGACCGTCAATGGCTGAAGCCAGAAAGGCACACAAAAGCTGAGATGCTGGACCTGGTAATCTTGGAGCAGTTCCTGGCTGTCCTTCCAGCGGAGATGGAGAACTGGGTGAGGGAATGCGGAGCAGAGACCAGTTCCCAGGCCGTGGCCCTGGCCGAAGGTTTCCTCCTGAGTCAGGCGGAGGAGAGGAAGCAGGTGAGAGAGACTTTCCTCTGGATGCTCCCAAGGGGCTCCAAACAGGAGGGAGAACAAACCCAAATGCTCTACTAATGGCCCATTAGTGGAGCATTGTCGGATATTCTAAAATTGTTGCCTCTCATTCCTTTTCTATAATTCTATGAATTATTTTCGTTCTTTCAGGGAAAGGATCTGCTTGCAGCAATGGGCCCAGATTACTCTGAGGAAGAGAGGACTCCGCTGGACACAAAAGAGAGGTCACTGGGTAAGGAGGAAGGAGTCTTTTGTCCCTTTGATCCCATTCTGTTGGTTTTCAAACTAATCTTTTCATCTTTTTGTGGAAGACATTTGGGACCAAGAGCCTCAAAGAGGGGAAATGTATTTTTGCACTGCTGAAATAGGCAATGGGTACAAATGCTAAAATGCACTCAGCATGTGAAGCTTGTTATAAGTAGATTCATTTCAATCAGGGTTTAGGCCCGGTTTTGGCTCAGAAACTGATTTGGTTGCCCTATGTAATGACCTTTGCCGAGAGAGAGATGGGGAAAGATGCCCCTGTTGATTCTGCTGGACATCTCAGCGGCTTTTGATACCATCGATCACGCTCTCCTTCTGGAGCAGCTGGCTGAGTCCGGAGGAGGTGGCACAGCTTTGCAGTGGTTCTGGTCCTCCTTGGATGGTGGTTCCCAGAGGGTGATGCTTGGGGGTTGCTTTTTAGCCCCATGGAGCCTTAAGGGAGGAATTCCTCAGGCCTCTGTTTTATCCCATATGCTACTTAACATCTACATGAAACCGCTGAGTAGGAACATCCAGAGTTTGGGAGGACGTTGCCAGCAATATACTGATGACACACAATTCTGCTTCTCTGTTACATCCGCAGGTGAAGCAGCGGATGTAGAGGCTTCACCTCTGAGAGAGGCAGGCACTCCTGTCTCCCCACTTACCTTTGTCTCTTGCAGGTGACAGAATGATGCCAGCAAAACCTCCCACTCCATCTTTTCTTGATGGCGGAGGGGAAACAGCCACTGTGGAACCAGATCAGGTAGGGGGAAGGAGCCTTGTGGGGAAAGAGGCTGAGGGGTGGGGCAGCCAGGGCATCTCTGGGCGCAAATGAATCTCTCTCCTTTTCCTCTTTGCTTTTGCCAAAGCTGCCCTTAATGAACACTGAAAATGCCATTGGAGAAGGCTTATCTGCTGAGAGTAATGAACAGCCACCTCACCTTAACTCTCCTCCTGAATGTTGCTAGCGTTATTTATCAGTTGTTGCAATTCTGTTTCTAAGTTTATTGGTCAATGCTAAAACATAAGGAACTTTAAAAAAAAACCAGTGGTGAGAATTCACCTGCCCAGCCCCTCCAGTTGAGGGCTCCCCCCTCTTCTCCACCTCCCCAAGCCCCCATGCATCCTTTGAAGTTGGCTTTAGGGAATGAGGAGAGTTGTCTCTCTTCACCCTCCCAAAATACCACATAAGGAGAGGAGAGAGGGGAGCCTGCCATCTCACAAGCCAAAATGCTTGTGCAGACATACGGATTTGAAGAGCACCATGTGGAGTTTCACCCCTTTGTACAAAGATTAGTACCCAGTTTTAAAAATACAGAATAAAATCATTCCATTAAGATGCTTAGATATGCATCCATCATTAAAATGTGCAGTGAAACATTCCCCTGAAAACTACACAGCAACTAACAGACAGGAAACAACAGAACAATGTGTGCTAGATAATCTTTATGCTTTCTGAAAGGGAGACCTTTTCTTTCAGAGTCTAGTGTGCTTTGAGGATATAGCTGTGTGTTTCACGGAGGAGGAGTGGGCGTTGCTGGATCCTGACCAGAGAGCTCTGCATCAGGAAGTCATGGAGGAGAATCGTGCGATCATGACCTCTCTCGGTAAGGCTCCCTATTGGATCATAATATCTGTCCTGAAATTCTTTGCATTAATTTTTGTGACGAACCTCTCAGATTTTGATGGAGCTTAACAGCGCCACCTACAGCATCTGGGATTCTAACACACACACCCTCATCTTACCTTGAATAGAGGGCTGTCAACTGTGTTGTCTGTGAACATTTTTTTCTCTGGTTATGCCTTTTGATTAGGCTGTCAGTTTTTTGTTCTTGATTCTGTCAGATTCTGGTTGACCAAAATGATGACTGACATTAGAGATGGAACGGCTTCTATGATTGGGCCAAACAGAACCGCAGAAAGGGCTGGAACACAGCAGGAGGGGCCCCTTCTCAGGAGGAGTCCTTTTTCTGGGAAATAGATCTCTTGGCTGACTCCTCAGAGAATTCTGTGGGAACCCAGGCCAACTGGGCAAGGGGACTTCTTGAATTTAGCAGCAGCCCAGGCCGAGGTTTTGGTCGACCTGCAAAGGCCTGATCCAGCAGCTCCAGCACGTCTGGAAGGTCTGGAAAACCAGGAAAGGGGGGTAGGGGGACAACCCTTGCCTCCCCCCACCCTCTGAGAGGCCTCCATTTGCTCTTGAGTAGGTCACCTGGCTAGGACAGGCTCTGGGCCTTCCCACAGCCCCGTTCAGCCAGGGGCAGCAGTGGAGAGGGGGCCTTAGAAAAACACCCATGGTTCCAGTTCAAGCAGGGCTAGGAACCAGCACGATGGCCAGGGTGCCAGGGAGGATGAGAAGGAGAGCTGATCCCTCCCCTTCCCCCTCAGAGCGTTCCTCAACTTGGAGCAGCCTCTTGTCCCCTCACAGGGGAAGGGCTCAGAGGCAGGGGACCCAGCACAGGAGGCGCCGGGTTCTGCTGAGCAGGGGAGGAAGGGGCTCTGGCAGAAGGGCTTCCAGAAGAGCTGAGCCTTCCCTTTCCCCATGGGCAGCCAGCTCAGAGGATGCCTCAGGCTCTCACACCCCTTTCCTCAACATCCAGGCCTGCCCCCACCTCCTCAGACAGAGAGGATAGTGAGCTTTCTCCAGGTGAGGAGGAAGGGAAGGAGGACGGGGGGGAGCATTCCCCCAGACTCTTCATGAGCCTAGACATCAAGCAGCTCCAGGGAAAGACTGTGAGGACAGTCCATGTCCCTGAGCAGGCCCAGGCAGCAGGCAATGCCTCCATGGCCTTTCCCAAGCACAAGGCCTGCAAGAGGGTTTCCCCTTATCCAGAAGAGTTTAAGGAGACCATCTTGCAGAAATGGTGGATTCCTGGTGCTGCTAAGGCAGCAAGCTTCCCCATAAGGCAGCTAAATTCATTTGATAAGCCTGCAATGGGATTTCTTAGTGTTCCTCCCGTAGATGCCCCTATATGTTCCCTCGCTCATGGACCCGTGGTTTCCAGAGATGGGCAGGATCACCCCAGGAACCCTGAAGACAAAAGGGCTCAGGTTTTGTTGCTCAGGTCACATGAAGCTTGTGCACAAGCCATTGAGGTCTTGGCTGCAGCTTCTTTCATGGCCAGAGCGACCTACATCTGAGCCCAGGCCCTTCTGGCAGAGGTTGGACCAGGGTTCGTCCATATCCAGCAGGGAATTGCAAAGCAAGCTAGGCCTCTGCCCATGTGGCTGATGCCTCGTTGGATGCTTGTTCAATTCGCAGCAGGAGCCAGGGCAGAGGATGTGGCAGTGCACAGGCAGCTCTGGCTTAAACAGTGGCAGGTGGACACCAAAGCCAAGACCAGCCTGGCCAGCGACCCCTTCAAGGGGGGCCAGCTATTTGCAGAGGGGCCGGAAGATGCCCTGGTAGAGACCAGGGACAAGAAGAAGGCTCTGCCTCATAAGAAGACAGAGAGAAAGAGTCAGAAAGGAACTGATTCTTCCTTTCGTCTCCACAGGGACTCATTCAGTGCTAGAGACCTTAAGGCAACAAACCCTCCGGGGGAGGGGGGCAGAAGGAATGGATGTGCGCAGGGCCATCAGGGTTTACCTCAGGAACACAGAGGAGTAGCAGGGGCTCCGTTTGCTTCTTTCCAGTCTAGAACCAAGGGGCACAAGGTTCCCCCAGCATCACTGGCAGGCTGGATCCGGGGGTGGGGTGGGGTGCCCTTGGGAATCACTGCCCATTCCACCAGAAGCACAGTTACCTTGGCATCATTTGGGACGTGAGCTCCCCTGGGTGATATACAGGGCAGCCACTTGGTCCTCTCCCTCCACCTTCATGAAACAGTATAAGTTAGACACCTTCGTCTCAGCAGAGGCCTCCTTTGAGAGAAGAGTGCTTCAACAGGTGGTTAACAATGAGGAGGTAGGGCCCACAGTGGCTGCCACCTGATCTGGACACTGCTGAGATACTTCCCACATCATGGATCCCAGTTTTCCCCTACAGGAGAAGTGAACATTGATACTTACCATGATATGCTCCTTCTCTGTACGGAGAATTGGGATCCGGCCTTCTCGGGTACCTCTGTGTGCATGGGGGAGGCTATCAAACACTGGATTTCAGAGGGTTGCCTAGAGGGACATGGGACACCTTCCCCCAAGGTCCAGGGGCCTCTTCTGTCTTTCCATCCCAGCCTTCTTGCTCTTCAGCACATATCAGAGTTCCCCCTCCTTCACCTGTGCTAGTTACAGGGGCCAGTAGGAATTTTCATTCAGTGACGAGAGCGGCATGCCCCACTAAAATCACTGTTCTGTTCCTATTCTTCAGTTGTTATGTTGTGACTATACAGCTACTTGCTTAAACATGAGTTGAACTGGAGATAGGATGTATTCCTCAAAGCTTTAACTTATTTTCAATGGTGAGATGGGCAGAGACCAATTCTCCCTACAGAGAAGGAATTTATCTTGTTAAGTACCAACGTTCGCTTCTCTCTTCATTGCAGGTGATGAATTGGAAATGAAGAAAATGGGAGACCACGACAAAGTCAAAACAGAGGAGAAGCCACATCAATATTCGGAATGCAGAGAGAGCTTGAGCCAGAGCTCCAGTTCCACTTCCTATCAAAGAAATTACACTGGAAAGAAACGCTATCAGTGCTTTGAATGCGGAAAGAGTTTCGCTTGGCACGACTCTCTCAATTTCCATCAAAGAATTCATACAGGCAAGAAACCATATCAGTGCTTGGAATGTGGAAAGATCTTCAGTTACAAAAACAATCTCGTTTCCCATCAAAGAATTCATACAGGGGAGAAGCCATATCAGTGCTTGGAATGTGGGAAGAGTTTCAGTTACAGAGCCAGTCTCACTTCCCATCAAAGAATTCATACAGGGGAGAAACCATACAATTGCTTGGCATGTGGGAAGACCTTCCGTCATAGCTGTCATCTCAAGTCCCATCTCAGAATTCATACAGGCGAGAAACCCTATCAGTGCATGAAATGTGGAAAGAGCTTCAGTAAGAGTTCTGTGCTCACTTCCCATCAAAGAATTCATACAGGGGAGAAACCATATCAGTGCTTGGAATGTGGAAAGATCTTCAGTTATAAGAACAATCTTACTTCCCATCAACGAATTCATACAGGGGAGAAGCCATATCAGTGCTTGGAATGTGGAGAGAATTTCAGTTACAGAGCCAGTCTCACTTTCCATCAAAGAATTCATACAGGGGAGAAACCATATGAGTGCTTGGAATGTGGGAAGAGCTTCCGACACAGCTGCCATCTCAAGTCCCATCTTAGAATTCATACAGGGGAGAAACCATATGAGTGCATGGAATGTGGAAAGAGCTTCAGTCAGAGGTCCAACCTCACTTCCCATCAAAGAATTCATACAGGGGAGAAACCATTTCAGTGTCTGGAATGTGGAAAGAGCTTCAGTCAGAGTTCTGCTCTCACTTCCCATCAACGAATTCATACAGGGGAGAAGCCATATCAGTGCTTGGAATGTGGGAAGAGCTTCAGTCAGAAGGGCAATCTCACTTTCCATCAAAAAATCCACAGTGAGGAGAATGGGAGAATCTAGTCCAACCTACTGCAGTGCAGAAATCTCAACTGAAACATGCATGACATATGGCCACCGAGCCCCTGCTTGAGATCTTCCAAGGAAGGAGAGTCTACCACCTTCCAAGGGACTTGCTTCCACTGTTGTACAGCTGTGAACATTAGTTCTTCCTCCTGGTGTTCAGTTGGAATCAACTTTCTTGTAACTTGGAGCCATTGGTTCAGGGCCTCCTCTACAGGCCAGGAAGAAACAAGCTTGTTCCATCCCCCATGGGACAGCCTTTAGATATTTAGAGGTCACTATCCTATCTCCTCTAAATCTACAATTTTGCGGACTAAACACCCCCAGTTTCCTCAGCTGTTCCTCCTAAGTCTTGATTTCCAGACCCTTGATCATTTCGGTCACCTGCCTCTGCACACATTCCAACTTGTCAATATCCTTCTTGAATTGGGGTGCCAAGAACTGGACACAAGACTCCAGGTGTGCTCTGACCAAGGTAGAATAGAGCAGTGGTATGACTTCCCTTTATCTGGACCATCTGGAGAGTCATTTGCCCCTCTAAGATTACTTTGCAGCCTTGAGATTCCTTTTGCCCTACTCACAGCCACAGTTTGCTTGGCCCCTCACCCAGCTCAGTTGTGCCAGAGAGGAAACTGAGGCACATTTTGCCCATTCCTTTTAATTATTCCACGTTGCCCCCTCTCTCCTGTGCTTCCACCTCCCGTCACTTGCACCGCCGCCACTGCCTGGATTTGCCTCTTCTCCTTGCACCAGCTCCAGACTGCCTCCAGGGGGTCAGCGTTCCTAGTGAGCGGCAGGGGCTACAGCAGAGGGGAGGGGTCTGCTGGTGGTTTCTAGCCAAGGACGCCTTGTATAGCGGCAGGGGCTACAGCAGAGGGGAGGGGTCTGCTGGTGGTTTCTAGCCAAGGACGCCTTGTATATGGGGTGGAAGATGAAGGCGTTGGGAGCTCCAGATGGGGAGAGGGGGGCAGGTGGGTCAGTGGGAGAACTCCTCCTAATATTCCTCCTCCCCCTTGAAATCTGTGTGTCTTGAGCCAGCATGATTACTTGTTAATACAGTGGTACCTTGGTTCTCAAGCACCTTGGTACTCAAACAGCTTGGAACCCAAACACTGCAAACCCGGAAGTAAGTGTTCTGGTTTGCAAACTGTTTTCGTAAGCCGAACGTGCTCCGTTTTGAGTGCCACACTCTCTTTTTGAGTGTTACGCTGAGGTCTGTCTGTTTTTGCTATTTATTTTGCGTTTTTGTTTCTGCTTCATTTTTGTTTGGTTTTTGTAACTGTGTGGAACCCAGTTCAGCTACTGATTGACTGATTGTGTGACTGCAGTACATTGTTTATTGCTTTCATTTTATGGATCAATGGTCTCGGTAGATAGCAAAATTCATGTTAAATTGCTGTTAAATGTCTGGAACGGAATACAGTGGTACCTCGGGTTACATACGCTTCAGGTTACAGACTCCACTAACCAAGAAATAATACCCAGAAATATTACCTCGGGTTAAGAACTTTGCTTCAGGATGAGAACAGAAATCGTGCAGCAGCAGCGCGGCAGCAGCAGGACGCCCCATTAGCTAAAGTGGTACTTCAGGTTAAGAACGGACCTGCGGAACAAATTAAGTACTTAACCTGAGATACCACTGTAATCCATTTTGCATTGCTTTCTATGGGAAAGTGCGCCTTGGTTTTGGAAGGCTTTGGTTTTGGAACGGACTTCCAGAACGGATTAATTTTGAGAACCAAGGTACCACTGTACTAATATTAGCACTAAGAATGAAAAGTTTCAAAGGCTTCTAATCAACACGCCATGCTGATTGTAAATAATGTGCTAACAGAAAAATGTAATATAACAAAGGGGACAAGAAAGAGTTGCCCCTTGTCACAATTATTGTTTATACTAGTATTAGAGGTTTTGGCTAGCAGAATCAGATTGGATGTCAAGATTGAAGGGATAACAGTGGGACACAGAACATATAAACTTAAGGCATTTGCTGATGATGTGGTGATATTGGTAGAGGAGCCTCTGGTTAGGGTTCCAATGGCTCTGGAACAGATTCATAAATTTGGAGAGGTAGCAGGCTTTAAACTTAATCGGTTAAAAACATAAATATGAGAAACGACTGGGTAAGTTACAAAGAACTATTAAAAGAGGTAGATCAAGGCTTAAAATTAAGGAGTTATGAAGAATAACCAATTGGCTGCAATATCACCAGCTTAATGAAGCATTTAAATTGGACAAAAAGAAAGATTTTTCACATAAAACCTCCCAATTTGAAAGAGTTGCTGGAAAATAAAAACTAAATGTATAATTTTTTATCGGATTGGTAAACAAAAGATGGAACAGTTCAAAGCAGTAGTGATACACTGGGCAAGGGATTTTGGTTATAATATTGAGTTAGCAGCATGGGAGAAATTATTGATTACCGATCTGAAATTTACAGTATGTTATACTTTGAAAAAAACCTATATGAAAATGATGTCCCAATGGTACTTAATTAGCTAAAATGTATAAATCAAATTCTAATGTGCTGGAAATGTAAAGAGAAAGAGTGCATCTTTTATCATATGTGGCAGTTGTGTAAAAAAAGCTTTATGAGAAATGATATATAATGAGTGGGGAAAAATGGTGAAAAAAATGTTTACTAAGCAACCAGAAGCTTTTCTTTTAGGAATTTTAGGTGCAGAGATCCTGAAGGACCAGAAGAAATTGTTCATGTATGCAACCACAGTTGCCCGTACGTTGCTGGCCCAGGGATGGCAAGAAAATACCGTTCCAAACAAGGAAGAGCGGCTATTAAAATTAATGAACTATGCTGGATTGGCAAAACTTACAGGAAGAATCAGGAGGCAGAAAGAATCAAATTTTAATAAAGAATGGGGGAAGTATATAATGTATTTGAAAAATTACTGTAAACAATTACATTCATTAGTAGGTTTGACAGAAAACTTGTAAAAATCTGAACCATGGATTGATTAAGGATTTACAATAATTGGAGTTGGTGATAAGATGCAGAATGAAAATGAAAATATAAGGATCCACAAGGGGGGGGGGAGTTAAATAGGATATGATGTCTGAATTTTGTTTTGTTTTTGTTGTAATGGTTTGTAAAATGGAAAATGCAAAAATAAAAGTGAAAAGCTTCAAAGGCTTCCTATCTGGACCTTTTTTGTGTTACAGCTCAGTCGGAGAGCACACAACTCTCAATCTCGGGGTCATGGGTTTGAGCCCCACGTTGGGGAGAAGATTCCTGCATTGCAGGGGGTTGGACTAGATGACCCTCGTGGTCCCTCCCAACTCTACGATTCCATGATCCTTTGAGTCTAGGAATCAGTGCTAGGCTGCTACGCTTGCTGCGTATTGAGAAGAGGGTCCATGGAGCTTTTGATGCACAGATGCCTGGGGGAAAAGGCTGTGGATTTGGGGGGTGGGGGGTTGCAGAAACAGGGGGTGCAGTCTTTGGAAAGGGGGAAGAGGAACCACAGTTGGAAGGGACCCCAAGGGTCATCTAGCCCAATGCCTGGCAATGCAGGAAGGGTGTGTGTGCCATAAAGATGGAGGCAGAAAGACAAAGGTGGTTGGGAAGCCTTTCCCATGATGGAGAAAAACAGACCAGGCTGGGGGTCAGCTGGACACTGGTCAGAAGTCAACAGGTCATCCCCTCAGGGATGTCATAAGACAGTGCTGGCCAAACTTGGCCCTCCAGCTGTCTTGGGAATACAACTCCCATCATCCCTAGCTAACAGGACCAGTGGTCAGGGATGATGGGAATTGTAGTCCCCAAACAGCTGGAGGGCCAAGTTTGGCCATCACTGCCATAAGAGTCCTCTATATTCTGTGGGTGGGGGGCATCCAAAGTTGGCTGTTTGGGGCAGATTAGAGGGTTTCTGAGAGTGGGGGAGGTCACCCTATAATGATCCATGACAGGGGTCAGCAAACTTTTTCAGCAGGGGGCCGGTCCAGTGTCCCTTAGACCTTGTGGGGGGCTGGACTATATTGGGGAGGGGGACAATGAACAAATTCCTATGCCCCACAAATAACCCAGAGATGCATTTTAAATGAAAGGATACATTCTACTCATGTAAAAACACGCTGATTCCCGGACCGTCCGCGGGCCGGATTGAGAAGGCGATTGGGCCAGATCTGGCCCCCGGGCCTTAGGTTGCCTACCCATGGTCTATGATTAAGCCTTTCTGCGAATTTTTCTGTGGCCAGATGCTCATTTCTTGGCAGAGGGTAATGTTACGACTCTCAGGATGCCAGAAACTCAGAAATCCTGGGACCAATAGGTACTAGAATTTAGTTAAGGTTTGGGGCATCAGAGTCATGAGTCTCTATGACAGAACCAAGTAAGATGTTCCCAAACCATTTGAAATTAGCGTGATCAGGGCTGATTAAGGCAGGTTGGTGCTAATAAACATGGACTCATTTCCTTTCAGGTATTAAGCACCAGGTAAGGCTGCCACGCATCCGGGATTTCCCGGACATATCCAGGATTCGTCCGATGCTAAGAGTGTCTGAGGAGAATTTTTGGCAAGTGTGGAAATGTCCAGGAAAACATGGCAACCCATTCCAGAAGTGCTGATTTTTCATTTTTTTAAAAAAGCTGAAAAACATCAAATTTCTTGGCAATTGTGCAAAAAAAAAAAAAGTTCAACAACAGCAAAGACAACAAAGAAAGACAAACAACTAAACAACTTTGACCCTAAAAAATGCTCAACTCTTGTGTCGGGATTTTCACTTTTTGAAATATGGCAGCCCTGGCACCAGGCAAAAACATTCCTCATATGCAGCCCTTTGGCCATTAAATAATCTTTAAAGGGGGGGAGGGGTGACAATTGTTATTAGGATTGTTTTTATTCTTACGCTGTCAATCACTATGCTTTTTATGTTTTCATTGTCATGCCCTGTAAAATATGTTATTAATGTGACACACTGCCCTTTTGATAATGGGTGGTGTATGTCAAATAAGTAATAGTAACAAAAATGCCCCTGGAGTTCATTGCTTCTTCTTTTATCAGCTTCCCCTTTATCTATTCCACACATATATTTTTTTACCTTTACCTTTATCTTTTTTTACCTTTACCTTTATTCCATACATCCATCCTTTTATATGTGTTGCAGTTTCTCTTCAGTTCTCTTCATATTCCACCTTTAACACACAGAGAAAGACGCGCTCAGCACCCGGCCCTCGTGGCCCCTTCCAGAAGAGAGTTGGGGGGAGAAGGGAAGCCTCCGGAGACGGGGCTTGGCGTGGGCAAAAACCCCAATTTAAAAATGTCCCTTCAAGTTAACTGAAATGAACACTGTTGCTGAGCAAGGGGGGGAGGACGCCTGAGATTTGGCTGAGGTAAAAAGTGGAGGAGAGAGAGAGGAAGGAAGGAAGGAAGGAAGGAAGGAAGGAAGGAAGGAAGGAGAGAAAGAGAGAAAGAGAGAGAGAGAGAGAGAGAGAGAGAAAGAAAGAAAGAAAGAAAGAAAGAAAGAAAGAAAGAAGGGGAGACGCCTGACATTTGGCAGGAAAGGAGAAGCCGAGGTTAGGAAGGCCCAACAGAGACTCCATTTCCTCAGGGTCTTGCAAAAGAACAATGTTAAAAGAACAATTGATGACCTCCTTCTACCAGTCCAGTGTGGTACGTTGGCTTGACAGCCACGGACAGAAAATCTCTAGAGAGGGTGCTGAACACAGCATGTTATGTATTGAAGTTCTCACCCTGGCCACCAGGAGTATTGTGTATGTAGTTTTCACTCAGGTCCACGTCAGTTATTTTAGGCGGGAAACCCTGGGTTGTTGTTGCTAAAATGTTGACAGCCGGCTGCCTATAAAAGCAGGCCGGCTGAGCTGTTGGCTGTTCAGTTCTGTCCAGCTTACAAATAAAGAGCTGCTTTGAAGAATCGCTGTGTCGTCTGCTATGTCTACCCACAATTCAACACAGCACCTGAGATGATGGGCTGCCCCTGAGCCCCCAGATGTTGCCTTAGGAGAGTGAGAACAATTCTCAGGCCAGCACCTCTTTAATCTTCCACCCTCGGGCAGGAGATATAGAAGTATAATCAGACACAGAAGTATAATCAGTATAATTTACCAACAGGCTAAAAAACAGTTTCTATCCATGGGCTGTTAAGCTGCTGAAGGGAAAAGAATATAGTGCGACTGACTTTCAGGGTTGGTGTGTTGTGCGAAAAGCACGGAGTGCAATGAGATTGAGTGTTTGGAGGCGGGAGGGAGGCTCGGTTAATTTCATTGTACACAGGTACATTGACAATAAAGGCATTATTATTATTATTATTATTATTATTAAAAAGTGGAGGAAAGAAAGAAGGGGGGGTAGAGGGAGACGCCTGAGATTTGGTAGGAAAGGAGAGGCTGAGGTAAAAAGTGGAGGAGAGAGAGAGAGAGAGGAAGGAAAGAAGAAAGGGAGAGAGAGCGAGAGATGCCTGAGATTTGGCGGGAAGGGAGAAGCTGAGGTAAAAAGTGGAGAAGCTGAGGAGAAAGAGAGCGGGAAATATAACTATAAACGGAGCATATAAACAAGGGCGAAGGCTGAGGTGGGGGAGAAAGAAGAAGAGGGAGGAGGGAGCCCAGAGATGAGTCTGAGGGAAAAGGGGCTGAAATGGCGGAGTCTGAGGGGAAGAGAAGCGCCTGAGGAAGAGAAGAAATGGCGGCGCGGGGGGGGGGGAGGCTGGAAGAAAGGGAAAAGAGAAAGAAATCCCCGGAGCGAGAGGGCGAGGGAGGTGGAAAGTGGAGGCCGCAGAAGGCAAAGCTCAGAGGCGCCTCTTGTCCTCACGGAAAAAGGTGTTGGCCATGAAACAGGCTCTTGGCATCCCAGATTACTACTTCCTTTTAAATCTGAGGTGTCCCTTGATAGTTTTGCGCTTTCTCTCTGTAAGCAATTCATACTCCCTCGTTGCGTCTTTGATTATATGTACTGCATACCCAATTAAATCTATTCTCCGTGTACATTAGATAGTCTTAGCTCTACTGCGGCCCACACTTCAATTTACCTCAGGTTAAACGGCAGCTTCTGTGTCCAAGGGCTCCTGTGCCCCGCATGGAGCGCCCTGGGGTGGAGGGGGCCTTGGGTATGATGCTTCCCCATCCTCACCCCTTCTTGTGGGGCATCAGGGGCAACTGCCAGGTGACGATGCTGGCCCAGGTGGGCCATTGGCCTGCTCAGGGAGGTTTTTACTGTTTGATGTTTTATTGTGTTTTTAATATTTTGCTGGAAGCCACCCAGAGTGGCTGGGGGAACCCAGCCAGATGGGTGGGGTATAATTATTATTATTATTATTATTATTATTATTATTATTATCCAGCAGCCCGGCTCTCCCGAGGCTTTAGGTCTGGCTAAGATTCCTGTCCTCAAGGTTCTGCAGAGGGTTGGTTTCAGTAAAAACAGTCCTTCTTCCAGACTGGGGCACAGGAGGGGGGCAACTACCCCACCCTCAGTCAAGTAGGTAAATAAAAGCACTGAGCTAAAAGTAGAAATTGTAGAAAGATTTCGAAATATTTTTCTGAGCACTTGGGGTCAAACAAAAGGAATTTAAAACAATGGTTGCTGTCACATTTCATTTTGAATCTGCTAGACAGAGCTAGAGAGAGGACTTCAGAGCATGGGAAGTCGCCCAAAGATAGATAATTCAGCATTGAATATTTGGCTTTTTTGATTGCATCATCATTTGGGGTGTTTTAATGTCTTTATTGGACTGTTAAAATGGAAAATGTAATAAATATTATTTTTTAAAAAAACAGAGAGAGGATGGGGACAGGTGGGTGTCCTGCCCCCCCCCCCCCGGAAACCATAAATCCTGGCTACTCCCATGGCTCCCCCCCCCCAAATGAAGCAGCTCTGGGTGCTCAGCACACGTGTCTCCTGCTCTGCAGAGGGAGAGCTGAGTGTGCCTGGCTTTGCCAGGGTTAAAAAGAGCTGAGCTGGATTCCTAGAGAGGAAAGGCAATGAAGTGGGGGGGGCAGTCCCTGCCACTGAGGAGAGGGGGAGGGGGAGTTGGTGTCTTTCTGCTTTGCACCTCCTGCAACCGGGTGAGTCTCCCTTGTCTTCTGCCATGGGGTGCATTGGGGAGAACGGGGGGGGGGTCCTCAGGGCTTCAGGGGGGATGCATCAGGGGGTCCTGTTCAGTTCATGCAGGCGGGGAACCCCCAACCAGCCCCATCCACACCCCAAGACACAACCACCCAACTGGCTCTGCAAAGGAACTGACAGGCAATGCAGCTGCTTTAAAACAGGAATTGATGGTGTTCTCAAGGGCTGCTGTGGGGATTAAAGGACAATAGGGAGACCCCTGGATGCCCCCTTGAGCCCCTGGGAGAAAAGGGTGGGTGGAAATGCAATGAATGAAGAGAGGGATCAGGCTGTGGGATTTTGGAGCTGATTCTGATTCATCGTCAAGGTCAGGTCCACATACGTAGCGGGCATTGCAATAATCCTGGAGCATGGAGTGCCCTGTCCATGTCCTCTCTGTCTCAAAGGGACTGGGGCTAGCAGCCTAGCCCAGCTGGAAATGGGGCGGTAGAGAAGGGGCAGCATCTGTGGTGGGGAAATGACGGGCTCTTTCTGGTTAGTTCCTCCACCTTTGTTCTCACATTTGGTTCCTAAAAGCTGTCAGCATTTGACAGTGGCCGCACCCCAAGAATGGCTTTCTCTAGCCAGCTACACCAGGTGATGATAGCCCTAGGTGAGTTCTGTTGCATGTGAAGATTGCCTCTAGTGGATTGAGTGAATGAGACCCATCCGTGGCTTCAACAGTTAAGAAGGCAATTTCTTCAGATACTGTAGAGGGAGATGAGCAGCAGATTGGGCTCATCCATTGGGCAAGGTAGCCTGTCAAAGGAAAACTCTGAATCCAAACCTCTGTTGCCTTGAGGGACATTTTCTGGAGAGGAAAAGGCTAAGGAGTAAACCCTACAAAAATCTGGAGTGGATCTGGCCCTCTGAAGAAAGAAAAAGGGACCCCACCCCCGTAATCTGCCTTGAGAACATTGGAGCTTCCAGGTGCTAGAAAACGGGACTAGCATCCATATTAAACTTGGTACAAATGACTTACTTATATTCCCTGTTCTGAATTCATTCCTTGACTGAAAGGCAGGAGCCACCAGGCTGATTCATGTCACAGAAACCCCTTCAGTTGCCTCCACTTTTGGCCTGGGCACTTTCCTTCTAAGAGGGCAAGAGGCTTACTCCTCTTTTTTTTTTCTTAGAGAAAGCTCTGTGGTGCAGTCCAATCCTGGTTCCTACCAAGACTCACATACGTTTACTCAGAAAACCTTTTTCTTCTCCTGATAGTGTGTCAGATTTATGGGGGGGGGGGGCAGAATGCATTTGCTTTAGGATTTCCTAGTACCTCTTTTCAGACACACAGAACATGGCAGAAGAAGAAAAAGGGGACCCCTCCCAATCTCTTGGAGGCTTCCTGAGAGCACAGATGGATGAGCAAGGCTCAGCTGACCCTGAAGCAGGAAGAGGCCAGGCCATGGAAACTGTGAGCAGTGGGGGATTCTGGGAATACCCTGAGTATAAGATCCTGGGAGAGGAGGACACCCTTCACTCAGAGGTGCAGAGCCAGCAGTTGAGGCAGTTCTGCTCCCAGGAGGCCAAAGGACCCCGAGAGGTTTGCCGCCGGTTCCTCCACCTTGACTGTCAGTGGCTGAAGCCAGAAAGGCACACGAAAGCTGAGATGCTGGACCTGGTGATCTTGGAGCAGTTCCTGGCTGTCCTTCCAGCGGAGATGGAGAGCTGGGTGAGGGAATGCGGAGCAGAGACCAGTTCCCAGGCAGTGGCCCTGGCCGAAGGTTTCCTCCTGAGTCAGGCGGAGGAGAGGAAGCAGGTGAGAGAGACTTTCCTCTGTACTCTCAAGGGGCTCCAAACAGGAGGGAGAACAAACCCAAATGCTCTACTAACGGCCCCTCTTTTTTGGAAAGCATCCAGATAATGATATGAGCTACTTCTAAAGTTTTTGCCTCTGTCATTCCTTTTCTATGACTCTAACACTTCTCCCCATTCTCTGTTTGGAATCATTTTTGTTCTTTAAGGGAAAGAATCTGCTTTCAGGAATGGGCCCAGATTACCCTGAAGAAGAAAGGACTCCATTCAGCGCCAGAGAGAGGCCATTGGGTAAGGAGGAAGGAGTCCTTTGTCCGTTTGGTCCCATTGTGTTGGTTTTCAAATTAATCCATGGTTTCTTTTCATCTTTTTGTGGAAGACATTTGGGACCAAGAGCCCCAAGGAGGGGAGATGCATTTTTGCACTGCTGAAATAGGCAATGGGTACAAATGCTAAAATGCACTCAGCATGTGAGGCTTGTTATGAGTAGATTCATTTCAATCAGGGTTTAGGCCCGGTTTTGGCACAGAACTGATTTGGTTGCCCTGTGTGATGACCTTTGCCAAGAGGGAGATGGGGAAAGATGCCCCTGTTGATTCTGCTCGACCTCCTGTCTCCCCACTTCCCTTTATCTCTTGCAGGTGACAGAATGATGCCAGCAAAACCTCCCAATCCATCTTTTCTTGGTGGCGGAGGGGAAACAGTGGCTGTGGAACCAGATCAGGTAGGGAGAAGGAGCCTTGTGGGGAAAGAGGCGGAGGGGCGGGGCAGCCAGGGCATCTCTGGGTGCAAATGAATCTCTTCCTCTTTGCTTCTGTCAGATCTGCCCTTAAGGAAGGCTGAAAATCCCATTCCATCATGTTTATCTGCTGAGAGTAATGAACAGCCACCTCACCTTAACTCTCCTCCTGAATGTTGCTAGCGTTATTTATCAGTTGTTGCAGTTCTATTTCTATGTCAATGCTAAAACAGGCTTTAGGGACGCGGGTGGCGCTGTGGGTTAAACCACAGAGCCTAGGACTTGCCGATCAGAAGATCGGTGGTTCAAATCCCCGTGACGGGGTGAGCTCCCGTTGCTCGGTCCCTGCTCCTGCCCACCTAGCAGTTCGAAAGCACGTCAAAGTGCAAGTAGATGAATAGGTACCGCTCCGGCGGGAAGGTAAACGGTGTTTCCGTGTGCTGCTCTGGTTTGCCAGAAGCGGCTTAGTCATGCTGGCCACATGACCTGGAAGCTGTACACCGGCTCCCTTGGCCAGTAAAGCGAGATGAGCGCCGCAACGCCAGATTCGGCCATGACTGGACCTAACGGTCAGGGGTCCCTTTACCTTTTAAAATAGGCTTTAAATCAGCTAAGAAACTTTAAAAACTAGTGGTGAGAATTCGCCTGCCCAGCCCCTCCAGTTGAGGGCTCCCCCCTCTTCTCCACCTCCCCAAGCCCCCGTGCAACAGAACAAGGTGTGCTAGATAATCTTTATGCTTTCTGAAAGGAAGACCTTTTCTTTCAGAGCCTAGTGCGCTTTGAGGATATAGCTGTGTGTTTCACGGAGGAGGAGTGGGCGTTGCTGGATCCTGACCAGAGAGCTCTGCATCAGGAAGTCATGGAGGAGAATCGTGCGATCATGGCCTCTCTCGGTAAGGCTCCCTGTTGGATCATAATATCTATTTGAAATTCTTTACATTAATCTGTGTGCCGAATCTCCCAGATTCTGATGGAGTTTAACAACGCCACCTACAGCCTCTGGGATTCTAACACCCCCACAGCTCACATTGAATCAGGTGCTCTGCCTTGCGCCTGCGATTGCACATTGCGGGGCGTGCTGATGTGTCATATGGGGCCACCACAGAAGTTTGGAGGGGCCCAGACCCTTCACTGAAAATTGGGGGAAGTCTTTACCACCATGGCCCCACATAGATGGCACACCAGCCTTGAATGGAGGGCTATCTACTGTTTTGTCTGCAGACATTTTTTTCTGGTTATACCTTTTTAAACTATGATCAGGCTGTCAGCATTTTTCTTCTTGATTCTGTTGCAATTTCATTGAGCAGAAATATGACTGGCATTTGAGGTGGAGCGGATTCTGTGATTGGGCCAAACAAAATCACAGGTTCTCATAAATATGTTTGTGAACACTAGTCAACAAAGGCAGTGTACGCTGTAGGAAGACTTCACACTTAACTCCCTTCCATTCTTCCACTATCAATGTTACTATCAGTGTTAATTAGAATTGTTCAATCATTTGGGTCTCCCATTTCTTCCTGAGGCTCTAATCCAATTATCTCTCCATTGTAGGTGATGAATTTGAAATGAAGAACAAGGGAGACCATGACAATATCGACATACTGGAGAAGTCATATAGATATTTAGAGTCCAGAGAGGACCTGAGCCAGAGCTCCCATTGCACTTTCTATCAAAGGAATTCCATTGGGAAGAAAGCATATCAGTGCTTGAAATGTGGAACAAGTTTCAGTAAGAAGGCTCATTTCACTTACCATCAAGTAATTCATACAGGGGCGAAACCCTATCAGTGCTTGGAATGCGGAAAGAGCTTCAATCGGAAAGATCATCTCACTTCCCATCAAAGAATTCATAAAAGGGAGAAACCACACCATTGCTGGGAATGTGGAGCGAGCTTCAGTCATAACTCCGATCTCACTTCCCATCAAAGAATTCACAAAGGCGAGAAACCCTACCAGTGCTTGGAATGCGGAAAGAGTTTCAATCGGAAAGATTATCTCACTTCCCATCAAAGAATTCACACAGGCGAGAAACCCTATCAGTGCTTGGAATGTGGAAAGAGCTTCATTTACAGGGCAAGTCTCATTCACCATCAAAGAACTCATAGTGGGGAGAAGCTATATCAGTGCTTGGAATGTGGAAAGAGCTTCATTCACAGGACAAGTCTCACTCCCCATCAAAGAATTCATACAGGGGAGAAGCCATATCAGTGTTTGGAATGTGGAAAGAGTTTCAGCTACAGAGTCAGTCTCACTTCACATCAAAGAACTCATAGTGGGGAGAAACCATATAATTGCTTGGTGTGTGGGAAGACCTTCCGTGACAGCTGCCATCTCACGTCCCATCATAGAATTCATACAGGGGAGAAACCATATCAGTGCCTGGAATGCGGAAAGAGCTACAGGCAGAGGTCCAGTCTCACTTGCCATCAAAGAACTCATAGTGGGGTGAAATCATATCAGTGTATGGAATGTGGAAAGAGCTTCATTCAAAGGTCCAGTCTCATTTCCCATCAAAGAACTCATAGTTGGGAGAAACCATATCAGTGCTTGAAATGAGGAAAGGGCTTCAGTCCGAACTCCCCGAACTCCCTTTCAAAGAGCTAGCTGGGAGAATTGTAGAATCTAGTCCAGCCACTTGCATTGCAAAAATCTCAACTGAAACCCATGACAGATGACCACCTGCTTCAGATCTTCCAAGGGAGGAGAGTCCACCACCTTTCTAGGGAGTCCTTTCCACAGCTGAACTGTTCCTACCATTAGAAAGTTCTTCCTGATGTTCAGTTGGAATCAACTTTCTTCTAACTTGAAGCTTGCTCCATCCTCCATGTGAAGATCACAATCCTATCTCCTATAAGGCAAGAATTTTGCAGTCTAAACATCCCCAACTCCCCCCACTGCTGCTCCTAAGTCTTGGTTTCCAGACCTTTGATCATCTTGGTCACCCTCCTCTGCTCCCATTCCACCTTGTCAACATCCTTCTCGAATGACGGTGCCCAAAACTAGACACAAGACTCCAGGTGAGGTCTGGCCAAGGCAGAATCATGTGGGACTATTACTTACACTTATTGGATGCTATACTTTTGTTGATGCAGCCTAGCTAACAGCAACTATCTTTTTTTTCCTTCTTCTTTTTTTTGCTGCTGCTGCATCACACTGTGGACTCATGTTAAGCTTGTGTTCACAAGACGCCTAAATCCTTTTCACATGTACTGCTAGTAAGCCAGGTGTCCCCATCCTACATTTGTGCATATGGTTCATCCTGCCTAAGTGCAAAATTTCACATCTGCCCCTATTGAAATTCATTTCTCCCTTCTGAAATTCATTTGCCCATTTGAGATGCATTTGCCCCAATTCTTAGCCACATTAAAGGAACCGGAAGGAGCTTGGGGGCTCTAGAAAAACTGATCTGAAACCTTGGAAGACGCAGCACGTGCAGGGATCATGGCCTCCCCCCCAAATGGCAGCCGTGCTGCTTTTGGAGCACAGAGGGAGGTGACCCACAGATCTCTCAAAGGCGCCACCCTTTGTGCAGCCCCCTCACCTAGAGGGCAGTTGTGCCAGAGAAGAAACGGAAGCGCCGTTTGCCCATTCCTGTTTATTATTTTGCCTGCCTTGCCCTCTCCCTTCTGTGCTCCACACCCCTGTCACTTGCGCCGCCGCCCTGCCGCCCGGATCTGCCTCTTCTCCTTGCGCCTGCTCCGGGCTGCCTCGGGGGGGTCAGTGTTCCCGCTGGGTGGCAGGGCCTGGGGCAGAGGGGCGGGGGTCTGCCGGTGGTTGCTGGCTGAGGATGCCTTGTAGATCAGGTGGAAGATGAAGGCGTTGGAGTACCTGGCGGCGAGAGGCGGCAGAGGGGGTGAATGGGAGAGCAGGGCCCTCTCGGTGGCGGCCACACATTTCTGGAATCTTGGGGTAGGACTTGCACTGCTTTGGGAGAGGATTAGGCAATTTCATGGACTGGAGGAAGTGGCTATCAACCATTATGAGCCACACTGGTCTCCTCTGCCAGAGGTTATCATAGAATTTATCACTGAGTTGGAAGGGACTCTGAAGATCAACCAGTCCAACCCCCTCCAATGCAGGAATGTGCAGCTGTCCCTTGCGGGAATTGAACGGGCAACCCCTGGCATTATCAGCCCTACGCTCTTAAAGAATGAGCTATCCAGTTTTGTTGGGAACTGTTAGGAAAGCAGAGAGCTGTTGCGCTCAGATCCCACTTGTGGGCTTCTTCCCTTTGGGGCGCCTTCTTGGCCGCTATGGGGACAGAATGCTGGGCAGGGCGGGTCCCTGGGCAAAGCTGAGGCAAAGGTCCCCATGGGACCTCCAGGCGCAGAGGCAGTCTATCCAGATTCCTCAGTTCCTGAGGGTATTTGGCCACTGCAAGGACAGGCTGGTCTGGCCCAGGTGGGCCCCCTTGGGCCTGATCCTGACGTTCTTCCTCCCCCTTGAAATCTGTGTGGCTTGAGCCAGCATGATTACTTGCTAATACTAATATGAATTAGCACAAAGCATAAAAAAGCTTCAAAGGCTTCCTTATCGGGAACTGCGTGTCTTTCTTGGGTTACAGCTCAGTCAGAAACCAATCTCAGGGTCCTGGGTTTGGGCCTCACCTTGGGAAAAGATTCCTGCAATGCAGGGGGTTGGACTAGATGACCCTCCCAGCCCCTTCCAACTCTACAGTTCCATGATTCTGTGAGTCTAGAAATCCGTGCTGTTCATTTCAAAAGGTGCTGTTGGACGGGGGATTTCTAGTCTGCTACCCTAGAGGGTCCGGGGAACTTTCGATGAATGGATGGGTGTCGGCAAAGGGTGCAAATTTAGGGGAGTTGCAGAACCAGAGGGTGCGGTTCCTGGAAAGGAGGAGAGAGAACCATAGTTGGAAGGGTCCCCGAAGGGTCATCTAGCCCAACCCCCAGCATTGCTGGAGGTGGGGGGGGAGTGCCATAAAGATGGAGGCAGAAAGACAAAGGTGGTTGGGAAGCTTTTCCCATGATGGACAAAAACTGACCAGGCCAGGAGTCAGCGGGACATTGGTCAGAGGTTAAGAGGTCGCCCCTTTCCATCGCTTTATGGACTGGGGTCAGGGGCATCCAAAATTACCTTCTGGGGCAGAGGGGGGGAGGTCAGCAGCTGGGGTACCCACCAGGGCATGGCGTTGTCGATTCCGGCCTGGCGGAAAGGCGAGCGGAAAGGGTTGATCTGGGCAGGGCTGGCGCTGCCCCCCGTCGCCATGGAGACAGCGGCCTCATCCACAGCACAGCTGTACTCGCTGCATTCAGTGAAGTAGGCCGGCACCCGAAGGGACTGCAAGGTGGAAGAAGAAGAAGAAGAAGAGTTTGGATTTGATATCCCGCTTTATCACTCCCCTTCAGGAGTCTCAAAGCGGCCAACAATCTCCATTCCCTTCCTCCCCCACAACAAACACTCTGTGAGGTGAGTGGGGCTGAGAGACTTCAGAGAAGTGTGACTGGCCCAAGGTCACCCAGCAGCTGCAGGTGGAGGAGCGGAGACACGAACCCGGTTCCCCAGATTACGAGTCCACTGCTCTTCACCACTACACAACCACTGGAGAGAGGGAGGAAGAGAGAAGTGAGGGGACGAGGACCCGGCAGCTCCATCGCTCAAGAGGGGGGTCTCCCTTGCCTATATAATGGCCTACACTTGGTGCATTTATGTACTTGCTGCATTTACAGCCTGGCTCTCCCTCCTAGGGGCTGAGGGTGGCATGGTTCTCCTGCCCTGTGAGGTCAGCTAGGCTAACAGGTGGCGCCTCGAGGTCACACCCAGGGAGCTTCATGGGAGGATTTGAACGCTGGTTTCCGCCTGCAGTCTAACCACTACACCCTACTGCCTCTGCCATGGCTTCTGCTGCCCCAGGAGATATTTTGTACAGAGCTGTTATGTCCCAGAAACCATGAAGGTTCCATGCTGAGACCAGGAGCTGTCAAACTTCAGTTTTGAAAAGGAATAGGATGTTTTTGTACGTGTGCTTTCCGTTTCCCAAAAAACTCTGCAGTTCTGCTGATAAACAGCCAGAGCTGACCATTTACTACTCTTTTCTCTGAATCTTCTAAATTCAGCTGCATTCCTAATTTGGAATTCTGCGAGATTTTCAATGCCTACATTTCTAGAATCAAAATTCAGCCTGGAAGACAAATGCCTGTGAATTGCCACCAACCCCGGGGCAGTTACTTCACCAGCTCTGAGGCGGTTACTTGGTGTCAGTTGGTCACAGCATCATAGCAAAGGCCTGATGACATCACAACTGGAGAATTGGGCTCGGGAGACGGGAGACGCCATCACTTCAGAAGCAGAGCAAAGGCATGTCTAACGTCACAACGCTGTACGCTGGGCCAAAGTACTGTATCCAGCAGCCGTGATGTCAAGAGATGATGTCACAGCGATGTCATTCCATAGGATGGAGGGAGGAGTTTTGAGGGGGAGACCCCTTTTCTAAGTACTGCGTGATGAGTGGGCTCAGCTTACCTGAAGTCGTGGCAGAGAACTCCGCCAAGTCTCCTTGAGGGCAAATCCAGAGTTGAACCCTGGACAAAAGGGGTGTGTTAACATGGGGAACTCTCTGCATCAGATAGAGACAGCCTCCTCACCCCATTCTTCAGCTGGATTCTTTCTTACCCCGCCCCCGCCATTGCTTCATTCTCTGGCCAAGCAGCCCAACCCATCCCTGCACCCCCTCCCCACTTTCCCGTCCTCTCCTGGCCCCTTCCCCCTTTATTCTCACCAATGACCAGGTCCGGTTTGGGCGCCTGCAGGAGGTGGTAGGGGCGGGCACTGAACCCAAACTGCAGTTCACGCCGCCCCCCTTTGCATCTGGGGGCCAGGCCAGGCCGGACAGAGACGCCTTGCTCCTCCTGGAAGGGGGGAAGAGAAGGAGGGGATTCACAAAGTGCTTCTGTCAGATCGAGGGAGCTCCTAATTCAGTGCAGAGTTAACCACTGGAACTCCCTTCCACAGGAGGCATTCAGTGGCCACCAACTGGGATGGTTTTCCATGAGGATGAGGCAAATCCATGGAGGAGGAGAGGGCTATCAATGGGCTCCTGGCCGCAACGGCTCTGCTCTGCCTCCACGGTCAGAGGCAGCAAGGCTTCTGATTGCCACATGCTGGAAACCACAGGAAGGGAAAATCCTGGTTGTGGGTTTGCCATGGGCAACCCAGCCGTTATTGTTGTTGCTGTTACAGGTGGTAGTTGGTCCCCTGCTATGAGAACAGGATGTTGGACTAGCTGGGCCCCCTTTGGCTTGACCCAGCGGCCAGGTTTTCCTGAGCTTCTTAAGTGAACCCCAGCTCTGCTTCCCATAAAAAGTGGGAAAGAAAACCCAGCAGAGGCAACAGATGGATGCTAAGAACAACCAGGAGGAAGTGAATAGAGAGAGGTCTCCTGCCCTCTCTGGTGCCACGAGAATCCGTGGACACCCAATGAAGCTGAATGTTGGAAGATTTAGGTAAGATTAAAGAAGGACCTTATTTATTGGAGCTTTTAATACAGGATGGCAAATATGACACCTACAGTAGCTACTTTAAATGAATTCAAATCTCCAGGGCCTGATGAGCTGCATTTAAGGGTAATAAAGTAGCTCAAGGGTGTAATTTCAGAGTCTTTGTCTATGTTCTTGGAGAACAGGTGAGGTTCCTATAGACTGGAGGCAGGCAAATGTCCCCATCTTCAAAGGGGGGGGGCGGAATAAGTCCCAGGTAACTACCGACCGGTGAACTTGCAGATAATTCAACAGTCTGTGAACACTTAGAAAACAATGCTGTGATTACTAAGACCCAGCATGGGTTTCTCAAAAACAAGTCAGGCCTCACTGTGAGAAGTGAAGTTACAGGGAACCAGGCAGAGGGTCTTCTCAGTAGTGGCACCTACCCAACAGATGTCAAAGGAAAAAAACAACTACCAGACCTTTAGAAGACGTCTGAAGGCAGCCCTGTTTAGGGAAGCTTTTAATAGCTGAAGGACTATTGTATTTTAATATTTTGTTGGAAGCCGCCCAAAGTGGCTGGGGAAACCCAGCCAGATGGGCAGGGTATAAATAATAAAAAAAATATTTATTTATTTATTTATAGTGGAGTTACAAGCCTGGTTGATCAGGGGAATACTGTGGGGTTGTTCCATGACAGATCATCACATAAAATAAACTACTACACCTAAGATTTGGATTAAAATTGCTGTAATGGATTATCTCACATGTCCAAAGTCCCTGGTGTGAATAAAAATTTCCTCTGCCTTACCGTTTTTGATTTGTGTGACTCAAATATGGACTACCAGACCTAAAAAATTTACGCAATGTGGTCTAAAGTTACTTTAGGAGGGGATCAGGGTCCCTGAAGCTGAGTAGATCTGCCCCTGGCTGTTCCTCCCTCCCTCCCTCTCCCCAGAGGCAGACTCACATCCCTCTGAAGGAGAAACTGCTGGCCGTCCAATTGGGGGGGCAGGGCGTCCCCCACAAACAGAAGCTCCAGAGAGACATGGGGCAGCAGCACCGACAACTCCTGCAGGGGGGAAGGGGGGTCAGAAATGAGAAAATGGATGGATGTTAGCAACCTTTCTGTAATTCCTGTTACATATAATTGGTTTAATTCACACTGAAATGGGAATGTCTCTGGATTTTCCATGAAGCTATAGAAAAGCAGGAAGAGCTCCCTGAGCTTTTTGCTGGCTGATTGTTCTTTACTCTAAACCGGTGATGGCTAAACTTGCAGAGAGTCTATGAGAGGTTTCCAATATTTAGTAAATGTTGGCAATGATTTTTCTCAAATAAAACATGTCAATTTTGCCCTCTCGGCTATGTCCAATTATTTTAATAACCATTCTTCCAGTCTTGGCAATGGTGAGTCTTTCCACTTTTGTGCATATTAAAAGTCTTGATGCCGTAATCATATATTAGAACAAAGATGCATGATCTTTTTCCAATTGTGTATCCGTAGTTTTCAATGAGAAATAGATAAAAAGGAATTCCTGCCCAGAGAACCCTTGGGCTTCAAAACCAGTGGTACCAGTTTGCCCAGCTCTCCCTCGACCCTCCCCTCCCTGGCACCCAGTTGCGCCTCTGCCCCACTGGGGAGACCCTTCACGTACCCAGAAGACCATCAGGACCCCAAATTCTTTGCCTGCCTCTACCACATGGATCTTGAGAGACTGCTTGTTCAGGATGTTCAGCTCGGGAACTGGAGGGAGAAGAAAAGGAGGGGAGAGACCAGGAGTCACAAAGGACCTTTGGAAGACGTTTGTTGACTTGTAGAACATCAGGAGAACCTGCTCCATAAGGCCTGTGGCCCATCTGGCCCATCACCCTCCTCTCACAGGGACCAAACACCCCTGAGAAATAGAGGATTCTCAATAGGGCCCATTATGGGAAGACCACGAGCAGGATCTGAACTCAAGAGCAAATCCCCCTTACAACTGGGATTCAAAAGCATCGCTGCCTCTGACCTTGTAGGCAGGGCGGAGCTATCCTGGCTAGGAGCCACTGACAACCCTCTCTTCCTCCATGAATTTGTCCCGTCCTCTTTTACAGCCATCCCTGCCTCCTGTGGGAGGGAGTTCCACAGGTTAACTCTGAGCTGCACAAAGAAGGTTAGGCTGAGAGGAAGTGGCTGGCCCCCAAGGTCACCCAGTGGGCTTCATGGCCAGGTGGAGATTTGGACAGGGAGGATAAGTATTACGAAAGAAACTATGGTTTGCTGTCCAAAATTAACGCTACTGAATATTTTTGATGATGTTGACGTTGGTATAAAGTCAAAAGAATTGGCCTTATCTATGATCTTGGTAGAACAAATAGCATTTGCAAGTCAATGGGGAACAGCGTCCGAATCTTACAGCTTAGTCTCTGGAACAGAGGTACTATGGAGAGAATCACACATAATTTGGTATATCGACGAGGACTAGAACCAGCAGACACCTTTTGTATGACCTGGAATTCCCTGTACAGCTTATATGACAGAACCGCCCTTTTCAAGGCAAGCCTGGAAGACCTGGAACCAGACCTGATAATGCTGATAATTCTCTTTACTTGTTCCTTTGACTCCTGTGCGGCTGCGCTTATTCCATGCACCCATTTTACAGCTTTACTTTTCGTCTTTTAATTCCCGCCTCTTCTTACGCTCGTTCTCTCTCTGTTTCATGTATGTTACAAACCCTGCAGGGAGGCTGGGGGGTTACCCCCCCCCCGATACTCACAGTGCTGAGGGGCCAGCTGGGTGATGATGTAGTAGGCAGTGAGGGGGTAGCTGAGGAGGACGGCCAGAGGGGCTCCGAGGGGCAGCCCCCGCCACTGGTAATACTCTTTCCAGGACCCTGTGGGGAGGGGGGGCAGCAGCGAGTCAGAGAAGGGGGCCCGTCCCCTTTCCACAGGTAGTAGGATGGCTATTAATCAGATTCAGCCATCGCTTTTTTGTCAGGGCGATTCAAAGCAACTTGCATTATTTTAAGCAAAAAACAGGCACATATGGATGTTAAGACGATCTTCTTCTTTTAGAAAACCTAGATTCAATCATTTCACCCAGGCAAAAAGGCCATTGATGATTAAAAGCTGAAGGCCTGATCTGAATGGATTCCCCCACCGCACCCCAGTGCCTATAGATGTGTAATTACGGCACCTGGCAAGCCTCCCTGGAGAAAGCTTGCCGTAAGTGGGGAGCCACCATCGAAAAGGCCCTGTTATACATGAGTTGCAAGATGCAAGCTCTGACTCCCCGCCCCCAGAACCCCTGTCTCACCAAAGAATGTCCGGGGCATGGGAGGCTCTGGGGGGGCTGGCGGAAGAGCTGTCCCTCCTTCCGGCCGTAGCGCCTCAAAGGGGTTCCCTAGGGGGGTGAGAAAAAGGCTGGTCAGGGCAGGGAGGGGAATGTCAAGGTTGTAGGGCAAAGGAGCCGCCCCAGCCTTAGGCAGAGGGAGCCGGGAGATGGCAGAGAGGAGATAGGGGCAGGAGTGGCACCCCCCAAACATTGCCTCTGTTGGAGAGAACTGTGGGTGCCATACAGCTGGCTGTGCACCCCACAAGCAAGTGGAATCCACTCAGTCCCACTCCAGGGGGCCAGAAGGTGCTGCCCCATTGCCCCCGCAGAAGTGAGTTTCAACTGCCAGCCCAGGCAGCTTCTGTGCAAGGAATTGGGGGGGGGAGGACAAGGAGAGGCGCCATCTTCTCCTCTGCCCCAGATGGCCCAGATGTCTTGGACTGGTCCTGAAGAGCCATTGGCCCATCTAGTTCAGCCTCCAGTTCTTGCAATGGATAACTACCCCCTATGAATCTAGAAGCGCAGATAGACTACTTCTGGGCATGGAAGCTCCACAGGGCCAAAAGAAGCACCCTGCTGGATCAGGCCAATGGCCCACCTAGTGCAATGGGAAAACCACAAGCAGGATCCGAGCACAAGAGCTGCTCTCCCTTCCTGCGGTTTCCAGCAGCGGGCATCTGCAACAAGACTGCCTCCGACTGTGGAGGTTCCTGGCCCCCCTTCTGTCCACCCCACCTGGACTCCATGGGTCTGCACCCCACACACGCCCGCCCAATAGGCCCGCTGCCCCCTCACCGCTTTGCAGGAAGGGCACGGGCTTCTCGGGACCCCCCTGGAGCCCCACGCCGTAGTCAGGCGCCCTGACCAGCATGCTCTCTCCGGCCCAGTAGCCGCGGGTCAGACCCCTGGCAGAGAGGAAGCCCTCTTTGTTGAAGTTCTCGCTGGTGACCTCTGCAAGGGAAACAAGCGGGGAAGATGAATGAGGTGGGGGGGCTCAGCCTCTCAGGACCCCAGACTCTGCCTCCCCCCACCAGCGCCTGACCCTAGGTTGTGCCATGAGGGGCCCCTCGCCCTGGTGCCCGGGCTGCCCACCTGCTGTGAAGGTGAAGGGAAGGTTGGCCAGCTCTCGGGTGCGACTCATGTACCCAGCCATGCGCTGGCACCAGAACTGGTGCCCGATGTCCTCGGGGCTGCGGTTCCAGTCCAGCTTGCGGCAGCGCTCAGAGCAGTACAGGACAGCCCTGCAGTGCTGGCTGTGGGGACAGAGAGGGGCTGCTCAGGCCGGGAAGGGGCTGAGGGGGCAGAGAGAGAGAGTGAAAGAGAGAGAGAGAGAAAGAGAGAGAGTCGGAAGGGACCCCCGAGGGTCATGCAGACCAACCCCCGTGTGGGAATGTTCAGGGATGCAGGAGAGGATATATTGTTTGATTATATCCTTTTCCAACTTGTGTTAACAAGTTCCACAATTTAGCAGAGTAACATTCCCCCTTTTAAACTCACGCCGGATGCGTTTGCTCAGGCTCGCTAAAGCCTCTATAATAACTGTTCTGGTATTTACCCCTTATTCCCTCATAAAAGATAAGACACGACACAGTCTTCTATAAAAGTATAAAAAGGTTTACTCACACATCATTCTGTTCACAATAGGATCCCAGAAGGCAGACTTAGCTTAGAAAAGTAACATATACCTAGAAACAATCTCATAAGAAGACTCCTTTGTCCTCTCTTGGAAGTCAAGAGAGCATCTTTGGCTAAGCTTCTTCAATGCATGTAGTAAAAAAAGAGAGAGAGGTGTCTGCCCTGCCCTGTGCTTTTGTGGTTACCTGCACAGGTGAGGCCACGCCCACCTCTAGTCACATGCAGAGGAAGACTGTCCCAGCCCAGAAGGAAACAGTAAGTTTACCTGCTGGCGGGACAAACATTCCTCCCCATGTGTTAGCATGTTCACTCTAGGAATGTTGTACTTGACTGCTCTTGTGTTTCACATCCCACACCCCGGCCATGCAGGAATCCCAGCAAAGGGCAATCCGGTACCAACTTCTGCGACGTACCCACCGGGCTCCCACTGCTTTGCAAAGGTGTGGCAGAGCAAGAGTTGGGGTTTTGCACAAGCGTCTTTGGGGTGTGCCCACAGGTGTGCCTGGATGGAAAGCGGGGGTGGGGAGGGAGCCCTCTCTGGGGTGCTGCTCACCACGCCGTGACTTGTCCCTCGAAGCTGTACCTCTTGCAGACGTGGCAGGCCCTCACACGGGTGGTGGGGAACGTGAAGGCCGGCTTGGGGCCCCAGCCGCGCATCGGGCCCTTGCTCATCTTCACCCCCAGCCTCGAGAGCAGCGGCTCCAGGGACCTAGAGAGGAGGACACCGGCTGGATCAGGCCCAAGGGGGACCAGCGCCCAGTGGCCAAATGCCCCGTGGGACCCGGGACCCAGATAGACGGCCACTGGGCCTGGAGGTTCCACAAGAGCACCTGTTCTCCCAGTTGCCCCCATTGGAAGCCTGGGGGCAGGAGGACCTGTGGGCAACAGCAGCAGAACTGGCTGCCCTTCACCCAGCTATGTGTCACCCCCTTCCCTCTCCGGGGTGGATCTGGCCAACTCTAGCTGGCCCAGGTGCCTCAAGGAAGTTCCAAGGCAGGGCAAAGCGCAGGTAGCCCCATGTTTGTAGGCCCTTTGGGCCTTGGAGGTAGACTGCCCCTGAACATGGGGTCTCTGTTGTCAGCTCCTCTCTTGCTACTTCTTTAAAAAAGGGTGGGGGGGCAAATGTATTGCACAACCTATTTTACAACATGCTTATTCTTCTCTTTGCGCGCCCCCCCCCACCCTGCCGCCAAAGGAGGAGCCCCTTGGAAGCTGCGTCATGCGCTGCAACAAAGTGCTGCAGCCTCTCACTTGTGCAAGGCCGCGTCTCCCACGGTGAGCAGCTTGGGCCTGCGCGGCTCCCCTGCGCCCAGAGGGCAGATCATGCTGTGGCACAGGAGGGCGACGGCACGGGGCTCCAGGGGCTGCTCGGCCCCCGTGGCCCCTGCACAGGACCCCCCCAGCTGGAAGTCAAAGCCCAGGATGCTGCCGTGCTCGTCCGTCACCAGCAGGAGGTGGTCCACGCGCCAGAGCGGCTGGCCTGCAAGAGAACCAAAGGATTATCATCATTATAATCATTATAATTTATACCCCACCCATCTGGATGGGTTTCCTCTGGGCGGCTCCCAGCAGAATATTAAAAAAAGAATAAAACATCAAACTTTTTTAAAAAAACTCCCTAAAGAGGGCTGCCTTCAGATGTCTTCTAAAAGTCAGGTGGTTGTTTATTTCCTTGGCATCTGATGGGAGGGTGTAACACAGGGCGGGCGCCACTACTGAGAAGGCCCTCTGCCTGGTTCCCTGCAACCTCGCTTCTTGCAGGGAGGGAACCGCCAGAGGGCCCTCGGAGCTGGACCTCCGTGTGAGGAGAGCCATTGGCTGGATCCGGCCAATGACTCACCAAGTCCAGCCTCCTGCCATCCCAGTAGCCAAATGCCCCTAAGGACCGAGGAATCGGGATAGAATGCTCCTGGGGCTGGAGGCTCCATGGGAATGTGAGAAGAGCCCTGGATCAGGCCAGTGGCCCACCTGGTCCAGCATCCTGTTCTCCCAGTTGCCTGCAGGAAACCAGCAAGCAGGATCTGGCCACGAGAGCAGCTCTCCCCACATGTGGCTTCCAGCAGCGGGCATTCAGAAGCACCGATTCCCCCTCCCTCTGCGGAGGCAAGTGTGGGAATGTTCAGGGCGGCAGGAGAGGATATCTTGTTTGTTAATATCCTTCCCAACTTGTGCTAGCAAGTCCCTTTCCTTGGCAGAGTGCATTCCCCTTTACAGAGCACAACAGAGAGCTGTTTGCAGGCTTGTTTAAGCCTCTCACTATCATACAATCCAGTATTGTCACAACAATCTTATTTAAAGTCAGTAAAAGAAGTTTACTCACATCATCAGTTTACAGTTGGATGCCTGAAGGCAGACTTAGGTACAAAGTATATACATGTGGACCTATCCCATATGATCTTAGCTAAAAGCTGCTCCAACAATGGAGGAAGTCGAAGAGAGAGAGAGTGCTACATGTCCTGTCCTTTTGTGTTACCTGGACAGGTAAGGTCACGCCCACCTCTAGTCACATGCAAAGGAAGGATGTCCCAGCCAGGAGGAAACAGGAAGTTTTCGACTGGCTGGACCAAACATCCCCTTGCCTGTCCACTCTAGGAAAACAAGGAATGTTGTACTTGACTGCTACTTAGGTATCCCATCCCACACAGAGCAGAGCCCTGGTCGCCCTTCCGAGGATGCTGTGGCTACCTGCCCCAAGCTCCGCCCCCTCCGGCGCCCCTCACCTGTCTCAGGTGTGGCCTCCTCGTCGTCCTCCTCGCCGGCGCCCACAAAGGTGATGAAGCGCTCCAGGTCCCCCAGGGCCAGGGCCTCCTCGCTGTAGAAGCGACCGCCCACCTGCTGCCCCGGGTCGGCCACAGTGAAGGCCAGTGCCCGGTTGGGCAAGGCGTGCAGCACCCAGAGGGCCGGATCCGGGGGCAGGCGCCGGATGGAGCCCTCCTGGCGCTTGCGGCGCTCGCTGCCTCGCCGGCAGGCCGAGTCCAACAAGAAGCGCCGGTACCAGCTGAAGAGCAGCTCAGCAAAGTCCAGGATCTCGGCCCGGTAGCCAGTGACAAACTCCATGCCTGCGGGGAGAATGGCGGGGCCAGGCCTCTGTCAGCCACCAAGGGAGCCTCTGAGCATGTGCAGAGTGCGTCTCCCTCAACCCCCGACAAACTCCCATGCATCTACCTGCCTTGCAGCGGGTTGGAATGGATGGCCTTTTGGAGTCCCACCCGAATCGACAGTTCTAAGTGTCTATGAAACAGGTGATTCCTGGATGGCCGGGGGTTGGACTAGATGACCCACAGGCCCCTTTCAACTCTCAATACTATGATTCCTTGGAGATTTCTAAGGAGAGGTTAATTCCTGCAGGGTGTGTCATTTGAGGGGGTGAAACTTAATTTTTGCATTTTTCTTCAGTGAGGGGCCTTAAAAACGTTTTGGGGTGTGAGGAACTTAAATCTACTATTTTTGTGACTGGACAACATTTAGCTTGCTAGGTTTGATAAAGAAGCAAATAAACTACTCTCAGAAAATTGACAGATTATATAAGAGATGTATAATATATTAATATGAATACATAGTATATAACTGCAAGTATCTGCCAGTAATTTCCCATGATTTCTACACAGATTTACACACATTTTATTTACCAAGCAAAACTAAATTACCGTATTTTTTGCTCTATAAGACGCACCAGACCACAAGACGCACCTAGTTTTTGGAGGAGGAAAACAAGAAAAAAAAATATTCTGAATTTCAGAAGCCAAAACAGCAAGAGGGATCACTGCGCAGTGAAAGCAGCAATCCCTATTGCTGTTCCAGCTTCTGTGATAGCTGCGCAGCCTACATTCGCTCCATAAGACGCACACACATTTCCCCTTACTTTTTAGGAGGGAAAAAGTGAGTCTTATAGAGCAAAAAATACGGTATATTACTGTATTCTAACCAAAATATCTTTGGGCTTCCCTCATTTTTAGAATTTGAAAGGTGAAAATACGACAGGTTGGGCCAGCGAATCCTTGAAATAAGATAAAAGGGTAATGAAATTGGAACCCATTTATACAAAATATACTGGGGGTTCTGTGTGTGTGTATTTGGATAATAATAATATCTATATATTAGATAACTTTATGTTGTTGTTGTTTAGTCGTTTAGTCGTGTCCGACTCTTCGTGACACCATGGACCAGAGAACGCCAGGCACTCCTGTCTTCAGATAACTTTATATGGAATTGTAATTCTTAATTCTTGTGTTGATATATTATACCTTCCTTTCCGTGTTCTCACTTTTAATTTTTATTCTATATTGTTTATTTTCAGCGCTGTTTAAAATTATTATTATTATTATTAAATAAAGAAAGAAATGAAATAAGGAAAGGAAAGGAAAGTGTTTCCCCCGTCTCTCTCTGTCCCCTGCTTCCCTCGTCCACAAAAGGGGTCGTCTTTGGGGGGAAAGTGGCCTCCATTCAGTGGCCTCCATTCAGGTGAGTCCCAACTGCCACCAACAGTCAGGTGAGTCCCGCCCCCCCCCCGGTCATAGAGAGGGGCTCCCTAGAGGGCAGCTGTGCCCCCACCAGCCCTGCCCACCCCCTGGCATGGGGTCCTGCCCCCCACCTAGGGCCCACCTAGGCCTCCCCACCTACCTGACCGCTTTGGAGGTCAGTCGTTGGATGGGGGGGTCCCTCTGTTCTGCTGCGACATCAGAGGAATCTGGAATCCTGGCCAGGCCAACAGACGGAGGGGCAGCCGGTAGCCGCCTCCTCTGATGCCCCCTCGGACGCCTGGGTCCCATTGCCACCGTGGGCAGCAGAAAGGGAGCACCATGCAGAAGGCCATCGCTGTGGTCCAGCAAGGCTGAGCAGACCCTGAAGGTCAGGAAAAGATGTTGGGATGTAAAAAGAGGCAGCGGCAGTGTAGTGGTTAGAGTGCCGGCTAGGACCCAGGGAAGACCAGGGTTCGAATCCCCACTTGGACAAAAAGGGCACTGGGTGACTTTGTGGGGCAGGCACTGCCACTCCGCCTAACCGACCTCGCAGGGTTGTTGTGTGGCTTCAATGAGGACTAGGATCTGGGAGAGACCGGGGTTCGAATCCCCCACCCAGTGGCTGTAAAGCTTGCTGAAGATGACCTTGGGGGGGCGGTCACTGCCTTCTCTTGGCCTGACCTACCTCGCAAGGTTGTTGGTGTTGTGGGGATTCCATGAGGAGGAGGGAGGAGAACCATGTGCCCCACCTTGAATACCTGGAGGGAAAGTTGGGCTGCAAATCCAGAAAATAAATAAATTCCATTCCAAGTGGGCCAAATCCCAATTTTTGAAATCTCAGGCCGGGGTGGGGGCTACACGCTTCCTCTGCAGATCCCTTTGTTCCCCCCCCCCAATAATCAGCCTTATTTAGTCACATCCCCTCCCTCTGGTTAGCCCCTCCTGCAGTCTCTCTTATTTCCGTTTTTTTTTTCCTCTTTAAAAAAAGCGGGGAGCAACAAGGATCCAGGGTGGTTTACGAAAACAAAAAAGATGTGATAAAGCTTAGGGAGAAACGCACAAAATAAATCCTAAATAAACCCCATATTGTCAAGCCTTCCCTACTTGAGCATGTGGGGCAAGAACCCAGCGCGCTGGCATGGAGGGGGCACCTCATTCTGCCTGCCACCCCCAAAGGCCACCCGGGTGCAGAGGGGTCTTCAAAGGGCCTTCAAAGGGTGGAGTGCAGGTGGTTGCCCACCTTGCTTTGAGCAAAGAAGCAAATCCATTGGAGCAGTCAAGTACAATATTCCTTGTTTCCCTAGAGTGGACACAGACAGGGAGATACTACTCCAACCAGTATAACTGTGGGAATGTTCAGGGTGGCAGGAGAGGATATATTGTTTATTAATAGCCTTCCTAATTGTGCTAGCAAGTTCCTTTATCTAGCAGAGTTCCATTCCCCTTTCTTACATGCATAGTAAATAGCTGGTTGCAGGCTCGTGTGAGCTTCTCACTATTATACAATTCAGTCTGTCTCAGATTGAATTGTATGTTCCTGGTAACTTCCCTTGAATCCCTCTTAAAAGAATCAAGATGCGGCAATCTTATTCAAAGTCAATAAAAGAACTTTACTCACATCAGTTCACAGTTGGATTCCTGAAGGCAGACTTAGTTACAAATACGTACAGTGGTATCTCGGGTTAAGTACTTAATTCGTTCCGGAGGTCCATACTTAATCTGAAACTGTTCTTAACCTGAAGCACCACTTTAGCTAATGGGGTCTCCTGCTGCCACCGCGCCGCCAGAGCCTGATTTCTGTTCTTATCCTGAAGCAAAGTTATTAACCTGAAGCACTATTTCTGGGTTAGCGGAGTCTGTAACCTGAAGCGTATGTAACCTGAAGCGTATGTAACCCGAGGATCTACCCCATATGGGGGAATAACCCAGTGAGCTGGAAGCTAGCAGACCAGTCCTAGCTAAAAGCTGGTCAAACGAAGAAGGAGGTCAAAAAAGGGAGAGTGCTGCGTGACTCGTCGTTTTGTTACCTGGACAGGTGAGGTCACGCCCATCTTCGATCACATGCAAAAGGAAGGATGCTCCAGCCAGGAGGAACAGGAAATTTCAACTAGCTGGACCAAACATTCCCTCGCATGTCTTCTCAAGCATTACAAGGAATGTTTTACTTGACTGCCTCTCATGGATCCCATCCCACAATAACTTCCTGTTCCACCTGGTCTGGAGCATCCTCCTCCTCCATGTGACCAGATAGGGGGGCGTGAAGCTTGCAGACCCAACAAAAGGTCCAGTCACACAGCCATCTTTTTCTTCGGCGCCGGGAAAAACTTTCCTCTAAGCATGGGTAGAAAAACTAAGGCCCGGGGCCGGATCCGGCCCAAGCACCTTCTCAATCCGGCCCGCGGACGGTCCAGGAATGAACGTGTTTTTACATGAGTAGAATGTGTCCTTTTATTTAAAATGCATCTCTGGGTTATTAGCGGGCGTAGGAATTTGTTCATTCCCCCCCCCCAAAAAAATATAGTCCGGCCCCCCACAAGGTCTGAGGGACAGTGGATCGGCCCCCTGCTGAAAAAGTTTGCTGACCCCTAAAGCCTTCGGCCAGTTAGCATCCCACGACCTTGGAAATGTTTGTGGGGTCCTTGGGTTCGCTTTTGTTTCATCTTGCATTTTGTGCCCGCCCTGTGCTCGCCCTGCGACCTTCGGGAGAAAGGCGGCGTACAGATTTCATAAGTAAATACAGTTAAATAAATTAGCATTTATTCCATCTCTTCTGCCCAGCGCAGGGCCCAGCAGGCGGCCCCCAGGAGCCACGCGAGGGCCGGGCGCTGCCCGGGGGCGGCCCTGGCGGCAATGGCCGCCTCCACTCCGGCCCACATGTCCAGCTCCTGCCTGGTCACATGCGCCGCCTCGGCGGCGGGGGAGGCGGTGTGGCCCTCCGCGGTCTGCGGCACGTGGAAAGGGTGGCTTTCGTGGGCCGAGGTCATCTCCAGCCACGCGTGGAAGTTGGCCACCCTGGTGTAGACGCCGGGGCTGTGACGGGCCGCGCAGCTGCGCCCCCAGCTCACCACGCCGACCGCGTACCAGCGCTGGTGGGGTCCTCCGCGGCCGGGGGGGCGGCACATGAGGGGTCCTCCGCTATCCCCCTGGAAAGGCGGGAGGGTGGGAGTTGTAGTCCGAAGCCCCCGGGGCGCCCCAGCTGGGTGCTGAGGCTGAGCCGACGTCTCCAAGCCTCCCTCTCACTCCTCTTCACCGCCCCACCCTGCGCCCCCCTTGCCCACTGGGAGCGCCCTGCGCCCCCTTCCACACCCAGAAGGAAGACTGGGGGCAGGAGGCGAGGGGGCGTCTCCCACCTGGCAGGCGTCGCGGCCGCCCTCCTCAAACCCGGCGCAGATCATGTTTTTGGTGAGGGAGCGCAGCCAGCGGAGGCACAGCATCCAGTCGACCATCCCCACCTGCACGTCCAGCAAACTGTAGGATCCCTGGCCGCTTCCTGGACGGAGAGAGGGGAAAGGGAGACAAGCCGCGCGGGCTGGCTGGAGACGGGGCGGAGCGGAGCCCGCGACCTCCTTCGCGGGTGCGGGCGCGCAAGCCCCAAGCCCCATTTCCCCATGGGCACCCCACGAGGTGCCCAAAGACCCCCTGGAATTGGACCAGGTCCACCAGCAGGTCCATTCCGTTCCGCTGCCTCTTCCCCGCAGAGGTAGACTGCGCCTGAACGCGGGGCTCCTCCTGCGCCGCCTCTTCTCCACGCATTTGCCCCGTCCCATTTCTCAGCCCTGGGGGCCACATTTTGAGGCAGAGGGGCTTTTGGGAGGACGGGGCTTCTTTCCTCCCCCCCCCCGCCCCCAATCCATCCCACACCGCTGGTCAATTACGAAGGCAAGATTCGAGTCCGGCATCCGTAACCATCTTCCCATTTTACAAGGAAACACTGCGAGAGCTCCAGTTGGAGAGCAGCCTTGACCAAAGGTGTCCTGGGCTTTGAAGACACTCGAACTCAGGACGGAAGGGACAAACGTGCTAAGAGGAAGGCGCCCTCACCGGGACCAACTCCCGTCCGGAAACCAATATCCCCACTGTGGAAGAACGTGTGGAACTGGCCTCCACAGTCACCTACGGACTCATTGTTAAAACCGTGTTTATGGCAATCTTACTCGGCTACGAGGGATCGCCAAAGAGAAGAGAGATTTTACAGGTGGAAGAACTGAGGAAGGGAGGTAGAGCGGGGCGGCTGCTGCCCAGAGCCAAACCCCGAGTCAGCATGGGGCGTGTCCCCTCCCCGATTTTTCTTGCCCACCCAGGTAAACCCCCTCAGATTTCGGTGCCAGGGTCCTGCACGCTGCGTGGCACCCACGACCCCGGGGCACCCACAGTCGCGAGCCCAAGCCGGCACTCCTGGCCCGGCTCCGCTCTCCCAGCCGCGGGCAGAGGGGTCTCTCTTTGGAGGGACGGGGGTTTCGTTAAGGGAAAGGAAGCGCGGAAGAGGCCTTCGGGGCTCACCGGCTTTCGTGAGCCCCCACCCGGCCACGGTGCAGCTCTCCCACATGTTGTCGTCGGGGACGATGCTGTGGTCGGGGAGGCAGAGGGGGCTGTGGTAGAAGCTGTAGGGGATGGGCTTGTCCAGCAGCAGGAGCGCCAGGTCGTTGTCGTAGGTGCGGGTGCTGTACTCGGGGTGCAGGTGGATCTTGCGCACCCAGCGGGTGACGTTGTGCCTACCCAGGAGGTTGCTCCCCGCCGCCACCCTGACCTTGTCGCTGAAGGAAAGAGAGAGGGGGGACACTCTGGGTTTAGTCAGAATTCACACACACTTTCCCCTCCAAACAGCTTCTCCCGGAAATCACAGAACTGTAGAATTGGGAAGGGGTTCCCCAGGGGCCATCTATTTTTTTTAAAAAAAGATATTTATTGGAGTTTTACAAAAACATGAATTTAAAAGATCATATAAAAAGAAAGAAATACCATCTAGTCCAACCCGCTGCGATGCAGGAATCCAGGGCCGGATTATTTACTTATTTAGTTTCATTATTTGAATTTATATCTCGCCCTTCGCCACAAGCTCTCTGGGCGGTTCACAAGATAAAAATACAGCATAAAAGCACAAAATACGAAACAATAACCCCCTTCCCACAAACACATTTGAAAGGCTGTTGTTAATTGGAAGTTTCCGCCTGGTGTCTAAACAGACATAATGAAGGCGCCAGGCGAGACTCCCCGGGGAGAGCAGTCCACAAACGGGGAGCCACCACAGAGAAGGCTGGTTCTCCAGAAGGTCACATGGAGGAGACAGCCTTCATTAAGCAGCCGAATCAAAATAAGGGAAGCAGAGATCAAGAAACTGAAAGCAATCTTTGTTTGCAAGAGAAGAGTCTGGTTGTAAACGGGCGCTTAACCCGTGTCCGCATGCCGGTTCAGACACGCACTTCGTAGCACCCAGAGCCAGCCTCCCCCTTGGCTGCGCGGGGCGCGGCTTGGCGGGCGAGAGAGGGCGCGCGCACAGCCTCCGGAGGAGGTTCCTGGCAGCCCGGCAGGGACCCCCGCCTGAAGGTCCCTCTGCCCTCCTCCCGCTCCTTCCTCACCTTCTCTCTGCGAAGCAGTGGGCGGCGGAGAGGACCCACCAGGGGTGCACGATGGAGCCCCCGCAGAAGTGGTAGGTGCTGGTCTGTATGCTGACCACCCAGGGCCACTTCCCGGGGAGGGATTTCGAGCCCCCCACAATGCGCGCGCCGGCCACGGGGGAGGCGTGGGGCCCGTCGAACTCTGGCCGGAAGCCGCAGCCTGGAGGAGAGGGGCGGGCGGAGGCAAGTGCACGTCAGGAGGGCCCCGGGCCCCTGCCCTACTCCACCATCCCGTCCCCACAGCGGCCAAATGCCCCGAAGAACCCAGGAAGCTGGCCATGGAGACTCCCTAAGGACATAAAAAGAGTCTGGATGCAGGATCAGGCCACTGCAGGCCCGCTGGAGGCCCTTTATGGGAAACTTGCAACCAGGGCCAGACTGCAAGAGCACTCTCGGGTTGTCCTTCCCCTGACCTCTGATATTCAGGGGTAGACTGCCCCCAGCCATGGAGGTTTTGCTGGCACAAGAGCCCTTCCTAATAAGAACCCTGCTGGATCAGGCCCGTTGCCCACCCAGTCCTGCATCCTCTTCTCACAGTGGCCAAACAGGTGCCCCAAAGGGAAACCTGGGGGCAGGATCCGAGCACAAGAGCCACTCTCCCCTCCTGTGGTTTCCAGAAACTGCTGCCTCCAGCCGTGGAGACACAGCACGGGCATTGGGGCTGGTCGCCAGGCCCCAAACAACCTCGGCCTCATCACTCTTCCCACTCCAAGAGGTGATGATGTCACATCATTCCTGTGATGTCACAGGAAACGGAGCAGCCGGGGGGAGGGAAATTCTTGGAAGACTGGCCATCAGAAGGTGGGGTGGTTGGCTTTTTGAGTCTGCCCAGGGCCTCCGAGGGAAGGAGCCATAGCGCCTCCAGCCCTGCCTTCACCCCATGGCAGCGCCCCACTCCCCTTTCCTTGCACCCGGTACCTTGTCCCCAAATGGCCCGTCCCTGAAGCATCAACAGCAAGCCACACGCCAACAGATGGTCCATAGGTTCTCCCAGAAGTCACTGGCTTCCAATCTTGAGTGTGGGAGGGGGTCTCAGGCTGCGCCCTGTGATGTCATAGAAGGCCAGCTAATGATGTCACAGGTGCAGAACCGAGGCCCCTCCTCCTGGTCCTTAGCTCCGCCTCCCCCAGCCTGGCGCTGGACTGGAGCACACATGGCTCTCTTGGAGCTGCCCCTGTTCTGTGAGGTGCCGAGGTCACTGGGAAAGAAGGCAGAGCTGAGTTCAAATCCCACAAGCTCAGTTTCCTCAGCTGCAGGAAGAAGAGTGTGAAGATGCCTGAGCAGGCCAATCCCTGCTGCTCTGGTTCAGTTTAACCCCCTCCCTGCCAGTGCGTCAGGGGAGGGTTGCAAAGCGGTCATGCCCTCCAGGAATCATGGACCTGTGCCCCCCCCATGAGAGAGGTGCCAGGGCTCAAGCAGCAATAATGCAGAATGGAAGAAGACAGTGGGGAGGAGGGGGGACGTCCTTGCCGCCTCATTGCCAGAAGACAGGAGGAAAGCCAACTTCTGCTATTGTTATTGTTACAGATAGGTAGCCGTGTTGGTCTGCCATAGTCAAAACAAAAAAAAAAAATTCCTTCCAGTAGCACCTTAAAGACCAACTAAGTTAGTTCTTGGTATGAGAAGTGTGCATGCACACGAAAGCTCATACCAAGAACTAACTTAGTTGGTCTTTAAGGTGCTACTGGAAGGAAAAAAAATTTTTTGTTTAAACTTAGTTGGTCTGTAAGGTGCTATTAGAAGGAATTTTTTTGTTTGTTTGTTTCGACTACGGCAGACCAACACGGCTACCTACCTGTAAATAAAACATCAAACATTAAAAACTTCCCCATAGAGGGCTGCCTTCTAAAAGTTGTGTAGTTCTTTATCTCCTTGACATCTGAAGGGAGGGCGTTCCACAGGGCGGGTGCCACCACCAAGAAGGCCCTCCACCTGGTTCCCTGTAGCTTTGCTTCCCGCAGGGAGGGAACTGCCAGAAGGCCCTCAGAGCTGGACCTCAGTGTCTGGGCTGGACGATGGAGTTGGAGATGCTCCTTCGGGTATACTGGACCGAGGCCGTTTAGGGCTTTCAAGGTCAGCACCAACACTTTGAATTGTGCTCAGAAACGTCCTGGGAGCCAATGTAGGTCTTTCAGGACTGGTGTTATGTGGTCTCGGCGGCCGCTTCCAGTCACCAGTCTAGCTGCCACATTCTGGATTTGTTGTAGTTTCTGAGTCAACTTCAAAGGTAGCCAGTCCCACGCAGATTGTATTGCAGTAGTCCAAGCAGGAGAAAACCAGAGTATGCACCACTCTGGAGAGACAGCCTGCAGACAGGGAGGGTCTCATCCTGCGTACCAGATGGGGCTGGGAGACAGCTGCACTGGACACAGAGTTGACCTGCGCCTCCATGGACAGCTGTGAGTCCAAAATGATTCCCTGGCTGTGCTCCTGGTCCTTCAGGGGCACAGTTACCCAGTCAGGACCAGGGAATTCCCCACATCCAGCTTACTTAAAAATTCCAAATGTCTGGTTCATGTGCTGTTCCACGCAGCAGCAAGAAGAAAACACATAGAAAAACACTTGCGTTACAAAGTACAGGAACGCAAGGTTGAAGCTTTGTAGGAGCTATTTGATTTATTTAAAGAACAGTGATAATAGAAACCACTGCAGCGCCCAAGGATGTGTTTAACATACCGTGGAACTTGGGCTGTGGCCATCTCACACACACTCCCGCACTTCTGAGTGTGTGCAAATGCTTTGCTGTCTCTGAAACCTTCTGAAATTCTGTACACATTGGGGTTTCTTTGCAGTCCTCCACTGTGAGGTCAAGATGCTGGACCTGATGTTCTCCTGATGCTCTTCACTTGCTCCCACTTGGCTGGCTTTCAAAGAGGATGGGACCAATTCCTGGCGGAGGCAGAGGCTACCGCTGGCTTTTGTTGTTCTTTAGTCGTTTAGTCGTGTCCGCCTCTTGGTGACCCCCTGGACCAGAGCACGCCACGCCCTCCTGTCTTCCACTGCCTCCCGCAGTTTGGTCAGGCTCATGCTGGTAGCTTCGAGAACACTGTCCCACCATCTCGTCCTCCGTCGTCCCCTTCTCCTTGTGCCCTCCATCTTTCCCAACATCAGGGTCTTTTCCAGGGAGTCTTCTCTTCTCATGAGGTGACCAAAGTCTTGGAGCCTCAGCTTCAGGATCTGTCCTTCCAGAGAGCACTCAGGGCTGATTTCCTTCAGAATGGAGAGGTTGGATCTTCTGGGAGTCCATGGGACTGTAATACGTTATTTTTCCTATAGCGGCCAGGATGCCTCGCAGTGCCAGCTGTGGGGCGCGCTGAGCTCCGGCCGGATCCAGGCTCTCTGGCAATTCTAAGCGCAAAGTTGCGCCAATGCAGAAGGACGTATCCTGCCCGAGCCTTTGCCCTTCCTCCTCCGGGATGCGGCGGGATGCCTGTTGGTCTCTCTCGCCGCCTGGACTCCCCTACGGAGCCGGGGGCTGTCCTGCCATGGACGCGGCGGAGTCGGGAGCGCGCCGAGCCCAGCCGCGCAGGCGCGTTTTCTGCTTGGAGAGGCAGCTGCTTCCTCGCACCCGGAAGAGTCGGGCTGGCAGGGGGCGCGAGTGAGTGGGGGGGCCGGAGTGGGATGGGCTGCCCCCCTCTTTCTCTCCATGTTATCCTCTCGCCCCGGAGGAGGAAGAGGAGGGTGTCTTTGCCGGGGGCGGCTGGTGGGAGACCCCCTGCAGTCGGACTGTGTGGCGGGACTTCAGAGCGGGGAAGAAGCCCCCAATTTGCCCCCTGCCCCTCCTCCTGGCGGGGCTCCCGGGGGGCCTGCAGGTTGCGCCTCGGCTCTTGGAGAGCGCCGCTCCATGCATTGCATTCCATCCACCTGGGTCTCTCTTTCTCAGCTGTCACTCTCGTGGGTGGTCGAGGCAGAGGTCTGTCTGGGGTCCACCCGAGGGCCAGCCCAGCCGCCCACCCTGGACAGGATCAGGCCCCTGGACCCTGCAAGCAGAGGGCATCCGGGGGAGGGGCTGGCGCTGGAGGCCGGGGATGGGGGGCAGCAGGAGGGAGGGAGGCGGAGGGGATGGAGCTCGCTCGCCTGGAAGAGATCGCCGCTTGCCTGCCCCTGCCTCCCCTGGGTGGGGGGCCATGGCTTTCCGAGGAAGGAAGGGCTCCAGCCCTCCAGCCCGCTGCGCGGATCCCGTCCTCCTCCAGGAGGGATTCTCCAGGGCGGCTCCTGCCTGGCATTCCTGCCCGCCTCTTTCGCCCGCCGGGTCCAGCACCGGGACCGCGGCAGGGAGGGAGGGGCTTTTAAGCAGAGGTTGCGGGGCCGCTTGTCAGGGATGCTTTAGACGCGATTCCTACATTGCAGGGGGTGGACTAGATAACTCGCGGGGTCCCTTCCAACTCTCCCACTCTCTGATTCTGAGCCCTTCCCTCTGCCAGCTCCTCCTGCTGTTTGTTTCCAAGGGAAGGAGCAGCTCAGGGTCCGCCCAAATAAAGCATCTTGGGGGTGGGTTACAATGCATGGGCGCAGCCATGTTTTTTGTTAGGGGGGCAGAACCAACGTGATGGGTCAGTTAGTTAAGTATTTCTCACAATCACAGAAAGAAGGCCATTGCCTTATTTGCTGTTGAGTGCTGTTCTTTGGCCTCACCTATTTGACCCTCAAGGGGTTGGCCACGTAAGGATCTGGCCCTCAAAGCAGAGAAATTGGGACACCACCCCAGGAGGCTGCCTTGAGAACATTTTAGCTTCCGAGTGCTAGAAAATGACACACAGGCAGGGAAAAAATGTGCCCTGAAATGGGGCTGGGAGGAAAGGGAACTCTTGAGGACCGCTGGGCTAGGACCTGCAACATAGCCCAGTGTCCACATGACACTTGGTATAAATGACTCACTGGTCAATCACTGTTCTGCCTTTATCCCAACACTGCAAACACTAAAAGGCAGGAGCAGCAAGCCTGATACATTTCACAGAAATCCCTGCAGTTGCCTGTACATTTGGCCTGGTCACTCTCCTTCTAGGAGTCTTCCTTCTCCTCCTTCCTGTTTTCCTTAAACAAAGCTCAAAGATTGGCCAGCGGTGCAGTCCAGCCCTGGCTCCTAGCAAGGCTCACCCATGCTTCTTCAGGGAACATATTTCTTATCCTGCCCTTGTGGCGATTTTATAACAGAACATTTTTATTTGCATTGTAGGATTTTCTAGCACCTATAATTTGAGAGACAGAAAATGACAGAAGAAGAAAAAGTTTCCTTCCGGTCTTTTGAAGGTTTCCTGAGAGCACAGATGGATGAGCAAGACCCAGCTGGCCCTGGAGCAGGAAGAGGCCATGCCATCCAAACTGGGAGCAGTGGGGGATTCTGGGAAAGCTCTGGGCAGAAGATCCTGGGAGAGGAGGACACCCTTCGCTCAGAGGCGCAGAGCCAGCAGTTCAGGCAGTTCTGCTCCCAGGAGGCCAAAGGACCCCGTGAGGTTTGCCGCCGGTTCCTCCACCTTGACTGTCAGTGGCTGAAGCCAGAAAGGCACACGAAAGCTGAGATGCTGGACCTGGTGATCTTGGAGCAGTTCCTGACTGTCCTTCCAGCGGAGATGGAGAGCTGGGTGAGGGAATGCGGAGCGGAGACCAGTTCCCAGGCCGTGGCCCTGGCCGAAGGTTTCCTCCTGAGTCAGGCAGAGGAGAGGAAGCAGGTGAGAGAGACTTTCCTCTGGATACTCCCAAGGGGCTCTTAGCAGGATGGAGAACATCCCCAAATGCTCTAATAACTGTCGGTCTGGAATTTCTTTTCTAATAGTTCTTTCTATTCTCTGTTTTGAATCTTTGTTGCTCTTGCAGGGAAATGTTACTTTTGCAGAAATGGGTCCTGAGGGAGAGAGGACTCCGTTGGTCGCCAGAGAAGGTAAGGAAGAAGGAGTTCTTTCTCCATTTGGTCACGTTCTGTTTATTTTGAAATTATTCCATGTGTTCATTTTACCTTTTTGAGGAAGACACTTGCGGTCAACTAAAATATGAAATGGGTAGAAACACAAAAATGCACTCAGCAGGAGGCCCATCTATGATTAGAGATGCATTGCTTCACCTCTGAGGGAAGCATCCTGCACTCCTGTCTCCCCACTTCCCTTTGTCTCTCGCAGGTCAAAGAAGGATGCCGGCAAGACCTCCTCCTCCATCTTTTCCTGGTGGTGGAGAGGAAGCAGCGGCTGTGGAAGTAGATCAGGTAGGAGGAAGGAGATGTGTGGGGAAAGAGGCTGAGGGGTGGGGCAGCCCCGGTGCCTCCAGGGTCCAACGAATCTCTCTGCCCCTTCTGTCAAATCTGCACTGAAGAAAGCATGAAAAGGCCATTCAAAGAGGTTCGTGTGCTGAGAATAAGGAACAGACACCTCACCTTTACTAGCCTTCTGAATGTTGCTAGTATTATTTATCATTCATTGCAGTCTCGTTTATACATTTATCGCTGGTTGCCAAAATAGGCTTCTAAGCAGTTAGTAAATCATAAAAAAACTGTGGCCAGGATCCATCCCCCTGTTTAGGGAAGTTTTTTATGTTTGATGTTTTATCATGTTTTTAATATTCTGTTGGGAGCTGCTCAGAGTGGCTGGGGGAACCCGGCCAGGTGGGCAGGGTATGAATGAATAATTGGTTGCTGTTGTTGTTCTATCCCCTGTTATTAATGGGGATGGGAAAGGGGGGGTCCTTCCAGCTGGCAATTGGGAATGCTTGCATAGACAGCAGCATTTGAAGAGTTCCACTCATTTGCACAAAGATTAACTACACATTAAAACAATTCCATTAAGACAGTAAAATAAGTATCCATACTTAAAATGTGCAGCGAAACAATCCCATTAAAACAACACAGCAATTAACAGGCAGAAAACAACAGAGAATGTGCATTATATCTTTATACTGCCTAAGAGGAGGACTGTTTCCTTTTCCTTTCAGGGTTCATTGTGCTTTGAAGATATCACTGTTCATTTCACGGAGGAGGAGTGGGCGTTGCTGGATCCTGACCAGAGAGCTCTGCATCAGGAAGTCATGGGGGAGAATCGTGGGATCCTAGACTCTCTTGGTAAGGCTCCCTGTTGGATCATAATATCTGTTCTGAAATTCTTTACATTAATCTATGTGATGGACCTCCCATATTTTCATGGTGCTCAACAGCGCCACCTACAGCATCTGGGATTCCAACACCCTCACAGCTCACCTTGAATGGGAGGCTATCGACTGCTTTGCCTGTGAAAATTCCTTCCCCAGCTTGCTTTTTCAAACAACTTTCAGGCTGGTCTGATCTGCCTGAACCTCCTCAAATACAGGTTTCAGAGTGGTTAGGAAAGTTGAAGTAGTTTCTTTTTTTAACGAAACCACAATTTTATTTAAGGTTTTCAACATATGATACAATAAAAACCCAATAAAACTAATATCTAAAGAGAACAGAATAAAAAAGAAAGAAATGGGGGGGTGACAAAGAAGAAAATATAAACATACCCACACAAACACAAAGTTTTATATTTTACCAACCTTCTATCTGAATCTTGAATGGTGAAAGACCAGGGGAAATTATGGCAAATCGCTTAAAACAAACGTAGGAAAATTCATTTATCCCAAGTATTAAAGGTGAAGTCAATAAAAACTCAAAGGATATGAATAACCAATATTTTAAATTTTATTTGCAATTATACATTGAACCAAAATATGTCACCCACAAGGATATGCAGACTTTCTTAAATAAAATAAAAGTACCTCACCTAGATGATTTACAAAAACAAATACTGTTAGCACCAATATCAGAGGCAGAAATTAAACAATCCATCCTTAAAATGACAACTGGCAAAACATCAGGCTTGGATGGATTCCCTGTTGAATGATATAATTGGATCGTAGATCACGGCTTACTTCAAGTTGGACATGCCTGGTGTAAAACATATATAGATTTATTGGTACCAAGACTTCATCAAATGTATGTTGAGATACTTGATAAAGGTGTCTTATCAACACTATTTAACCAAGCCAAACCACAGTTATTCCCAAACCAGATAAGGATCACACAAAATGTGAGAATTATCGTTCTAGATCCTTGATTAATGTTGATACAAAGTTTCTAACATTTTGACACTAGCAAATAGAATCCAACAGGTAATTGCAGAGGCAATCGAGAGGGATCAGACCGGCTTTATAAAAACAAGACAGGCTGCAGGTAACATTAGATTAGTGGTAGATTTGGTTGACCTAAATAAAAATAAAGCAACATTCTTTTGGACATCTGTATCTTTGCCTTCTGCCGAGTTGAATTTGTCTCCTTTTTCTGAATCTTCATAATTCGTTAAAAATGGCTCTTCTTGATTTTCATCCAGACTCACATTCTTCTCATCTGTATTTCTATGTTTCTAGTCATACTATGAAATTCTCATTTCTACTGCTTTAACTGCTCCTTAAGCATTTTTTGGAAGAGGCCCAGAATCGGTGAGGCGTAGTGAGCCTTCATGATTATGAGATTCCTTCTTCAAATCTGTGACAAAGCAATCAATGTCCATCTTTTATGGCTCAGTACAAAGAAAGGGCGAGTTATCAGGTACATAAATTATACATAGTAAAAAGCTGAAAGAGTCACAGTCCGTTATATCTTTCAAAGTTATCAGATATTTAAAGCTTTTTGAGGATGTTTCCAGCCTTTTACAATATTTTATAATGTTTTGTAGCCCTTAGCAAGCTTTGCCACTGGGTGCTCTTTAATGGACAAATAGAGAGTCCAGTTTGCTTTTCTTGCAAATCTTGTTAAAAAATAATTAACGGAATGGAGATGCAGACTTGAAGCCCATATTTGGTATATGAGCTGCTGTAACTCCTGAATGCTCCACATCTCCAGAGGTTTAATCTTCCTCCTGATAATGATGGACAAGTGTCTCTTCAGAACTTCTGAGGCTTGCTCATTGATCTCTCCTTGACCCTGGGAGAGAAATTCTTGGCAGCCAGGTATTCTGGCCACCTCTTATCACAGAATAATTATCCATGGTGGCAGATGAGTTAGCAATGGATTCTTTCCAGTTTGCCACGTTTCACAGGAAAGTTGAAGTAGCTTCTGTGAGATGTTTTGCTTTTGCTTCTGCCTGTTTTTGGTTGATCAAAGACACTACTGAACTTGGAGATGGAGTGGAGTCTATGACTGAACTAAACAAAATACATCCCAGAAAAGAGCCAGGCTTTTTGAATATAAGTTTCTCATGAATGTGTCAGTAAACAGAAGTCAGCAAAGGCAGTAAGCCCTGTGGTAAGATCTCACATCTAACTTTCTTCAGTTTTTTAGAAGCATTCATTAGAACCATTCAGTAATTGGGGGCTCCATTTCTTTCTGAAGCTCTAATTTATTTACTTCTTCATTGCAGCTGGTGATAAATTGGAGTTTAAGAACAGTGGAGATGATGACAAAATACACACAGTTGAGAAACCATTTAACCATTTGGAGTTTGGAGAGACTTTTGGTCAGAACTCCCATTCCATTTCCTATAAAAGAAATTCCATTGGGGGGAAACAGTATCAGTGCTTGGAGTGTGGAAAGAGCTTCAGTTGGAACTCCAATCTCATTTCACATCAAATAATTCATACAGGGGAGAAACCATATGAGTGCTTAGAATGTGGGAAGAGCTTTAATATAAGCATAAGCTTCCGTCGACATCAGAGAATTCACAGTGGGGAGAAACCATATCAGTGCTTGGAATGTGGGAAGAGGTTCAGTCAGAGTGCCACTCTCACTTCCCATCAAAGAACTCACAGCGGAGAAAAACCATATCATTGTCTGGAATGTGGAAAGAGGTTTACTCGGAGCACCACTCTCACAGCTCATCAAATAATTCATACAGGGGAGAAACCATATCAGTGCTCTGAATGTGGAAAGAGCTTCAGTCACAGGACTTATCTCCGAGCCCATGAAATAGTACATATAGAGAATAAACCACATCAGTGCTTGGAATGTGGGAAAAGCTTCAGTCAGAGAGCCAAGCTCACCTCCCATCAAAAAATTCACAGTGGAGAGAAACCATATCAATGCATGGAATGTGGAAAGATCTTCAGTCAGAGTGCCACTCTCACTTCTCATCAAAGAATTCATACAGGGGAGAAACCATATCAGTGCTTGGAATGTGGAAAAAGCTTCAGTCAGAGTGCCACTCTCACCTACCATCAAAGAATTCATACAGGGGAGAAACCTTATCAGTGCCTAGAATGTGGAAAGAGCTTCACTCAGAATGCCACTCTCACTTCCCATCAAAGAATTCACACAGGGGAGAAACCCTATGAATGCATGGAATGTGGAAAGAGCTTCAGTAACAGGAGTGATCTCACAGCACATCAAAGAATTCATACAGGGGAAAAACCATATCAGTGCTTGGAATGTGGAAAGAGCTTCAGTGTGAGCACCCATCTCACTTCCCATCAAAAAATTCATACAGGAGAGAAACCATATAAATGCTTGGAATGTGGAAAAAGCTTCAGTCAGAGCACCCATCTCACTTCCCACCAAAGAATCCATACAGGGGAGAAACCATATAAATGCTTGGAATGTGGAAAGAGCTTCAGCAAGAGTGCCTATCTTACAACTCATCAAAGAATCCATACAGGGGAGAAACCCTACCAGTGCTTAGAATGTGGAAAGAGCTTCAGTCAAAAGGGGAGTCTCACTTCCCATAAAAAAATCCATAGCAGGAAGAATAATTAAATCACAGAGCAGGAAGGAATCTTGAGGGTCACCTAATCCCATGCCTTGCAACACAGGAATCTCAGCTAAAGCTTCTATTATACATGTCCACACAACCTTTGCTTAAAAACCTCAAATGAAGAAGAGTCCACAACATACCAAGGGAGTCCATTACACTGTCAAACAGCCCTTTCCATCAGCAAGTTATTCCGGATGTTTAAGCAGAATCTCATTTCTTGTAACTTGAATCCATTGGTTTGGGTTCTTCCCTCCAGAGCAGGAGAAAACAAGTTTTCTTCATCTTGCATATGGCAGCCCTTGGGATATTGGGACAGCCCTTCATATACACCCTTGTGCAAATGAATTGAAACAAAGCATGTTTTCTATGCCACATTGATCAGTCTGTCAAGCACCCAGAAAAGAAGATGTTTTGGGGATGCTTCAGTTGTTATGGTGTCGGAAGCCTGCAGCCAATAGAAGGAATGATGCGCTCGCCACAATATATTGAGGTTCTATGAAAGAGAGTTATTCAAGGGTTGGAAAAGAAGTATCCTGACAGTACTGGGATATTGCAGCAGGACCTAGCCCCCGTCACACACCGAAAGTGGTGAAGAAATTCATGACAGAGCAGCCAGATTGGCCAGGGAATTCCTCGGATGTAAATCCCATTGAGAATTTGTGGGCTAGAAATGCACCAACGAGAGATGACATTGTGTTTTAGGGGTCTCCCAGAACATCAGGATGAGATCATCAAATAAAATATTGTAAAAGAACTGGCAAATTGGCTAGGACTACAAGAGGATGATATTGAACTAGACACTGATAAAGCATTTAGGGTTAAATCAATGAGAGGCAAGGCCAACAAATGGCCAGGAGATTGCCTGGTATTCTTCAATTCCAGACTACTTAAGGACAAGATTCTGCAAAAAAAAGTAACCAAGAAAAATTGAGAATAGAAGAAAAGAATATCATTATCCTCAAGGCAATACCAGCAAGATTGTTGTTAAAGAAAAGAAATAATTCTAAAGTCCTAGCAAACACATTGAGAAACAACTCCAAAGCATATAGATGGGAATTCCCTGAAGAGCAATCTTTCACATATAAAGAAAGAAGAAAGAGGATTAGAGGAGCTGGATAAGCTGGATAAACAAGCTCCTCTGATGTTCATAGGCACCGAAAAGGCGTTTGACAACGTCTCGTGGAAATTTATGGAAAGAACAATGGAAACACTGGGAGTAGGGAAAATTCAGTGGTACCTCGGGTTAAGGAATTAATTCGTTCTGGAGGTCCGCTCTTAACCTGAAACTGTTCTTAACCTGAAGCACCACTTTAGCTAATGGGGCCTCCTGCTGCTGCCGCACAATTTCTGTTCTCATCCTGAAGCAAAGTTCTTAACCCAAGGTACTATTTCCGGGTTAGCAGAGTCTGTAACCTGAAGCTTCTGTAACTCGAGGTACCACTCTAACAGGAAACTAAAATATTATCTTAAAGATTTCAAAATAAAACATTACAGCTACAGAATACATATTTAACACAGAGTTATTTACATGGTTGAATTTATCTTAAGGCTACCAGCGTTTTCAAATGTACACAATTTTCACCCATATATTCAATAAACATTTTCCAATCTTCTTTAAACGTGTGTTCTTCTTGTTCTCTTATTCCATATGTTAAATCTGCAAGCAGTATATATATTCCATCTGCTTCAGTTGCCACTCTTCTTTGGTTGGGACCTTGCTCATTTTCCATTTTGGGGCTAACAAAACACGAGCTGCAGTAGTGGCATACATAAATAACCCTTTTTGACACCTGGGAATTTCCACCTGATGGCCAAAATCTTAAGCTTTTGTTCCCAGGTGCAGATCAGGCCTCAGCACAATAACGTAGCACTTGGGGAGGAAGATGCAGCCCAGGAGCCCAGCACTGGAGGCCAACATAGAGAAGATCTGCACGGCCACCATGTATTTCCCCTTGGTGCTCAGGTAGGTGAGCACAAAAGACACCCAAATACTACAGAAGACCAGCATGATGATCAGCAGGTGATCAGCTTGGCTTTGTTGAAAGAGCCGGGCAGCTTCCTGGCTAGGAAAGCCACCGTGAAGCAGATGGCAGCCAAGAAGCCCATGTAGCCAAGGGCACCATAAAACATGGCCACAGAGCCTTCGTTGCATTGCAGAATGACCTCTACCACCTTGGAGTGGGACTTTGGGAATGGGGGAGAAATCCCCAGCCAGGTAGTGCAGATGACAACCTGGGCACTGGAACAGGAGACCGCAGTGGAGTTGGCCAGACTCTTCCCCAGCCATCTCCTCGCCCTGTTCCCTGGCTTTGTGGCCAGGAAGGCCAGCACCCCAACAATGAATGGTCTTTGCCAAGAGAGAAGAAATGGCCACTGAGAAGATGATGCTGAAGGCCATTTATCAGAGTAGCAGGTTGCTATTCTTGGCCGCCCAATGAAGAGGACCAAGGACAAGAAGGAAAGCAGAAGGGAGGCAAGCAGGATGTAGGAGAGGTCCCGGTTGTTGGCTTTGACTAGTTGGGTGTCTTTGTATTTAATGAAGATTCCCAACACAATTCCTGCTGTAGAAGATAAGGAGAGGACAATGGAAGCTAAGGTGATCCCCAGATGTTCTTCATAAGCCAGGAAGGTGATAATCTTGGAGACACATTGATCTCTGACCTCATTTGCATGCTCATTGTCCGGGCATTTGGTGAAATTCTTGGCATCTGAGGAAGAGAAAAGCGTGGCTTCAGCATCACCTACATCCATGACCTTCTCTGCTCTGCGCCATTTTGAAAATCTCAGCTGTTGTGGGGGAGGTTAGGAAAGAAGAATGTGTAAATAGATCACGAGAGGCAAAAAATGGTGTCTTTGTTTTTTTAAAAAATGTTCACACTTGTAGCACACACTTTCCATTGTGGAGTTAGAGGAGTCCACCCACCCCCCCAAAAAAAGTTTACTCATCCAAGGAGCCTTGTGATCTAGGATTCGGTCAGAGGAAATGACAGCTCCACATCTGTAAACTGCATTGTAACCTTTTTTCCCAATTAATATTTCCTTTGACCTGTGCCAATTCCTTTATTCTTCTATTATTATTTATTGGCTGAATTTGCATAGCCCTCATCACCAAGGAGGCTCAGGCTTGTGTGTGTGTGTGTGTGTGTGTGTGGTTTCCCCTTTTGCTCCCACACCAACCTTGCAAGGTCTCCTAGCTTCCTGCAAGTAACAATGTGATGAAAAACAGAGAAGCGAATAAAGGACCCACGTTCAAAATGTCTTTATACCCATCTCAAAGAGTGTATCTGGGGGAGTCCGTACCTTATTTCTATTCCCCCCAGAAATGCCCTCTTCCTTGGAGTCACCCACCTTTCTGGGTGAAGATGGTCCCTTCCACACACAGAACGCAAGCACAGCAGCAAGCGGGTTTTCCTGGTATCACCTTCTTGACATATCCAGGTTGACATCTTTCATCACACCTGGAATGAGGGACGGCTAAGCATACAGTGGAAATGTGCACAGAGGGGAAAATGTTAGGAGTATTGTTGACTACGGACTTCACTCATAGAGTTTGGAAATGACCCAACAGGGGGCTCTCTAGTCCCACTGACCCTGTCCGCTTTGGCAGAGAAACCTCCTCTGTGGGTCTATTAGCTAGTCTCCCCTTCATTCTTTCATGTTTCCTTGTAAAGATGTGCTCATGGCAGAGTACAAGACATACACAAATGATATAGAAACACAGGAAAAAAAGGAAAAAAAGAAAACAGCAGAGATAGAAAAAAGGGGTGAAGATTATTGCTTGAGCATCCTGTCACCTGAAGACTAATGGAAAAAAGGAGTCCTGTAATTGGAAGGAGTTTTGGGTGCTGGGAAAGAAGGGGAGAAATTAATCTATTTTGGGAGAGAGTCTGCTCTATAGTGGGACGCGGGTGGTGCTGTGGGTTAAACCACAGAGCCTAGGGCTTGCCGATCAGAAGATCGGTGGTTCGAATCCCCATGACGAGGTGAGCTCCCGTTGCTCGGTCCCTGCTCCTGCCAACCTAGCAGTTTGAAAGCACGTCCAAGTGCAAGTAGATAAATAGGTACCACTCTGGCGGGAAGGTAAACGGCGTTTCCGTGCGCTGTTCTGGTTCGCCAGAAGCGGCTTAGTCCTGCTGGCCACATGACCCGGAAGCTGTACGCCGGCTCCCTCGGCCAGTAAAGCGAGATGAGCGCCGCAACCCCAGAGTCAGCCACGACTGGACCTATGGTCAGGGGTCCCTTGACCTTACCTGCTCTATAGTTGACCCTCATCACCCTCATCCCCTGACCCATCTCAAGGGGGCTTCCCTTGCCTTCCTTCCTCCCTTTTCTTACTGCCACAGCCCTGCTGGGTTTGCAAAGCAGAGGATGGTCAAGGCCATATTAGCGGTTCCGGGGACTGAGGAGGCCTCCTGAGCTGCTGGGGCCAACCCTTCCCTCAGGACCTGCTGTGAACCAAAATCTCCCGTCGCCCATTACGCGAGGGGACCCTCCAGGGAGGTATGGTGCCGCCTACTTTACGCAATTACTATACCGAGGGGAGATCCGTGGGCTTCCAGGCCCAGCCCCAAACTCTACTCGGTCGCAGCCCTTCCTCCCTCGTATCTGGGCACAGGATCGCCGTCAAAGCCGCAAAGGGAAAAGGCGGATGAGCTCCACCTGCCTTATAAAGGGGTGCAAAGCAAGAAAAAGGGAAAAGAGACCCCATCAGGTGAGAAGTGACAGAGGCAGCTGGATCCGGCCCATCAGCGGCATACGGAGGCGGGGACGGCACGCTCCGGGTGCCATCCTGACAGGGGTGACATCGCCGTGCCCCCCCCCGGATGCTCGCCGCGGGCAGCTAGCCCCGACCCCAGGGGACCGGAGCAGCTTTCTCTGCCTCTGGCTCCAGGTCGGGGCTGCGGGATGTGGGACTGGCCGGCCGGCTGGCTGCACAGGCGGTCTTTGGAACTGCCTGCGCATTGACCGACTGCAGGCTCCCTCGCCGCTTGCTTTCCGGCGCCTGCTAAAACCCTTTCCGTTTAGGCACAGCCTTGTCCAAAGCTGACGCAAGGTGTAATCCATTTTTAGCCTCTTGCTTGCTTAAACTTTTTCACAGTCTAAAATCCACCTTATACTTTTTTCATCCTCGTTTGGGGATTGTTTTGTTTTGCTTTTTCACAGTTGGCCGGTGGCATCCCCTCTCGAGGCTTCCAGGAACCGGCATTCAGAAACGCTTCCTTCCTCCGACTGCAGAGGGCAGAGCTGAGCCCTCCTGGCTAGGAGCCCCCCATAGCCCCCCTCCCAGAATCTGCCCAACCCTCTTTTAAAGCCCCCCCCCCCCCGGCTGGTGGCCCCGGCTGCCTCTCCTGGGAGGGAGTTCCGCAGTTTAACCCTGCGCTTTCTGCTTCGCCCTCTCAGTTTGGGCAGCTGGAGCAAAACCCGGTGGCCTTGGCGGCTCTCCTTCAGCTGCAGGCGGCGCCACCGCGAGTGAGGCTGGACGCCACGGCCGCCAACAACCTCCGGATGGAGAGGGAGTCTGGCGAGGGGCTGCAGGTGCCCTGGGAGGGCTGGGGGGGGCGGCTTCCAGACGAGAGTGCAGCCCTCGGCCGGCATGCAGGAAGACACGGCCTTCAACGACGTCCGCTTCTTCTCCTTCTGTTGCTGCTTAGGGGGCTGAGGGGGTGGGGGGACGCGGGGGGGGGGGTGGAAATGGGACCGCGGCTCTTGTGTCAAAGCACTGTTTCATCTGACAGAGTTTATTGAAAGGTCTGGGGGAGGGAACCACACATTTAAGCAGCTGGTGATTCCTTCCTTTATGGGAGCTGGACTGGATGACCCCTGGAGTGCCCTTTCCATATCTCTACCTTTCTTGGATTCTGTGACGTTGGAAGGTGGTAGCCTCACCTTCGCTGGAGGTTTTTGAATAGGTTGGAAGGCCACCTGTCAGGGATTCTCCAGCACTGCAGGGGGTTGGACTAGATGACCCTCAGGGTCCCTTCCAACTCTACTGTTCTATGATTCATTGGGGATTTTAAAGCAGTGCCCGGGTGGCCGTTTGTCACACTGAGTGGAGATTCCTGCACTGCGGGGGGGGGGCTAGACACCTCGCAGGGTCCTTTTCCCACCTCAGAAAGTCTAAAGGTCCGTCTGTGGCAGGTTCTGAGTCATGTCGCAACCTGCACAGCCCCCACAGAACTGCAGTCCCAGCCCAGATTGCGCAGTCGCCTGAAATGCCAAACCCGGTTCCTATTTATTTACTTTCCACCTTATCTCCGCACAGAGAGTTTGTCAGAAATTTCATTGGTGCGGCCCCTTCAAAAGGCATTGTGGCGTGTTTGGGGATAGATATAGCTGCTGGGAAATGTGGGGGTGGCCTGGGGGGCGCCATCCTGCCCCCCGGGCAAGGCAGTGCAGCACCTGTGGGCGACACGACACCTTCGCCCATCCTTGAAAATTTCCTTCTTGAGAAAACAGCGGGCGGAAAACCCCATGAGGTCATGGAGGAGGAAGCGAGAGGAGGAGGGGGGGGGGCATGCTGGATTCCCCAGACTTGACTCACGAGGAAGCTTTGCAAACCGAGAAGTGAAAGCAGACTGTGGCCTTCCGGGTTCTGCTTTCGCCTTCAAAGTGAGCACGCAGAGAGCAAGCGAAGATCATGAGGGCAGAATCCTCCTTTGTGCAAAATTATTTATTTTTTTAACCATTTCTATTTACATATCCTTATGACATATCATTTGGTCTTCTGGCCCTCGGAAGGTTGAGGCTGAGAGGAGACATGGAAGGTGGAGCAAGCTGGCTTTCTCCCGCTCTGGAGGGCAGGACTCGAACTCATGGCTTCAAGTTGCAAGAAAGGAGACTCCCACTAAACCTCAGGAAGAACTTTCTGACAGCAAGAGCTGTTCAACAGAGGAACGGTCTCCCTCGAGAGATGGTGGACACTCCCTCCTTGGAGGCTTTTAGCCAGAGGTTAGGTGGACATCTGTCATGGATACTGTAGTGAAGATTCTTGAATTGCAGGGGGTTGGACTAGATGACCCCCAGGGTCCCTCCCAACTCTACAGTTTCTATGCTTCTGTACAAAAATAAGGGGCAGAGGGAAAGACACACGGGGTAAAGTGCAAATGGGGGGGGCAGCTTTGGGGGTTTGGCTGCCAGACACACACTCCAAAAAGCCTTTTAAGAACAAGAGAGAGATTTTCAAGGGACACCTTTTGCACACAACGGGATTCCAGTATCTACATTTCCCACTCTCCCCCCTTGGCTCAAAGTCCTTTCATGGCCCCCCGCAACTCTTGGAACAAAGTGATGCAGCAGACTTGCTGGAAATTCTGGCAAAATCTGCTTTTTGCTTACTCCAGCGGCCGCCAGGCTGCCTTCAGGTCTCCTCACGATGATGCGGCAGGTGTATTTGCTCCTCTGTTGAAAGGGGAAAGAGGTATTCGTTAGGACGATTTGAGTTGCAGCCCACAACCTCTGGAGGGCTCCAGGTTGCCAAAGGCTGTTCTGTGGAGGGGGAGCAGAGGAGACTTCCCCCCGCCCCCCTCCTTGCCCACCTGGGTCTCTGAGAGGAACGAGGGTTGCCCGCCGCTGCCGGTGTCTCCTGCGGCACACCGCGATGGTGGCAATGGCCACGGCAACCAGGGTGACAGCCAGCAAAGAAAGCACGACTGTTGGTGAGACCCCCCTTTCTGCCGTCTGGGGGGCCTGGCTAGCGGGCCCGGCTGCCCGGGGATCTGCAAGGCAAACAAAGAATTTCGAAGCACAGTCAAGGGACTTTAAAGAGGGTGGGAAGTCCCTTTCCAGGTGCCCCAGTCCTCCCAGCACCACACACTCACCGTGGCCGAGTGGCGCAGCACTTCTGGTTGACGTGGGGGGCTGTGTTGCATCCTTGGGGACCTCTGGAGCTGGATGCATGGCAGGGGTCTCATCGAGGACCCCCACTGAGGTCTCATCAAGGACCCTCAGCGAGACCGTGGGGGACTGAGCTGAGAGGGGGGCTTGGGAGGTGGAGGGCTTGGGTGCAGAGGTGAGGGCCGGCTTGGGAGGCGCAGGACTTGGACTCAGCATCACAAGACCCTTTTCTGTGGGAGAGAGAAATGCACACTGAGACGGCTGGGGGGCAGGAAAACAGGCCATTCACAGGCTCATAGGATTGAGGGTCCTCTAGCCCTGCAATAATAATACAGTTGTACCCTGGAATTTGAACGGAATCCGTTCCGGAAGTCCATTTGACTCCCAAAACGTTCCAAAACCAAAGCACGGCTTCTGATTGGCTGCAGGAAGCTCCTGCAGCCAATCGGAAGTCCCGCCAGACGTTTGGCTTCCAAAAGAATGTTCAAAAACCGGGTGTGTCACTTCTGGGTGTGCGGCGTTCGGGAGCCAAAACGTTCGAGAACTAAGCTGTTCCAAAACCAAGGCACGACTGTAATGGTTATTTTATTATTTATATGTTGCTCATCTGAGCAGGTTGCCCCAGCCATTCTGGGCGGCTCCCAACAAAATATTAAAGCCTTGAAACATTAAAAACCTCCCGTTAGAAGAACAGGTTTTTAATGCTTCCAGGTGTCTTCTAGTGGAGGGATCGTGGCTGAAGGTTCCCTGATGGGGGGCTGTGCAAATTCTGTCTGAAAGCCTCCACCTTCCCAAGAAGCCCTTTCCAGAGTCCAGTTGGCTGATGTCCTCAGAAAGTTCAGCCAGAATCTGTGAGGGAGGCTGGGCTGAGAGAGGCAGGGCCTGGGCACCACCCTGCGAGCTTCGTGGCTGCCAAGTGGGGATTCGAACTCGGGTCTCTCCCAGGTCCCCGCCTGTCCACTATGCCCCTTCACTTCTCTTTTTTTAAAAAATAATATTTATTGCTTTTCCAACAATTTAAACAAAACGAAATAAACAATACAATACAAAAACACTACATAATATAACATAAAAACACTACATAACACTAACACATTAGACTAACAGAACTAAATGAAAACAATTTAAAACACACCAAACAATTTCATTATCTTATCTTTCATTCACTTATTTCAGCGACCTCCTCACACCTTCCTTTTTGTATTCCACTTCTATTAATTGTTTCAGCAATTCCTTTCCATCTTCCTCTGTTTTCTAACATATTATTATCTTAACATTTCTAACCTTATTTTACTCTAATAATCTAGTTATACTTAGTTCCTTATCACATTTCTACTAAAGCCATATCACTTCATTTCCACCTTTTTCTAACATTCATTAATTTTACAGTATTTCTGTAAATAGTCTTTAAACTTTTTCCAGTCTTCTTCCACCGACTCTTCTCCCTGGTCTCGGATTCTGCCAGTCATTTCTGCCAGTTCCACACTATGCCCCTTCACTTCTCGCCAGCCAGAGCACCCCTAAACCTTTTTTTTCCTCTTTTTCACTCACCTTTTTCAGGGAATTCTTTCATCAGCGCTTGGACCCAGTCACTGCTCTTTAAGCCGAGGTAACAGTCTCCTTGGGGGAACGTGAACCTGCCGAGGAAAAGGACGGAATGGAGCGGAGGGATGGAGGTGGAGAACCAGGTGGCTGGCAGAGACGTAACGGAGCCGCCGAAGGATGGCAGGCAGGGAGAAGTCCCTTGTTTGAGGCTGGTGAGGGTGGCCTACTTACTTGACTAAGTCCATGCAGGTTTCCCAGTTTTTCATCCTCCCAGGGTATTTGCTTAATTTCCCCTGCTTTTTGGAGTGTTTCTGGCAGGAGCCACAAGTCCCAGCAGCTGCTCCCTCGTTCCCTAGAGCTGTGGAAAGAGAAGAGCAGAGCTTCAGGAAAGAGTGGAGAGCGGAGAGGGCCGTTTTGGCCCACAATGAATGAGGAAGAGAAGGAGGAGAAGCAGGCAAGGGCCGAGTTCTCTTTGCCCTGGGCCCAGCAAAGGGGGCTTGCTTTCGGGGTGGGGTTATGCTTAATTCCTAAAGGGAACAAGGTTTGGTCAGCGTAGAACACCTTTGCAGCGGCTGCCCATTTGCAACCGGGCCGTTCAAGGTGCTGCTGTTAGCATAAAGGTAAAGGGACCCCTGACCATTAGGTCCAGTCGCGGATGACTCTGGGGTTGCAGCGCTCATCTCGCTTTACTGGCCGAGGGAGCCAGCATTTGTCCACATACAGCTTCTGGGTCATGTGGCCAGCAGGACTAAGCCGCTTCTGGCGAACCAGAGCAGCACACGGAAACACCCTTAAAAGTTCGAAACCAGTTTACCCATGAGAACACTTTGCCCCTTCAACTGGTGGAACTGGCACTGCTGCAGATGCCACACAAGGCCTGTTCCACATTTACAAGAACCTGATCTTTTAGTACGGCCTGCCCTCTGGAACTCCCAGCCACTTGATATGAAACAGGCGCCTTCCCTGTGTTCTTTTTGGCACCTGCTGAAATTATTGTTGTTTATGCAAGCCTAACCCAGATGCACAAAAAGCTGATGTGATTTTGACGATGGTTATGTTAAAACCTATGCAGGATTTGAAGGGCAGCAGCAGAGGAGAAATTGTAGTTTAATGATTTAGAATTAATGCATATAACGGATAAAATATAAGTAATATAGCAGCTATATAAGTTAACAAAAGGATCCCATGGGTGACCAGTCAAAGGATACGAGAGTTTTGTTCGGATTGTACTGTAAATGAATTGGTAAAATTTGAAATAATAATAATAATAATAATAATAATAATAATAATAATAATAATAATAAATATTATTAAAAGAAGAAAGTCGAGGTAATTCTGATTTGTTTTAGTATTTTAACTTTTGTATGCTTTAAAGGTGATGACAAATCTAGACAAGCAGAGACATCACCTTGCCGACAAAGGTCCGTATAGTTAAAGCTATAGTTTTCCCAGTAGTGATGTATGGAAGTGAGAGCTGGACCATAAAGAAGGCTGATCGCCGAAGAATGGATGCTTTTGAATTCTGGTGCTGGAGGAGACTCTTGAGAGTCCCATGGACTGCAAGAAGATCAAACCTCTCCATTCTGAAGGAAATCAGCCCTGAGTGCTCACTGGAAGGACAGATCCTGAAGCTGAGGCTCCAAGACTTTGGCCACCTCCTGAGAAGAGAAGACTCCCTGGAAAAGACCCTGATGTTGGGAAAGATGGAGGGCACAAGGAGAAGGGGACGATGGAGGACGAGATGGTGGGACAGTGTTCTCGAAGCTACCAGCGTGAGGGAGGCAGTGGAAGACAGGAGCGCCTGGTGTGCTCTGGTCCAGGGGGTCACGAAGAGGCGGACACGACTAAACAACAACATGTTTTAAAGGAGGGTTGTGATCTTTTTTTGTTAACCACTTTGAGGTTTTCCATAATCATTTCATACATTGTATGAAATAATAATAATAATAATGCTGCACAATCCTGTGTTCAGTCTCAGCTGTCCCTGCAAAAGCTTCAGGGCAAATAGATGCAGGGCTTTTGTCCACCCAGAACTCTCTGGAACTCAGTTTCCGGCCCTCTGGGTGGGAGCCATTATCCATTATAAGAGAACAAGGGAGGTGTTAATGGTGAGTTCTGGCACCTCTTTTCCTACAAAAACAGCACTGGATAGATTGCTTCATTTCCACTTTCGAAAGACTGTAATTTGTCATTCCAAAACTGGGGAGAACTTTCCTCCCTGTTTTTGCGCAGGAGCACAAGGGAGCCCCCACCCCCACCCCAAGATGGCACTAAAGCAGGAACATTGAGGGAGCGGTACACAATGGCCCACAAAGTGAAATGACTCGTGTGAACCCACCACCAATACACTGAGATGGCATTGATGGTGTGTTGCCTAGTTAACCGGTGGAACTCCCTTCCACAAGAGGCAGCAACGACCGCCAACCCAGATGACTTTGAAAGAGGATTAGACAAATTCATGGCCCCAAAGGGGACCCATCTCACTTAGTATCCTGTCCCCTGAGTATCCAATTGCCCCCCCCCAAAAAACTTAGGAATCTAGATAGACTGCTTCTGGGCCTGGAGGTTCCTTAAGTACATGAGAAGAGCCTGACCGCTGGATCCAGCTCAGCCTCCTCTTCCTCCGGTGGCCAACCAACCAACCATACATAAATAAATAATTTCAGTGCTATGTCTCCTTTCCACAGTTCAATCCATGCTCAAGGCTGCTTCTAACATGAAAGAAACCGTCACAAATGTAGCCATGAATGACAAATCAAATGTTTAAAAAAATGTAAAACCAAACTGAGCAACTTCCACATAAATCACAGCAAAGTCTAACACAAAGACACAACACAAAGCGAGTCCTTTTGACTATCAGTAACAGCACCAATCGCTGCCCCCAACAGAAACCTCCAAAGCAAGACCCCGGCCTCAGCTTTTGTAGCTGGAGTCAGTCCATTAAGGACGTGAATGCCCAGAAACTGGCAGGGCTCCTCTTTCGCTCTCCTTGGACTTCTGTTGCAGCAAAAGTAGCAAAGGCTTGAGGAATGTGGTAGCGTTGCTGTTTCCCCAGAGGCAGAAGAATAAAGCAGGAATTCTGGCATGGGTTTTAATTTGTTAACTTTCTGTGTGCCTTAAGGCACTGTATTTCTCTCTCTCGATTTTATTGTTTCATTTCCCCCCCCTTTTTTCAACAATCAAGCTGTGCACACATTTTACGAAACAAAAATAAACAGAAGAAGGCCGTTTCCGGAAGCCTTGAAATCACTGGGTGGAAGGTATAGGTTTTTAATTCTAATTGTTTTTAGACTCTTGGCATTTGTTTTCAGTTACTAAGGGTGAGGGTTGTGAGACGGCATGAAAAGAACCTGCTGGATCAATGGCCACGAGCCTAGATGGATTCAGAATATTAGACAAATTCATGGGGGAACGGGCCTGATCCAGCAAACTCTTATTATGTTCTTATGTGAGGGGGAGGGGGGCACCAGCTTGGAAAAGCCCGAAGAGCATGAAAAGCAGCGTTAGAAACTCAAATATATAAGCTAATCACCAGATGGCACCTTAAACCTAGGTTACAGTCGCCGCAACAAAGTATGCCTAGGAGCCATTATTATTATTATTCATTTCTATACTGCTTTATATTTCATTGAAAAAATCTCAAAGTGATTTCCAACACATTAAATCATTAAATTAAACAAATTAGAATAAAATTTGGCCAAGGCACAGTCTGACCCCTCCTTTGGTAATCCTCACAGAACTCTAGCCCAATGGTTGCCATGAATTTGATTTTGAATTGATTTTAAAATGAATTGATTTTAGAATGCTATTTTACTTTTATTGTTGTTAGCCACTCTGAGCCAGACTTCCGCTGGGGAGGGTGGGATAGAAATAAAATTATTTTATTATTATTATTATTAAAAGAAATTCAAGCTTCCAGGAAAATATTTCAGATCCTTCTCTAAAGGGCATTTTACTTCCCCCGTATTCATTTACCTATTCAGTTTTTAGAGCTGCCTCCTAGCCAAAGGACTCTAGGAAGCCAGTGTGGGGCGGCGGTGAGAGTGGCAGATGAGGACCCGGGAGATCAAGGTTCAAACCCGCACTCAGCCCTGGGTGGAGTCAAACACAGCCTCTTCACCTCCCTTGCAGGGTCGTTGTAGAGATTAACTGGGGGGGGGTGAACTGTGTCTTCCTTGGAGGAAAGGGAGGGGTATAAATGCAATGGATCAGCTCTTCCGCTGACCTGCTTAAGAAAGCTGGAGGGGCCAGCCGGATGGAGATGTCCACTGCCAACGTGGCATCCAGAGATCTGTCTCCATGTGGTCACAGATGGACCCACAACAGTTGCAAGATGAGCCTGGCTGATTCCTAACACGGGTGAGAAGAGTCTGGCTGCTGGATCAGGCCAACATCATCCTGGACTGACCAGACACCCCAAAGCGGAGGCCACAGGCAGGATCCAAGCACGACAGGAACACTCTACAGTACTTGGTCAATTTTGAATTTGCTTTTAGTAACACTTTGCGTATTTTGCATTTGTGGTGGCACTGTTTTGTATTTTACAATTGCACCAAACATTAACCAAAAAGGATCACTCTCCCCACTAGTGGGCCCCAGAAACTGGTCTGAGGAAGCCTCTGTCCGTGGGGGCAGAGCAGAGTCACCACTGACCACGCGGGTCCAGACGTCTGGTGCGATGGACGCCATGCAGAGGGAGGGAAGCAGGATAGAAACTTGGTAAGTAACTAAACACATCCCAGCCTTTCCTGCTGGGAAGTTGTGATCCAAAACATCTGGCGGGTTGTGTTTTTCTTTTTTTGGTGGGGCAGGAGGCTGCCCTAAACAAACAACAGATTTCTTGTAGCCAAAACCCCCATGGGGCTGAGAGCCTGGCAAAGTGGGGGGGTGTCTTGCCCCAAGGACCCTGTTCAGCCTTTTAGGTGCCACCCGAGGGAGCTCCAGGAAGGGGTCCAAGGGGGGGTGCTCCTCCGCACAGAACGGGGGGGGGGGCTTCTGCAATAGCTGCTCTGAAGGCCTCAGTTAAGAACATCAGAAAAGCTTTGTTGGCTCAGTCCAGTGTCCCTTCTAGTCCAGCGCCCTGTCCTCACTGGGGCCAAATGCCCCTTCAAGGTGAAGGTAAAGGGACCCCTGACCATTAGGTCCAGGCCAACTCTGGGGTTGCGGTGCTCATCTTGCTTTATTGGCCGAGGGAGCCGGCGTACAGCTTCCGGGTCATGTGGCCAGCATGACTTAAGCCGCTTCTGGCGAACCAGAGCAGCGCATGGAAACGCCGTTTACCTTCCCGCCGGAGCGGTACCTATTTATCTACTTGCACCTTGACATGCTTTCAAACTGCTAGGTTGGCAGGAGCAGGGACCGAGCAACGGGAGCTCACCTTGTCGCGGGTTGGCAAGTCCTAGGCTCTGTGGTATAGACCACAGCGCCACCCGCGTGCCTATAAATGCCCCTTAGAACCAAGGAATCCAGATAGACTGCCACTGGACATGAAGGCTCCATCAGAAGAGCCGGCTGGATCAGGCCAACGGTTCATGCAGTCCAGAGCACGCTGTTCTCCCAGTGGCCAAGGAGCGCAAGGGCCACTTCCCCCCCCCCCCAACTCCAGCTCCGGTTTCCAGAGACTGGCATTCAGAAGCGGGAGGCAGAGCAGCCCTCAGTAGCCCCCTCCTCCTCCATGAATTTGCCCACCCCTGCCTCCTGCCGGAGGGAGTTCCGCAGTGAAACTCTGCGCTGCCTGAATCAGGGGTTCCTCTTCCCGGTCCCCCCCCCCGAGTCCTGCGCCCTCCCCGCCCCGCTCCGCCGCCCAGTCCTCCTTTCCCCGGCTCCAGCCCCTCCCGGAGCCCCGCGCACCCGTCGGACGCCCGAGAGGCGGCCCCCGCCCGCCTTACCTGGCCCCGCCAGGAGCAACGCCAGCAAGACGGGCAGCCGCCACCCCATGCTTCTCCTTCTGCCTCCGAAAACGAAAGGGACCCGGCGGTGGGACGGCGCCCTGGGACTTTCCGGTGCCAGGAGGCGGAGGCGGAGCGCAGCCCCAGCCCGGAAGCCTCTCCCTCGAGGGGGCAGCGGGGAACTCCCCAGGAAGAGGGAGCGGAACGCGTGATCGGGGGGGGCCCATTGGCCCAGCTTCACTAGCCTCGCTATTTCCCGGGGTGGGGGTTCATCTCCCACATTTGGGATCCCTTTGAGTGCCCCCCTCCCCGTCTAGGATGAGGAGAGAAGCGGGGAGAGGTTCTCTCCATCCACACCGGGCGAGCATGGATAAAGGTCCATCTGAGGGAAAGTCCGTCTCTGTCATGTGCCCCCCCCCCGCCCTTCCTATTCACCTTGAAGCGAGAGACTCGAGGAGCTTCAAATCCAGTCCTCTCGCCTCTCGGAAGATGCTTCAGTGCTGCCATCGACTGGCTGACATCCCATGAGCACATCGGAAGAGTCCTGCAGCCGCTGGATCGGGCCCCACAGGGGTCATCCATAACTCTCCCCTCCTCCATGAATGTCTCACATCCTCTTTAAAGCCCCCCTTGTTGATGGCCGCCACGGCCTCCTGCACAGCAGCCAACTCCTAGGGGCCACAGTCCCTTTGCGCCACCAAGAAAATATTTGAGGGGGCCAGGCTGGATTGAGCTTCACTTTGTTGGCTCTCATCCAGTCCATTACTGAGGCAAGACTCTGGTCCAGCACTTCCAGTGCCTCACCTGCAGATGTGAAGGAGAAATAGAGCTGACAGTGTACTCCAAACCTCCAGAAGTCCCCACCCTTGGTTTCACGTAGATGTTAAACAACATGGGGGACAGGATGGAGCCCTCTGGAACCCCACATTGAAGGCTCCATGGGGCTGAAAAGCATTTGCCAAGCATCCCCCCCTGGGAATGACCATCCAAGTCGGACCAGATCCACTGCAAAGCAGTGCCACTCACCCCTAGTTCAGACAATGGTTGATGGTATTGAAAGCCACTGAGAGGTTGAGGAGAATTAACAGGGATGTGTTTCCCTGTCTCTCTCTTTCGAGAGAAGTCATCATTCAGGACCACCAAAGCAGCTTCTGTGCCAAAACTGCGCTAAACCCTGATTGAAATGGATCTAGAAAATCAGTTTCCTCCAAGAGCGTCTGGATCTAGTCCGCGACCACTCGCTCCAGAACCTTGCCCAGGAAAGGAAGATTAGCAACTGGCCGGTAGTTAGATTTTCCAAGTCCAGGGAAGTTGACTGAAGAGTGGTTTTACCACTGCCTCCTTCAGAGAGTCAGGGGCAACCTGCAATGCAGGGATCACAGATAAAGCACTTCTGACAGACAGGCAGCCACCCACCCTCTGCTTACAAACCTCCCAGGAAGGAGAGTCCACCATCTCCCAATGGAGTTTGTTCCACTGTCCTGACAGCTCCTATTGTCAGAAAGTTCTTCCTGATGTTTATTTGGAAGGGCCTTTCCTGAAACTTGAAGCCTTTTACAGTGGTACCTCTGGATGCGAGTGTGATCCGTTCCGAAGCCCCATTCGCATCCTGAAGCGAACGCAACCCGCATCTGCACGTGTCGTGATTCACCGATTCCGCACATGCACATGACGTCATTCTGAGTGTCTGTGCATGCATGAGCGGCGAAACCCGGAAGTAACGCGCTCCGTTACTTCTGGGTCCCATGGAGCGCAACCCGAAAATGCTTAACTTGAAGCTACTTCAACCCGAGGTATGACTGTATCTTGAGTCTTCCCTTCCAGAGCAGGACAAAGCAAGCTTGTCATAGAACTAGAGAGAGGGAAGGGACCAACAGAGTCATCTAGTCCACCCCCTGCGGTGCAGGAATCTTCCACACATGCGATGACTGATGAGATATGTATTGGAGAGGTGGGGGGCATGCAGCCTTCAGCAAGAGAGGGTGGTGCTGAGGCAGGGGGCAGCCAGAAAGGAAGCAGGAGACAAGGGGGTTTGTGGGTGGGGAGCTGCTTCTTCCACAGACACCTCCCCATTGGCTGCCATCTTTGTTCTGGGCTGCGGGTGCCAGACTGGGTGGGTGGGGGTACATTGAGAGTGCAGGTGCGGGCCTTGAGATGGATGAAATGCCCCACCAGGGAAATGCTAGGCCTGGCTGGCAAAGGCTGTCCAGGAAGGATGGGAGAGGAGGAAACAGCTGGGTTGTGGTCAGGGTGGATAAGAATCAATGGTTGTTTTTTAAATTTAAAGTCGATTTTAAAAATAAAATGCGTCTGGATCTTTCTAAATATAGTTTTCTATTTAAGTTACATTATAGTCCAAAGGCTATTCATCAGGAAGTAAGGATTTAAGTTTTTCATATGTGCTAACACTCAGTCTAAGATTTTTTTAAAAAAATGTTTAACCACATCAGTTACCAAACATGGATACATATGTGTCAGGGAACTGTCATCTGAGACGAAGGAGGTGAAAGGGCTCATGGAGGGTGAGAGAGACCACTCAGCGGAGGAGGGGACCAGCAGGGGGAGAAGTGGAGTTACAAGGGAAAGTGAGTCGGAGGGAGGGCTCAGAGATACTTCAAGCGAGAACAGTGGAGAGGTTTCAGGACCTCCCGTAGGGACACCCACTCCTCGGCGGAAACTGTCACGCCGAGAGTCCAGAAGACGCGTTTCCGTTAAGGAGCTTTTATGCTGGAAGAAGTTCCGTAAACGCCCACTGTCCGATTCAACGAGCGATTGATGGAGCCATGCTTAAGGAGCTCCATCACAGACAGAGGTTTGGGAACTTAGCCAAACTCTGAGGGATCAGGATTTTACGCACAAGCAGCTCACCATCCCATCACAGCAATCGGACAGTCTCTGAAAGCAGCTTGTGCAGAGAGGCATCATGAGCAACCCAGCCGGAGCCGGAGGAGCAGCAGGAGCTGGAGAAGGTCCAACTCTGGAAGAAAGGTACAGAGTTTTGGAACTCCAGCTAGCAATGCAAACGGCGAGGCTAGAAGAAAGGAGGGCGCAGGATGCAGAAAAGGCAAAAGGCGCTACACTAGCAAGAAAGATGCCAGGAATGGTGCAGAAGTTTGGGGGGGACCCCAGGAACTACCAAGCCTTTAGGACAGAGATGCAGTATGCTCTCGAACTGCAGTTTAACGACTTTCCCGATGAGGCATCGCGAGTGGCGTTTGTGATTGGCCATCTCGAAGGGGGGGCGAGAGACTGGGTCCGGCCCCTGATGGCAGGGAATAGTGACATGCTGAAGGACGCGAGGAAGTTTTTTCGCGCCATGGATTTGATGTTTTCCAGCGAGATTGAACAGGGGCTGGTGCGCAGACAATTGATGGCTTGCAAACAGGGGAGCCGATCGGTTCGTGAGTACTGGACTGAGTTTACAATGTTGATACATAAATTGGGGTGGGACCTATCGGCGGAACCCATTCAAATGCTCTTTGAAGAGGGGCTTTCTTCGGCGGTGAAAGACGAACTTTCCCGGGCGCTCAGGGCGGAGTCTATGGACCAGCTGACCAAATCAGCGCTGACCATTGGAGCGCGCCAGGAGGCAAGAGCCTTGGAGAAGCGGGAGGTTTAAGGAGAGAGGGAGAAGACCCCGGAGGTTTTGAAGAAAGAAACGGGGCATTGTATTACAAAGGGGCGCTATATATACCCGAAGGGGAATTGAGGGGGAGAGTACTCAAACAGCTGCACGACAATCCCACAGCGGGGCATTTTGGGCAACACAAGACCATGTGGTTGGTGACCAGGGAGTTTTGGTGGCCCAAGGTGAGGGAGGATGTACGGGAGTATGTGAGAAGGTGTGACCAATGCCAGAGAGCCAAAGGAGAAAGGCGGGCACCAGCGGGGTTATTAGAACCGTTACCCACACCAGAACGACCGTGGGAGGCGGTGTCGATAGATTTTATGACTGATCTGCCCAAATCCCAGGGGAAAACCGCCATACTAGTCGTGGTAGACCAGTTAACTAAGATGGGTCACTTTGTAGCTTGCTCACATGCAGTCACGGCGGAAGAGACAGCAAAATTGTTTGTAGAACATATTTTTAGGCTGCATGGCGCCCCCTTGAGGCTGGTTTCCGACAGAGGGAAACAGTTCACGTCCAGATTCTGGAGGAAGCTTATGAGCTTGTTGCACGTAGAGGTCAACTTTTCGACTGCCAGGCACCCTGAGACCAATGGGCAGGCGGAGAGGGCAAACGGTATCCTTCAACAATACCTGAGGTGTTATGTCAATGACAGAGAAAACGATTGGGTCGAAAAGTTGGCACTAGCGGAATTTGCTTACAATAATGCAGAGAATGTGTCCACAGGGATGAGCCCCTTTTTGGCTAATTATGGGTGCCACCCCAGGGCGTTTCCAGGGGAAGGAGGAGAGAGATGGAGTGTTCCGGCCGCTGAACTTTTTGTAGAAGAAATGGAAGCGATCCATCGTCAACTCCAACACAACTTAGAAAGGGCCAAAGAAGAATATAAGAGGCAGGCAGACAAGAGCAGAAGGGAAGGTGAAACAATTAGGGTGGGGAGTCGGGTCTGGCTATCAACCCAAGGGTTGCCGTTCAAGGGGAGTTGCAAGAAATTGAGACCCAAAAGATTGGGACCATTTGAGGTCATCCAACAGGTCAACCCAGTGGCTTTCAGACTCCGGTTACCGAACCACATGAAACTGCACCCAGTATTCCACAGGTCATTACTGTCACCATACAGGGGGGAAGGTGAAGGGGTGTCCACACGGGGGCCAGCCATAGAAGAAAGGGAAAGCCGCAACTATGTGGCGGAAATCATCGACTCCAGGTGGAAGGGTAATCAGGTGGAGTATTTGGTCGCGTGGGAAGGGGAACCGGAGTCGGAAAACACCTGGGTGAAGGCAGAGGAGGTCCATGACGAGGTCTTGATCGAAACGTTCCACCAAAGGTTCCCCAGGAAACCTCAGACAGTAGCGAGGTTCCGGAGGGAGTACTTTGGCACCACCGACGATGAGGAGGAACTGGAGGGATTCAGGGAATCGGAGTTGGAAGGGGGTACAGACTCCGAGGAGGAGGAGTACTTGGAAACCGGGAACAGCAAAAGGTGGAGGGAAGTGTTCGAAACTTCGGAAGATGAGGGAGGTTCCTTCAGGGGTTTTGCTCCCTCGCCTCCCGCAGAGGAGGGGAGGGAAGGGGGTGAAGGGGGCCCTAGAGGGGAGGTGGATGTCAGGGAACTGTCATCTGAGACGAAGGAGGTGAAAGGGCTCATGGAGGGTGAGAGAGACCACTCAGCGGAGGAGGGGACCAGCAGGGGGAGAAGTGGAGTTACAAGGGAAAGTGAGTCGGAGGGAGGGCTCAGAGATACTTCAAGCGAGAACAGTGGAGAGGTTTCAGGACCTCCCGTAGGGACACCCACTCCTCGGCAGAAACTGTCACGCCGAGAGTCCAGAAGACGCGTTTCCGTTAAGGAGCTTTTATGCTGGAAGAAGTTCCGTAAACGCCCACTGTCCGATTCAACGAGCGATTGATGGAGCCATGCTTAAGGAGCTCCATCACAGACAGAGGTTTGGGAACTTAGCCAAACTCTGAGGGATCAGGATTTTACGCACAAGCAGCTCACCATCCCATCACAATATGCTATAATGTTAATGTTTTACTTAAATAAAATGTTTCGAATGCTCTTTTGTCTTCTTTTTTGTAACTTTACTACAACTGTAGCAATAGACATGGTAAGGTTGTTTCTCCACTACGGATCTAACCCACCCTCCTTCACAACTCCTATCCACCCCTCTCCACAACTGTCTCTACTCAAGAACCTGGAGACCACCTGGACCAGGAGACCTGGAAGACCTGCTCCCTGCCTTGCGGGCCTTTTCCCGCCAGCTCTGGGAGGCAGGGCCCAGACCGACTCCTGGGGGGGGGGGTTGTAGCTGCTGTTGCTGGTTTTTTTAAGTTGTTGTTGTGATTTATGTGGGAAATTTTTTGTTTGCTTGAGTATTTTTAAATGTTTCATTTATCGGTTATGACTACCATCCGACATTTAGTTTATGAAATTTATATACTGCTTTCATCCAAAAACCTCAGGACGGTTCCCACCATTAAAATGCAAAATAAAAACACAACCTAGATAATAAAAACAAGAAAAAATGAAACAAAGCAATCATCTGCCTCACACACATTTAAAGGGTTAGAGAAAGTTTAGTAAGCCAAAAGCCTGATTGTTATGTTGTACTTACTCAAACACCCTTCCAAATTCACAGCCAATCACCGCTCACCCCCAGAATTTGAAACTTCCCCCTCCCCCAGCTAACATTGCCTTAAATCTATTAAAATACTGTACTTACTATTATTACATTAATTACTTTGCTAGAGTACACAACTTTAGACACAAACACCAGAATATGGCACCCAAATTTTAAGCAAACATGCACAAACAATTTCTAAGAGTCTCATGGGACAGCCAGTGTAGTACATTGCCAGAGTATTCGACTACACCCTGGGTGACCTGGGTTAAATCCCGACTTGGCCATGAAGCTCACTGGGAGACCTTGGGGAGCCAAACCTAACTCACAGTTGTTATGAATGGCATGTTTTGAATGAGCCGCAAGATGGCTGAAGACCACCACACATTTTAGGCTGAAGAACACCTCACAAAATGGATGCTATTATGAATGAAGTGTGTTATTAATGAACTGTGCTGATCAAAAGAAGCGAATGGAATGTTCATGTTCTGGCAAAAAGTTCTGTAACTACAATGAAGCATAAAGACTAAGCCATGCAATGCTAGCCCCAAACAATGAGTGTTGTACCGTGCCAGAAGACCGGGTACAAACAGTAAGGGTTGTGATATGCCAAGAAGATGCTAAAGATGGAGGACTTCCAAGAACATGCTAAGAACTGCCAGGAACATGTCACTCAGGAACATGAGACTTAGATGCACAATGAGAAGAGCGTATAAGATTAGTCTCTTTCCGATTGAGGTGTGAGTCAGACGCAGTTGAGATCCGGCTGCCTGGCAGCCACCCTCTAGGTCTGGCCAACCTAGAGAAGGTGTGTGTGTGTGTGTGTGATTGCGTGTGTGTCTGAGTGCATGTTCCCTTGTCTTGTTATGTGTTAAGTTTGTTAATCAATAAAGCAATGTTATATAGAAATTCCAATACGCATTGGTTGTCTCATTGCTTATTTGTGTTCTCTCTCTGGGGTGCACTATGTCTCATTCAAGCTAAACATCTAAACAGACAAGGAACCTGATTATTCTGTACAGGGTTATTCTCACGATTGTAAAGGAGGTGAAGAACCATGTAACCCCACAAGAACATAACAAGAAAGAAGATTCTGACTAATCATCAAGATGCATTGCATTGGTCAGACTAGATGACCCTAAGAATCCCTCCCAAAGCTACTATTCTATAACTCCAGGATTTTCCCCACTGTGAGTTTTTCATGGGAAGTGAGAGTTTGCTTCAAGGTGAAGCTCTTCCCACATTCCAAGCCCTATTCGGGTTTATCCGTCGTATGAATTCTTTGGTGGGAAGTAAGGTGATCTCTCCGACCGAAGCTCTTCCCACATTCCAAGCACTCATGTGGCTTCTCCCCTGTATGAATTCTTTGGTGGGAAGTGAAATGGGCGCTCCATCTGAAGCTCTTTCCACACTCTTGGCATTCAAATGGTTTCTCCCCAGTGTGAATTCTCTGATGTCGATGGAACCCATATCGCGTAGTAAAGCACTTTGTGCACTCCAAGCAGTGATATAGTTTCTCCCCTGTATGAATTTTTTGGTGGGAAGTAAGACTGTCCGTCCTGGAGAAGGTCTTTCCACACTCCACACACTGGTATGGTTTCTCCCCTGTATGAATTCTTTGGTGGGAAGTGAGATGGGACCTGTCACTAAAGCTCTTTCCACACTCTTGGCATTCAAATGGTTTCTCTCCCTTATGAATTCTCTGATGTCGATGGAAGCCTTTTCGTGTAGTAAAGCACTTCCTGCACTCCAAGCACTGAAATGGTTTCTCCCCTGTATGAATTCTTTGGTGAGAAGTGAGACTCTCCTTCCTGAAGAAAGTCTTCCCACATTCCACACACTGGTACGGTTTCTCTCCGCTGTGAATACTCTGATGTCGACGGAAGTATTTGCTTGTAGGAAAAGACTCCCCACAGTCCAAGCACTTATATGGTTTCTCCCCTGTATGAATTCTTTGATGGGAAGTGAGACATGACCTCCGATTGAAGTTCTTCCCACATTCCAGACACTGAAATGGTTTCTCCCCTGTATGAATTCTCTTGTGTTGATGCAAGTCTCTTCTTGTAGTAAAGAACTTATCGCATTCCACACACTGAAATGGTTTCTCCCCTGTATGAATTATCTGATGGGAAGTGAGATAGGTCCGCTTCCTAAAGCTTTTCCCACATTCCAAGCACTGGTATGGTTTCTCCCCACTGTGAATTCTCTTATGTTGATGTAAGTTTCTTCTTGTACTAAAGAACTTCTCACATTCTGGGCACTGAAATGGTTTCTCCCCTGTATGTATTCTTTGATGGGAAGTGAGACTTCCCTTTTGACTGAAGCTCTTCCCACATTCCAAGCACAGAAATGGCTTCTCCCCACTGTGAATACTCTTGTGTTGATGCAAGTCTCTTCTTGTAGTAAAGAACTTCTCACATTCAAGACACTGAAATGGTTTCTCCCCTGTATGAATTCTTTGATGGGAAGTGAGATAGGTCCTCTTCCTGAAGCTCTTCCCACAATCCAAGCACAGAAATGGTTTCTCCCCTGTATGAATTATTTGATGGGAAGTAAGCCTATGCTTCCAACTGAAGCTCTTCCCACACTCCAAGCACTGATATGGTTTCTCCCCAGTGTGAATTCTCTTATGTTGCCATAGCTTTTTTCTTGCAGCAAAGCACTTTGTGCATTCCAAGCACTGATATGGTTTCTCCCCTGTATGAATATTTAGATGGGAAGTAAGACTATTCTTCCGACTGAAGCTCTTTCCACATTGCAAACACTGAAAGGGTTTCTTCCCAATAGGATTTCTTTGATGGGAAGTGGAATGGGAGCTCTGACTGAAGTTCTCTCCATGTTCCAAATCTTGATGTGACTTTTCCACTGTGTGGATTTTGTCCTGTTGTCCCTTGTTCTTAATTTCTGATTCATCACCACCTGCAACGAAGAGAGGAACAGGTCAGAGCCTAAGAAAGAAATGGAGTTCCCAGTTTTTGAATAATGCTAATGAACACTTGTGATAAAGGAAGATCTGCAGGGAGTTAGATGGGAAGTCTTACTGTAAAGTTCACTGCCTTTGCTGACTGACATTCACTGACATATTTATGGGAAATTCAGATTCAAAAAGCCTGTTCTTGTTTGGGATGAAATTTCTTTGGCTCAATCATCAAACCAACTCCATCTGCAAGGTCAGAAGTCTATTTGAATGTGAATTGGATTCTCTGTCTACTAATTACCTAGCGTTCAGGGGATAATTAAATTGCTGGGTAATGACAGAATTCTAAATGTGTCTTGAAAATGTATCAAAAAGCTCAAAACTAACTACTGGTCATTTCAAAAGATTAAAACGAATATATTATTCTGAAAGTTTGCCTTTATTAACTTCTAAGCTACACTGTTCGTAAATCTCCTTTCTCTGTTTTACCTGTGTGGAACGAACTGAAAACAGATGGTAAATTTTTATAAGTGCAGAGAAGCAGAGAAGATCAAAGAAGGAGAATTAATAAATCATGATTAGTAAATCATAGCAAAGATAACAATGAAGCCTTTTGATTTTTGATATGTCATAACCAGCAGCTAATGGACAAAATGTGCAGAATGGCTGGAGAGGTTTGAGAGAGACTGCAGGTGAGAGAATGGACACAATCTGTTGGGGAAAAACCTGAGACAGCAGTAGATGAAGAAAAGTCCACAGATTTAGAAATGTAAAAAGGGATGAAAGAAGGAAGGAAGGAAGGAAGGAAGGAAGGAAGGAAGGAAGGAAGCTGTTCCGAAGCAGGAAGAGATTTATGGACGATTGGAGGTGGCAAAGACTGATCTGGAAATTAATACATAGGCAGAAAAAACCTCCCATCTATTGGAAATCAATTTGGAGAAAGACTTTTTGCTCCACCAAAAAATCCACACAAACAAAAACCTGGCAGAACCGACTTCCCTGAACACTCAGAAAGCCTATCCACATCCTGATCCCTGTGGAAAAAGGCAGAAGTGGAGGACAAATATTCACGGACAAAACAGTCCCCAGCCCTCCATTCAAGGTGAGCTGTGGGGGTGTGAGAATCCCAGGTGCTCTAGGTGGCAACGTTGGGATCATCCAAATATGGGAGGTTTGTCCCAGAGAAATATCTGTTGAATTCCAAAAAAGATATGATGGCCCAAGAGGGAACGTTACCCAGAGAGATCATGGTCCTCCAAGTCTCCTCCATGACTTCCTTATGCAGAGCTCTCTGGGCAGGATCCAGCAACGCCCACTCCTCAGCCGTGAAACGAACAGCGACATCTTCAAAAGAAACTGAGCTCTGAAAGAAAAATATCCTTCTCTTAGGCAGCATAAAGATTATTTCCTGCATGTTGCTCTTTTGCTTCCTGCCTGGGTTGTCTTAATTGGATTGGTCTGTTGCACATTTGGATTATTGGTGCTTATTTTAATGCTTTAATGGAGTTATTTCATAGTGTACGGTGGTACCTTGGGTTACAGATGCTTCAGGTTACAGATTCCGCTAACCCAGAAATAGTACCTCGGGTTATTAACGAATTAAGTTCTTAACCCAAGGTACCACTGTATTTTAATGATGGATATGAATCTTAAAATGGGTGGAACTTCACATTGTTTTATTCAGATCAAATTGTCTGTGCAAGCTTCCCAGTTTGCCAAATGGAAGAATCCCTCTCTCCTCTTCCTATGTGTTGTTCTGGGATGGAAAGACTATCCAGATGTCCTAAAGAAAATTTGTAAGAAATAATACTAGCGACATTCAGAGTTAAGGAGAATTGGCAACTCATTATCCTCAGAGCATAACCCTTCATTAATGGCATTTTCAGGCTTTGTTAAGGGCAGCTTGGACAGAAGCAATGAGGAGGGGAGAGATTTGTTCTGTCTCAGAAACGCCCTCTGTCCCTCACCCCTCAGCCTCTTTCCCCCCAAGGCTCCTTCCCCACACCTGATCCGGTTCCTCAGCCGCTGCTTCCCCTCCACCAGGATGAAGAGATGGAGGAGGAGGTCTTGCCGACATCCTTCTTTCACCTGCGAGAGACAAAGGGAAGTGGGGAGACAGGAGTGCAGGATGCTTCTCTCAGAGGTGCATTTGGGAGTTTGTCCCCATTTCACATTTTAGTTATGTTTAAATACATCTTCTCTCCTTTGGGTTCTTGGCCCCAAGTGTCTTCCCCAAAACACTTAAAGAACCCACAGAATAGTTTGAGAATCACCAGAATGTGACCACACAGAGGAAAAACTCCTTTCTCCTCACCCAACGACCTCTCTCTGGTGTCCAACGAAGTCCTCTCTGCCCCAAAGGAATCAGGACCCATTTCTGCAGACAGATCTGCAGAATTTCCCTGAAAGAGAAACAAGGATTCAAAACAGAGAATGGGGAGAAGGGTTAGAAAAGGGGAAAAGATGAGCAATTTGGAGAGGTTTTTAAGATATTCTCCCTCCTTGGAGCCCCTTGGGAGCATCCAGAAGAGAGTCTCTCTCACCTGCTTCTTCTCCACCGCCTGACTCAGGAGGAAACCTTCGGCCAGGGCCACCGCCTGGGAACTGGTCTCTGCTCGGCATTCCCTCACCCAGCTCTCCATCTCCGCTGGAAGGACAGCCAGGAACTGCTCCAAGATCACCAGGTCCAGCATCTCAGCTTTCGTGTGTCTTTCTGGCTTCAGCCATTGATGGTCAAAGCGGTAGAGTTGGCTGCAAACCTCTTGTGGTCCTTCAGCCTCCTGGTGACAGGACTGCCCGAACTGCTGGCTCTGCACCTCTGAGCGAAGGGTGTCCTCCTCTCCCAGGATCTTCTGCCCAGAGCTTTCCCAGAATCTCCCACTGCTCCCAGTTTCCATAGCATGGCCTCTTCCTGCTCCAGGGCCAGCTGAGTCTTGTTCATCCATCTTTAGGAAGGAATCCATTTTTTTCTTTGACCAAGTTCTGTCTGTCTGATTTAGAGGTGCTGGCAAATACTGCAAAGGAAATAAATTGACCCGCTGTAAGGAGAATAGAAAGGTTCTTTGAGCAAGCGTGAATGAGCCTTGCTAGGAACCAGGGCTGGACTGCACCACAGGCCAGACTCTGAGCTTTCTGTAAGAAAAAAGGAAGGAGAAGAAGAAATTCTCTCGCCCTCCTAGGGGGAAAGTGACCAGGCCAAAAGTGGAGGCAAATGAAGGGGTTTCTGTGAGACGAATCAGCCTATTGGCTCCTGCCTCTCAGTGTTTTCAGCCCAGGAATGAAATCAGCACTCTGCATCTCCAACGTCCTCCAGACAGACTGCTGGGGTGGGATCCCTTTTCCTCTGTTCTGAGGGTCAGATCCTGATCTGGCCAAGCCCTTGAGGGCCAAATGGGCAAGGCCAAAGTTCATGTGGGCCGGACCAAAGGACCGCACTCAGAAGCAAGTGCAATATTGTTTTATTATTGTATTTTAAAGTCATCGGCTGCTCCGGGATCTTACGGTGAAGAGCGGGTAATGAAAATAATAATAAAAAATACTGTGATGTAGCTTGACCTCCCCACAGCCAGCGATGTCTGGGGCTTCTCCTGGATCCCACCTACTCACTGGGGGCTCCGGTGGCCTCAGTGACTAGCAGGATCCCTTTCCAGCTCAGAGAGAGAGGACCAGGCCAGGGTCCTCCACGCTCTGGACCCCATGAAGCCATGGCAGTGCCCTCTAGGCGGAGCTGCCCAAATGCAAAAGTGGCCGGGCTCCCTCTCTTGATTCCTTGTCTTTCTATCTCCCCCTTTTCTCCAAGGAGCTCCAGGGGGCATCCATGGGGGGCCCCCTCCTCACTGAAGCCCCACCACCTTGAGAACACATCTAATTCCCCTCTCAAATTCTCCAATTTTCCTGGCCCAATTCAAGGGGCTCACATTTGGTACCCCAAATATTGGAACACCAGCAGGACTGGGGTGCAAGAGCCCCTCTCTCCCCCTGCGCTTCCTTCCAGCAACTGGGATTCAGCAGCATCTCTGGGGAGACAAGAGCTCAGCCCTCGAGGATGAAGCCACCAGGAGCCCCTCCTCCTCCTCCTCATCCCTGCCCTGGTCCCAGCCTGGCCTAAAGTGGCAGGGAGTTCCGCAGGCTTGACTCTGCCCCGCACCAAGAAGCGCTTTCTCTTCTCTGCCCCTCCCCTCTCCCAACAGTCAGCCTTTCCTTTCTATTTTTTCGGGATGCTTTGTGTCCTAATATTTCCGTCCCTCTACAACCTCTGCTGATAAATGGGACTGATTCCTCAGTCTGGGGGGGGTTATTTTCAGGCCCTTTTCTTCCTTCCCCAAAGACCCCGCCCTTCCCAAACGGCCAAGCGGTGCATCCTGTGCCCTCGCCCCCCCCGGCTTTGCAGAGAAGGGGGGCAGGAGCCTCTGCTCCTTGACTTGGGGGTCCCCCTGCACCCTCTTCTCCCCAATGCAGAGACTCACCGGCTTCCCGGAGGCGCCCTGGATGCAGCACGTGCAGAAGAGAGAGACAAAGGCCCCTCCTCCTCAGGTGGAGTTCCCGGCCCGCCGTCCCCCCCCCCCCCGCCTTGACTTCCTCTCCTCTCTAGGAATCCCGCTCAATCCCTTTTAACCCTTGGCAAGCCAGCGCCCCCTCTCTCCCTCTCCCTCTGGTGTCCTGTGCCGGGGAGTTCCACAGGTGAACTCTGCCTTGCGTTTAATTTTATCTGTCCTGAATCTTCCAACATTCCGACTCCTTGGATGTCTTTGAGTTCCACTGCCAGGAGATGCAACTCTCCATCCACTTTCTCTAGGCCAGACTTGGCTTTTGAAAATTAGGGGGGGGGGGCTCTGTAATTAGCTAATTGGGAACCACTGCTCTAAAGAGCCCCAGAGGCTGCAACCTTTCTTCATAGCCAAGTCTGCCTTGATCATTTTGGCAGCCCTTTTCTGAACCTTTTCCAACTCCTCAAACATCCTTCATGAGGAGAGGCGACTGCACCCCCCATGAGGTTACGCCACAGATTTGTGACCAGGGGGGGCTGCAGGGCTCTGTCCGGGGCCTGTTGTTGCTCCATCTGTCGATAAACGTCTTGGATGGAGGAATTGAGAGGATGCTCATCCAGTTTACAGATCCCACCAAACTGGGAGGGGCAGCTAATGACACAGAAGACAGAATCGGGATTCAGGATGACCATTACAGATTGGAGACCTGGGGGCAAGCTGACAAAATGAATTTCCATAGGGAAAAAGGTCAGGTCCTGCACTTAGGCAGGAAGAACCAGATGTACAAATATAGAATGGGGGACACCTGGCTTACTAGAGTGCATGTGAAAAAAATCTAGGGGTCTTGGTGGGCCACAAGCTCAACCTGAGTTCACAGTGTGATGCAGCTGGCGGGGGGGGGGGAGGCGGCGGTTCTGGTGCGTCCAGTTCCGCGCTGCGGGGACTCAGGCGCAGCGTCCTTCTCGGGCTCAGCCTCCCTCTCCCGCGGGGCTTCCTGCCTTTATTTCGCCCTCGCGCCCTCCGTCCTTTCCCCTTCTTCCCCACTGACCGGGACCCCATCTTCCCTCCCTGCCTCCATTCGCCTCCCGGGATGGCGAGCAAGGTGCCTGCGCCCCGAGAAGCAGGCAGGGCCGTAGCCAGGGGGCGGCGAGGTGGGCCCCTGCCACGGTTGGGGGGCGCAAAATCGGCTAGAAATATTGCCGGAGCAGCTGGTCCAACTTCGAGGTGGACGCGGCGGCAGCAGCAGCAGCAATCGGAGCATCGGAGCCTGGCTGGGCGGAAAGGGAGCTGGAGGAGGAGGATGCGGGAAGAGCGCGCGCCCCCGGACACGTGAAAATGGGTTTGTGTGGAGACGGAGGCTCCGCCAGAAAAGAAACGGCTCTGGCCAGCAGAAGCCCACCGGTCCTGCCCCCTCGGCAGAGGACGTGCACGTGTTTGTGTGGGAGGGAGGGAGGGAGTGGGCGCGCATGTGTGTGCCAAGTGGACGGATGGCGGAGGGAGCCAGCCCAGCCCCGGGCATCAGCCCTCGGGGGTCATCTCCCACATCTTGGGGTCCCTTTGAGTGCCCTTCGATTTATGAGCCCCCTTCCCCGCACCTTCTAGGATGAGGAGAGAAGTTCTCTCCATCGACACACACCACGCCTCCTTCCTTTCTATTTATCTTGAGGCAAAAGACAAGGAGCTTCATATCCACACTAAACTCCAATGTGGCTGACATCTGATGAGAACATCAGAAGAGTCCTGCAACTGCTGGATCGGGCCCCACAGGCCCCGCCTCCTGTCCTCACAGTGGCCAATCAGATGCCCATTATGGCAAACCCACAAGAGAGGTCCTCAGACAAGAGCCCTCTTCTCCCCTCCTGGGGTTTCCAGCAACAGAGGTTCAGAAGCATGGCTGCCTCCAGCTGGGAAGGCAGAGTCCCACCTGGCTAGAAGGAGCCATCCATATCCCTCCCCTCCATGAATGTCTCTCATCCTCTTTTAAAGCCATCCTAGTTGATGGCTATCACGGTCTCTCGCATAGCCAAGGTCTAAAAAGCATTTGCCAAGCATCCCCTCTGGGAATGACCATCCAAGTAGACCAGTTCGGACAGCCACTCCAGAAGGAGACAATGGTCAGTTGTATCGAAAGCCGCTGAGAGGTTGAGGGGAATTAATAGGGACATGTTCCCCTGTCTCTCACTCTTGAGAGAAGTCATCATTCAGGGCCACCAAAGCAGTTTTTGTGCCAAAACTGGACCTAAACCCTGATTGAAATGGATGTAGAAAATCAGTTTCCTCCAAGAGCCCCTGGATCTGGTCCACAACCACCCACTCCAGAACCTTGCCCAGGAAAGGGAGATGAGCAACCGGCCGGTAGTTAGTGTGGGAATGTTCAGGGATGCAGGAGAGGATATATTGTTTGATTATATCCTTTCCAACTTGTGTTAACAAGTTCCACAATTTAGCAGAGTAACATTCCACCTTTTAAACTCACAGCGGATGTGTTTGCTCAGGCTCGCTAAAGCCTCTATAATAAGTTTCATTTGTCATGTCCCCTTTAGTCCCTCATAAAAGATAAGACACGACACAGTCTTCTGTAAAAGTATAAAAAGAGTTTACTCACTCACATTCTGTTCACAATTGGAACCCAGAAGGCAGACTTAGCTTAGAAAAGTAATGCACACCTGGAAACTATCCCATAAGGAGACAGTCCCTTTGTCCTCTCTTGGCTGCAAGCCAAGAAGGCATCTTAGGCTAAGCAGATGTTGCTTCTTTGATGAAAGTAGTCAGAGAGAGAGGTGGCTGACCAGTCCTGCTCTTTGTTACCTGGGCAGGTGAGGTCACGCCCACCTCTAGTCACATGCAATCTGGGGATGCTTTGAGAGTGCAGGTGGAGGCCTTGAGATGGATGAAATGGCCCCAGCCTCCACCAGATGCTACATGGGACATGAAATATTTATTCCAGGTGAAGCTCTTTCCACATTCCAAGCACTATTCGGGATTCTCCGTTGTATGAATTCTTTGGTGGAAAGTGAGATGAGACCTGCGACTGAAGCTCTTTCCACACTCTTGGCACTGAAATGGTTTCTCCCCAGTGTGAATTTTCTGATGTCGACGGAAGTGTGTGCTTGTAGTAAACCTCTTCTTGCATTCCAAGCACTGATATGGTTTCTCCCCACTGTGAATTCTAGTATGGGAAGTGAGACTTGAGCTCCGACTGAAGCTCTTCCCACATTCCACGCACTGATATGGTTTCTCCCCCGTATGAACCCTTTGATGGGAACGGAGATTGGCCCTCTGACTGAAGCTCTTCCCACACTCTAAGCACTGATATGGTTTCTCCCCAGTGTGAATTCTCTTGTGTTGATGCAAGTCTCTTCTTGTAGCAAAGCACTTCTCACATTCCAGGCACTGATATGGCTTCTCCCCTGTATGAATTCTGAGGTGAGAAGTGAGACTCTCCTTCCTGAAGAAAGTCTTTCCACATTCCACGCACTGGTACGGTTTCTCTCCGCTGTGAATACTCTGATGTCGACGGAAGTATTTGCTTGTAGGAAAAGACTCCCCACATTCCAAGCACTTATATGGTTTCTCCCCTGTATGAATTCTTTGATGGGAAGTGAGACATGACCTCCGATTGAAGTTCTTCCCACATTCCACACACTGAAATGGTTTCTCCCCTGTATGAATTATTTGATGGGAAGTGAGATGGTCGTTACGCCTGAAGCTCTTCCCACACTCTTGGCATTGAAATGGTTTCTCCCCACTGTGAATTCTCTTATGTTGTTGCAAGTCTCTTCTTGTAGTAAAGAACTTCTCACATTCCAGGCACTGAAATAGTTTCTCCCCTGTATGAATTCTTTGGTGGGAAGTGAAATGGGCTCTCCATCTGAAGCTCTTTCCACACTCTTGGCATTGAAATGGTTTCTCCCCAGTGTGAATTCTCTGATGCTGATAAAATAATTTTTGTGTAGTAAAGGACTTTGTGCATTCCAAGCACTGAAATGGTTTCTCCCCTGTATGAATTCTTTGATGGGAAGTGAGACCATCCTTCCGACAGAAGCTCTTTCCACATTCCACACACTGGTATGGTTTCTCTCCGCTGTGAATACTCTGATGTCGACGGAAGCATTTGCTTGTAGGAAAAGACTTTCCACACTTCAAGCACTTATATGGTTTCTCCCCAGAATGAATTCTTTGATGGTCTTTGAGGTGTGAACTGTGATTGAAGCTCTTTCCACATTCCAAACACGGATAGGGTTTCTCCCCTTTATGAATTATTTGATGGGAAGTGAGACTTGCCGTCTGACTGAAGCTCTTTCCACATTCCAAGCACTGATATGGTTTCTCTCCGCTGTGAATTCTCTTGTGTTTATGTAAGTTTCTTCTTGTAGTAAAGAACTTCTCACATTGCAGGCACTGAAATGGTTTCTCCCCAGAATGGATTCTTTGATGGTCTTTGAGGTGTGACCTGTGATTGAAGCTCTTTCCACATTCCAAACACTGAAAGGGTTTCTTCTCAATAGGATTTCTTTGATGGGAAGTGGCATGGGGGCTCTTACTGAAGTTCTCTCCATGTTCCAAATCTTGATATGGCTTCTCCACTGTGTGGATTTTGTCCTGTTGTCCCTTGTTCTTAGTTTCTGATTCATCACCACCTGCAATGAAGAGAGGAACAGGTCAGAGCCCAAGAAAGAAATGGAGTTCCCAGTTTTTTAATAATGCAAATGAACATTTGTGATAAAGGAAGATCTGAAGGGAGTTAGATGGGAAGTCTTACTATAGAGTTCACTGCCTTTGCTGACTGACATTCACTGACATATTTATGGGAAATTCAGATTCACAAAGCCTATTCATTTCAGGGATGAAATTATTTGGCTCAATCATCAAACCAACTCCACCTGCAAGGTCAGAAGTCTATCTGAATATGAATTGGATTCTCTGTCTACCAATTACCTAGCATCCAGGAGAGAATTAAACTGCTGGGTAATGACAGAATTCTAAATGGGTCTGGAAAATATCTCAAAAAAGCTCAAAACTAACTACTGGTGATTTCAAAAGATTAAGATGAATATATAGTTCTGAGACTTTGCCTTTAACTTCAAAGCTACACTGTTGATAAATATCCTTTCTCTGTTTGTTTTTCCTATGCAGAACGGACTGAAAACCGACGGGAACTTTTTATAAGTGCAGAGAAGCGGAGATGGTCAAGGGAGAAAAACTAATAAATCATAATTAGTAAATCATAGCAAAAATAACACGGAATGCCTTTTGATTTTTGATGTGCCATAACCAGCAGCTAAGAGATGAAATGTGCAGAATGGCTGGAGAGGTTTGTGAGAGACTGCAGATTAGAGACTGCAGATCAGAGAATGGACAGAATCTGTTGGGGAAAAACCTGAGACAGCAACAGATGAAGAAAAGTCCACAGATTTACAAATGTAAATAGGGAAGAAAGAAAGAAGCTGTTCCGAAGCCAGAAGCTACAGTTAGAACTGGATATGGAACAACTGATTGGTTCAAAACAGTGGCGTAGCGTGGGGGGTGCAGAGGGGGCCGGCCGCACCGGGCGCAACATCTGGGGGTTAGGGTTAGGGGACGCAAATCCACGGGTTAGGGGGCACAAATCCACGGGTTAGGGGGCGCAAATTACTTGCCTTGCCCCGGGTGCTGACAACCCACGCTACGCCACTGGTTCAAAACACTCAGAAAGCCTAACCACATCCTGATCCTTGTGCAAAAAGGCAGAAGCAGAGGAACAATATTCACAGACAAAACAGTCCCCAGCCCTCCATGCAAGGTGAGCTGTGGGGGTGTGAGAATCCCAGGTGCTCCAGGTGGCAACGTTGGGATCCATCAAAATATGGGAGGTTTGTCCCAGAGAAATATCTATTGAATTCCAAAACAGAGATGATGACCCACGAGGGAACTTTACCCAGAGAGATCATGGTCCTCCAAGTCTCCTCCATGACTTCCTTATGCAGAGCTCTCTGGGCAGGATCCAGCAACGCCCACTCCTCAGCCGTGAAACAAACAGCGACATCTTCAAAAGAAAATGAGCTCTGAAAGAAAAATATCCTTCTCTTAGGGAGCATAAAGATTATTTCCTGCATGTTGCTCTTTTGCTTCCTGCCTGGGTTGTTTTAATTGGATTGGTCTGCTGCACATTCTGATTATTGGTGCTTATTTTAATGAACTCCACGTTGTTTTATTCAGATCAATTTGTCTGTTTGCCAAATGGAAGAATCCCTCTCTCCTCTCCCTGTGTGTTGTTCTGGGATGGAAAGACTATCCAGATGTCCCAAAGACAATTTATAATGAATAATACTAGTGACATTTAGAGTTAAGGTGAAGGGGTTACTCTTTATCCTCAGTGCCTAAACCTTCATTAATGGCATTTTCAGCCTTTGTTAAGGGCAGCTTTGATAGAAGTCAAGAGGGGGTTCATTTGCCCCCAGAAATGCCCTGTTTCCCCCCCCTCAGCCTTTCCCCCCCCCCCCCATTGCTCCTTCCCCGCACCTGATCCGGTTCCTCAGCCGCTGCTTCCCTTCCACCAGGATGAAGAGATGGAGGAGGAGGTCTTGCCGGCATCCTTCTTTCACCTGCGAGAGACAAAGGGAAGTGGGGAGACAGGAGTGCAGGATGCTTCTCTCAGAGGTGCATTTGGAAGTTTGTCCCCATTTCATATTTTAGTTATGCTAAAATACATCTGATCTTCTTTGGCCTCTTGGCCCCAAGTGTCTTCCCCAAAACACTGACAGAACCCACAGATTAGTTTCAGAATCAACCGAATGGAATCAAAAGAAGAAAACTTCCTTTCTCCTTACCCAGCAGCCCCCCTCTGGTGTCCAACGAAGTCCTCTCTGCCTCAGAGAAATCAGGACCCGTTTCTGCCAACAGATCCTTTCCCTGAAATAGGAACAAGAATTTGTAATAGAGAATGTGGAGATGGGTTTGAAAAGGAATGGCTGGGGCGAAAACTTGAGGGGTATCCAATGTCATTCCAAAAAAAAGGATGGGATTTAGTGATCTTCTCCCTCCTGTTTGGATCCCCTTGGGAGCATCCAGAGGAAAGTCTCTCTCACCTGCTTCCTCTCCTCTGCCTGACTCAGGAGGAAACCTTCGGCCAGGGCCACGGCCTGGGAACTGGTCTCTGCTCCACATTCCCTCACCCAGCTCTCCATCTCCGCTGGAAGGACAGCCAGGAACTGCTCCAAGATCACCAGGTCCAGCATCTCAGTTTTTGTGTGTCTTTCTGGCTTCAGCCATTGATGGTCAAAGCGGTAGAGTTGGCTGCAAACCTCTCGTGGTCCTTCAGCCTCCTGGTGACAGGACTGCCCGAACTGCTGGCTCTGCACCTCTGAGCAAAGGGTGTCCTCCTCTCCCAGGATCTTCTGCCCAGAGCTTTCCCAGAATCTCCCACTGCTCCCAGTTTCCATAGCATGACCTCTTCCTGCTCCAGGGCCAGCTGAGTCTTGTTCATCCATCTTTAGGAAGGAATCCATCTTTTCTTTGGCCAAGTTCTGTCTGTCTGATTTAGAGGTGCTGGCAAATACTGCAATGGAAACACATTGCTTTTAGGAAATTGGTACATGGTCAGAAGAAGAAGGTCCCCTGAGCAAGTGTGGATGAGTCTTGCTAGGAACCAGGGCTGGACTGCACCACATGCCAGACTCTGAGCTTTCTTGAAGAAGGAAAGGAAGCAGAAAGGAGAAGAAGAAACTATCTCGCCCTCCTAGGGGGAAAGTGACCAGGCCAAAAGTGGAGGCAAATGAAGGGGTTTCTGTGAGACGAATCAACCTGGTGGCTCCTGCCTCTCAGTGTTTTCAGCCCAGGAATGAAGTCAGAACACTGCTTCATTTGTTCCGAGTGTAATGTGGGCACTAGGCCAGAGTGGGGCTCCTCAAGAGTTGCTCTCCCTCCCACCCCCATTTCAGGGACCTCTCCTTTTCTGCTTCTGTCTCGTTTTCTAGCACTCTGCATCTCCAACTTCCTCCAAACAGACTGCTGGGGTGGGATCCCTTTTTCTCTATTCTGAGGGTCAGATCCTGATCTGGCCAAGCCCTTGAGGGCCAAATGGGCGAGGCCAAAGTTCATGTGGGTCAGACCAAAGGACAGCACTAAGAAGCAAGTGCAATATTGAGTTTTAATGTTGGCAGCTGCTCTGGGACCTTATGGAGAAGGACAGGTAATGAATAATCATAAAAATACTGTGATGTAGCTTGACCTCCCCACAGCCAGCGATGTCTGGGGCTTCTCCTGGATCCCACCTACTCACTGGGGGCTCCGGTGGCCTCAGTGACTAGCAGGATCCCTTTCCAGCTCAGAGAGAGAGGACCAGGCCAGGGTCCTCCACGCTCTGGACCCCATGAAGCCATGGCAGTGCCCTCTAGGCGGAGCTGCCCAAATGCAAAAGTGGCCGGGCTCCCTCTCTTGATTCCTTGTCTTTCTATCTCCCCCTTTTCTCCAAGGAGCTCCAAAGGGCATCCATGGGGGGCCCCCTCCTCACTGAAGCCCCACAACCTTGAGAACACGTCTAATTCCCCTCACAAACTGCTACTTTATTGGCCAGTTTTCCTGGCCCAATTCAAGGGGCTCGCATTTGTTACCCCAAATATCGGAACATCTGCAGGACTGGGGCGCAAGAGCCCCTCTCTCCCCCTGCGCTCCCTTGCAGCAACCGGACCCCCCTGCATCCCGGGACCCCCCTCTTCTCCCCAATGCAGAGACTCACCGGCTTCCCGGAGGCGCCCAGGATGCAGCACGTGCAGAAGAGAGAGACAAAGGCCCTCCTCCCTTTTAGGCAGGCGGGAGAGGGAGGGGCTTGGGCTCGGGAGTTTCTCCCCCCCCGACCCCCCCCCCCGACTTGACTTCCTCTCCTTTCTAGGAATCCAGCTCAATCCTATTTAACCCTTGGCAAGCCAGCGCCCCCAGCTTCCCCCTCCTTCTCCCTCTGGTGTCCTGTGCCGGGGAGTTCCGCAGGTGAACTCTGCCTTGCGTGAAGAAGAGCTTAATGTTATCTGTCCTGAATCTTCCGACTCCTTGGATGTCTTTGAGTTCCACTGCCAGGAGATGCAACTCTCCATCCACTTTCTCTAGGCCAGACTTGGCTTTTGAAAATTAGGGGGGGGGGCTCTGTAATTAGCTAATTGGGAACCACTGCTCTAAAGAGCCCCAGAGGCTGCAACCTTTCTTCATAGCCAAGTCTGCCTTGATCATTTTGGCAGCCCTTTTCTGAACCTTTTCCAACTCCTCAAACATCCTTCATGAGGAGAGGCGACTGCACCCCCCATGAGGTTGGGGACCAGGGGGGGCTGCAGGGCTCTGTCCGGGGCCTGTTGTTGCTCCATCTGTTGGTAAACGTCTTGGATGGAGGAATTGAGGGGATGCTCATCCAGTTTGCAGATGACACCAAACTGGGAGGGGCAGCTAATGGCACAGAAGACAGAATCGGGATTCAGGATGACCATTACAGATTGGAGAACTGGGGGCAAGCTAACATAATGAATTTCCAGAGGGACGAAGGTCAGATTCTGCACTTAGGCAGGAAGAACCAGATGCACAAATATAGGATGGGGGACACCTGGCTTACTAGCAGTGCATGTGACAAAGATCTAGGGGTCTTGGTGGGCCACAAGCTCAACATGAGTTCACAGTTTGATGCAGCTGAGAAGAAGCGAATGCTATTCTAGGCAGCGTCCACAGAAGTCCAGTGTCCAGATCAAGGGAAGACATAGTACTGCACCATGATGACTTGGTCAGACCACACCTGGAATACTGTGTCCAATTCTGGGCAAAACAATTTAAGAAAGATGTTGACGAGCTGGAAGTTGGTCAAATTTTAAGCAGACACAAATGCAGGCACAACTTCCCAGAGTCTCGTTGAGGGCAAGACCTGGATAATGCTGGTCAACACCATGTCCAGGGCAGCTGTCTACCAGCTCCATCTGGTACACAGGCTGAGACCCTCCCTGTCCGCAGACTGTCTCACCAGAGAGGTGCATGCTCTAGTTATCTCCTGCTTGGACTACTGCCATGCGCTCTACAGCTAGACTGATGACTGGGAGTGGGCATCGGGACCATATAACTCTGGTCCTAAAGGATCTTCATTGGCTCCCAGTATGTTCCCGAGCACAATTCAAAATGTTGGTGCTGACCTTTAAAGCCCTAAACTATCTTGGCCCATTATATCTGAAGGAGCATCTCCACCCCCATCGTCCAGCCCAGACACTGAGGTCCAGCTCCAAAGGTCTTCTGCTGCTTCCCTCACTGCGAGAAGTGAGGTTATCGGGAACCAGGCAGAGGGCCTTCTCAGCAGTGGCACCTGCCTTGTGGAACACCCTCCCTTCAGGTGTCAAGGATATAAAGAACTACACAACTTTTAGAAGAAATCTGAAGGCAGTCCTGTATCAGGAAGTTTTTAGTTTTTGATGTTTTATAATTTTTTATATGTACTGTAAGGCTCCCAGAGTGGCTCAGGAAACCCAGCCAGATGGGTGGGGTATAAATTTAACAACAACAACACAATTATTATTAGTAGTAGTAGGTTGCGGGTGGCTCTGTGGTCTAAACCACTGAGCATCTTGCACTTGCTGATCAGAAGGTCAGCGGTTCAAATCCCTGCAATGGGGTGAGCTCCCTTCACTCTGTCCCAGCTCCTGCCAACCTAGCAGTTTGAAAGCACGCCAGTGCAAGTAGATAAATAGGTACCGCTGTGGCGGGAAGGTAAATGGCATTTCTGTGCACTCTGGTTTCCGCCACGGTGTTCCATTGCGCCAGAAGCAGTTTAGTCATCCTGGCTATCTGTGGACAAACGCCGGCTCCCTCAGCCTGAAAGCGAGATGAGCGCCGCAACCCCATAGTCAACTGACTTAACTGCCATGGGGTCCTTTACCTTTACCTTAGTAGTAGTATTAAAATCCATTCTCTTTTTTATAAGTATTTTTTATTAGATTTTACAAATAAAATGTCTTTGGTCTTCTCATATCATAAATATGCATGCAATCCAAATCTATTCCAAATTTATTATCGTGACCTTCCAGGTCTAAAATATCTGTACTTTTCAATGTTATCCATTCCTTTAGCCAGCAGAGATAGGACGCCCCATAATATAATTTTAAATCTGGCTTCCCTTCTCAGCCATGAAGATCACTGGGCAACCTTGAGGAGCAGGCACTACATCACAACATTGCCAGGGATTGGATTAGATGATCCTCAGCACCCCTTCCAATACTACAATCTTACAACTCTCTTACATTCCCTGCTGCAAGTTATTTGATGGGAAGTGAAACTTTCATTCCAGGTGAAGCTTTTTCCACATTTCAAGCACTATTAGGGTGTCTCCGTCATATGAATTCTTTGATGGGAAGTGAGTGTTTGCTTCAAGGTGAAGCTCTTTCCGCACTCTTGGCATTGAAATGGTTTTCCCCCATTGTGAATTCTCTGATGTCACAGAAGCGCTCTTCTTGCAGTAAAGCTGTCAGGGAACTGTCATCGGAAGAACAGGTGGTGCAAGGGCTCCCAGAGGTTGAGAGAGACTTATCAGCGGAGGAGGGAACCAGCAGGGGGCGAGAAATTGCTCCAAGGGAAAGCGAGTCAGAAGAATGGCTCAGAGACAATTCCAGCGAGAACAGCGAGGAGGTTTCAGGACCTCCTATACGGACACCCACTCCTTGCCGGAAATTGTCACGTAGAGAGTCCAGAAGACGTGTTTCCGTTAAGGAGCTGTTATGCTGGAAGAAATTCCGTAAACGCCCACTGTCAGATTCTGCCAGCGACTGACGGAGCCATGCTTATGGCGCTCCGTTACAGACAGTGGTTTGTGGACTTAGCCAAACACTGAGGGACTAGGAACTTTACGCACAAGCAGCTCAACATCCCATCACAGCAATCCGACAGTCCCTGAAAGCAGCTTGTGCAGAGAAAGCATCATGAGCAACCCAGCCGGAACCGGAGATGCAGGAGGAGCTGGAGCCGGTCCAAGCCTGGAAGAAAGGTACCGGGTGTTGGAGGTCCAGCTAGCGCTGCAAACGGCGAGGCTCGATGAGAGGAGGGCTCAGGATGCAGAAAAGGCAAAGGCCCCCCCACAAGCAAGAAAGATGCCAGGATTGGTGCAGAAGTTTGGGGGGGATCCCAGGAACTATCAAGCCTTTAGGACAGAGATGCAGTATGCTCTTAATCTGCAGTTTGATGACTTTCCCGACGAGGAATCGCGAGTGGCGTTTGTGGTTAGCCATCTCGAAGGGGGGGCGAGAGACTGGGTTAGACCCCTGATGGCAGGGCATAATGAAGTCTTGAAAGACGCACGGAAGTTTTTTCGCGCCATGGACCTGATGTTTTCCAGCGACATTGAACAGGGAGTGGTGCGCAGACAGTTGATGGCTTGTAAACAGGGGAGCCGATCTGTCCGTGAGTACTGGACTGAGTTTACTATGTTGATACACAAATTGGGGTGGGATCTGTCAGCGGAACCCATTCAAATGCTTTTCGAAGAGGGACTTTCTTCGGCTGTGAAAGACGAACTTTCCCGGGCGCCCAGGGCGGAGTCTATGGACCACCTGGCCAAATCAGCGCTGACCATTGGAGCACGCCAGGAGGCTAGAGCCTTGGAGAAGCGGGAAGGGAAAGGGGAGCGTTGGAGGGATTTCCGCATTCCAGAGATTACGGAGCCAACTTTCCCGCCCGCAGAGCCGATGGAAGTTGGAACAGCGGGCAGTTTCAAATCCCAGTGAAGGGCGGAAGAAGGAGGGGAAGAGCCCCAAGAAATGTTATCTCTGCCAGCAGCCAGGTCATTTTGCCAGAGTCTGTCCACAAAGAAAGGAATGGCAAGGGATGGCAGGAGCTGTTGGGGGGAAGGAGGAGGAAGGGCAGGACCAAGTAAAAGCCAGCGCCTGACTGCCACCATCAGGGCACAGCAGTCAGGCCAAGGAGCAGTAAAAGTGCCCACGCCGGAACCTCCGAGACCAGCCCTAGTGATAGAGGTGTTGCTAGAGCTGCCAAACGGACATCCCTTAAAGATAAGGGCGCTATTGGACTCAGGCAGCTCCTGTAATTTTATGAGCAAGGAGTTTGCAGCAGAACACCAGATACAGACGATCCCTTTAAGCAACCCCTTGCAGGTGACCACGATCGATGGGAGAGAGCTGTTGGGAGGAGAAGTCAGCTTACAGACCGTCCCAATGGTAATGAGGGTAGCCAGGCACACCGAAAGAATAGCGTTCAATGTGGCCACCTTGGGAGGGGCTCCCATTATTTTGGGGATGAGCTGGCTAGCGTTGCATGATCCGCTAGTGGGTTGGCATCAGAGAGTGGTCTCCTTTGGGTCAGCACATTGCCTAGAACATTGCAAAGAGGGCAAGGCTCCAGAAGGGGCAAGGGCCTTTCTAGCAGGAACAGAAGTAACGGACAAAAGAAAGGTGCCCAAACAATACGCTGACCTGAGCAATGTCTTCAGCGAAAGGGAAGCAGACAAACTACCACCGCATAGACCCTTTGACTGCCAGATCAATCTAGTCCCTGGAGCCCAGCTCCCTGTGGGCAAGCTGTATGCCATGTCAGACAGGGAAATGCAGGAGTTGAGGGAGTTTATTGACAAAAACCTGAAGAGAGGTTTCATCAGAGAGTCCAGAGCGGTGGGGGGCAGCCCAGTGTTTTTTGTGGACAAAAAAAACACGGATAAACCGAGATTGGTCGTGGACTACCGGGCCCTAAATGCCGTGTCGGAACCAGTGGCTTTCCCTATGCCCAGAATTGATGACATTTTGACCAGGGTGAGGAAGGGAAAGATTTTTACTAAACTGGACCTGAGGGGAGCATACAACCTGATACGGATAAGGAAGGGGGATGAATGGAAGACTACCATGTTCACCCATTTGGGGGCTTTCGAATATCTCGTTATGCCCTTTGGATTACAAGCAGGCTCAGCATGTTTTCAATCATTCATGAACCACGTCCTGGGACCTCTGCTCTACAAGAATTGCGTGGCGTTCCTAGATGACGTGTTAGTATATTCAGAGAATGAGGAGCAGCATGTAAAGGACGTCAGGGAAGTGTTGAGCCAACTGCAAGCTAACCAGCTGTGGGTGAAATTGGAGAAGTGTCAGTTTCACACCAAGGAGGTGGAATTCCTGGGGTACCGCTTGTCAGACAAGGGATTAGCCATGGATCCAGGCAAGGTCCAGGCGGTACTGGAATGGAAGACACCGAAAACGAAAAAAGATGTGCAAAGATTCTTAGGGTTTGGGAACTTTTATTGGAAGTTCATCAAGAACTTTGCCCATTTAACGGCTCCCATCACGGACTGTCTCAGCAGCAAGAAGAAATTTGTTTGGACGGCAGAAGCGGAGCAAGCATTCGAAGAATTGAAAAAGGCCTTCGCTTCGGAAGAACAGCTCCTGCACGTGGATTTACAAAAACCCATGAGAGTGGAAACAGACGCATCAGACCGGGCGGTGGGGGCGGTCCTTCTTCAGCCGGGGAAGGATAAGTCGGAGTGGAGACCGTGTGCCTTCTTCTCGCGGAAGTTAAACAAATCCGAGAGGAACTACACGGTATATGACCGAGAACTACTCGCCATTCACGAAGCGTTCCGGAAATGGAGACACTTACTAATTGGTGCACAACACAAGGTGCAAGTATGCACGGACCACAAGAATTTAGAGTACTGGAGAACGGCACGAGTGCTCAACCAACGGCAAGTGAGATGGGCACAGGAGTTCTCCAAATTTTATTTTGAAATTTGCTATGTGCCAGGCCCAGAAAACGTCAGAGCGGACGCTCTCTCACACAAACCAGAGTATTTGGAGGGGGAGGGAGCACCCGAAGAGAGACATATCATCCCAGAGGACCGCTGGGTGTGTGGGGCGGCGTTGGTGGGGCAAAGGGAACTGGTAGAGGAGACGCAGAATGATGAATACGCCCAGAATAAGCTCCAAGGTCTAAGGAGGGAGGGAGAAAACTCCGGAGGTTTTGAAGAAAGAAACGGGGCATTGTATTACAAAGGGGCACTATATATACCCGAAGGGGAATTGAGAGGGAGAGTACTCAAACAGATGCACGACAGCCCTACAGCAGGGCATTTTGGGCAACACAAAACCATGTGGTTGGTTACCAGGGAATTTTGGTGGCCCAGGGTGAGGGAAGATGTAAGGGAGTATGTAAGAGGGTGTGACCAATGCCAGCGAGCCAAGGGAGAAAGGCGGGCGCCGGTGGGGTTGTTAGAACCGTTGCCCACACCAGAGAGGCCATGGGAGGCGGTATTGATAGATTTTATGACTGATCTGCCGAAATCCAAGGGGAAAACCGCCATACTGGTAGTAGTAGACCTGTTAACTAAGATGGGCCACTTTGTAGCTTGCTCACATGCAGTCACGGCGGAAAAGACAGCTAAATTGTTTGTAGAACATATTTTTAGACTGCATGGCGCCCCCTTGAGGGTGGTCTCAGACCGGGGCAAACAATTCACGTCCAGGTTCTGGAGGAAGCTCATGAGCTTACTGCACGTGGAGGTCAATTTTTCGACTGCCCGGCACCCAGAAACCAACGGGCAGGCGGAAAGAGCAAACGGTATCCTCCAACAATACCTGAGGTGTTATGTCAATGACAGAGAGAACGATTGGGTGGAAAAGTTGGCGCTGGCGGAATTTGCCTACAATAATGCGGAGAATGTGTCCACCGGGATGAGCCCCTTTTTGGCTAATTATGGGTGCCACCCCAGGGCATTTCCAGGGGGAGGAGGGGAGAGATGGAGCGTCCGAGCCGCAGAACTTTTTGTAGAAGAAATGGAAGCGATCCATCGTCAACTCCAACTCAACTTAGAAAGGGCCAAAGAACAATATAAGAAGCAGGCAGACAAGAACAGAAGGGAAGGAGAAACTATAAGGGTGGGGGATCAGGTGTGGCTGTCCACCCAAGGACCGCCGTTCAAGGGGGGTTGCAAGAAATTGAGACCCAAAAGATTGGGACCATTTGAGGTCATTCAACAGGTTAACCCCGTAGCTTTCAGACTCCGGTTACCGAACCACATGAAACTGCATCCAGTATTCCACAGGTCATTACTGTCACCGTATAGGGGGGGAAAAGAAGGGGTTTCCCCACAGGGACCAGTCTTAGAAGAGAGGGAAAGCAGCAACCATGTGGCGGAAATCCTTGACTCCAGGTGGAAGGGTAATCAGGTGGAGTATTTGGTAGCGTGGGAAGGGGAACCGGAGTCGGAAAACACCTGGGTAACGGCAGAGGAAGTCAATGACGAGGTCTTGATCGAAGCGTTCCATCAAAGGTTCCCCAGGAAACCTCAGTCAGTAGCGAGGTTCCGGAGGGAGTACTTTGGCACTACCGAAGAGGAGGAGGAATTGGAAGGATTCACGGGGTCAGAGTGGGAAGAAGGAATAGATTCCGAGGAGGATGAGTACTTAGAAACCCGAAACAGCAACCGGTGGAGGAAAATGTTCGAGACTTCGGAAGATGAGGGAAGTTCTTTCAGGGGTTTTGCTCCCTCGCCTCCAGCAGAGGAAGGGAGGGGAGGGGGTGGAGGGGGCCCTGGAGGGGAGGTGGATGTCAGGGAACTGTCATCGGAAGAACAGGTGGTGCAAGGGCTCCCAGAGGTTGAGAGAGACTTATCAGCGGAGGAGGGAACCAGCAGGGGGCGAGAAAGAGCTCCAAGGGAAAGCGAGTCAGAAGAATGGCTCAGAGACAATTCCAGCGAGAACAGCGAGGAGGTTTCAGGACCTCCTATAGGGACACCCACTCCTTGCCGGAAATTGTCACGTAGAGAGTCCAGAAGACGTGTTTCCGTTAAGGAGCTGTTATGCTGGAAGAAATTCCGTAAACGCCCACTGTCAGATTCTGCCAGCGACTGACGGAGCCATGCTTATGGCGCTCCGTTACAGACAGTGGTTTGTGGACTTAGACAAACACTGAGGGACTAGGAACTTTACGCACAAGCAGCTCAACATCCCATCACAAAAGCCCATCGTGCATTCTAAGGATAGTTTCTGCCCTTTATTAATTATTTGGTGGGAAGTGAGACTTTCCTTGTGGGTGAAGCTCTTTCCACATTCCAGGCACTGATATGGTTTCATCCCAAAGGAATTTCTTTTATCAGAAGTAGAATGGGAGCTCTGAGTGAAGTTCGCTCCACTCTCTGAATATTCATATGGCTTCCTCATGTAGATTTTTTCATGGTTTCCTTTGCTCTCAATTTCCAATTTATCACCAGCTGCAATGAAATGAGAGATGAATCAGAGCATCAGGAAGATATGAAGCTGCCAATTATTGAAAAATGCTCATTAACGCTTGTGAGAGGAAGAACTGAGAGGAGTTAGATCAGAGGGTGTTACTTCAGGGTTCATTGCCTTTGTTGACAGACATTCAGGGACATCTTTATGGCATCCTGAGATTTGAAAAGCCTATTTTCTGGGATGGATTTTGTTTGGCCCAGCTATGAAATCTGCTCCACCTCTTATGCCAGCCATCTTTTTGGGTCAACCAGAAACACACAGCCAAAATAAAAAAAAAATCTGCCAGAAGCTACTTCCATTTCCCTAACCACTCTGAAGCCCACATTTTAAAAAGGACTGGGCAGTTTGGACCAGCCTGATCCTTGTTTAAAAGCATAACTGGAGGAAGCATATTCACAACAAATCAGTAGATGGCCCTCCATGCAAAGTGAATCCGTTTGGTTTATTGTGTTTAGCAAACAGCCTTTACAAACATCCATGCAAAGTGTGCTGTGGGGGGGATTTGAATCCCTGGGCCGAAGGTGTGATGTTGAGCTCTATCAAAATCTGGGAGCTTCATCACATAGAGATTTATGTATGGAATTTCAAAATGTATATTATGATCGAACAGGGTATTAGAGGTTACTGACTATAACTGCTTCCCAAAGCTCTAGCAGAGTTTCCCTGGCAGCAGACGACAGAACTGCAGACACACTCAAATGCACAGTGAAGAATTACTTTATGCAAACATTTTCAGCTACTACAAACATGTTAGTTGCTACTATTTACAAAACTATTTACAGTTCTTCTCCTTCATTGGCATGGTATACTTTTAATCTTATGATAAACAGTCCTGATACTGCAAACTCATAGTATCAACGTATGTGTGCTCTCCTCCTGCCTCAAATTGCAAACTCATTTGTTGTTGTTTAGTCGTTTAGTCGTGTCTGACTCTTCGCGACCCCCTGGACCAGAGCACGCCAGGCACTCCTGTCTTCTCCTTTCAACTGCATCTCCAGCTGACTCCAGTTAAGCTGGCACTCCCACGCATTGAAGAAACTTCTGGAATGCTTTTTAACTTAAAGGAACCTTATCTGCTTCTTTAAAGAATGTATTCCTAACACCCCTTCTCATTTGAACAGAAACAGATACAGGATTATGAAACATATACAAACATATTCACATATCATGTAATACAATTCCCAGCATTGTGACCAGTTCTGCATGTTTTTCAAACGTGACAGCTTTTGTAAAAAATGTCTGCAGTGTTTTGCTTACTTGCACAATACTTCAACGTTATTAGGTTTTCTTTCACATTTTCTTTTACATTCTGATATTTAATTTCAATATGTTTTGTTTTGCCTTTAGACTGCTCAGAACCCACCAATGAGATTACTGCTTGATTATCCTCCCCCTCTTGTACTGGATAATTACATTTCACACCTAAGTCATTGTGGATCTGTACATAATATTTCATTTTATTACATAGTTCTGCTAATGCACAGTACTCAGCTTCTGTTGAGGATGTAACCACAATTCCCCATTTTCTGGCAAAGTGGAAGGGGAGCCGCTTACACCCGTAAGCGTATAAGCGGTTGTAAGCAGCTCCTCTCCCACTTTCCTGCTTCAAAGCAACTATGGAAGAGGGAAGGAAGGGGACCATGGATCCTCCGCTAGCGACGGCAGCGGATTCTCTCCTCCCGGGCTCTCTTTGAAGCAGGAAAGTGGGAGGGGAGCAGCTCCTCTCCCACTTTCCTGCTTCAAAACAGAGGGAATCTGCTGCAGTTGTGAGCAGAGGATCCATGGCTCCGCTTCCTTCCCTCCTCCGTGGCTTGCTTTGAAGCAGAGTGCAGGGGGGAAAGAGGGCAGGAAATAGATGCCGGGCAGGAAGACAAAACCACACTTTGACCACTGAAAGTCCACCTCAGCCTCCCCAGATTTCCACTGAGACAGCCAGGCTAATCTCAATGGCCATAAGAGCTGGAAACTTGGGTGGGCTGTTTATTTAAAGACGAAAACATGCACACACGTGAAAGAAATCCTCCCAGGTTCCTGGACACAACCCACGCTTGATATTCACACATGGATGGCATTGGCAGCTGGAGGAGCAGCATGGTTAAAGAGCAAGTCCTGGTTTCAAGCTTAAGATCAGCTCTTTCGTGGTGGCCTCAAACAACCCTTTGGCTGCAAGGGGAATTCCCCCTCCCTTAATTCAGGATGCTACAGTCTACAGATGCTGTGTCTGCCTGCCCATTGGCCTTAGCTGTAAAAAGCACCTTCAAGAGGGTGATGGGAGGTGACACAGTCGTCTTCCAGATGTGCAAAGAACCACCCTTGCCACACTAAACAGGACAGCAAGCCTCACACCCAGATCCGTAGCATAAATGGGAACCTAGGAAGCTGCCTTATAAGGAGTCGGATCCACTACTCCATCTAGCTTAGTAATGGCAACACTAACTGGCAGCAGTCTGCCAGAGTTTCAGGCCTGGAGAAGCCAGGGATTGAACGTGTGGTGTTCTGCATGCAAAGCCACTGAGTTTACAGCTGTTCCCTTTAAAAACAAACTAAGATTGTAGTCCTCATGGTTATGAAGAAAGGGCTAATTTATACAGGAACAGAGGGACCTTCCCTGTACCAGTCAGGACCCCTGAGCCCATTGAGCTCAGTTTTGTCTTCGTAGATGGGCAGAGGCTCGCCGGGGTTTCGGGAGACACACCCTCAGCCCTGTCCGGAGAAGCTTTCAAGGACTGAACTTGGGATCTTCTCCATGCTCTCCCCATTGAGCTATGATGGCTCCCTCCCTTCTCCTCCCCTGCCCCTCTGCAGGAGGCCTATCTCAGCTTGTCATTATAATGTATATATGTCAAGGGCTTTGAGATGCATATAAAGTCAGGCTCAGCATTATTAACTGGACTTAGATAAGGCATGGTTCCCCTTCCTACCCTCCTCTGAGGCTCGCTTTAAAGCAGCAAAGTGGACAGGAGCCGCCCGCTTTGCTGCTTTAAATAGTTTAGTGCAACATTTGATTCAAAATATTTTTTTTCGTGTTTTCCTCCTCTAAAAACTAGGTGCGCCTTATGGAGCGAAAAATACGGTACATAATAAAAACAAAAATGAAACATACCAATATTCTCCTCCCACAAAGAGACTTAAAAGGATAACATTTAATTGGCCAAAGGCCTGATTGTTAAGTTGTACTTACTTAAACACACTTCCAAACTCTCAGCCAATCAACAGCCCCTCCCCCCAGCTAATATTACCTTAAATATATTATAATATATTAGTTGATTTACTATTATTACATAAATTACTTTGCTAGAGGAGTATACAACTTTAAATACAAACACCAGACATGCACAATTTCTAAGAGTCTCATGGGAGAGCCAGTGTAGTATATTGCCTAGAGCAGGGATGTCCAACAGGTTGATCGCGAGGTTTTGGTAGATCGTTGTTGATTGCTACCTTGCCCTGCCCCGCTGTCATCCTTCGGTGAGCTACTGTTTCTCTTTGACCCCAAAATAATGTAAAAATGTTGCGCCCCCCCAAAGCCAACCAACTTATGCCTCCCAAACCCCCTAAAATGGGGCTTTGACCTGAACCCCTAAAAATGGGGGTAGATCACTGCCAGTTTTTAAATCTGTGAGTAGATCGCAGTCTCTTGGAAGTTGGCCACCCCTGGCCTACAGGATTCGACTACACCCTGGGAGACGTGGGTTCAAATCCCTACTTGACCATGAAGCTCACTGGACAGCCTTGGGGAGCCTAACCTACTCACAGTTATTCTCATGATTGAAAAGGAGGTGAAGAACCATGTAACCCCACAAGAACAGAACAAGAAAGAAGAATCTGATTAAACATCAAGAGGATGCATTGCACTGGTTAGAATAGATGACCCTCAAGATTCCTCCTAAAGCTACTATTCTATAATTCCAGGATTTCCCCCGCTGTGAGTTCTTTCATGGGAAGTGAGAGTTTGCTTGAACTCTTGGCACTGAAATAGTTTCTCCCCAGTGTGAATTCTCCTATGTTGCCATAACTCTTTTCTTGCAGCAAAGCACTTTGTGCATTCCAAGCACTGATAGGGCTTCTCCCCTGTATGAATTCTTTGATGGGAAGTGAGACTGTCCTTCCTGGAAAAGCTCTTTCCACATTCCACACACTGGTATGGTTTCTCTCCGCTGTGAATACTCCGATGTCGACGGAAGTATCTGCTTGTAGTGAAGAACTTCCCACATTCCAAGCACTGATATGGTTTTTCACCACTGTGAATCCTCTGATGTAGACGGAGGTATCTGCTTGTAGTGAAAAATTTTCCACATTCCAAGCACTGATACGGTTTCTCCCATGTATGAATTATTCGATGGGAAGTGAGATAAGAGCTGCGACTGAAGCTCTTCCCACATTCCAAACAATGATATGGTTTCTCCCCTGTATGAATTCTTTGATGGGACGTAAGATTGGCCCTCTGACTGAAGCTCTTCCCACATTCCAAGCACTGATATGGTTTCTCCCCACTGTGAATTCTCTTATGCTGATGAAAGTCACCTCTCGTAGTAAAGCACTTCTCACATTCCAAGCACTGATATGGTTTCTCACCTGTATGAATTCTTTGATGGGAAGTAAGACTATTCTTCCGACTGAAGCTCTTTCCACACTCCAAACATTGATATGGTTTCTCCCCTGTATGAATTCTTAAATGAGAAGTGAGTGGGCTGCTCTGACTGAAGCTCTTCCCACATTCCAAGCACTGATATGGCTTCTCCCCCGTATGAATTCTTTTATGGGCTTTGAGATGTGAACTGTGATTGAAGTTCTTTCCACATTCCAAGCACTGAAAGGGTTTCTCCCCTGTATGAATTCTTTGATGGGAAGTGAGATTGCTGCTGTCACTGAAGCTCTTTCCACATTCCAAACACGGATAGGGTTTCTTCCCAATAGAATATGGCTTCTCCACTGTGTGGATTTTGTTGTGTTGTCCCTTGTTCTTAATTTCTGATTCATCATCAACTGCAATGAAGAGAGGAACAAATCAGAGCCTAAGAAAGAAATATTTATGGGAAATTCAGATTCAAAAAGCCTGTTCTTGTTTGGGATGAAATTTATTTGGCTCAATCATCAAACCAACTCCACCTGCAAGGTCAGAAGTCTATTTGAATATGAATTAGCTTCTCTGTTTACCAATTACCTAGCATCCAGGGGAGAATTAAACTGCTGGGTAATGACAGAATTCTAAATAGGTCTTGAAAATATCTCAAAAAAGCTCAAAACTAAGTACTGGTGATTTCAAAAGATTAAAATGAATATATAGTTATGAGACTTTGCCTTTAACTTCAAAGGCTACAATGTTGGTAAATCTCCTTTCTCCGTTTGTTTTTTCTATGCAGAACGGACTGAAAACCGACGGGAACTTTTTATAAGTGCAGAGAAGTGGAGACGGTCAAGGGAGAAAAACTAATAAATCATAATTAGTAAATCATAGCAAAAATAACACAGAATGCCTTTTGATTTTTGATATGCCATAACCAGCAGCTAAGAGACGAAATGGGCAGAATGGCTGGAGAGGTTTGAGAGAGACTGCAGGTGAGAGAAGGGACAGAATCTGTTGGGGAAAAACCTGAGACAGCAGTAGATGAAGAAAAGTCCACAGATTTACAAATGTAAATAGGGAAGAAAGAAAGAAGCTGTTCCAAAGCCAGAAGCTACAGTTTAGAACTGGATATGGAACAACTGATTGGTTCAAAACATGCAGAAAGCCCATCCACATCCTGATCCTTGTGCAAAAAGGCAGAAGCGGAGGAACAATATTCACAGACAAAACAGTCCCCAGCCCTCCATGCAAGGTGAGCTGTGGGAGTGAGAATCCCAGGTGCTCTAGGTGGCAACGTTGGGATCCATCCAAATATGAGAAGTTTGTCCCAGAGAAATATCTATTGAATTCCAAAACAGAGATGATGACCCAAGAGGGAACTTTACCCAGAGAGATCATGGTCCTCCAAGTCTCCTCCATGACTTCCTTATGCAGAGCTCTCTGGGCAGGATCCAGCAACGCCCACTCCTCAGCCGTGAAACAAACAGCGATATCTTCAAAATAAACTGAGCTCTGAAAGAAAAATATCCTTCTCTTAGGCAGCATAAAGATTATTTCCTGCACGTTGCTCTTTTGCTTCCTGCCTGGGTTGTTCTAATCGGATTGGTGTGCTGCACATTTGGATTATTGGTGCTTATTTTAATGAACACCACGTTGTTTTATTCAGATCAATATGTCTGTGCAAGTGTTCCAGTTTGCCAAATGGAAGAATCCCTCTCTCCTCTCCCTGTGTGTTGTTCTGGGATGGAAAGACTCTCCAGATGTCCCAAAGACAATTTATAATGAATAATACTAGTGACATTTAGAGTTAAGGTGAAGGGGTTACTCTTTATCCTCAGTGCATAAACCTTCATTAATGGCATTTTCAGCCTTTGTTAAGGGCAGCTTTGAAGCAATGAGGAGGGGAGAGATTTGTTCTGTCTCAGAAATGCCCTCTGTCCCTCACCCCTCAGCCTCTTTCCCCCCAAGGCTCCTTCCCCACACCTGATCCGGTTCCTCAGCCGCTGCTTCCCCTCCACCAGGATGAAGAGATGGAGGAGGAGGAGGTCTTGCCGACATCCTTCTTTCACCTGCGAGAGACAAAGGGAAGTGGGGAGACAGGAGTGCAGGATGCTTCTCTCAGAGGTGCATTTGGGAGTTTGTCCCCATTTCATATTTTAGTTACGTTCAAATATATCTCATCTCCTTTGGGTTCTTGGCCCCAAGTGGCTTCTCCCAAAATATTAGTTTCAGAATCAACAGAATGGAATCAAAAGAAGAAAAACTTCCTTTCTCCTTACCCAGCAGCCTCTCTCTGGTGTCCAACGACGTCCTCTCTGCCTCAGAGGAATCTGGTCCCATTTCTGCCAACAGATCCTTTCCCTGAAATAGGAACAAGAATTTATAATAGAGAATGTGGAGAAGGGTTTGAAAAGGAATGGCTGGGGCATTTAGGGATCTTCTCCCTCCTGTTTGGAGCCCCTTGGGAGCATCCAGAGGAAAGTCTCTCTCACCTGCTTCCTCTCCTCTGCCTGACTCAGGAGGAAACCTTCGGCCAGGGCCACTGCCTGGGAACTGGTCTCTGCTCCGCATTCCCTCACCCAGCTCTCCATCTCTGCTGGAAGGACAGCCAGGAACTGCTCCAAGATCACCAGGTCCAGCATCTCAGCTTTCGTGTGCCTTTCTGGCTTCAGCCACTGGTGGCAAAGGTGGTAGAGTCGGCTGCAAACCTTTCGGGGTCCTTTGGCCTCCTGGGAGCAGAACTGCCTGAACTGCTGGCTCTGCGCCTCTGAGCGAAGGGGGTCCTCCTCTCCCAGAATCTTCTGCATGGAGTTTTCCCAGAATCCCCCACTTCTCCCAGTTTCCATGGCTGGGCCTCTTCCTGCTCCAGGGCCAGCTGAGTCTTCCTCATCCATCTTTAGGAAGGAATCCTTCATTTCTTTGGCCAAGTTCTGACTGCCTGAATGAGAGGTGCTGGCAAATTCTACAAAGGAAATATATTGTTCTGTTATAAAATTGACCCGCTGTCAGGAGAATAGAAAGCTTCTCTGAGCAAGTGTGGCTGAGTCTTGCTAGGAACCAGAGTATGACTACATCACAGGCCAGACTCTGAGCTTTCTTGAAGAAGGAAGGAAGAAGGAAGGAGAAGAAGAAGAAGAAATCCTCTTGCCCTCCTAGGGGGAAAGTGACCAGGCCAAAAGTGGAGGCAGCTGAAGAGATTTTTGGCGGACGAATGAGCCTGGTGGCTCCTGCCTCTCAGTGTTTTCAGCCCAGGGATAGAAGCAGAACAGTGATGGAGAAGTGAATCATTTGTTCCAAGTGTGGACACTAGTCCCTATTGAGGGTCCTCATCCTGGGCTCCTCAAGAGTTGCTCTCCCTCCCAGCCCCACTTCAGGGCACATTTCTGCTTCTAGCACTTTGCATCTCCAACATCTCCAGACAGACTCCTGGGGTGGGACCCCTTTTTCTTGTTCTGAGGGCCAAATCCTGATCTGGCCAAGCCCCTGAGGGCCACATGCATGAGGCCAAGGTTCCTGTGGGCGGGAAAGTGCTAAAAAGCACGTAAAGCGCAACTCAGTTTCTTTCTGTCACTGCAACTTGTTTTAAATGGTTTTAAAAATTGTGTTTTAATGGTGTCCTCTTCCCTGGGGAACTTAAGGGAAAGCATGGGTTATAAATGATGATGATGATGATGATGATGATGATGATTATTAATAGTAGTAGTAGTAGTGTTACACAGCTTAACCCCTACAGAGCCATATATGCGTTGCTATTTGGAAACCCCTGAGGAGTGGGATTGCCAAGAGAGAGGGGAAGTGACGGACAGTGAGCCCCAGTTTTAAGCAGAGAAGGAAGCTGTGCTGCGTCCAAAGGATTAAACTCATAACTGAGTAAAGGAATGAGAGGGAGGAAAGAGGAACCGAGTGAAGCATTTCACCTCCTCTTCTAGAAAGTTGAACATCTACCTTTGATTTTTAGCAAGAGAAGTTTAAGAGAAGCTGTGCATTTACTAATTTGTTTTAAGGCCTGCAACCTCTTTAGGTTTAGTGTCATTAATAAGTTCACTGTTTCCTGAAAGGACACAACTCCTGACCCTTCTTTGTTTTACCAACTTGGTTTTGTAAATAAAACCTTTCATATCCGTTCAACGTCTCCCTGAGTCTCCAAGCATCTAAGGTTTCCCTCACACAAAATCCAAGAGAGAACCTGTGGTGGTTAAAATACATATATCTCTAGGAGTCATGGAGAGTTGGGGGGTTTGCCTCAAATGGTGGAAGAGTCATGACAGGAAGTATAACTCAGGAGGAGAATGAATTGCTACAGAAAGTTGTCTATTTGTGAGGGAAAGAGAGTTCTGTGAGGAGAAGGCCCCACCGTGACCCAGGACTCCTGAAGGGAAGAGAGAGTCAGGCAGAAGCAGAAACAGAGGGAGAAACCTCTGAGGGAATTTCAGTCAGGAGACAAAATGGAGGAAGCCAAAACCTGGCAGAGAAGCTCAGGCTTTGAAGAAAACAGATTCAGTTGGCGGGAAAAAGGGGGACAAGGAAAAAGAGGCTGCGCTGAAGAGAAAACGTCAAATATTGTGAGCCAAAACTCAGGCGGAAGATGCAGAAAGTGAGACCTAGAAAAGAGGCCCAAAAAGAAATGTCCCTCAGGCACAAGAGATGCAGCTGAGGGCAGAAAAGGGAGAAATAAATTCCCTCAGAGAAGAGGGAGAAATGAATCCCAAATGCCAGGGGGGAAAACGAGAGGAGAAGAAGCCTGTCTGGTCTTGAAAGGACTCTGTTGTCCCAAAGGGGAGAAAACGGAAATAATCTGTTCATCCCAGAGACTCTGGTCAAGCGGAGCAGAGCCGGCCGGAGAGAGAGTTATGGGGAGGTCTACAAATTCAATTAATAATAAAAATAAGAAGCATAATGGCAGCCCAGGAGGAGGAGCTGAGGGGATTCAGGGATCTGAGGGCCAAGATGGTGCAAAGAGAGGCCAGAATCTGGCAGGGAAATCGTGGCCTGGAGGCGGAGGCAGGAACTATTATTTTATTCATTTAATTGATTTTCATTTTATAAAATGACAGGAACTATTCCCACTTGTGTCCGCCTGAACCCACATTCACAGACATGAATAGAGATGCCTTTAATCTGATAATTCTTGCATTTGGAAGCTGCCAAGAGGAGCTCAGAAACTCTGGTGCGGTTTCTTAAAATGTTGGCGCAGATTTTGTTTAAGAGGAGACAGTTCCATCAAGGATGCAAAGACAAATTATACTTCATTTTTCTATCTGCCACCAAAGAAACCAGTTTCTTAGCTTGTGAACTTCGGATTTTAAAATAATAATAATACTATGCAGATTAGTCCTCTAGTGCCTTTATTTGTTTTCATTCATAGCTGCAGGGACAACTTACAAACACATTAATAAAAATATGTAGGATTCTGGTGAGGCTCAATTCAACACTTTGCAGATCAAATTTATCAAATTAATTTGTTTAATTTGTATACCATCCTATACCCACAGGTCTCAGGGTGCTCACAACATAAAATCACAATATTAAAAACACAAAATATATAATAAAAACAACCTAAGCCAATAACCCCCCCAAGAGGAGTCTGGGAAGAGATAGATGTGCAAATACCAGTACTTTTAGGTAATGACTTAGCCCAGCAGAATACGTTGCCCAGAGTGGCTGGGGAAACCTACTCAGATGGGTGGGGTATAAATATTATTATTATTATTATTATTATTATTATTATTATTATTATTATATGTAGGAACCAGGAGTAGGCCTAAAATTCCCAAGCAACAGGCATGAATAGCTGAGCCACAGGCACCTCAGCCGAGCGCAGAGAAAATAATGTAGGGGGGGGGAAGTCCAGGGGTCGAGAACCTCCAAAATATTTTGTTTTGTTATATTGGTATGAATGCAAAATGTAAACAAAAAATCTTTAAAAGAAAATATTAAAAAAGAAAAGAAAACAATGCTGAGGAATTATTATTATTGAAGAATTATCATCACCATCATCATTTCCATGCTGCAAAGTACTTAGCAGAGCAAAGGCAGGATTACTTTTCATTATGCGAGGCAGACGAAAAGATTGTTGAAAGTCCAGATCTTTCAAAAGAAGATTGACTGCATACCCTCCAACATTTCTCTAATGAATATAGGACCCTCCTATTCCATTATTGTTATTGTTGTTGTTGTTGTTGTTGTTACTCCTACTACTACTACTACTACTATTATTCTACTATTTATACCCCACCCATCTGACTGGGTTCCCCCAGCCACTCTGGGAGGCTTCCAACATATAAATAAACATTTAAAAACTTCCGTCCTCCAATGGCTCTGGGGTCAGAGAACTGTAGGTTTGGAAGGGGCTCCTGAGGGTCATCCAGCCCAACCCGCTGCGATGCAGGAATCTCAACTCCAGCATCCCTGAAAGAGTCTTCCCAAGGGATCCTGCTCCTCTGTCCAGCAGGGCCTCTCCTGCCTCAGTTTCCTTGGCTAGGGAGACCTCCAGGGCTTCTCAGCAGGGCTTTCTGTTCAGTCTCTAAAGATCCCCTGAACACCTGAGCGGCCTCATGTCTGAATGGGCACACGAGTGTCAGCCTGGAGTCCGGATATCTCCCTTGCCTGATTCTCGGGTGGTGGTGGGGGGGAAGCTTCACTCCACCTGAGGAGCTCAGCATCGGAGCAGGAGGGGAGCCCTGCAGGATCAGGCCATTGGGCCCCTCTGGAGTCCCCCCTCCTGTTCCCCCTGGGGCCTCAATGGGAAGCCCCCCCAGCCGGACTGGGGCGCCAGAGCCCCTCTCTCCCCCTGCGCTTCCTTCCAGCAACTGGGATTCAGCAGCATCGCTGGGGAGACAAGAGCTCAGCCCTCGAGGATGAAGCCACCAGGAGCCCCTCCTCCTCCTCCTCCCTGCCCTGGTCCCAGCCTGGCCTAAAGTGGCAGGGAGTTCCGCAGGCTTGACTCTGCCCCGCACCAAGAAGCGCTTTCTCTTCTCTGCCCCCCATCTTCCCAAAGACTTTCTTTCTTTCTTGCATAGGTCAGGTTTTCCTTCTTATTTTTTGCGTATATTTTAAGTCCGAATGTTTCTGCTGGGCTGCAACTCCTGCTGGTGATCAATGCCTTGAACTGGGTTTCTTTGCAGGACCCCCCCTCCAAAGGGCCAAGGAAGAAGAGCTGCAGGAAGAAGGCCCTCCCTGCCCCCCCCCCTCGCCCCATTGCACCCTTTGCAAGAAGAGCAGAGACCCACCGGATTCCCAAGAGATCACCGATGCATGTGCAGAGGAGAGGCGCTTGGCCGGGAAGGGCTCTCCCCCGCCCCCCCCCCCCGGCCTGGATCTTCTCTCTCCTCTCTAGGAATCCAGCTTAGTGCCTTTTAACCCTTTGCAAGCCGGCGCAGCCCCGCTATGCGACAGGGAGGAAAACTGCTCCCTCTCCCTCTGCGCTTTCTCCAGGCCAGGCAGAATTCTGTCCAGTTCCATCAACTTGCCTCTCACTCGCCTTCCTCTAAACCAGACATCCCCAAACGCCACGTAGGAAAGCCGGCCACCCCCTTGCTCATTTCGGCGGCCCTTTGCTGAAACTTTTTCCAACTCTACAAATATCCTGGACTGGAGACTGTGCCCCCAATGCAGTCACACCATAGATTTCTATTTGCAGTTTTATTTTCCACTCCTTTCCTAGCGATCCCTGGTGTGAAGTTTGTCTCTTTTCACAGCCACCACACACTGGGTCTACGGCTTCACTGAGCTGCCGGCTACAACCCCGGAGGACTCACTCCTGGTCCATCTCCACCAGTCCAGATGCCAGGAGTGAGTATGTGAAGTTAAGAGTTTTGCATAAAGGGTTCTGTCCTGGGACCAATGTTGTTCAAAGTGTTTATAAATGAGGTGGATGAAGGAATTTAGGCGATGCTCAACAAATTTGCAGATGACACCAAACTGGGAGGGACAGCTCATGCCATAGAAAACAGAATCAGAACTCAAAACGAGCATAGCCGACAATTCTTAACCCGAGGTAATATTTCTGGGTTAGTGGAGTCTGTAACCTGAAGCGTATGTAACCTGAAGCGTTTGTAACCCAAGGTACCACTGTATAACAGAAAAGCACCAGAGTGTAGTGTATGCAGATGTGTGTGGCACACTTAGGGAAGAATAAGTATATTCTAATTTTTCTGGGTGTTTTCTCAAGGTACTTCTAAAAGAGAAAAGTGAAGCAGTGGAGATGTTCAGAAAATACCTGGCCACAGTGAGCAGCAAGTTTCAGAAGAAACTCACAACTCTGGTCAGCGACAATGGAGGTGAGTTTACCTCGAGCCACATGAGAACCCTCCTGGAAGAGGAAAGGGAGGTGTGTGAGCGCAGCATGCAACAAAACTCAAGCAGGAGGGAAAGTTTCAGTCTCTTAGGGAGATGACTAGGTGCATGCTGAGGGACTCTGGACACTTGTCCAGCAGGACATCTAACGGTGTTTGTCTTATCCATTGTCTCTAGACACACACCTTCAACATTCAAACATATTACTTAACGCAGTGGTTTTCAATCAGCGTGCTGTGGCACCCTGGGGTGCCTTGAGTGATGCTCAGGGGTGCTGCAGGCAACTCTGGCCTCTGGCCTTCTTTTGTTCACTCCCTCCTCTGATGCCCTCACGGCCTAGGACCCTCGGACCTACGGGACCGCCTCTCCCGGTATGCCCCACAGAGAGCCTCAAGGTCCATAAATAGCAACACCCTAGAGGTCCTGGGCCCTAAGGAAGTTAGATTAGCCTCAACCAGAGGCAGGGCCTTTTCAACCCTGGCCCCGGCCTGGTGGAACGCTCTGCCTCATGAGACCAGGGCCCTGCAGGATCTGAGTTCTTTCCGCAGGGCCTGTAAGACAGAGTGGTTCCGCCTGGCCTTTGGCTTGGAGCCAATTTGATTCCCTCCCTCCCTCCCTCCCTTTCTTTTTTCCTTTCCTTCTCCTCCTGTGATGAGGCTACATTTTAATATTTTAATGTTTCAATATTTTAATGTTGTATTTTAATCTTGTTTTTTAAGTTGTAATCATTCAACTTGTTTTTATTATTGCTTGTTAGCCGCCCTGAGCCCGGCCTTGGCTGGGGAGGGCGGGGTATAAATTGTTGTTGTTGTTGTTGTTGTTGTTGTTGTTGTTGTTGTTGTTATGTCTCTGCCTCCCAAAGGCTGGCACAGCTGTTTGTTGCAGCAGCCTTGGTCACCAGCTCCCCTGACAAATGGTGCCTCTGGGGCAGGCCAGGGGGTGCTGGTTAGCAGGAGCTGAAGCAGGTTCGGAGGAAGCAAGCAAGCGGGCGAGGGAGCCCAGCCAGCCCACCTGCCAGCCCTTGCTGGTAGGAATGGACAGACAAGTCCCAGGCCCCTGTGGGGCAGCATGAGGAGACACCTCTCTTGGGGGCAGCTCAGAGACCAGGGCAGCAGCAACGGCTGTCCAGAGGACTCCCAAGGAGGAGGGAGAGGAGAGGAGGCTGAGGGAACACTGCACTGTAATAAACAAAAATCTGCCCTTATTCCCTTATGGGGGACACAAGAGCCCTTATAGAGTCCTTTGCAGGTTCTCTATCGGTCGGAGAAAATAACAGAGGCCAACCAGAGAATATTGAGAAGCAAAGCAGTTAGTAAGCCTGATCTTTATTGATCTGCTGCAACAGGGTGCTCCCCTGAGGAGGACCCCGAACCAAGGCGTGCCAGCCCTTATACAGACATTTTAAATTCCCTGCCCTGGAGCTCAAGACCGCCCCTCCATACATCATACATACATCACAGAAGGGGTGTAACCCAAGATCACCCCCCACAAACATCATGCCTACATCACAGAAAAGGCGGTCTGCAACAGATATTTGAATGTTGTTGTTTTTCCTGTCTGCCAGGTTATCTGATATTGCCTTATCTGATTGCCTTTCCTGGTAGTCTGCCATTCCTTTGAGATGGTGATTTCCCAATTCCTGAGACAATGGGAAGGTTCCCTCGCCCCCTCCCTCCTTGCCCAGAAAACATTTGGTCAGTTTGGGAGTCAAAATGGTTTCAGCACGGTCTTCTTGTGCTGCTCCAGACATGTGGTCCACATATCTATGTTTGTGCTTGGTTGGTACATTGCTGTATAGCTAGGTTTGCTTTTATGAAGAGCTCTAGATGAGCTCTACTCATGCAGAGGTCTAGTTTGTCTCCCTGTGTTGTGCTGCCACCGCCTTCGCTCAGAGGGGCTCTGGCAGTGCCCACCCCCTCCTGCACCCCCTCCCCACTGCATTCAAGGGGCACAGCTGGGAGCTGGGTCTTGACTGGGTCTTCCACCAAACACCCCCTTTGTTCCCGCTGCCACCCCAGAGAACTCTTCCCTGAACACTTCACCCTAAAGGAGTGAAGAATGAAGTGTGTGTTGGAACACAGCTGATTTATTTAATAATTAGGTTTTTAAGATAACTTTGTATACATAAGCACATGGTTTCAAATGTTTCATAGGGAGTTGTACCTGTGTGGCTAATTTTGCTTTTTTTAGCTCTTGCGATTTATGTGGAAATTGTTCGGTTTGGTTTTGCATTTTTAAATGTTTTATTTATTGCTTATGACTACTTTTTGTATTTAATTCATTCAATTTGTATACTGCCTTCACCCAGAGCATACAACGAAACAAACCAATCACCGCCCTCCCACAGACACATTTAAGACGATATGCAAAGTTTAATAAGCCACGGGCCTGATTGTATGTTTTATTCAAAATCCTTTTCAAACTCTCAACCAATCACCTCTCACCCCCAACATCCCAAACTCACACTTTACCCCTCACTAGCTATCATTACCTTAAATCTACTATTATACTGTTCTTATTCTATTAATTACTTTGTTACACATGCGTACAAACACCAGAACACCACAACTGAACTTTAAGCAGACACCCATGCATGCACAATTTCTAAGAGACTCATTAGAGAGTCAGTGTAGTATACTGGAAGGAGGGCTGGACGATGACCTGGGAGACCTGGGTTCAAATGTCAGGTTCTGCGCTTAGGCAGGAAGAATCAGCTGCACAAATATAGGATGGGGGACGCCTGGCTTGCCATAAGGACATGTGAAAAGGATCTAGGGGTCTTAATGGAACAAAAGCTGAATAGGAATTAACAATGTGATGCTGCAGGGGGGGAAAGCTAATGCTGTTCTAGGCTGAATCAACAGAAGTCTGGTGTGCAGAGCAATGGAAGTCATAGCACCACTCAGTTCTGCCTTGGGTGTGTTCTGGGTATGTTTAGCCTGGAAAACAGAAGCCTAAGAGGAGATATGATACCTGAGAGATCTCAAGGGTTGTCCCACAGAAGTAAGAAACCTGAATCTTAAATCACAAGGGAAGCAGCACGAACACTTCCCTTAAGCAGGGCTATCTTAGAAGGTGACCTGAAAACTACAACTAACCCAGAATGCGGCAGCTAGACGGGTGACTGGGAGCGGCCGCCAAGACCACATAACACCGGTCCTGAAAGACCTACACTGGCTCCCAGTACGTTTTCAAGCACAATTCAAAGTGTTGGTGCTGACCTTTAAAGCCCTGAATGGCCTCGGTCCAGTATACCTGAAGGAGCGTCTCCACCCCCATCGTTCAGCCCAGACATGGAGGTCCAGCTCCAAGGGCCTTCTGGCGGTTCCCTGGCTGCGAGAAGCCAAGTTACAGGGAACCAGGCAGAGGGCCTTCTCGGTAGTGGCGCCCGCCCTATGGAACGCCCTCCCACCAGATGTCAAAGAGAAAAACAACCACCAGACTTTTAGAAGATATCTGAAGGCAGCCCTGTTTAGGGAAGCTTTTAATGTTTGACCGACTACTGTATTTTAATATTTTGTTGGAAGCCACCCAGAGTGGCTGGGGAAACCCAGCGAGATGGGTGGGGTATAAATAATAAATTATTATTATTATTATTATTATTATTATTATTATTATTAAGCGGGAAGTTGCTAGTTTTATTGAATTGGAATATAAAATTGTTGATTAACAAATGTAACTTTCTATAAGGAAAATAAAATAATATCACAAAAAGGGAGGTCTTGAATACTGAGACTTATGAGGAATGCTTGAGGGAGCTGGGGGTGATTATCACAGAGAAGAGTGCATGGAGATATGATAGGCATCTTCAAATATCTAAAGGGATGTCACATGGAAGATGTGATTTCTCCTTCTCCACAGGATAGAACTCCAACCAATGGCTCCAAGTTACAAGAAAGGAGATTCTGACTAAACTTCAGGCAGAACTTCTGAAGCTAAGATCTATCTGACTGAGGAACAGATGCCATCAGAAGGTGGTGGAAAGCAGAAAGTTTTTAAGCAGAGGTTGGATGGTCCTCTGTCATGGATGCTTTAGCTGAGATTCCTGCTTTGCACAGGGTTCAGCTAGATAACCATCAGAATCCCTTCCAACTCTATGACTCCATGATCCTATGATTCTCCCCGCTCTGACTTCTTTGATGGGGAGTGAGCTTGATCCTTCAAAGGTATTTCCACATTCCAAGGACAGTTAGAGTTTCTCCCTTGTGAATTCTTTGTGGGAAGTGAGAGAGATGCTATGACTGAAGTTCTTTCCATATTCCAAGCACTGATATGGTTTCTCACCTGCATGAGTTCTCCGATGTGAAGTGAGGTGGGCCTTCTGACTGAACTTCTTCCCGCATTCCAGACACTGATATGGTTTCTCCCCCGTATGGATTCTTTGATGGGAAGTGAGAAAAGTACTCTTACGGAAGCTTTTCCCACATTCCACACACTGATACGGTTTCTCCCCTGTATGGATTCTTTCATGAGAAATTAGATTTGTTTTCTCATTGAACCTCTTCCCACATTCCAAACAATGATATGGTTTCTCCCCCGTATGGAGTCTTTGATGGTTAGTGAGAACGGAACTCTTACGGAAGCTCTTCCCACATTCGGTACACTGATATGGTTTCTCCCCTGTATGAATTCTTTCATGGATAGTGAGGTGGGCCCTTTGACTGAAGCCCTTTCCACATTCCAAGCACTGGTATGGCTTCTCTCCTGTATGGATTCTTCGATGGGAACTGAGGTGGGTCCTCTGGCTGAACCTCTTCCCACATTCTAGGCACTCATACGGTTTCTCCCCCGTATGAATTTTTTGATGGGAAGTGAGATGGGCTCTCTGGTTGAACCTCTTCCCACATTCCAAGCACGGATATGGTTTCTCCCCTCTATGAATTCTTTGATGGGAAGTCAAACTTATCTTCCAGACGAAGCCCTTCCCACATTCCAAGCACCGATATGGTTTCTCTTCACTGTGAATTCTCTGATGTCGACAGACACTTGTGCTTATATGAGAGCCCTTAACAGACTCCAAGCACTGACAGGGTTCGTTCCCAATGGGATTTCTTTCATGGGAAACTGAATGGGAGCTCTGGCTAAAGTTCTTTCCAGACTCCGAATATTGATATGGCTTCTCCGTGTGGATTTTGTCGTGGTCTCCCTTGTTCTTAATTTCCAATCCATCTCGACCTGCAATGACGAGAGAAATGGATTAAAGCCTCAGAAAAAAATGGAGCCCCGTTATTGAACAAAGCTCATTAACGCTTTTGAGAGAGGAGGAACTGAAGGGAGTTAGATGGGAGGACGTACTTCAGGGTTAACTGCCTTTGTTGACTGGCATTCAGGGACATATTTATGGAAACGTAAGATTTGACAAGACTGGCTCTTTTCTGGGACAGATTTTGTTTGACTCAATCATGGAATCTGGGCCATCTCTAGTCTGTCATCTCTTTGGTCAACAAAAAACAGACCAGAGCAAAAGCAAAAGCAAAAACAAAAAAATTGTCAGAATCTGTTGTTGTACAATGGCTTTATAAATGACATGGATAGAGGAATTTAGGGGATGCAAATCAAATTTGCAGATGACACCAAACTGGGAAGGGTAGTTAATTTCACAGAAGAAAGAACCAGAAATCAAAATGACCTTAACAGATTGAAGAACTAGGCCCCAGCTAACAAAATGAATTTCAACAGAGACAAATGTCAGGTTCTTCACTTAGGCAGGAAGAACAAGATGCACAAATATAGGATGGGGGACACCTGGCCTTATGGTAGTACATGTGGAAAGTATCTAGAGGTCTTAGTTGACCACAGGCTTAATATAAGACAATAGTGTGATGCAGCAGCAAAAAAGGCGAATGATCTTCTAGGCAGCATCAACAGAAGTCTAGTGTCCAGATCAAGGGTAGTAATAGTCCCACTCTATTCCGGCTTGGTCAGACCACATCTGTAATAGTGTTTCCAGTTCTGGGCACCACAATTTTAGAAGGATGCTGACCAGCTGGAAGGTGTGCAGAGGAGGGCAGCCAAGATGACCAAGATGATCAAGGGTCTGGAAACCAAGCCTTATGGGGAACGGTTGAAGGAGCTGGGTATGTTTAGCCTGCAAAACAGGAGACTGAGAGGAGATATGAGAGCCATCTTCAGATATCTCAAGGGCTGCCTCATGGAAGAAGGAACAAGCTTGTTTTCTCCTGCTCTGGAGGGTAGGATCCAAACCAATGGCTTGAAGTTACAAGAAAGTAGAGTCTGACTAATTATCAGAAATAACTGTCTCCATTGGAATGTTGTGGACTTTACTTCCTTGGAGGTTTTTAAGAAGAGGTTGGAAGACCATCTGTCATGAATGCTTTAGATGAGATTCCTGCATTGCAGGGGGTGGGACTAGATGATTCTATGATTCCCTAACCACTCTGAAGTCTATATTTTAAAAGTCCATGGTAGTTCAAACAGCCAGATCATGGTTTAAAAAGGCATCAATGGAGAAATAATGTTCACAGACAAAAGAGTTCATAGCCCCCCATTCAAGGTGAGCTGTGAGGGTGTTATAATCACAGGTGCTTTAGGTGGTGCTGTTGAGCTCAATCAAAATCTGGGAGGCTTCACACATAGATATATTTATGGAATTTCCAAACAAATATTATGATTCAAGAGGGAACCTTACCTAGAGAAGCGAAGATCCCATGATTCTCCTCCATGACTTCCTTATGCAGAGCTCTCTGGGCAGGATCCAGCAACGCCCACTCCTCAGCCATGAAACAAACAGCGACATCTTCAAAACACACTGGTCCCTGAAAGAAGAAAAAGGTCGTCCCCTTAGACAGCATAAATATTATCGACTACACATTGTTCTGTTGTTTTCTGCCTGTTTGTTGTTGTGCTGTTTTAATGGCTTTGTTTCACTGCACATTTTGACTATGGATGCTTATTTTAATGTCTAAATGGAATTTTTTAAATTGTGCATTCCAATGCCCCACCCCTCAGCCTCTTTCCCCACAAGGCTCCTTCCCCCTACCTGATCCGGTTCCTCAGCCGCTGCTTCCCCTCCACCAGGATGAAGAGATGGAGGAGGAGGAGGTCTTGCCGGCATCCTTCTTTCACCTGCGAGAGACAAAGGGAAGTGGAGAGACAGGAGTGCAGGATGCTTCTCTCAGAGGTGCATTTGGGAGTTTGTCCCCATTTCATATTTTAGTTATGCTAAAATATTTCTCATCTCCTTTGGGTTCTTGGCCCCAAGTGGCTTCTCCCAAAATATTAGTTTCAAAATCAACAGTATGGAATCAAAAGAAGAAAACTTCCTTCCTACTTACCCAGCAGCCTCTCTCTGGTGTCCAACGAAGTCCTCTCTGCCTCAGAGGAATCAGGACCCGTTTCTGCAAACAGAACCTTTCCCTGAAATAGGATTCCAAACAGGGAAGAGGGTCAGAATAAGAATGAAAGAGGCAAAAACTTTAGAGGTTTCTGATATCCCTCCTTGGATGCTTTCCAAAAAAAAAGAATGGGCCATTAGTAGAGCATTTGGGATACTCTCCCTTATCTATTGAGCCCCTTGGGAGCATCCAGAGCAAAGTCTCTCTCACCTGCTTCCTCTCCTCCGCCTGACTCAGGAGGAAACCTTCGGCCAGGGCCACTGCCTGAGAACTGGTCTCTGCTCCGCATTCCCTCACCCAGCTCTCCATCTCCGCTGGAAGGACAGCCAGGAACTGCTCCAAGATCACCAGGTCCAGCATCTCAGCTTTCGTGTGCCTTTCTGGCTTCAGCCATTGACGGCAAAGGTGGTAGAGTTGGCTGCAAACTTCTCGGGGTCCTTTGGCCTCCTGGGAGCAGAACCACCTGAACTGCTGGCTCTGCGCCTCTGAGCGAAGGGTGTCCTCCTCTCCCAGGATCTTCTGCCCAGAGCTTTCCCAGAATCCCCCACTTCTCCCAGTTTCCATAGCATGGTCTCTTCCTGCTTCAGGGCCAGCTGAGTCTTGCTCATGCATCTGTGCTCCCAGGAAGCCTCCAAGAGAATGTTAGGGATCCCCTTTTTCACCTGTCAAATTCTGAATGAGAGGTGCTGGCAAATTCTACAAAGCAAATACATTGTTCTGTTATAAAATTTGCACACTGTCAGAAGAAAAAAGTTCTCTATTAAGTGAGGATGTGCCTCTGCCCTCCGTATTCTAAGAGTGTTTATTCATTTTTTGCATAGGTCAGGTTTTCATTTTTTTGGTGTGTGTATATTTTATGTCCCAATGTTTCCATCTGGTTAATAAATGGGATTTATTAATTTCACTGATTTACATTATTTATCTATATGAGTAACTTTGTATCAATGTAACATTTTTATATGCAACTGTGTATTTTTGCAATATTTTTGTTTACGTAGTCTGTGCTTGCTTTCGTTTCCTGTGCACTGCTTAGAGATTTTTCTAATATATGAAGAGGTATAGAAATCAAATAATCCATAAACTCATCCCTTTTCCCCCTGATCCAGAGACCCCTCCCTAAAGTGGCAATAAGTGTATGGGTCCAGGTAAATAATACAGTTGCAGACCTCCTGAGAACTTGCCTCCCGCTCTGGCTTTACTGAGCCTCTTGAGCTTGCTGATCATAAGGTTGGCAGTTCAAATCTGCATAATGGAGTGAGCTCCCGTTGCTCGGTCCCTGCTCCTGCCAACCTAGCAGTTCGAAAGCACGCAGTGCAAGTAGATAAATAGGTACCACTCCGGCGGGAAGGTAAACAGCGTTTCTGGGCACTATGGTTTTACTCTTGGTGTCCCATTGCGCCAGAAGAAGCGTCTCCACCCCCATCGTCCAGCCAGGACACTGTGGTCCTCCTCCGAGGGCCTTTTGGCGGTTCCCTCCCTGTGAGAAGTGAGGTTACAGAGAACCAGGTAGAGGGCCTTTTCGGTGGTGGCGCCTGCCCTGTGGAACACCCTCCCACCAGATGTCAATGAGATACAGAACTATCTGACTTTTCAGAAGACTGTTTAGGGAAGTTTTTAATGTTTGATGTTTTATTGTGTTTTTAATATTCTGTTGGGAATCGCCCAGAGTGTCTGGGGAGGCCCAGCCAGATGGGCGGGGTCTAAGTAATAAATTAGTATTATTATCAATGCCCTTTTTCCTTTAAAAATGTTTAGGGGTACTCTCATTTTCCTACTCATATTGAAATACTGCCCCTCAATGAGGCCAAACTTAGATTCAGAAAATGTCTAGGGGTATTCGTCCCCCTGCGTCCCCCCAGAAAAAAGCACTGATTATTATTATTTAGTCCTGCTGGCCACATGACCCAGAAACTGTCTGTGGACAAACGCCTGCTCCCTTGGCCTGAAAAGCGAGATGAGCGCTGCACCCCATAGTTGCCTTTGACCGGACTTATGGGTCAGGGGTCCCTTTACCTCTTAGCAAGAGAAGGACCCTCTGCTCCCTGACTTGGGGATCTCCCCCTGCATGAGCCGAACAGCCCCCCAGCCCCCCATGCACCCTCCCCTGCAGCTCCGGCCCCAATGCAGCCCATGCAAGAAGAGAGAAGAGACTCACCAGATCCCAGAAGAGGCAGAGCAGAGGCAACAGCCCCCTTCTCCTTGCAGAGGAGACAAAAACCACCCCCTTGCAGGAAAGGACAGGGAAGCTTCTGCTTGGGAGGACCTGCTCCCCCCTGCAGTTATTTCCGGTCCTCTCTAGGAATGTAACACTCACTTCATTTTAACCCTTGGAAGGAGGTACCTTTGTTCTGCAGAACTGGATTCTATTATAACAGCATTCTAATGACAGAGGACGAGATGGTTGGATAGTGTTTTCGAGGTTACCAGCATGAGTTTGACCAATCTGCGGGAGGCAGTGGAGGACAGAGGTGCCTGGCGTTCTCTGGTCCATGGGGTCACGAAGAGTCGGACACGACTAAACGACTAAACAACAACAAATGGCACTATCCTAATAACAGGAATAATGAGAACCACAAAAACATAAAGCCCGTAAATTCCCATTTATTAAGCAGATGAAAGCATCTGGACATAAAATATGAACAAAGAGGAGAAGTGAAAACCTGACCTATGCTATAAAGAGACACAGATTGTTGGAAGATGGAGAGCAAAGAGGATGAGGGCACTGCATGGAGGAAGAGAGGTCCAGGGGTGGCTCATGTTTTGTCTCCAGTCGAAAGCAGCCTTGCTTCTGAATCCCAGTTTTTGGGAAGGAGGAAGCGCAGGTGGAGAGAGGGGCTCTCCCCCCCCCCAGTCCTGCTGGTGGGCTTTCCAGAAGAACAGGAGGCTGGACTCAGTGCGGGGACCCCACTGGCCTGATCCTGCAGGGCTCCTCAGATGCTGAGATCAAGATGCAAGCAAGTCCTCTATTGTCCTTCCGTTGGAAGTAAAGCTCTCCCCACCACCCACCCATCAGACTCCCGATCGACATGTGATTGCCCATTCAGACATGAGGCCGCTCGGGTGTTCAGGGGATCTTTAGAGACTGAACAGAAAGCCCTGCTGAGAAGCCCTGGAGGTCTCCCCAGCCAAGGAATCCGAGGCAGGAGAAGCCCTGCTGGAAAGAGGAAGGGACTCTCCTTCCTTGGAAGGTTCTAAGAAGAGGTTGGGCAGCCACCTGCCAGGGATGCTGTAGATGAGACTCTTGCATTGCAGTGGGCTGGACTAGATGATCCTCGAGGGCCCTTCCAAATCTACAGTTCAAGGATTATAGGAAACGAAACAAACCTAGGGTGGGGGCGAAAGAGACAACCCCTCCCCAAAGTGGTTAGAGTTGTTGGGAGACCCTCCCCCACCAGCGCCTTCCACTTGAGCTACAATTCCCCAGAACTCCCTGGCCAGGACAGATCATTAGACTACTCTTTTCCCCTCTGATTCCTGGGATTCCTTGGCAGAAACTCCTGGCTTTGATCCAGCTTTGAATATGTTCTTACCGCTACAAATGCCAACAGGCTCCCCGCACCCCCAAAAAATGCTTTTTGGGGGCGCCATGTGTATCTTGAGGCTGGAGCCTGTTATGTATTCACTGGTCTGTGTTTGCCTGAGCCTGAGTCTGGACTAAGGATTCTGAGCTCCTGTGTTCTGATTCGATACATGATGTCCAATCACAGAACATTTCAGGATTTGGGCCTCTGCCATTGGCCCTTGAACTCAGAGTCGTGATTCGCAGCTTGGCAGTTTAGACAGCCAATCACGTTGGGACTGGGAGTGGCCCAGGCTTTCAGGAATGTATATAAGCAGTTGCCTTTGCCGCTGTTTCCCAGTTATGTAGCTCAATAAAGGGACTGGGGAGGGAGGGCCTTTTGCTCTGGAGGACCTGCCCCTCCCCCACCTTTATTTCCTGTCCTCTCTAGGAATCCAGCTCAGTTCCTTTTAACCCTTGGTAAGCCAAGCACACCATGTAACCCTTCTTTCCCTCTCCAAAGCAGAAGCCCAGCAGGAGCCTCATGCGTCAACCCCCCTGCCCCACCCCACCCCCGTTTATTTGGAGACTTTCTTGGCCAATGTGCTGAGCTGCCTTTTCATTCCAAGGTTCATTTCTTCACTGGGCAAGGACCAGTAGTCTAGCAGCAAACTCTTACCACAGCTGGGAGTCCAGGAAGACCAGCTCCATGCCTTGCAAGATCCCCCCCCACCCCGGAGTGATTGACTGATGGGCCCACGGACTCCAGCTAGAAAGGCTGAGGCTGCTGAACAAACTATAGGTTTTAACAGGTTTTCCGGGGGTTGTGGCTGTTGTGGTGACCCAATGCAAAAATCCTGAGGATCCATGGGCTTTTACCTCCCCCCTCCCAGGCAGCTTCCTTTATCTCTCTCCCGATCCCACCAATCAGCTGTTTCCTTTCAACACTCCCTTCCCTCTTGTTTGCCTTAGTGTCTTTTCCTTAGCTGGAACAGTTTTTTGCTCCTCCTTTTCTTCTAATTTCTCTCCTTATAGCTTTAGTCTTCCTGTTTCCCCCCTTTGCAAGTTTGCTGTCTTTACCTCCCCCCTCCCAGGCAGCCTCCTTTATCTCTAGCGTCTCTTATCACTCTCCCTGATCGCAAACGATCAGCTGCTTTGTTTCAACACCCACTTCCCTCTTTCAAAAAAAAAAAAAAAATCTGCTTTTTGCCCCTGGGCAATTTGGCTCCAGGGACCACGCATTCACTCCATAAGACGCACAGACATTTCCCCTTACTTTTTAGGAAGAAAAAAGTGTACCTTATGGAGCAAAAAATACGGTATAAACCATGTCAATGGAGAAATCCGAGGGCTCCCTTGGACAAAAAACAAGGACACCAGCCAGGAATACCAGAGCAAAACAGCAGCCAGTAGGCTTGGTCTTTATTGAAGACTGTTGCCACAGGACTCCCACCTGCCACCAGGTGGAACAAGATGGAAGCCCCAAACAAAAGAGCCCCCAAACTTTTATTAGCTGCTAATCCCCACGTTACACCCCCCCCGAAAACTACATCACTAATACACCATGGTTACATCGTGAAAGGGGAGGTCTGGTGGCAGGAATCTGAGCATCCTGGACCCTGCCCCACGGTTCCCCTTGCCCTCCACCAAACACCCACCAAGTGAAACAAGAGATATTTACTTTTCCCTGTTTCCCAGCCAAGTTAATCACTTGGTCATGAAGCCCACTGGGTGACCTTGGGGGCCAGGCGTAGCTTCACAGCCTAACCTACCTCACAGGGTTATTGTCAGGATTAAATCAGAAGGGCAAGACCCATGTGACTCCACCGGGAGCTTCCTGGAGAGAAAGATGGCATATTAATGCCATCAAGGAATTTCAGCAAGGACAAATGTCAGGTTCTGCATACAGGCAGGAATAATCAGCAGCAAATATATAAGATGGGTAAATATTAAAAGCACAATAAAACACTGACCATTAGAAACCTTTTGGTACAGGGCTGCCTTCAGGGCTCCAAACACTCATCCCTTTCTAGACATGGCCCAGGAGGAACAGAACCACTCCAAAACAGTGCCCCCAGCTCCCAACCCCGCTAGACGGTCCAGAATGATACCATGGTCAATGGTTACAAAAGCCACTGAGAGATCCAGCAGAACCAGAAAAGAGTTTTCACCTTTGTCCCTAGCCCGCCGGAGATCATTGAGCAGTGCAACCAGAGCGGTTTCAGTTCCATGATGGGGCCTTAATGACGACTGGAAGGGATCCAGATGGTCTGCTTCCTCCAGATGTGCCTGGAGCTGTTTAGCGACCACCTGCTCAATCACCCTGCACGCGTGTGTATATATATATATATATATATGAATGAGATGGGGAACACCTGCTTTGCCAGTAGTACATGTAAAAAGGATCTAGGACTCTTAGTAGATCACAAGCTTATTATGAGTCAACAGTGTTGCACTAACAAAGGTGCCACTGGAATTATTAAAAAAGATTTTTTCATCTTCCATCTTGTTATTTATTATGGCACCAACAAAGCTATTCTAGACTGCATCAACATAGAATCATGGAATGATGGCTTCTTTTCCCTTGCAATGCAGGAAAGTTATGTTGTGTGCAGGAAGGGAAAGGAGGTTTAACCCTATTCTCAAAAATGCAGCCTATGCACTTTGCTTTGGGTGGTGTATTTTGGATTTCCTTCATCCCTTTTGCTAGCTGCCAAAGTTCTGGATCTGCTCCATCCTTTTCAAGCTGGAATGGGTGCAGAAGAGGGCGACCAAGGGTTTGGAAACCAAGCCTTATGAGGAACAGTTGAGGGAGCTGGGGATGTTTATCATGGAGAAGAGGAGACTGAGAGGAGATATGATAGCCACCTTCCATTAGCTAAAGGGCTGCCCCATGGGATGGGGACAGGCTGATGGGGCAAAGATCTGTCTCCTTTCTTGAAAAATGGAACAATTATGTTCAACTTCTAGCTGGGAGGAATTTGGGCTGTGTTGTGTATCTGTGTAAATAGCCTGGCCAAAATAGGTAGCCACCAACCATTCCAAGTGAGTCTTGATGAGCTCTGGAGGCATCATGTCTTCCTGGGGCTTTCTTTGGTTTTAAGCCTTCAGTGAGATGTTTCATTTCATTTGGGGACACCTCTCACCATTTCAGTAAATTTGACGGGTTGGTGTTCATACCGGCCTTATTTGGGAGCCTCGAATGATCGCTAAAAAGCTCGCTGTAGTATTCAACCCTTTCCAGGCTGGGATTATGGTATCATGTGTTAATTTCACATATTTCATTCCACAGGACACCAATTCCCAAAATTTGTCCTCCCTCCAGTCAGCTGCTTCTTGAGCCAAGTCTTGCCACAGCTGTCTTCCCAAGCCTATCTTTTGCTTTTTTAAAATGTTCTTATATGCTATCCTGTCTTTATTGAGTGTCCCAAAAGTTAAGAGTATTTTGAAAGAACCCCGGTGCTCTAATAGATCCAGCCAGCCTTTTCCTTGCATTTCTGCACTCTTGTGTCAAACCAGTATCACTGTTCTACAAGATCATTTTTAGGTTCTTTGGTGTTGATCAAGAAGGGTTTGATTTCTGCTGTTGTTTGTTGGTAAATCTCCACCGGGTTGGACGAGTTTCTTTCAAGGAATTTGCATAGACACATCCGATATTCAGAGACCAGGGTCTTTAGGATGTTGTCACTTAGTCTCAATGACCATTTCAGCTTTTTTGCACCCACAAGCTCTCTGGTAGTATCTGTTGGCTCGGGGTGTGTGTGTGTGGAGATTCTAACAGGGGGTAGATTGTAACTAATAATAGGAAACGGTTGCTTTCTGCTCTCTGGAGCACCTCAAAAGAATTCACTGAGTGGAAAAGAGATGGTGACACTATGATGTAGTCGATCACACTTCCCTTCCTTTTATGTAACAATCTGATCTGTCCATATAAAACATTGACAGGACTCCCATGCAGGATATAAAGATCATGTGAGTAAACCCACTCTAGCTGTTTCTTGCCTTGTGGGTTGATTTTCTTGTCCATGGAATAGTGAGGAAAAGAGAAGACATCTTCCAAACCTATTCCTGCAGGGAATAAGATGCCGTCTGCTTGATAGCCAATGTGTTGTCATCCATCTGATTGGAAGTTAGCTTGGCCCTCCTAAGTTATTTCCACACTCCAAGCAGAGCCAGTAGTCTCGTAATCTGGGGAACCGGGTTCGCGTCTCCGCTCCTCCACCTGCAGCTGCTGGGTGACCTTGGGCCAGTCACACTTCTCTGAAGTCTCTCAGCCCCACTCACCTCACAGAGTGTTTGTTGTGGGGGAGGAAGGGAAAGGAGATTGTTAGCCGCTTTGAGACTCCTTAAAGGGAGTGAAAGGCGGGATATCAAATCCAAACTCTTCTTCTTCTATAGTTTCTTCCCTAAATGTACTCTTTGATGGGTGGTGAGAGCAGAACTCTGACTGAAGCTCTTTCCACATTCCAAGCACTTATATGGTTTCTCCCCTGTATGAATTCTTTGGTGGGAAGTGAGAGCAGAACTCTGACTGAAGCTCTTTCCACATTCCAAGCACTTATATGGTTTCTCCCCTGTATGAATTCTTTGGTGGGAAGTGACATGGGCCCTCTGATTGAATCTCTTTCCACATTCCAAGCACTGATAGGGTTTCTCCCCTGTATGAAGTCTTTGATGGGTAGTGAGCTTGGCCCTCTCACTGAATCTCTTTCCACATTCCACACACTGATGTGGTTTCTCCCCTGTATGAGTTCTTTGATGGGAAGAGAGATGGGAACTGTCACTGAATCTCTTTCCGCATTGCAAGCACTGATATGGTTTCTCCCCTGTATGAATTCTTTGATGGCAGGAGAGACTTTTCTTACGAGGGAAGCTCTCTCCACATTCCACACACTGATATGGTTTCTCTTCTCGATGAATTATACTATGGGAAGTGAGACTTTCCTTCCAGGTGAAGCTCTTCCCACAGTCTAAGCACTGATGTGGTTTCTCCCCTGTATGAATTCTGTGGTGAGAAGTGAGGTAGGCCCTATTACTGAACCTCTTTCCACATTCCATGCACTGATACGGTTTCTCCCCTGTATGAATTCTTTGATGGGAAGTGAGTATGTCCTTCAAGGCAAAGCTCTTTCCACATTCCTCACACTGATATGGTTTCTCCCCCGTATGAATTCTTTGATGGGCTATGAGCTTGCTCCTCTGACTGAATCTCTTCCCACATTCCAAGCACAAATATTTCTTCTCCCCTGTATGAATTATTTGATGGGAAGTGAGACCTCCCTTCTGAGTGAAACTCTTTCCACATTCCAAGCAATGAAAAGGTTTCTCACCTGTGTGAATACTTTGATGGGAAATGAGAGCAGAACTCTTAAAGAAGCTCTCCCCACATTCCAAGCACCGATATGGTCTATGACCTGTATGAATTCTTTGATGAGCCATGAGCTTGTCTCTTTGACTGAAGTTCTTCCCACATTCCACGCACGGATATGGTTTCTCGTCCGTATGAATTGCCTGGTGGGATGAGAGATGGGTCTTCCTGCGGAAGCTCTTTCCACATTCTAAGCACTGATATGGTTTCTCCCCTGTATGAATTCTTTGATGTGAGATGAGTGTGGAATTCTGACTGAAGCTCTTTCCACATTCTAAGCACTGATAAGGTTTCTCCCCTGTATGAATTTTTTTATGAGAACTGAGACCGGAGCTCTGGCTGAAGTGCTTTCCACATTCCAAGCACTGATAAGGTTTCTCCCCTGTATGAATTTTTTGATGAGAACTGAGACTGGAGCTCTGGCTGAAGCGCTTTCCACATTCCAAGCACCGATATGGTTTCTCCCCTGTATGTATTCTTTGATGGTAAGCGAGAAGGGACCTGTGACTGAAGCTCTTCCCGCATTCCAGGCACTGATAGGGTTTCATCCCAAAGGGATTTCTTTGATGGGAAGTGGAATGGGAAGTCTGATTTAAGTTCTCTCCACATTCCAAATATTGATATGGCTTCTCCACTGTGCAGATTTTGTCAAGGTTTCCCTTGTTCTTCATTTCCAATTTAACACCATCTGCAGGAAATAGAGAAATGGATCATGTCCCTTTAATTTCAGGAAGAAATGGGGTCTACGTAGTGCTACTGCTTTTTATGTAGCTTCTAATAGATATATCTGCTGCAGCATTAGATTTGGCTCTGACTGAAGAATCAACACAATACAAACACAACACGTAGGCTAATAGTAGAAAATATATAATAGAATAATGATATCATTCAAATTATAGGAGTAAGCAAATCAAAGTTCATATATGCAATATAACAGAGTGGTAGCGAGGACTGTCAAGCCATGTGTTCAAAACAGATGTCTAAGGACAGCCTCACAATAGTCTTTCAAAAGTATCAACAGAAGACGTCTCAAAAGTTTCAAAAGTAAAGTCTCTCAATAATGCTCTGCTGATCCTTAGCATGAATCGTACTTACATATTCTGTTGAAAAATATTGGCTGATGAAGACTATTACAAAAAAGTAGTATCATTCCGGAGACACTGTCCTTTTGAGACGTCTTCTGTTGAAACTTCTGAAAAACTATTGAGAGACTTCACTTAGCAGGAGGGAGCCAGGAGGTGTCAAGGCTCTGCTATGCTGAAGCAGAGCCCCAGCACTGCACAGAGAGCTCAGGGGCAGGCGGAGAGCCTATGCCCGTGCCTTCGGCACAGGAAAGGAGAGGGTTGAAGCGCAAGGATCAGAGACGTCACATGAAACTTCCCTGCCCCTTCTGTTGGAGGAGAAGCAGGTGAAGACCACTCCCCGAATCTGAACCGGACGATTCGGATGCATAAGTTGTACTGTGCTGCTTGTACATATGTAAAATAAAGAACTGCAAATATCTCTCTGAGTGAGCAGAGGCTGCTTACTGCAAAGAGCATACACAAACCTCCACAGTGTTTGTATTGCAATAAATCTTCCAGCTAATTACGACTTGCATGCTGTGTTATCAAGACAGCAGCTTGGCTCCCGACAGGCAGAGTATAAAAATAACAACAACAACCTCTTTCTGGCATTTTAACTGTTTGGTGTGGCTCTTTCTGGTATTTTAGCCCATTTTATACACGTGTGCTATGTTATTTTGTATGCTATTCGCTTTAGATTGTACAGCAGTTATTGTTTTGTAGTGAGTGTGGGAGATGGATGTTATTTTGCTTGCTTCATTGGATCATCCATCAGTTAAATAAAGCTTGCTTCTGACACCCAATAGTCTGTCTGCTCTCCATTCACTGAGACCCAAAGAACCACCCCGGCCAAAAGAGTACCCGTTATTGAACAATGTTCATTAATACTTCTGATAGAGGAAGAACTGAAGGCAGTTACATGGGAAATCTTAATACAGCATTCACTGCCTTTGGGGATTTGCAATCACAGACATCTTTATGGGAACCTAAGATTCGAAAAGCCTGGCTTTTTTCTGGGGTGGATGTTATTTGACTCAGTCATGAAATCTGCTCCATCTCCAAGGTCAGTCGTCTCTTTGGTCAGAAGCAAAAACAAAAACCCTGACAGAGGCTTCTTCAACTTCCTGCAACACCCTGAAGCATACATTCAGAAATGTGTGAATAGTTCACATCAGCCTGATCCTTGTTTTAAAAGAAATAGCTAGAGGAAAAATGTTCACAGACAAAACAATCCATTCAAGGTGAGCTGTGGGTTAGAATCCCAGATGCTGTAGGTGGTATTGCTGAGCTAATCAAAACCTGGGAGGTTCGTCACATATATATACTGTCAGGGAACTGCCATCGGAGCCAGAGGCGGAGGCAAGGCTCCCAAGCGATGCTGGAGAAGGGCCCAGCAGGGAGAGAGGCAGCTCATCGGCTGGGGAAGGAAATCAGCGTAACACCAGGGATAAAGGGGGGCAGATGGGGGAATCGGCAAGGGGGCTCCAGGACTCCTCGCCGGAGACCAGCGGGGAGAGCACGGGTCCTCCGCTACCCACACCCACCCTGCGCAGAAGACTTCCGCGCAGGGAGAGTAGGCGTAGACTTGGCGTCAAAGAACTTCTTTGCTGGAAGAAGTTCAAGAAACGCCCACTGACGGATTCTGCTAGCGACTGAAACAGCCACGAAGTGAAGGGCTGTCCAGACAGAAAAGGTTTAACCAGGCAACCTAGCCAGGAGTGGCGGCAACTTACACACGAGCAACCCCTTATAACCATTACATATACGTATGGAATTTCAGAACAGATACTGTGATCCAACAGGGAGCCTTACCAAGAGAGTCTATGATCCCACGGTTCTCCTCCATGACTTCCTTATGCAGAGCTCTCTGGTCAGGATCCAGCAACGCCCACTCCTCCTCCGTGAAACGAACAGCTACATCTTCAAAGCACACTGGACCCTAAAAGGAAAAGGAACAGTTCCTCCTCTTAGACAGCATGAATATTATCCACTACACATTGCTCTTTTGTTTCCTGCCTGTTAATTGCTGTCTTGCTTTCATGAGATAGTCTTGCCACAGATTTTAAGCACAGATGTTCCTTTAGTGTCTTAATTGAGTTTTTTATTGTGTCTTTTATTGTATGCATTGTTCTGTGTAGGGAGGGAACCCTCCCAATGCCCTATGGACTGGGGACACAAGGAGGAGGGGGGGGGGGGAAGCCCTGGGCTACAGATGGGACTGGTTAGATGAATCCTGGCTACAATTTTTTATGGTTTGTTAATTCCTTAGAAGCCTATTTCAGCATTTCACAATAAATAGACAAATAGAAAAGCAACTACTCATAGATACTAGCGACATTCAGAGGGCTAGTTAAGGTGGGGTGTCTGTTCCTTATTCTCAGCACAGCACTGCCAGTCTTTGTTAAAGGCAGTTTTGACAGAGACCAAGAGAAGAGATTCATTCTGACTCCAGAGGACCCCTGGCTGCCCCACCCCTCAGCCTCTTTCTTCACAAGGCTGCTTCCCGTTACCTGATCTGGTTCCACAGCCACTGCTTCCTCTCCACTACCATTAAAAGACAGGTGAGGAGGTCTTGCCGGCATCCTTCCGTCACCTGCAAGAGACAAGGGCAAGTGGGGAGCCAGGAGGGCATGTGCTTCTCTCAGAGGTGAAGCAGTGCCTCTCTCACTGCAGGTGGGCCTTAGAAGAAGTCTCCCCTGCCAAGTGCATTTTTGCATTTCTACCCATTTCATAGTTTGTTGTGCAAAAATACATCTCCTCTCCTTTGGGCTCTTGGCCACAACTGTCTTCCCCAAAAAGGTGAAACAACCCCATGGATTAATTTCCAAGTCCAGAGAATGTGACCCAAACGAGAAGAAATTCCTTCCTCCTTACCCAGCGGCCTCTCTCTGGTGTCCAATGAAGTCCTCTCTGCCTCAGAGGAATCGGGACCTGTTTCTGTCAACAGATCCTTTCCCTAAAAGAGAATCAAGGATTCAAAACATAGAATGAGAACTATTAGGGGCAAAATCTTTAGGGATGTCCAATATAGCGCCTTGGATACTTTCAAAGAAGGATGAGATTTAGGGATGTTCTCCCTCCTGTCTGGAGCCCCTTGGGAGTATCCGGAGGAAAGTCTCTCTCACCTGCTTCCTCTCCTCCGCCTGACTCAGGAGGAAACCTTCGGCCAGGGCCACGGCCTGGGAACTGGTCTCTGCTCCGCATTCCCTCACCCAGCTCTCCATCTCCACTGGAAGGACAGCCAGGAACTGCTCCAAGATCACCAGGTCCAGCATCTCAGCTTTCGTGTGCCTTTCTGGCTTCAGCCACTGACAGTCAAGGTGGAGGAACCGGTGGCAAACTTCTCGGGGTCCTTTGGCCTCCTGGGAGCAGAACTGCCCGAACCTCTGGCTCTGCACATCTGAGCGAAGGGTGTCCTCCTCACCCAGGATCCTCTGCACAGAGTTTGCCCAGAATCCCCCACTGCTCTCATTGCCAGCTGAGTCTTGCTCATCCATCTGTGCTCTTAGGAAGCTTCCACGAGATCAGAAGGAATCCCTTGGTCTTCTGCCAAGAGCTGTCTGTCCTAATGAGAGATGGTGGCAAATCCTGCAGAGCAAATACATTGTTCCATTATTAGATTGGAACACAAGCAGAAGGAGAAATATGTTCCCTGGGCAAGTGTGGATGAGTCTTGCCAGGAAGCAGGACTGGACTTCACCACAGGCCAGACTCTGAGCTTTATATTAAGAGGTATAGAAATTAAACAATCCATCACTCCTCCCTTCAGAGGTCAAGGAGATAAAGAATTTCACAACTTTTAAAAGGCATCTGAAGGCAGCCTGGGGAGATTTTTAAAGCTTGATGTTTTTATGTATGCTGTAGGCTGCCCAGAGTGGCTGGGGAGGCCCAGCCAGATGGGCATGGCACTGATGATGATGATGATGATGATGATAATAATAATAATAATAATAATAATAATATCCATCACTTTTTCACCTGACCAATTTCCCCCCCTCCGGAAAGTGGCAAGCAGTGTGTGGGTCCAAATGAAAAAATACATTTGCAGCCTTCCTGTGACGCCTCCCGGGCTTTGCAGAGAGATGACGGGAGGACCCTCTGCTCCCTGACTTGGGGGTCCCCTGCTGCATGAGCTGAGAAGACCCACCCCTGCACCCCCCCCCCCGACTCCCCACATCCCTGCAGAAGAGAGAGACAAAGCCCCCCTCCCCTTGCAGAAGGGCACTTGAGAGGGAGGGGCTTTTGCTCAGGAGCACATCTCAACCGCCTTGATGTTTTCTCTCTTCCCTTTTCTTTTCCCCCTTTTTCCAGGCCAGGCATAATTCTGCCAGACTGAAATTCTGTCAAGGTGCCTCTCACTGGGCTCTCCTCCGCCTTTGCAGAGAGGAAGAGGGAGGACCCTCTGCCCCCTGACTTGGGGGTCCCCCATTCATGAGATGAGCACCCCCACCATGCATCTTCCTCTGCAATGCACCTTATGCAAGAAGAAAGAGGAGACTCACCAGATCCCAAGGGAGAGCCCCCACTCAAAAGCCACGCCCCTTTGCAGGAAAGGAGGTGCAGGGCGGGGCTGGGACTTTGGAGGAGGAACTCCCTCCCCCGCGCACCTTTCTTCCGGTCCGCTCTAGGAATCCGCCCCAAGTTCATTTTCACCCTTGGCAAGCCGAGCTCAGGAGAAATCTTTCTTTGTATTATTCCTCACTCCCCTGATCCTTGTTTCTAACCCAACCCCAACCCCCCCCAAAAGAAGTTGCGAGAAGAGAAGGAAAAGACAGCAACCCCCCGCCCAGGTCCCATATGCACTGCAAGATCGGAGCAGTGAAAGAGCCCTGGATCACCTCCAATGAATCACAGCATCGGAGCCCTGCAAGGGTCCCCCCCCGGGTCATCTAGTCCAACCCCCGCCAGGCAGCAGGAATCTCAGGACTTCCTTGAGAGCCAGCCTGACTTGACAGTTGACGGGGGGCTTCTCCCGCCCCCTTTCCCTTTGTTTCGCTTCCTACCTTTCTTTCCCCTGTGGGGCAGGTCGGCTGCGCAGGAACAAAGGACTGAACTGCCCAGGAGAAGGGGGGGGGTCTCTCTTGTGGGGCGAGCCCCGCCCGGACTTCGCGCCTGCGCCGTGGGTGAGCGCCGGGTCCCGCTTCGCGCATGCGCTCAGCTGCAGGGGCGCCCGTTTGAAGAGAATATGGGGGGCCACCCAAGGGAGGCAGGGCTCGGCCCCCTCAAGTACTTTATTGGGGGCGCGGGAGCCCCCTGGGCCGGACCCCCCGAGCTGCCATCTTTCCCGTGCTAGTTCCCTCCATTCCACCTCCCGACTGAAAGTTCCCTCAGGCGTTTCTCCCCCCCGTTTGGTCCCCGCCAAGGAATCCCAGATAAAGGCAATGGCCAAACGGGACGGAGGAGGAATCCAGAAGAAGGGGGACATGATGGGGCTTCCCTTCAAAATACAACAGCAGGGTTAATTTAAAAGCAAGCAAGGTTACCTTGCAGGAAAATTAAGAGAGAACCACGGAAGGGTGGAGGGAGGTCAAAATGGGTCTTTTATGTGTGGGTCTCGATAAACTGAAAATAAATAAAAATTATTTTTTAAAAAGAAAAACCTCCGTTTGTGCTTCCTCTCACTTCGGAGTCCTGGCTGGGGGTGCCTTCTCCTCTCATCAGTTTCCTCCTCACAAAATATAGACATTTCTGTGGTAACGCATTCTCCTTGCGGGTTTTATTTGGGATCATGACACAACCGTCAATGAAGGATGGAGCAGATCCCACCACTAACCAGTTCATTTGCAGTGGACTCATCCCACTAACTGCCCCCCCCCGTGAAATATAGCACAACCAGCGAACATTATGCCAATTCAAGGCATCTCCACCGTTTGCCCCAGGCTGTCTTGTGTGAGGGAAACTTCCATTCAGGGAGTCTCGGGCAGGAGGTCATCAAACGAGAAAAGTTTTATTTTCAAAAAGAAGAGGTTTGTGAAACAAAGTTGGGTCGGGAGATGCGTTCTTTCAGGCAGAAGTTAGCTTATTAAACTAAATATGGGAATGTCACAGGCTTAAACGCAGCAGGATATGCACACCTTTCCTTAAACTTCAGTTGCTGAAATGAGCTGTTACACTTCAGGTAAACAGATGTTCCTGTTTCTAGACGAGGTGGGAAAAGCTCAGCTCGGTTTCTGTTACTTTTCTCTCGTTCCTTTCCTTAGTGATTTAGGTGTGGCAGTTCAATCCTTTTAACCAGACCAGGTTCCTTTCCCTCAGCCTCCCTCCCTCTCAGCAATGCCCTCCTGAGGCGTTTTATTTTGGGCGCCAGACCCAGGGGATCCCTCGGCCCCCTTCTTTCTCTCAGACCCCCGGAGCCTGTCTCCCCCCAGACTCAGCCCCTCTTCCTCTCTCCTCCTTCTCCTCAGGCCAGAGCCACTTCTCCCTCAGACACAGCCTCTCCTCCTCCTCCCTTCCTCCCGTCTCAGCTCCAGCCTCAAAACTCCCTCAGAAAAGGCTCCTCATTTTCCCGCCAAAAGGGCTGGCTCCGCCCCCGGTGGTCTGTCTGGGTAGCCAATCAGAGGGAGGTTCCAGCCCCCTGGTGGTGTTTCTGAGGGACTGCAGCTCCAGACTCAGCCCGGGCTCAGCTGTCCATCACAGCAGGGCTTTCTGTTCAGTCTCCTCTGGACATCGAAGTGGTGGCATGTCTTCCCTATAGCCTCTTGTCTGAATTACACCTGGAAGAAACGGGTTGGTGCCTCCAGTAATGGCAGAATTCCTCTGATCGTGAGGAATTTGCCCCGTGGGAATTTGGGTCTGGCCGCCATGGCGAAGGCGGAGACCCGCAAAAAATCACAGGCGGGAGAAGCCTGTGAGCATGGGATTCGGCGGGCACCTTTTGTGCCTCCCTTACTCGCGGGGAAACCCGGTTTCGGGGTTCCGGAGTGATGTGGGGTGAGCGGCGCGGTGCTTCAAATCGTCTGCTTCTTCCACGGAGCGAAGCCGCATAGCTGTTGCCGGAGAGCGCTGACTTTTTCCTGTGGACAATTTGACTTTAAAGTAACTACCCGTGAGTAGAACTGAACCGGGAGAATTGGATTTTTAAACGTCTAATCTGGTATCGTAATGGGGAGGTTCAACACAGGAAGTCCACCTTCCCCTTTTGTAAATAGACTGAAGCAATGAGGCTGCAAGCTGAAGTCTTGGAAAGCCTATTGTAAAAGACTAAATTTCCATAGGTAAAGAACATTAAACTCCCCCTTGGAGGCAGGAGAAGAGGGGGGGAAGTTGTGGACTGAGTATGCCTGCAGGAGAGAGCGAAGAGAGTTAAAATACCAGACACAAGAACTACCCACGCTGGAAGAATGGCAGACAAAGGTGATAGACTACATGGGACTGGCTGAGATGACGGGCAGAATCCGCGACCAAGGGAAAGAGACGGTGGAAGAAGATTGGAAGAAATTTAAAGTTTATTGTCTCTGACATTTATCTTAAGAACTGTTGCAAAATTAACGAGTGTTAAAATGTCATGGGTAAGGCAAAATAGAATTGCAGGGACAAACAATTGGATATGAGAAAAAGGATATAAAGAAAGTGCTATAAGAAATTGAAATTAGGGGTTGCTGGAAAGATTTAAAACAGGGATGCAGAAAAGGGAGGTATGGGGAAGTCGCTGAAAGAAGGTTTAAAGAAAAAAAGGTTAAGAAATTATACGTGTTTATATGTTTGTTTGTTCATGTATTGTTTTGTATTGTCCTTTAATATGTGTTGAAAAACCAATAAAAATCTATATATAAAAAAAAGAGAGTTAAAATACCGCCGCTCTGACTCTGGAAACGGGCTGCTAGCAGGACTGACGTCTTTTGGAACGTTCATTGACAGCGTTTAGAACGTTCGTTGACAGCTAGCTAATAAGAGAAATACATTGTTTCTACTGTCTCCGGCTGTTTTTAAAAAGGAGTAAAAAAGTAACTGAAAACTGAAACTAACTTTGGATTGTTTGAACTGTGTTTAGAAGAGGACATTACTGACTAATATAAATAGAAACTGTTTCCCCCTAGTGGAAGCCTCTGAAATTGGTTGCTTTACAAAAGCTGGGCTAGGGGAATTTCCAGCTGCAAGATAAAAAATTGTGAGACTCCGGGACTGACCTTGATGGAAAGGAAAAAACAGACCAGTCAACTGCTGAAAAAACATTAAGGTCTGGGAGGACTTGGCAGCAATCCAGGAGAGGCTCAACATCAGGCCTCCCTGCCTCTTCTGCTGCTGCTGCTGCTGCACCAGTACACTCAAAACCAAGAGGAATGTCGACAGAAGAGGCTTTAGCGGTTGCATTAAATAAGATAAATGATTCACTGGAATAGCTTAACAAGAAAGCAGACGCGACAAATGCAAAAGTGGATGCTGCAACTATTAAAATTGATTTAAATACAGAAAGTATAAATAATCTGGGACAAAAGGTGAATACCAATATAGAAACCATCCAGAAATTGATACAGGAATCTACTTTGATACGGCAGACTGCGGAGGAAGCTAGGGAGAAAGCTGTTGCTGCGGAATGTAGAGTAACACAACTGGAGAGAGAGAGAGTCCCAGCCTTACAGAGGCAACTTGACGACCATAAGTTGACGCTTGCTATGATTGAACTTAAAGAAAAACAGACGAATCTGAGGATCAGAGCCCTACCTGAATTGGAGAAGGAAAGATTGATAGATTTTCTCACACAAGAACTTGCTGACTTTTGGGACTTGGACTTGGGTCAAGAAGAGTTTAGAATTGTGAGGGCCTTCGGACTTGGAAGAGGAGGGAAAAAAGAGAAGAATAGAATAAGAGACTGCTTGATCACCCTTTGAGCTAAAGAAGAGAGAGATAGAATATTGGGTTGGCACTATCAGAAGAACCTAGAAGTACAACAGTCAAGAGTGGGAAATTTTAAAGACGTCCCAAAATATCTTTTGGATCTTTGGCCTAACTACGGAGATTTGGTTGCCCTGCTGAGAAGGAATAAAATCATCTTTAGGTGGGAGTTTCCCCATGGTCTATCCTTCAGTTTCAAAGGAAGGAAAATAAAAATAAGATCAGTAGAAGATAAAGTAAAGTTTTTGCATAAATACGAAGAAGATCTGCAGAAGGGACTTGGAAAAGAGCCAAGAGCATCGGATAGAAGATCACCAGATAGAGGACTAGAGCAAAGAGCATCGGATAGAAGATCACCAAACAGGGGAATATTGGATATATCAGCATTATCTTTTGGATTGGATCTCCCAGTGAACGTTTCACCACCACCACCAACAGAAGAAGAGCAAGCATTGGGTGCTGTTGGAGGAACATCAGTGTAATTACACGATGGCGTTGCAGCTTTCGAGCTGGAATGTGAATGGACTAAATTCTCCAGAAAAAAGGCGGATAGTCTTCCATTTATTGAAAAAAGAACATTTGGACTTGATTTGTTTGCAAGAAACACATGTGATAAGGCTACACAGGAAGATATTGAGTAGTAAAAGACAGGGCCAAGAATTTATCTCATCAGATAAAGTTAAAAAAAAAGGAGTGGTCCTTTATGCAAAGGAGAGCCGATCACCGAAATTCATATTCAAAGATAACCAAGGAAGATTTGTTGCAATTGAAATTCTATCACAAGGAGAGAAATTCTTGATTGTAGGTATTTACCGTATGCACCAAATGAAGGAAAATCGGAGTTTTTTAAGAAGCTACACGAGATTCTGATGGATTACATGGACTATAATATGATCTTGATGGGAGATATGAACGGAGTGGTGTCTACAAATATGGACAAGGCACAGAGACAGGTAGTCACCAAAGATGGTAGACTACCAAAAACTTTTTTTGACATGACTGAAAATATGGACTTAGTTGACGTTTGGAGAATGAAGAACCCTCTGGGAAGAGAGGGAACTTTCTTCTCTGAGGCTAAAATGACATGGACAAGAATTGATCAAATCTGGGTAACCAGGGGATTGGCTCCGAAGATCAGCAAAGTGGAGATTTCCCCCAAAACTTGTTCTGACCATAATGCTGTGAAGATGGAAATGAAATTGACGCCAATTGGTTCCTTTAGATGGAGGATGAACGATACTTTATTTAGGAATGAAGAGGTGACCAAGAAGGCCCAAAAAACTCTAAGAGACTATTTCGAGATAAATATGAATACTACAGTGGAAAAAAGAGTAATTTGGGACGCAAGTAAAGCGGTTATGAGAGGATTCTTAATACAACAGAATGCAATTAAGAAAAGAACTCAGAATGAAAGAAAGGATAAAATCCTGGGGAAAATAAAGGAAGGAGAGAAGAAACTAAGACTAAAACCAAAGTCACAGGAGATCCTGAAAGAGATAAAGTTATACCAAGTACAATATATGAAGTTGATGAATCAGGAAGGGCCTTTTGGCGGTTCCCTCCCTGTGAGAAGTGAGGTTACAGAGAACCAGGTAGAGGGCCTTTTCGGTGGTGGCGCCTGCCCTGTGGAACACCCTCCCACCAGATGTCAATGAGATACAGAACTATCTGACTTTTCAGAAGACTGTTTAGGGAAGTTTTTAATGTTTGATGTTTTATTGTGTTTTTAATATTCTGTTGGGAATCGCCCAGAGTGCCTGGGGAGGCCCAGCCAGATGGGCGGGGTCTAAGTAATAAATTAGTATTATTATCAATGCCTTTTTTCCTTTAAAATGTTTAGGGGTACTCTCATTTTCCTACTCATATTGAAATACTGCCCCTCAATGAGGCCAAACTTAGATTCAGAAAATGTCTAGGGGTATTCGTCCCCCTGCGTCCCCCCAGAAAAAAGCACTGATTATTATTATTATTTAGTCCTGCTGGCCACATGACCCAGAAACTGTCTGTGGACAAACGCCTGCTCCCTTGGCCTGAAAAGCGAGATGAGCGCTGCACCCCATAGTTGCCTTTGACCGGACTTAAGGGTCAGGGGTCCCTTTACCTCTTAGCAAGAGAAGGACCCTCTGCTCCCTGACTTGGGGATCTCCCCCTGCATGAGCCGAACATCCCCCCAGCCCCCCATGCACCCTCCCCTGCAGCTCCGGCCCCAATGCAGCCCATGCAAGAAGAGAGAAGAGACTCACCAGATCCCAGAAGAGGCAGAGCAGAGGCAACAGCCCCCTTCTCCTTGCAGAGGAGACAAAAACCACCCCCTTGCAGGAAAGGATAGGGAAGCTTCTGCTTGGGAGGACCTGCTCCCCCCTGCAGTTATTTCCGGTCCTCTCTAGGAATGTAACACTCACTTCATTTTAACCCTTGGAAGGAGGTACCTTTGCTCTGCAGAACTGGATTCTATTATAACAGCATTCTAATGACAGAGGACGAGATGGTTGGATAGTGTTTTCGAGGTTACCAGCATGAGTTTGACCAATCTGCGGGAGGCAGTGGAGGACAGAGGTGCCTGGCGTTCTCTGGTCCAGGGGGTCACGAAGAGTCGGACACGACTAAACGACTAAACAACAACAAATGGCACTATCCTAATAACAGGAATAATGAGAACCACAAAAACATAAAGCCCGCAAATTCCCATTTATTAAGCAGATGAAAGCATCTGGACATAAAATATGAACAAAGAGGAGAAGTGAAAACCTGACCTATGCTATAAAGAGACACAGATTGTTGGAAGATGGAGAGCAAAGAGGATGAGGGCACTGCATGGAGGAAGAGAGGTCCAGGGGTGGCTCATGTTTTGTCTCCAGTCGAAAGCAGCCTTGCTTCTGAATCCCAGTTTTTGGGAAGGAGGAAGCGCAGGTGGAGAGAGGGGCTCTCCCCCCCCCCAGTCCTGCTGGTGGGCTTTCCAGAAGAACAGGAGGCTGGACTCAGTGCGGGGACCCCACTGGCCTGATCCTGCAGGGCTCCTCAGATGCTGAGATCAAGATGCAAGCAAGTCCTCTATTGTCCTTCCGTTGGAAGTAAAGCTCTCCCCACCACCCACCCATCAGACTCCCGATCGACATGTGATTGCCCATTCAGACATGAGGCCGCTCGGGTGTTCAGGGGATCTTTAGAGACTGAAGAGAAAGCCCTGCTGAGAAGCCCTGGAGGTCTCCCCAGCCAAGGAATCCGAGGCAGGAGAAGCCCTGCTGGAAAGAGGAAGGGACTCTCCTTCCTTGGAAGGTTCTAAGAAGAGGTTGGGCAGCCACCTGCCAGGGATGCTGTAGATGAGACTCTTGCATTGCAGTGGGCTGGACTAGATGATCCTCGAGGGCCCTTCCAAATCTACAGTTCAAGGATTATAGGAAAGGAAACAAACCTAGGGTGGGGGCGAAAGAGACAACCCCTCCCCAAAGTGGTTAGAGTTGTTGGGAGACCCCCCCCCACCAGCGCCTTCCACTTGAGCTACAATTCCCAGAACTCCCTGGCCAGGACAGATCATTAGACTACTCTTTTCCCCTCTGATTCCTGGGATTCCTTGGCAGAAACTCCTGGCTTTGATCCAGCTTTGAATATGTTCTAACCGCTACAAATGCCAACAGGCTCCCCGCACCCCCCAAAAAATGCTTTTTGGGGGCGCCATGTGTATCTTGAGGCTGGAGCCTGTTATGTATTCACTGGACTGTGTTTGCCTGAGCCTGAGTCTGGACTAAGGATTCTGAGCTCCTGTGTTCTGATTCGATACATGATGTCCAATCACAGAACATTTCAGGATTTGGGCCTCTGCCATTGGCCCTTGAACTCAGAGTCATGATTCGCAGCTTGGCAGTTTAGACAGCCAATCACGTTGGGACTGGGAGTGGCCCAGGCTTTCAGGAATGTATATAAGCAGTTGCCTTTGCCGCTGCTTCCCAGTTACGTAGCTCAATAAAGGGACTGGGGAGGGACGGCCTTTTGCTCTGGAGGACCTGCCCCTCCCCCACCTTTATTTCCTGTCCTCTCTAGGAATCCAGCTCACTTCCTTTTAACCCTTGGTAAGCCAAGCACACCATGTAACCCTTCTTTCCCTCTCCAAAGCAGAAGCCCAGCAGGAGCCTCATGCGTCAACCCCCCTGCCCCACCCCACCCCCGTTTATTTGGGGACTTTCTTGGCCAATGTGCTGAGCTGCCTTTTCATTCCAAGGTTCATTTCTTCACTGGGCAAGGACCAGTAGTCTAGCAGCAAACTCTTACCACAGCTGGGAGTCCAGGAAGACCAGCTCCATGCCTTGCAAGATTCCCCCCCACCCCCGAGTGATTGACTGATGGGCCCACGGACTCCAGCTAGAAAGGCTGAGGCTGCTGAACAAACTATAGGTTTTAACAGGTTTTCCGTGGGTTGTGGCTGTTGTGGTGACCCAATGCAAAAATCCTGAGGATCCATGGGCTTTTACCTCCCCCCTCCCAGGCAGCCTCCTTTATCTCTTTCCCGATCCCACCAATCAGCTGTTTCCTTTCAACACTCCCTTCCCTCTTGTTTGCCTTAATGTCTTTTCCTTAGCTGGAGCAGTTTTTTGCTCCTCCTTTTCTTCTAATTTCTCTCCTTATAGCTTTAGTCTTCCTGTTTCCCCCCTTTGCAAGTTTGCTGTCTTTACCTCCACCCTCCCAGGCAGCCTCCTTTATCTCTAGCGTCTCTTATCACTCTCCCTGATCGCAAACGATCAGCTGCTTTGTTTCAACACCCACTTCCCTCTTTCAAAAAAAAAAAAGATCTGCTTTTTGCCCCTGGGCAATTCGGCTCCAGGGACCACGCATTCACTCCATAAGACGCACAGACATTTCCCCTTACTTTTTAGGAAGAAAAAAGTGTACCTTATGGAGCAAAAAATACGGTATAAACCATGTCAATGGAGAAATCCGAGGGCTCCCTTGGACAAAAAACAAGGACACCAGCCAGGAATACCAGAGCAAAACAGCAGCCAGTAGGCTTGGTCTTTATTGAAGACTGTTGCCACAGGACTCCCACCTGCCACCAGGTGGAACAAGATGGAAGCCCCAAACAAAAGAGCCCCCAAACTTTTATTAGCTGCTAATCCCCATGTTACACCCCCCCCGAAAACTACATCACTAATACACCATGGTTACATCGTGAAAGGGGAGGTCTGGTGGCAGGAATCTGAGCATCCTGGACCCTGCCCGATGGTTCCCCTTGCCCTCCACCAAACACCCACCAAGTGAAACAAGAGATATTTACATTTCCCTGTTTCCCAGCCAAGTTAATCACTTGGTCATGAAGCCCACTGGGTGACCTTGGGGGCCAGGCGTAGCTTCACAGCCTAACCTACCTCACAGGGTTATTGTCAGGATTAAATCAGAAGGGCAAGACCCATGTGACTCCACCAGGAGCTTCCTGGAGAGAAAGATGGCATATTAATGCCATCAAGGAATTTCAGCAAGGACAAATGTCAGGTTCTGCATACAGGCAGGAATAATCAGCAGCAAATATATAAGATGGGTAAATATTAAAAGCACAATAAAACACTGACCATTAGAAACCTTTTGGTACAGGGCTGCCTTCAGGGGTCCAAACACTCATCCCTTTCTAGACATGGCCCAGGAGGAACAGAACCACTCCATAACAGTGCCCCCAGCTCCCAACCCCGCTAGACGGTCCAGAATGATACCATGGTCAATGGTTACAAAAGCCACTGAGAGATCCAGCAGAACCAGAAAAAGAGTTTTCACCTTTGTCCCTAGCCCGTCGGAGATCATTGAGCAGTGCAACCAGAGCGGTTTCAGTTCCATGATGGGGCCTTAATGACGACTGGAAGGGATCCAGATGGTCTGCTTCCTCCAGATGTGCCTGGAGCTGTTTAGCGACCACCTGCTCAATCACCCTGCACGTGTGTGTATATATATATATATATATGAATGAGATGGGGAACACCTGCCTTGCCAGTAGTACATGTAAAAAGGATCTAGGGCTCTTAGTAGATCACAAGCTTATTAAGAGTCAACAGTGTTGCACTAACAAAGGTGCCACTGGAATTATTAAAAAAGATTTTTTCATCTTCCATCTTGTTATTTATTATGGCACCAACAAAGCTATTCTAGACTGCATCAACATAGAATCATGGAATGATGGAATCAGAGAGTTGGAGGGAACCCTGAGGGTCTTCTAGTCTTCTTTTCCCTTGCAATGCAGGAAAGTTATTGTCAGGGAACTGTCATCGGAAGAACCGGTGGTGCAAGGGCTCCCAGAGGTTGAGAGAGACTTATCAGCGGAGGAGGGAACCAGCAGGGGGAGAGAAAGAGCTCCAAGGGAAAGCGAGTCGGAAGAATGGCTCAGAGACAATTCCAGCGAGAACAGCGGGGAGGTTTCAGGACCTCCTATAGGGACACCCACTCCTCGCCGGAAACTGTCACGCAGAGAGTCCAGAAAACGTGTTTCCGTTAAGGAGCTTTTATGCTGGAAGAAATTCGGTAAACGCCCACTGTCGGATTCTGCCAGCGACTGACGGAGCCATGCTTATGGAGCTCCGTTACAGACAGTGGTTTGTGGACTTAGCCAAACACTGAGGGACTAGGAACTTTACGCACAAGCAGCTCAACATCCCATCACAGTTATGTTGTGTGCAGGAAGGGAAAGGAGGTTTAACCCTATTCTCAAAAATGCAGCCTATGCACTTTGCTTTGGGTGGTGTATTTTGGATTTCCTTCATCCCTTTTGCTAGCTGCCAAAGTTCTGGATCTGCTCCATCCTTTTCAAGCTGGAATGGGTGCAGAAGAGGGCGACCAAGGGTTTGGAAACCAAGCCTTATGAGGAACAGTTGAGGGAGCTGGGGATGCTTATCATGGAGAAGAGGAGACTGAGAGGAGATATGATAGCCACCTTCCATTAGCTAAAGGGCTGCCCCATGGGATGGGGACAGGCTGATGGGGCAAAGATCTGTCTCCTTTCTTGAAAAATGGAACAATTATGTTCAACTTCTAGCTGGGAGGAATTTGGGCTGTGTTGTGTATCTGTGTAAATAGCCTGGCCAAAATAGGTAGCCACCAACCATTCCAAGTGAGTCTTGATGAGCTCTGGAGGCATCATGTCTTCCTGGGGCTTTCTTTGGTTTTAAGCCTTCAGTGAGATGTTTCATTTCATTTGGGGACACCTCTCACCATTTCAGTAAATTTGACGGGTTGGTGTTGATACCGGCCTTATTTGGGAGCCTCGAAGGATCGCTAAGAAGCTTGCTGTAGTATTCAACCCTTTCCAGGCTGGGATTATGGTATCATGTGTTAATTTCACATATTTCATTCCACAGGACACCAATTCCCAAAATTTGTCCTCCCTCCAGTCAGCTGCTTCTTGAGCCAAGTCTTGCCACAGCTGTCTTCCCAAGCCTATCTTTTGCTTTTTTAAAATGTTCTTATATGCTATCCTGTCTTTATTGAGTGTCCCAAAAGTTAAGAGTATTTTGAAAGAACCCCGGTGCTCTAATAGATCCAGCCAGCCTTTTCCTTGCATTTCTGCACTCTTGTGTCAAACCAGTATCACTGTTCTACAAGATCATTTTTAGGTTCTTTGGTGTTGATCAAGAAGGGTTTGATTTCTGCTGTTGTTTGTTGGTAAATCTCCACCGGGTTGGACGAGTTTCTTTCAAGGAATTTGCATAGACACATCCGATATTCAGAGACCAGGGTCTTTAGGATGTTGTCACTTAGTCTCAATGACCATTTCAGCTTTTTTGCACCCACAAGCTCTCTGGTAGTATCTGTTGGCTCGGGGGGGGGGGTGGAGATTCTAACAGGGGGTAGATTGTAACTAATAATGGGAAATGGTTGCTTTCTGCTCTCTGGAGCACCTCAAAAGAATTCACTGAGTGGAAAAGAGATGGTGACACTATGATGTAGTCGATCACACTTCCCTTCCTTTTATGTAACAATCTGATCTGTCCATATAAAACATTGACAGGACTCCCATGCAGGATATAAAGATCATGTGAGTAAACCCACTCTAGCTGTTTCTTGCCTTGTGGGTTGATTTTCTTGTCCATGGAATAGTGAGGAAAAGAGAAGACATCTTCCAAACCTATTCCTGCAGGGAATAAGATGCCGTCTGCTTGATAGCCAATGTGTTGTCATCCATCTGATTGGAAGCTAGCTTGGCCCTCCTAAGTTATTTCCACACTCCAAGCAGAGCCAGTAGTCTCGTAATCTGGGGAACCGGGTTCGCGTCTCCGCTCCTCCACCTGCAGCTGCTGGGTGACCTTGGGCCAGTCACACTTCTCTGAAGTCTCTCAGCCCCACTCACCTCACAGAGTGTTTGTTGTGGGGGAGGAAGGGAAAGGAGATTGTTAGCCGCTTTGAGACTCCTTAAAGGGAGTGAAAGGCGGGATATCAAATCCAAACTCTTCTTCTTCTATAGTTTCTTCCCTAAATGTACTCTTTGATGGGTGGTGAGAGCAGAACTCTGACTGAAGCTCTTTCCACATTCCAAGCACTTATATGGTTTCTCCCCTGTATGAATTCTTTGGTGGGAAGTGAGAGCAGAACTCTGACTGAAGCTCTTTCCACATTCCAAGCACTTATATGGTTTCTCCCCTGTATGAATTCTTTGGTGGGAAGTGACATGGGCCCTCTGATTGAATCTCTTTCCACATTCCAAGCACTGATAGGGTTTCTCCCCCGTATGAAGTCTTTGATGGGTAGTGAGCTTGGCCCTCTCACTGAATCTCTTTCCACATTCCACACACTGATGTGGTTTCTCCCCTGTATGAGTTCTTTGATGGGAAGAGAGATGGGAACTGTCACTGAATCTCTTTCCGCATTGCAAGCACTGATATGGTTTCTCCCCTGTATGAATTCTTTGATGGCAGGAGAGACTTTTCTTACGAGGGAAGCTCTCTCCACATTCCACACACTGATATGGTTTCTCTTCTCGATGAATTATACTATGGGAAGTGAGACTTTCCTTCCAGGTGAAGCTCTTCCCACAGTCTAAGCACTGATGTGGTTTCTCCCCTGTATGAATTCTGTGGTGAGAAGTGAGGTAGGCCCTATTACTGAACCTCTTTCCACATTCCATGCACTGATACGGTTTCTCCCCTGTATGAATTCTTTGATGGGAAGTGAGTATGTCCTTCAAGGCAAAGCTCTTTCCACATTCCTCACACTGATATGGTTTCTCCCCCGTATGAATTCTTTGATGGGCTATGAGCTTGCTCCTCTGACTGAATCTCTTCCCACATTCCAAGCACAAATATTTCTTCTCCCCTGTATGAATTATTTGATGGGAAGTGAGACCTCCCTTCTGAGTGAAACTCTTTCCACATTCCAAGCAATGAAAAGGTTTCTCACCTGTGTGAATACTTTGATGGGAAATGAGAGCAGAACTCTTAAAGAAGCTCTCCCCACATTCCAAGCACCGATATGGTCTATGACCTGTATGAATTCTTTGATGAGCCATGAGCTTGTCTCTTTGACTGAAGTTCTTCCCACATTCCACGCACGGATATGGTTTCTCGTCCGTATGAATTGCCTGGTGGGATGAGAGATGGGTCTTCCTGCGGAAGCTCTTTCCACATTCTAAGCACTGATATGGTTTCTCCCCTGTATGAATTCTTTGATGTGAGATGAGTGTGGAATTCTGACTGAAGCTCTTTCCACATTCTAAGCACTGATAAGGTTTCTCCCCTGTATGAATTTTTTTATGAGAACTGAGACCGGAGCTCTGGCTGAAGCGCTTTCCACATTCCAAGCACTGATAAGGTTTCTCCCCTGTATGAATTTTTTGATGAGAACTGAGACTGGAGCTCTGGCTGAAGCGCTTTCCACATTCCAAGCACCGATATGGTTTCTCCCCTGTATGAATTCTTTGATGGTAAGCGAGAAGGGACCTGTGACTGAAGCTCTTCCCGCATTCCAGGCACTGATAGGGTTTCATCCCAAAGGGATTTCTTTGATGGGAAGTGGAATGGGAGGTCTGATTTAAGTTCTCTCCACATTCCAAATATTGATATGGCTTCTCCACTGTGCAGATTTTGTCAAGGTTTCCCTTGTTCTTCATTTCCAATTTAACACCATCTGCAGGAAATAGAGAAATGGATCATGTTCCTTTAATTTCAGGAAGAAATGGGGACTACGTAGTGCTACTGCTTTTTATGTAGCTTCTAATAGATATATCTGCTGCAGCATTAGATTTGGCTCTGACTGAAGAATCAACACAATACAAACACAACACGTAGGCTAATAGTAGAAAATATATAATAGAATAATGATATCATTCAAATTATAGGAGTAAGCCAATCAAAGTTCATATATGCAATATAACAGAGTGGTAGCGAGGACTGTCAAGCCATGTGTTCAAAACAGATGTCTAAGGACAGCCTCACAATAGTCTTTCAAAAGTATCAACAGAAGACGTCTCAAAAGTTTCAAAAGTAAAGTCTCTCAATAATGCTCTGCTGATCCTTAGCATGAATCCTACTTACATATTCTGTTGAAAAATATTGGCTGATGAAGACTATTACAAAAAAGTAGTATCATTCCGGAGACACTGTCCTTTTGAGACGTCTTCCGTTGAAACTTCTGAAAAACTATTGAGAGACTTCACTCAGCAGGAGGGAGCCAGGAGGTGTCAAGGCTCTGCTATGCTGAAGCAGAGCCCCAGCACTGCACAGAGAGCTCAGGGGCAGGCGGAGAGCCTATGCCTGTGCCTTCGGCACAGGAAAGGAGAGGGTTAAAGCGCAAGGATCAGAGACGTCACATGAAACTTCCCTGCCCCTTCTGTTGGAGGAGAAGCAGGTGAAGACCACTCCCCGAATCTGAACCGGACGATTCGGATGCATAAGTTGTACTGTGCTGCTTGTACATATGTAAAATAAAGAACTGCAAATATCTCTCTGAGTGAGCAGAGGCTGCTTACTGCAAAGAGCATACACAAACCTCCACAGTGTTTGTATTGCAATAAATCTTCCAGCTAATTACGACTTGCGTGCTGTGTTATCAAGACAGCAGCTTGGCTCCCGACAGGCAGAGTATAAAAATAACAACAACCACCTCTTTCTGGCATTTTAACTGTTTGGTGTGGCTCTTTCTGGTATTTTAGCCCATTTTATACACGTGTGCTATGTTATTTTGTATGCTATTCGCTTTAGATTGTACAGCAGTTATTGTTTTGTAGTGAGTGTGGGAGATGGATGTTATTTTGCTTGCTTCATTGGATCATCCATCAGTTAAATAAAGCTTGCTTCTGACACCCAATAGTCTGTCTGCTCTCCATTCACTGAGACCCAAAGAACCACCCCGGCCAAAAGAGTACCCGTTATTGAACAATGTTCATTAATACTTCTGATAGAGGAAGAACTGAAGGCAGTTACATGGGAAATCTTAATACAGCATTCACTGCCTTTGGGGATTTGCAATCACAGACATCTTTATGGGAACCTAAGATTCGAAAAGCCTGGCTTTTTTCTGGGGTGGATGTTATTTGACTCAGTCATGAAATCTGCTCCATCTCCAAGGTCAGTCGTCTCTTTGGTCAGAAGCAAAAACAAAAACCCTGACAGAGGCTTCTTCAACTTCCTGCAACACCCTGAAGCATACATTCAGAAATGTGTGAATAGTTCACATCAGCCTGATCCTTGTTTTAAAAGAAATAGCTAGAGGAAAAATGTTCACAGACAAAACAATCCATTCAAGGTGAGCTGTGGGTTAGAATCCCAGATGCTGTAGGTGGCATTGCTGAGCTAATCAAAACCTGGGAGGTTCGTCACATAGATATATATACGTATGGAATTTCAAAACAGCTATTGTGATCCAACAGGGAGCCTTACCAAGAGAGTCTATGATCCCACGGTTCTCCTCCATGACTTCCTTATGCAGAGCTCTCTGGTCAGGATCCAGCAACGCCCACTCCTCCTCCGTGAAACGAACAGCTACATCTTCAAAGCACACTGGACCCTAAAAGGAAAAGGAACAGTTCCTCCTCTTAGACAGCATGAATATTATCCACTACACATTGCTCTTTTGTTTCCTGCATGTTTATTGCTGTGTTGCTTTCATGGGATAGTCTTGCCACAGATTTTAAGCACAGATGCTCCTTTAGCGTCTTAATTGAATTTTTTATTGTGTCTTTTATTGTATTCATTGTTCTGTGTAGGGAGGGAACCCTCCCAATGCCCTATGGACTGGGGACACAAGGAGGAGGGGGGGAAAGCCCTGGGCTACAGATGGGACTGGTTAGATGAATCCTGGCTACAATTTTTTATGGTTTGTTAATTCCTTAGAAGCCTATTTCAGCATTTCACAATAAATAGACAAATAAAAAAGCAACTACTCATAGATACTAGCGACATTCAGAGGGCTAGTTAAGGTGGGGTGTCTGTTCCTTATTCTCAGCACAGCACTGCCAGTCTTTGTTAAAGGCAGTTTTGACAGAGACCAAGAGAAGAGATTCATTCTGACTCCAGAGGATCCCTGGCTGCCCCACCCCTCAGCCTCTTTCTTCACAAGGCTGCTTCCCATTACCTGATCTGGTTCCACAGCCACTGCTTCCTCTCCACTACCATTAAAAGACAGGTGAGGAGGTCTTGCCGGCATCCTTCCGTCACCTGCAAGAGACAAGGGCAAGTGGGGAGCCAGGAGGGCATGAAGCAGTGCCTCTCTCACTGCAGGTGGGCCTTAGAAGAAGTCTCCCCTGCCAAGTGCATTTTTGCATTTCTACCCATTTCATAGTTTGTTGTGCAAAAATACATCTCATCTCCTTTGGGCTCTTGGCCACAACTGTCTTCCCCAAAAAGGTGAAACAACCCCATGGATTAATTTCCAAGTCCAGAGAATGTGACCCAAACGAGAAGAAATTCCTTCCTCCTTACCCAGCGGCCTCTCTCTGGTGTCCAATGAAGTCCTCTCTGCCTCAGAGGAATCGGGACCTGTTTCTGTCAACAGATCCTTTCCCTAAAAGAGAATCAAGGATTCAAAACGTAGAATGAGAACTATTAGGGGCAAAATCTTTAGGGATGTCCAATATAGCGCCTTGGATACTTTCAAAGAAGGATGAGATTTAGGGATGTTCTCCCTCCTGTCTGGAGCCCCTTGGGGGTATCCGGAGGAAAGTCTCTCTCACCTGCTTCCTCTCCTCCGCCTGACTCAGGAGGAAACCTTCGGCCAGGGCCACGGCCTGGGAACTGGTCTCTGCTCCGCATTCCCTCACCCAGCTCTCCATCTCCGCTGGAAGGACAGCCAGGAACTGCTCCAAGATCACCAGGTCCAGCATCTCAGCTTTCGTGTGCCTTTCTGGCTTCAGCCACTGACAGTCAAGGTGGAGGAACCGGTGGCAAACTTCTCGGGGTCCTTTGGCCTCCTGGGAGCAGAACTGCCCGAACCTCTGGCTCTGCCCATCTGAGCGAAGGGTGTCCTCCTCACCCAGGATCCTCTGCACAGAGTTTGCCCAGAATCCCCCACTGCTCTCATTGCCAGCTGAGTCTTGCTCATCCATCTGTGCTCTTAGGAAGCTTCCACGAGATCAGAAGGAATCCCTTGGTCTTCTGCCAAGAGCTGTCTGTCCTAATGAGAGATGGTGGCAAATCCTGCAAAGCAAATACATTGTTCCATTATTAGATTGGAACACAAGCAGAAGGAGAAATATGTTCCCTGGGCAAGTGTGGATGAGTCTTGCTAGGAAGCAGGACTGGACTTCACCACAGGCCAGACTCTGAGCTTTATATTAAGAGGTATAGAAATTAAACAATCCATCACTCCTCCCTTCAGAGGTCAAGGAGATAAAGAATTTCACAACTTTTAAAAGACATCTGAAGGCAGCCTGGGGAGATTTTTAAAGCTTGATGTTTTTATATATGCTGTAGGCTGCCCAGAGTGGCTGGGGAGGCCCAGCCAGATGGGCATGGCACTGATGATGATGATGATGATGATGATAATAATAATAATAATAATAATAATAATATCCATCACTTTTTCACCTGACCAATTTCCCCCCCTCCGGAAAGTGGCAAGCAGTGTGTGGGTCCAAATGAAAAAATACATTTGCAGCCTTCCTGTGACGCCTCCCGGGCTTTGCAGAGAGATGACGGGAGGACCCTCTGCTCCCTGACTTGGGGGTCCCCTGCTGCATGAGCTGAGAAGACCCACCCCTGCACCCCCCCCCGACTCCCCACATCCCTGCAGAAGAGAGAGACAAAGCCCCCCTCCCCTTGCAGAAGGGCACTTGAGAGGGAGGGGCTTTTGCTCAGGAGCACATCTCAACCGCCTTGATGTTTTCTCTCTTCCCTTTTCTTTTCCCCCTTTTTCCAGGCCAGGCATAATTCTGCCAGACTGAAATTCTGTCAAGGTGCCTCTCACTGGGCTCTCCTCCGCCTTTGCAGAGAGGAAGAGGGAGGACCCTCTGCCCCCTGACTTGGGGGTCCCCCATTCATGAGATGAGCACCCCCACCATGCATCTTCCTCTGCAATGCACCTTATGCAAGAAGAAAGAGGAGACTCACCAGATCCCAAGGGAGAGCCCCCACTCAAAAGCCACGCCCCTTTGCAGGAAAGGAGGTGCAGGGCGGGGCTGGGACTTTGGAGGAGGAACTCCCTCCCCCGCGCACCTTTCTTCCGGTCCGCTCTAGGAATCCGCCCCAAGTTCATTTTCACCCTTGGCAAGCCGAGCTCAGGAGAAATCTTTCTTTGTATCCTTCCTCACTCCCCTGATCCTTGTTTCTAACCCAACCCCAACCCCCCCCCAAAAGAAGTTGCGAGAAGAGAAGGAAAAGACAACACCCCCCCGCCCAGGTCCCATATGCACTGCAAGATCGGAGCAGTGAAAGAGCCCTGGATCACCTCCAATGAATCACAGCATCGGAGCCCTGCAAGGGTCCCCCCCCGGGTCATCTAGTCCAACCCCCGCCAGGCAGCAGGAATCTCAGGACTTCCTTGAGAGCCAGCCTGACTTGACAGTTGACGGGGGGCTTCTCCCGCCCCCTTTCCCTTTGTTTCGCTTCCTACCTTTCTTTCCCCTGTGGGGCAGGTCGGCTGCGCAGGAACAAAGGACTGAACTGCCCAGGAGAAGGGGGGGGGTCTCTCTTGTGGGGCGAGCCCCGCCTGGAGTTCGCGCCTGCGCCGTGGGTGAGCGCCGGGTCCCGCTTCGCGCATGCGCTCAGCTGCAGGGGCGCCCGTTTGAAGAGAATATGGGGGGCCACCCAAGGGAGGCGGGCGCCCTATTGGGATGGCAGGGCTCGGCCCCCTCAAGTACTTTATTGGGGGCGCGGGAGCCCCCTGGGCCGGACCCCCCGAGCTGCCATCTTTCCCGTGCTAGTTCCCTCCATTCCACCTCCCGACTGAAAGTTCCCTCAGGCGTTTCTCCCCCCCGTTTGGTCCCCGCCAAGGAATCCCAGATAAAGGCAATGGCCAAACGGGACGGAGGAGGAATCCAGAAGAAGGGGGACATGATGGGGCTTCCCTTCAAAATACAACAGCAGGGTTAATTTAAAAGCAAGCAAGGTTACCTTGCAGGGAAATTAAGAGAGAACCATGGAAGGGTGGAGGGAGGTCAAAATGGGTCTTTTATGTGTGGGTCTCGATAAACTGAAAATAAATAAAAATTTATTTTTAAAAAAGAAAAACCTCCCTTTGTGCTTCCTCTCACTTCGGAGTCCTGGCTGGGGCTGCCTTCTCCTCTCCTCAGTTTCCTCCTCACAAAATATAGACATTTCTGTGGTAACGCATTCTCCTTGCGGGTTTTATTTTGGATCATGACACAACCGTCAATGAAGGATGGAGCAGATCCCACCACTAACCAGTTCATTTGCAGTGGACTCATCCCACTAACTGCCCCCCCCCGTGAAATATAGCACAACCAGCGAACATTATGCCAATTCAAGGCATCTCCACCGTTTGCCCCAGGCTGTCTTGTGTGAGGGAAACTTCCATTCAGGGAGTCTCGGGCAGGAGGTCATCAAACGAGAAAAGTTTTATTTTCAAAAAGAAGAGGTTTGTGAAACAAAGTTGGGTCGGGAGATGCGTTCTTTCAGGCAGAAGTTAGCTTATTAAACTAAATATGGGAATGTCACAGGCTTAAACGCAGCAGGATATGCACACCTTTCCTTAAACTTCAGTTGCTGAAATGAGCTGTTACACTTCAGGTAAACAGATGTTCCTGTTTCTAGACGAGGTGGGAAAAGCTCAGCTCGGTTTCTGTTACTTTTCTCTCGTTCCTTTCCTTAGTGATTTAGGTGTGGCAGTTCAATCCTTTTAACCAGACCAGGTTCCTTTCCCTCAGCCTCCCTCCCTCTCAGCAATGCCCTCCTGAGGCGTTTTATTTTGGGCGCCAGACCCAGGGGATCCCTCGGCCCCCTTCTTTCTCTCAGACCCCCGGAGCCTGTCTCCCCCCAGACTCAGCCCCTCTTCCTCTCTCCTCCTTCTCCTCAGGCCAGAGCCACTTCTCCCTCAGACACAGCCTCTCCTCCTCCTCCCTTCCTCCCGTCTCAGCTCCAGCCTCAAAACTCCCTCAGAAAAGGCTCCTCATTTTCCCGCCAAAAGGGCTGGCTCCGCCCCCGGTGGTCTGTCTGGGTAGCCAATCAGAGGGAGGTTCCAGCCCCCTGGTGGTGTTTCTGAGGGACTGCAGCTCCAGACTCAGCCCGGGCTCAGCTGTCCATCACAGCAGGGCTTTCTGTTCAGTCTCCTCTGGACATCGAAGTGGTGGCATGTCTTCCCTATAGCCTCTTGTCTGAATTACACCTGGAAGAAACGGGTTGGTGCCTCCAGTAATGGCAGAATTCCTCTGATCGTGAGGAATTTGCCCCGTGGGAATTTGGGTCTGGCCGCCATGGCGAAGGCGGAGACCCGCAAAAAATCACAGGCGGGAGAAGCCTGTGAGCATGGGATTCGGCGGGCACCTTTTGTGCCTCCCTTACTCGCGGGGAAACCCGGTTTCGGGGTTCCGGAGTGATGTGGGGTGAGCGGCGCGGTGCTTCAAATCGTCTGCTTCTTCCACGGAGCGAAGCCGCATAGCTGTTGCCGGAGAGCGCTGACTTTTTCCTGTGGACAATTTGACTTTAAAGTAACTACCCGTGAGTAGAACTGAACCGGGAGAATTGGATTTTTAAACGTCTAATCTGGTATCGTAACGGGGAGGTTCAACACAGGAAGTCCACCTTCCCCTTTTGTAAATAGACTGAAGCAATGAGGCTGCAAGCTGAAGTCTTGGAAAGCCTATTGTAAAAGACTAAATTTCCATAGGTAAAGAACATTAAACTCCCCCTTGGAGGCAGGAGAAGAGGGGGGGAAGTTGTGGACTGAGTATGCCTGCAGGAGAGAGCGAAGAGAGTTAAAATACCAGACACAAGAACTACCCACGCTGGAAGAATGGCAGACAAAGGTGATAGACTACATGGGACTGGCTGAGATGACGGGCAGAATCCGCGACCAAGGGAAAGAGACGGTGGAAGAAGATTGGAAGAAATTTAAAGTTTATCTTAAGAACTGTTGCAAAATTAACGAGTGTTAAAATGTCATGGGTAAGGCAAAATAGAATTGCAGGGACAAACAATTGGATATGAGAAAAAGGATATAAAGAAAGTGCTATAAGAAATTGAAATTAGGGGTTGCTGGAAAGATTTAAAACAGGGATGCAGAAAAGGGAGGTATGGGGAAGTCGCTGAAAGAAGGTTTAAAGAAAAAAAGGTTAAGAAATTATACGTGTTTATATGTTTGTTTGTTCATGTATTGTTTTGTATTGTCCTTTAATATGTGTTGAAAAACCAATAAAAATCTATATATAAAAAAAAGAGAGTTAAAATACCGCCGCTCTGACTCTGGAAACGGGCTGCTAGCAGGACTGACGTCTTTTGGAACGTTCATTGACAGCGTTTAGAACGTTCGTTGACAGCTAGCTAATAAGAGAAATACATTGTTTCTACTGTCTCCGGCTGTTTTTAAAAAGGAGTAAAAAAGTAACTGAAAACTGAAACTAACTTTGGATTGTTTGAACTGTGTTTAGAAGAGGACATTACTGACTAATATAAATAGAAACTGTTTCCCCCTAGTGGAAGCCTCTGAAATTGGTTGCTTTACAAAAGCTGGGCTAGGGGAATTTCCAGCTGCAAGATAAAAAATTGTGAGACTCCGGGACTGACCTTGATGGAAAGGAAAAAACAGACCAGTCAACTGCTGAAAAAACATTAAGGTCTGGGAGGACTTGGCAGCAATCCAGGAGAGGCTCAACATCAGGCCTCCCTGCCTCTTCTGCTGCTGCTGCTGCTGCACCAGTACACTCAAAACCAAGAGGAATGTCGACAGAAGAGGCTTTAGCGGTTGCATTAAATAAGATAAATGATTCACTGGAATAGCTTAACAAGAAAGCAGACGCGACAAATGCAAAAGTGGATGCTGCAACTATTAAAATTGATTTAAATACAGAAAGTATAAATAATCTGGGACAAAAGGTGAATACCAATATAGAAACCATCCAGAAATTGATACAGGAATCTACTTTGATACGGCAGACTGCGGAGGAAGCTAGGGAGAAAGCTGTTGCTGCGGAATGTAGAGTAACACAACTGGAGAGAGAGAGAGTCCCAGCCTTACAGAGGCAACTTGACGACCATAAGTTGACGCTTGCTATGATTGAACTTAAAGAAAAACAGACGAATCTGAGGATCAGAGCCCTACCTGAATTGGAGAAGGAAAGATTGATAGATTTTCTCACACAAGAACTTGCTGACTTTTGGGACTTGGACTTGGGTCAAGAAGAGTTTAGAATTGTGAGGGCCTTCGGACTTGGAAGAGGAGGGAAAAAAGAGAAGAATAGAATAAGAGACTGCTTGATCACCCTTTGAGCTAAAGAAGAGAGAGATAGAATATTGGGTTGGCACTATCAGAAGAACCTAGAAGTACAACAGTCAAGAGTGGGAAATTTTAAAGACGTCCCAAAATATCTTTTGGATCTTTGGCCTAACTACGGAGATTTGGTTGCCCTGCTGAGAAGGAATAAAATCATCTTTAGGTGGGAGTTTCCCCATGGTCTATCCTTCAGTTTCAAAGGAAGGAAAATAAAAATAAGATCAGTAGAAGATAAAGTAAAGTTTTTGCATAAATACGAAGAAGATCTGCAGAAGGGACTTGGAAAAGAGCCAAGAGCATCGGATAGAAGATCACCAGATAGAGGACTAGAGCAAAGAGCATCGGATAGAAGATCACCAAACAGGGGAATATTGGATATATCAGCATTATCTTTTGGATTGGATCTCCCAGTGAACGTTTCACCACCACCACCAACAGAAGAAGAGCAAGCATTGGGTGCTGTTGGAGGAACATCAGTGTAATTACACGATGGCGTTGCAGCTTTCGAGCTGGAATGTGAATGGACTAAATTCTCCAGAAAAAAGGCGGATAGTCTTCCATTTATTGAAAAAAGAACATTTGGACTTGATTTGTTTGCAAGAAACACATGTGATAAGGCTACACAGGAAGATATTGAGTAGTAAAAGACAGGGCCAAGAATTTATCTCATCAGATAAAGTTAAAAAAAAAGGAGTGGTCCTTTATGCAAAGGAGAGCCGATCACCGAAATTCATATTCAAAGATAACCAAGGAAGATTTGTTGCAATTGAAATTCTATCACAAGGAGAGAAATTCTTGATTGTAGGTATTTACCGTATGCACCAAATGAAGGAAAATCGGAGTTTTTTAAGAAGCTACACGAGATTCTGATGGATTACATGGACTATAATATGATCTTGATGGGAGATATGAACGGAGTGGTGTCTACAAATATGGACAAGGCACAGAGACAGGTAGTCACCAAAGATGGTAGACTACCAAAAACTTTTTTTGACATGACTGAAAATATGGACTTAGTTGACGTTTGGAGAATGAAGAACCCTCTGGGAAGAGAGGGAACTTTCTTCTCTGAGGCTAAAATGACATGGACAAGAATTGATCAAATCTGGGTAACCAGGGGATTGGCTCCGAAGATCAGCAAAGTGGAGATTTCCCCCAAAACTTGTTCTGACCATAATGCTGTGAAGATGGAAATGAAATTGACGCCAATTGGTTCCTTTAGATGGAGGATGAACGATACTTTATTTAGGAATGAAGAGGTGACCAAGAAGGCCCAAAAAACTCTAAGAGACTATTTCGAGATAAATATGAATACTACAGTGGAAAAAAGAGTAATTTGGGACGCAAGTAAAGCGGTTATGAGAGGATTCTTAATACAACAGAATGCAATTAAGAAAAGAACTCAGAATGAAAGAAAGGATAAAATCCTGGGGAAAATAAAGGAAGGAGAGAAGAAACTAAGACTAAAACCAAAGTCACAGGAGATCCTGAAAGAGATAAAGTTATACCAAGTACAATATATGAAGTTGATGAATCAGGAAGGGCCTTTTGGCGGTTCCCTCCCTGTGAGAAGTGAGGTTACAGAGAACCAGGTAGAGGGCCTTTTCGGTGGTGGCGCCTGCCCTGTGGAACACCCTCCCACCAGATGTCAATGAGATACAGAACTATCTGACTTTTCAGAAGACTGTTTAGGGAAGTTTTTAATGTTTGATGTTTTATTGTGTTTTTAATATTCTGTTGGGAATCGCCCAGAGTGCCTGGGGAGGCCCAGCCAGATGGGCGGGGTCTAAGTAATAAATTAGTATTATTATCAATGCCTTTTTTCCTTTAAAATGTTTAGGGGTACTCTCATTTTCCTACTCATATTGAAATACTGCCCCTCAATGAGGCCAAACTTAGATTCAGAAAATGTCTAGGGGTATTCGTCCCCCTGCGTCCCCCCAGAAAAAAGCACTGATTATTATTATTATTTAGTCCTGCTGGCCACATGACCCAGAAACTGTCTGTGGACAAACGCCTGCTCCCTTGGCCTGAAAAGCGAGATGAGCGCTGCACCCCATAGTTGCCTTTGACCGGACTTAAGGGTCAGGGGTCCCTTTACCTCTTAGCAAGAGAAGGACCCTCTGCTCCCTGACTTGGGGATCTCCCCCTGCATGAGCCGAACATCCCCCCAGCCCCCCATGCACCCTCCCCTGCAGCTCCGGCCCCAATGCAGCCCATGCAAGAAGAGAGAAGAGACTCACCAGATCCCAGAAGAGGCAGAGCAGAGGCAACAGCCCCCTTCTCCTTGCAGAGGAGACAAAAACCACCCCCTTGCAGGAAAGGATAGGGAAGCTTCTGCTTGGGAGGACCTGCTCCCCCCTGCAGTTATTTCCGGTCCTCTCTAGGAATGTAACACTCACTTCATTTTAACCCTTGGAAGGAGGTACCTTTGCTCTGCAGAACTGGATTCTATTATAACAGCATTCTAATGACAGAGGACGAGATGGTTGGATAGTGTTTTCGAGGTTACCAGCATGAGTTTGACCAATCTGCGGGAGGCAGTGGAGGACAGAGGTGCCTGGCGTTCTCTGGTCCAGGGGGTCACGAAGAGTCGGACACGACTAAACGACTAAACAACAACAAATGGCACTATCCTAATAACAGGAATAATGAGAACCACAAAAACATAAAGCCCGCAAATTCCCATTTATTAAGCAGATGAAAGCATCTGGACATAAAATATGAACAAAGAGGAGAAGTGAAAACCTGACCTATGCTATAAAGAGACACAGATTGTTGGAAGATGGAGAGCAAAGAGGATGAGGGCACTGCATGGAGGAAGAGAGGTCCAGGGGTGGCTCATGTTTTGTCTCCAGTCGAAAGCAGCCTTGCTTCTGAATCCCAGTTTTTGGGAAGGAGGAAGCGCAGGTGGAGAGAGGGGCTCTCCCCCCCCCCAGTCCTGCTGGTGGGCTTTCCAGAAGAACAGGAGGCTGGACTCAGTGCGGGGACCCCACTGGCCTGATCCTGCAGGGCTCCTCAGATGCTGAGATCAAGATGCAAGCAAGTCCTCTATTGTCCTTCCGTTGGAAGTAAAGCTCTCCCCACCACCCACCCATCAGACTCCCGATCGACATGTGATTGCCCATTCAGACATGAGGCCGCTCGGGTGTTCAGGGGATCTTTAGAGACTGAAGAGAAAGCCCTGCTGAGAAGCCCTGGAGGTCTCCCCAGCCAAGGAATCCGAGGCAGGAGAAGCCCTGCTGGAAAGAGGAAGGGACTCTCCTTCCTTGGAAGGTTCTAAGAAGAGGTTGGGCAGCCACCTGCCAGGGATGCTGTAGATGAGACTCTTGCATTGCAGTGGGCTGGACTAGATGATCCTCGAGGGCCCTTCCAAATCTACAGTTCAAGGATTATAGGAAAGGAAACAAACCTAGGGTGGGGGCGAAAGAGACAACCCCTCCCCAAAGTGGTTAGAGTTGTTGGGAGACCCCCCCCCACCAGCGCCTTCCACTTGAGCTACAATTCCCAGAACTCCCTGGCCAGGACAGATCATTAGACTACTCTTTTCCCCTCTGATTCCTGGGATTCCTTGGCAGAAACTCCTGGCTTTGATCCAGCTTTGAATATGTTCTAACCGCTACAAATGCCAACAGGCTCCCCGCACCCCCCAAAAAATGCTTTTTGGGGGCGCCATGTGTATCTTGAGGCTGGAGCCTGTTATGTATTCACTGGACTGTGTTTGCCTGAGCCTGAGTCTGGACTAAGGATTCTGAGCTCCTGTGTTCTGATTCGATACATGATGTCCAATCACAGAACATTTCAGGATTTGGGCCTCTGCCATTGGCCCTTGAACTCAGAGTCATGATTCGCAGCTTGGCAGTTTAGACAGCCAATCACGTTGGGACTGGGAGTGGCCCAGGCTTTCAGGAATGTATATAAGCAGTTGCCTTTGCCGCTGCTTCCCAGTTACGTAGCTCAATAAAGGGACTGGGGAGGGACGGCCTTTTGCTCTGGAGGACCTGCCCCTCCCCCACCTTTATTTCCTGTCCTCTCTAGGAATCCAGCTCACTTCCTTTTAACCCTTGGTAAGCCAAGCACACCATGTAACCCTTCTTTCCCTCTCCAAAGCAGAAGCCCAGCAGGAGCCTCATGCGTCAACCCCCCTGCCCCACCCCACCCCCGTTTATTTGGGGACTTTCTTGGCCAATGTGCTGAGCTGCCTTTTCATTCCAAGGTTCATTTCTTCACTGGGCAAGGACCAGTAGTCTAGCAGCAAACTCTTACCACAGCTGGGAGTCCAGGAAGACCAGCTCCATGCCTTGCAAGATTCCCCCCCACCCCCGAGTGATTGACTGATGGGCCCACGGACTCCAGCTAGAAAGGCTGAGGCTGCTGAACAAACTATAGGTTTTAACAGGTTTTCCGTGGGTTGTGGCTGTTGTGGTGACCCAATGCAAAAATCCTGAGGATCCATGGGCTTTTACCTCCCCCCTCCCAGGCAGCCTCCTTTATCTCTTTCCCGATCCCACCAATCAGCTGTTTCCTTTCAACACTCCCTTCCCTCTTGTTTGCCTTAATGTCTTTTCCTTAGCTGGAGCAGTTTTTTGCTCCTCCTTTTCTTCTAATTTCTCTCCTTATAGCTTTAGTCTTCCTGTTTCCCCCCTTTGCAAGTTTGCTGTCTTTACCTCCACCCTCCCAGGCAGCCTCCTTTATCTCTAGCGTCTCTTATCACTCTCCCTGATCGCAAACGATCAGCTGCTTTGTTTCAACACCCACTTCCCTCTTTCAAAAAAAAAAAAGATCTGCTTTTTGCCCCTGGGCAATTCGGCTCCAGGGACCACGCATTCACTCCATAAGACGCACAGACATTTCCCCTTACTTTTTAGGAAGAAAAAAGTGTACCTTATGGAGCAAAAAATACGGTATAAACCATGTCAATGGAGAAATCCGAGGGCTCCCTTGGACAAAAAACAAGGACACCAGCCAGGAATACCAGAGCAAAACAGCAGCCAGTAGGCTTGGTCTTTATTGAAGACTGTTGCCACAGGACTCCCACCTGCCACCAGGTGGAACAAGATGGAAGCCCCAAACAAAAGAGCCCCCAAACTTTTATTAGCTGCTAATCCCCATGTTACACCCCCCCCGAAAACTACATCACTAATACACCATGGTTACATCGTGAAAGGGGAGGTCTGGTGGCAGGAATCTGAGCATCCTGGACCCTGCCCGATGGTTCCCCTTGCCCTCCACCAAACACCCACCAAGTGAAACAAGAGATATTTACATTTCCCTGTTTCCCAGCCAAGTTAATCACTTGGTCATGAAGCCCACTGGGTGACCTTGGGGGCCAGGCGTAGCTTCACAGCCTAACCTACCTCACAGGGTTATTGTCAGGATTAAATCAGAAGGGCAAGACCCATGTGACTCCACCAGGAGCTTCCTGGAGAGAAAGATGGCATATTAATGCCATCAAGGAATTTCAGCAAGGACAAATGTCAGGTTCTGCATACAGGCAGGAATAATCAGCAGCAAATATATAAGATGGGTAAATATTAAAAGCACAATAAAACACTGACCATTAGAAACCTTTTGGTACAGGGCTGCCTTCAGGGGTCCAAACACTCATCCCTTTCTAGACATGGCCCAGGAGGAACAGAACCACTCCATAACAGTGCCCCCAGCTCCCAACCCCGCTAGACGGTCCAGAATGATACCATGGTCAATGGTTACAAAAGCCACTGAGAGATCCAGCAGAACCAGAAAAAGAGTTTTCACCTTTGTCCCTAGCCCGTCGGAGATCATTGAGCAGTGCAACCAGAGCGGTTTCAGTTCCATGATGGGGCCTTAATGACGACTGGAAGGGATCCAGATGGTCTGCTTCCTCCAGATGTGCCTGGAGCTGTTTAGCGACCACCTGCTCAATCACCCTGCACGTGTGTGTATATATATATATATATATGAATGAGATGGGGAACACCTGCCTTGCCAGTAGTACATGTAAAAAGGATCTAGGGCTCTTAGTAGATCACAAGCTTATTAAGAGTCAACAGTGTTGCACTAACAAAGGTGCCACTGGAATTATTAAAAAAGATTTTTTCATCTTCCATCTTGTTATTTATTATGGCACCAACAAAGCTATTCTAGACTGCATCAACATAGAATCATGGAATGATGGAATCAGAGAGTTGGAGGGAACCCTGAGGGTCTTCTAGTCTTCTTTTCCCTTGCAATGCAGGAAAGTTATTGTCAGGGAACTGTCATCGGAAGAACCGGTGGTGCAAGGGCTCCCAGAGGTTGAGAGAGACTTATCAGCGGAGGAGGGAACCAGCAGGGGGAGAGAAAGAGCTCCAAGGGAAAGCGAGTCGGAAGAATGGCTCAGAGACAATTCCAGCGAGAACAGCGGGGAGGTTTCAGGACCTCCTATAGGGACACCCACTCCTCGCCGGAAACTGTCACGCAGAGAGTCCAGAAAACGTGTTTCCGTTAAGGAGCTTTTATGCTGGAAGAAATTCCGTAAACGCCCACTGTCGGATTCTGCCAGCGACTGACGGAGCCATGCTTATGGAGCTCCGTTACAGACAGTGGTTTGTGGACTTAGCCAAACACTGAGGGACTAGGAACTTTACGCACAAGCAGCTCAACATCCCATCACAGTTATGTTGTGTGCAGGAAGGGAAAGGAGGTTTAACCCTATTCTCAAAAATGCAGCCTATGCACTTTGCTTTGGGTGGTGTATTTTGGATTTCCTTCATCCCTTTTGCTAGCTGCCAAAGTTCTGGATCTGCTCCATCCTTTTCAAGCTGGAATGGGTGCAGAAGAGGGCGACCAAGGGTTTGGAAACCAAGCCTTATGAGGAACAGTTGAGGGAGCTGGGGATGCTTATCATGGAGAAGAGGAGACTGAGAGGAGATATGATAGCCACCTTCCATTAGCTAAAGGGCTGCCCCATGGGATGGGGACAGGCTGATGGGGCAAAGATCTGTCTCCTTTCTTGAAAAATGGAACAATTATGTTCAACTTCTAGCTGGGAGGAATTTGGGCTGTGTTGTGTATCTGTGTAAATAGCCTGGCCAAAATAGGTAGCCACCAACCATTCCAAGTGAGTCTTGATGAGCTCTGGAGGCATCATGTCTTCCTGGGGCTTTCTTTGGTTTTAAGCCTTCAGTGAGATGTTTCATTTCATTTGGGGACACCTCTCACCATTTCAGTAAATTTGACGGGTTGGTGTTGATACCGGCCTTATTTGGGAGCCTCGAAGGATCGCTAAGAAGCTTGCTGTAGTATTCAACCCTTTCCAGGCTGGGATTATGGTATCATGTGTTAATTTCACATATTTCATTCCACAGGACACCAATTCCCAAAATTTGTCCTCCCTCCAGTCAGCTGCTTCTTGAGCCAAGTCTTGCCACAGCTGTCTTCCCAAGCCTATCTTTTGCTTTTTTAAAATGTTCTTATATGCTATCCTGTCTTTATTGAGTGTCCCAAAAGTTAAGAGTATTTTGAAAGAACCCCGGTGCTCTAATAGATCCAGCCAGCCTTTTCCTTGCATTTCTGCACTCTTGTGTCAAACCAGTATCACTGTTCTACAAGATCATTTTTAGGTTCTTTGGTGTTGATCAAGAAGGGTTTGATTTCTGCTGTTGTTTGTTGGTAAATCTCCACCGGGTTGGACGAGTTTCTTTCAAGGAATTTGCATAGACACATCCGATATTCAGAGACCAGGGTCTTTAGGATGTTGTCACTTAGTCTCAATGACCATTTCAGCTTTTTTGCACCCACAAGCTCTCTGGTAGTATCTGTTGGCTCGGGGGGGGGGTGGAGATTCTAACAGGGGGTAGATTGTAACTAATAATGGGAAATGGTTGCTTTCTGCTCTCTGGAGCACCTCAAAAGAATTCACTGAGTGGAAAAGAGATGGTGACACTATGATGTAGTCGATCACACTTCCCTTCCTTTTATGTAACAATCTGATCTGTCCATATAAAACATTGACAGGACTCCCATGCAGGATATAAAGATCATGTGAGTAAACCCACTCTAGCTGTTTCTTGCCTTGTGGGTTGATTTTCTTGTCCATGGAATAGTGAGGAAAAGAGAAGACATCTTCCAAACCTATTCCTGCAGGGAATAAGATGCCGTCTGCTTGATAGCCAATGTGTTGTCATCCATCTGATTGGAAGCTAGCTTGGCCCTCCTAAGTTATTTCCACACTCCAAGCAGAGCCAGTAGTCTCGTAATCTGGGGAACCGGGTTCGCGTCTCCGCTCCTCCACCTGCAGCTGCTGGGTGACCTTGGGCCAGTCACACTTCTCTGAAGTCTCTCAGCCCCACTCACCTCACAGAGTGTTTGTTGTGGGGGAGGAAGGGAAAGGAGATTGTTAGCCGCTTTGAGACTCCTTAAAGGGAGTGAAAGGCGGGATATCAAATCCAAACTCTTCTTCTTCTATAGTTTCTTCCCTAAATGTACTCTTTGATGGGTGGTGAGAGCAGAACTCTGACTGAAGCTCTTTCCACATTCCAAGCACTTATATGGTTTCTCCCCTGTATGAATTCTTTGGTGGGAAGTGAGAGCAGAACTCTGACTGAAGCTCTTTCCACATTCCAAGCACTTATATGGTTTCTCCCCTGTATGAATTCTTTGGTGGGAAGTGACATGGGCCCTCTGATTGAATCTCTTTCCACATTCCAAGCACTGATAGGGTTTCTCCCCTGTATGAAGTCTTTGATGGGTAGTGAGCTTGGCCCTCTCACTGAATCTCTTTCCACATTCCACACACTGATGTGGTTTCTCCCCTGTATGAGTTCTTTGATGGGAAGAGAGATGGGAACTGTCACTGAATCTCTTTCCGCATTGCAAGCACTGATATGGTTTCTCCCCTGTATGAATTCTTTGATGGCAGGAGAGACTTTTCTTACGAGGGAAGCTCTCTCCACATTCCACACACTGATATGGTTTCTCTTCTCGATGAATTATACTATGGGAAGTGAGACTTTCCTTCCAGGTGAAGCTCTTCCCACAGTCTAAGCACTGATGTGGTTTCTCCCCTGTATGAATTCTGTGGTGAGAAGTGAGGTAGGCCCTATTACTGAACCTCTTTCCACATTCCATGCACTGATACGGTTTCTCCCCTGTATGAATTCTTTGATGGGAAGTGAGTATGTCCTTCAAGGCAAAGCTCTTTCCACATTCCTCACACTGATATGGTTTCTCCCCCGTATGAATTCTTTGATGGGCTATGAGCTTGCTCCTCTGACTGAATCTCTTCCCACATTCCAAGCACAAATATTTCTTCTCCCCTGTATGAATTATTTGATGGGAAGTGAGACCTCCCTTCTGAGTGAAACTCTTTCCACATTCCAAGCAATGAAAAGGTTTCTCACCTGTGTGAATACTTTGATGGGAAATGAGAGCAGAACTCTTAAAGAAGCTCTCCCCACATTCCAAGCACCGATATGGTCTATGACCTGTATGAATTCTTTGATGAGCCATGAGCTTGTCTCTTTGACTGAAGTTCTTCCCACATTCCACGCACGGATATGGTTTCTCGTCCGTATGAATTGCCTGGTGGGATGAGAGATGGGTCTTCCTGCGGAAGCTCTTTCCACATTCTAAGCACTGATATGGTTTCTCCCCTGTATGAATTCTTTGATGTGAGATGAGTGTGGAATTCTGACTGAAGCTCTTTCCACATTCTAAGCACTGATAAGGTTTCTCCCCTGTATGAATTTTTTTATGAGAACTGAGACCGGAGCTCTGGCTGAAGCGCTTTCCACATTCCAAGCACTGATAAGGTTTCTCCCCTGTATGAATTTTTTGATGAGAACTGAGACTGGAGCTCTGGCTGAAGCGCTTTCCACATTCCAAGCACCGATATGGTTTCTCCCCTGTATGAATTCTTTGATGGTAAGCGAGAAGGGACCTGTGACTGAAGCTCTTCCCGCATTCCAGGCACTGATAGGGTTTCATCCCAAAGGGATTTCTTTGATGGGAAGTGGAATGGGAGGTCTGATTTAAGTTCTCTCCACATTCCAAATATTGATATGGCTTCTCCACTGTGCAGATTTTGTCAAGGTTTCCCTTGTTCTTCATTTCCAATTTAACACCATCTGCAGGAAATAGAGAAATGGATCATGTTCCTTTAATTTCAGGAAGAAATGGGGACTACGTAGTGCTACTGCTTTTTATGTAGCTTCTAATAGATATATCTGCTGCAGCATTAGATTTGGCTCTGACTGAAGAATCAACACAATACAAACACAACACGTAGGCTAATAGTAGAAAATATATAATAGAATAATGATATCATTCAAATTATAGGAGTAAGCCAATCAAAGTTCATATATGCAATATAACAGAGTGGTAGCGAGGACTGTCAAGCCATGTGTTCAAAACAGATGTCTAAGGACAGCCTCACAATAGTCTTTCAAAAGTATCAACAGAAGACGTCTCAAAAGTTTCAAAAGTAAAGTCTCTCAATAATGCTCTGCTGATCCTTAGCATGAATCCTACTTACATATTCTGTTGAAAAATATTGGCTGATGAAGACTATTACAAAAAAGTAGTATCATTCCGGAGACACTGTCCTTTTGAGACGTCTTCCGTTGAAACTTCTGAAAAACTATTGAGAGACTTCACTCAGCAGGAGGGAGCCAGGAGGTGTCAAGGCTCTGCTATGCTGAAGCAGAGCCCCAGCACTGCACAGAGAGCTCAGGGGCAGGCGGAGAGCCTATGCCTGTGCCTTCGGCACAGGAAAGGAGAGGGTTAAAGCGCAAGGATCAGAGACGTCACATGAAACTTCCCTGCCCCTTCTGTTGGAGGAGAAGCAGGTGAAGACCACTCCCCGAATCTGAACCGGACAATTCGGATGCATAAGTTGTACTGTGCTGCTTGTACATATGTAAAATAAAGAACTGCAAATATCTCTCTGAGTGAGCAGAGGCTGCTTACTGCAAAGAGCATACACAAACCTCCACAGTGTTTGTATTGCAATAAATCTTCCAGCTAATTACGACTTGCGTGCTGTGTTATCAAGACAGCAGCTTGGCTCCCGACAGGCAGAGTATAAAAATAACAACAACCACCTCTTTCTGGCATTTTAACTGTTTGGTGTGGCTCTTTCTGGTATTTTAGCCCATTTTATACACGTGTGCTATGTTATTTTGTATGCTATTCGCTTTAGATTGTACAGCAGTTATTGTTTTGTAGTGAGTGTGGGAGATGGATGTTATTTTGCTTGCTTCATTGGATCATCCATCAGTTAAATAAAGCTTGCTTCTGACACCCAATAGTCTGTCTGCTCTCCATTCACTGAGACCCAAAGAACCACCCCGGCCAAAAGAGTACCCGTTATTGAACAATGTTCATTAATACTTCTGATAGAGGAAGAACTGAAGGCAGTTACATGGGAAATCTTAATACAGCATTCACTGCCTTTGGGGATTTGCAATCACAGACATCTTTATGGGAACCTAAGATTCGAAAAGCCTGGCTTTTTTCTGGGGTGGATGTTATTTGACTCAGTCATGAAATCTGCTCCATCTCCAAGGTCAGTCGTCTCTTTGGTCAGAAGCAAAAACAAAAACCCTGACAGAGGCTTCTTCAACTTCCTGCAACACCCTGAAGCATACATTCAGAAATGTGTGAATAGTTCACATCAGCCTGATCCTTGTTTTAAAAGAAATAGCTAGAGGAAAAATGTTCACAGACAAAACAATCCATTCAAGGTGAGCTGTGGGTTAGAATCCCAGATGCTGTAGGTGGCATTGCTGAGCTAATCAAAACCTGGGAGGTTCGTCACATAGATATATATACGTATGGAATTTCAAAACAGCTATTGTGATCCAACAGGGAGCCTTACCAAGAGAGTCTATGATCCCACGGTTCTCCTCCATGACTTCCTTATGCAGAGCTCTCTGGTCAGGATCCAGCAACGCCCACTCCTCCTCCGTGAAACGAACAGCTACATCTTCAAAGCACACTGGACCCTAAAAGGAAAAGGAACAGTTCCTCCTCTTAGACAGCATGAATATTATCCACTACACATTGCTCTTTTGTTTCCTGCATGTTTATTGCTGTGTTGCTTTCATGGGATAGTCTTGCCACAGATTTTAAGCACAGATGCTCCTTTAGCGTCTTAATTGAATTTTTTATTGTGTCTTTTATTGTATTCATTGTTCTGTGTAGGGAGGGAACCCTCCCAATGCCCTATGGACTGGGGACACAAGGAGGAGGGGGGGAAAGCCCTGGGCTACAGATGGGACTGGTTAGATGAATCCTGGCTACAATTTTTTATGGTTTGTTAATTCCTTAGAAGCCTATTTCAGCATTTCACAATAAATAGACAAATAAAAAAGCAACTACTCATAGATACTAGCGACATTCAGAGGGCTAGTTAAGGTGGGGTGTCTGTTCCTTATTCTCAGCACAGCACTGCCAGTCTTTGTTAAAGGCAGTTTTGACAGAGACCAAGAGAAGAGATTCATTCTGACTCCAGAGGATCCCTGGCTGCCCCACCCCTCAGCCTCTTTCTTCACAAGGCTGCTTCCCATTACCTGATCTGGTTCCACAGCCACTGCTTCCTCTCCACTACCATTAAAAGACAGGTGAGGAGGTCTTGCCGGCATCCTTCCGTCACCTGCAAGAGACAAGGGCAAGTGGGGAGCCAGGAGGGCATGAAGCAGTGCCTCTCTCACTGCAGGTGGGCCTTAGAAGAAGTCTCCCCTGCCAAGTGCATTTTTGCATTTCTACCCATTTCATAGTTTGTTGTGCAAAAATACATCTCATCTCCTTTGGGCTCTTGGCCACAACTGTCTTCCCCAAAAAGGTGAAACAACCCCATGGATTAATTTCCAAGTCCAGAGAATGTGACCCAAACGAGAAGAAATTCCTTCCTCCTTACCCAGCGGCCTCTCTCTGGTGTCCAATGAAGTCCTCTCTGCCTCAGAGGAATCGGGACCTGTTTCTGTCAACAGATCCTTTCCCTAAAAGAGAATCAAGGATTCAAAACGTAGAATGAGAACTATTAGGGGCAAAATCTTTAGGGATGTCCAATATAGCGCCTTGGATACTTTCAAAGAAGGATGAGATTTAGGGATGTTCTCCCTCCTGTCTGGAGCCCCTTGGGGGTATCCGGAGGAAAGTCTCTCTCACCTGCTTCCTCTCCTCCGCCTGACTCAGGAGGAAACCTTCGGCCAGGGCCACGGCCTGGGAACTGGTCTCTGCTCCGCATTCCCTCACCCAGCTCTCCATCTCCGCTGGAAGGACAGCCAGGAACTGCTCCAAGATCACCAGGTCCAGCATCTCAGCTTTCGTGTGCCTTTCTGGCTTCAGCCACTGACAGTCAAGGTGGAGGAACCGGTGGCAAACTTCTCGGGGTCCTTTGGCCTCCTGGGAGCAGAACTGCCCGAACCTCTGGCTCTGCCCATCTGAGCGAAGGGTGTCCTCCTCACCCAGGATCCTCTGCACAGAGTTTGCCCAGAATCCCCCACTGCTCTCATTGCCAGCTGAGTCTTGCTCATCCATCTGTGCTCTTAGGAAGCTTCCACGAGATCAGAAGGAATCCCTTGGTCTTCTGCCAAGAGCTGTCTGTCCTAATGAGAGATGGTGGCAAATCCTGCAAAGCAAATACATTGTTCCATTATTAGATTGGAACACAAGCAGAAGGAGAAATATGTTCCCTGGGCAAGTGTGGATGAGTCTTGCTAGGAAGCAGGACTGGACTTCACCACAGGCCAGACTCTGAGCTTTATATTAAGAGGTATAGAAATTAAACAATCCATCACTCCTCCCTTCAGAGGTCAAGGAGATAAAGAATTTCACAACTTTTAAAAGACATCTGAAGGCAGCCTGGGGAGATTTTTAAAGGCTGCCCAGAGTGGCTGGGGAGGCCCAGCCAGATGGGCATGGCACTGATAATAATAATAATAATAATAATAATAATAATAATAATAATATCCATCACTTTTTCACCTGACCAGTTTTCCCCCCTCCGGAAAGTGGCAAGCAGTGTGTGGGTCCAAATGAAAAAATACATTTGCAGCCTTCCTGTGAGGCCTCCCGGGCTTTGCAGAGAGATGACGGGAGGACCCTCTGCTCCCTGACTTGGGGGTCCCCTGCTGCATGAGCTGAGAAGACCCACCCCTGCACCCCCCCGACTCCCCACATCCCTGCAGAAGAGAGAGACAAAGCCCCCCTCCCCTTGCAGAAGGGCACTTGAGAGGGAGGGGCTTTTGCTCAGGAGCACATCTCAACCGCCTTGATGTTTTCTCTCTTCCCTTTTCTTTTCCCCCTTTTTCCAGGCCAGGCATAATTCTGCCAGACTGAAATTCTGTCAAGGTGCCTCTCACTGGGCTCTCCTCCGCCTTTGCAGAGAGGAAGAGGGAGGACCCTCTGCCCCCTGACTTGGGGGTCCCCCATTCATGAGATGAGCACCCCCCACCATGCATCTTCCTCTGCAATGCACCTTATGCAAGAAGAAAGAGGAGACTCACCAGATCCCAAGGGAGAGCCCCCAGAGCCCCCACTCAAAACCACGCCCCTTTGCAGGAAAGGAGGTGCAGGGCGGGGCTGGGACTTTGGAGGAGGAACTCCCTCCCCCGCGCACCTTTCTTCCGGTCCGCTCTAGGAATCCGCCCCAAGTTCATTTTCACCCTTGGCAAGCCGAGCTCAGGAGAAATCTTTCTTTGTATTATTCCTCACTCCCCTGATCCTTGTTTCTAACCCAACCCCAACCCCCCCCAAAAGAAGTTGCGAGAAGAGAAGGAAAAGACAGCAACCCCCCGCCCAGGTCCCATATGCACTGCAAGATCGGAGCAGTGAAAGAGCCCTGGATCACCTCCAATGAATCACAGCATCGGAGCCCTGCAAGGGTCCCCCCCGGGTCATCTAGTCCAACCCCCGCCAGGCAGCAGGAATCTCAGGACTTCCTTGAGAGCCAGCTTGACTTTCCCTTTGTTTCGCTTCCTACCTTTCTTTCCCCTGTGGGGCAGGTCGGCTGCGCAGGAACAAAGGACTGAACTGCCCAGGAGAAGGGGGGGGGTCTCTCTTGTGGGGCGAGCCCCGCCCGGAGTTCGCGCCTGCGCCGTGGGTGAGCGCCGGGTCCCGCTTCGCGCATGCGCTGGGGGGGGCGCCCGTTTGAAGAGAATATGGGGGGCCACCCAAGGGAGGCGGGCGCCCTATTGGGATGGCAGGGCTCGGCCCCCTCAAGTACTTTATTGGGGGCGCGGGAGCCCCCTGGGCCGGACCCCCCGAGCTGCCATCTTTCCCGTGCTAGTTCCCTCCATTCCACCTCCCGACTGAAAGTTCCCTCAGGCGTTTCTCCCCCCCGTTTGGTCCCCGCCAAGGAATCCCAGATAAAGGCAATGGCCAAACGGGACGGAGGAGGAATCCAGAAGAAGGGGGACATGATGGGGCTTCCCTTCAAAATACAACAGCAGGGTTAATTTAAAAGCAAGCAAGGTTACCTTGCAGGGAAATTAAGAGAGAACCATGGAAGGGTGGAGGGAGGTCAAAATGGGTCTTTTATGTGTGGGTCTCGATAAACTGAAAATAAATAAAAATTTATTTTTAAAAAAGAAAAACCTCCCTTTGTGCTTCCTCTCACTTCGGAGTCCTGGCTGGGGCTGCCTTCTCCTCTCCTCAGTTTCCTCCTCACAAAATATAGACATTTCTGTGGTAACGCATTCTCCTTGCGGGTTTTATTTTGGATCATGACACAACCGTCAATGAAGGATGGAGCAGATCCCACCACTAACCAGTTCATTTGCAGTGGACTCATCCCACTAACTGCCCCCCCCCGTGAAATATAGCACAACCAGCGAACATTATGCCAATTCAAGGCATCTCCACCGTTTGCCCCAGGCTGTCTTGTGTGAGGGAAACTTCCATTCAGGGAGTCTCGGGCAGGAGGTCATCAAACGAGAAAAGTTTTATTTTCAAAAAGAAGAGGTTTGTGAAACAAAGTTGGGTCGGGAGATGCGTTCTTTCAGGCAGAAGTCAGCTTATTAAACTAAATATGGGAATGTCACAGGCTTAAACGCAGCAGGATATGCACACCTTTCCTTAAACTTCAGTTGCTGAAATGAGCTGTTACACTTCAGGTAAACAGATGTTCCTGTTTCTAGACTGGGTGGGAAAAGCTCAGCTCGGTTTCTGTTACTTTTCTCTCACTCCTTTCCTTAGTTTTGGCAGGTGTGGCAGTTCAATCCTTTTAACCAGACCAGGTTCCTTTCCCTCAGCCTCCCTCTCTCTCAGCAATGCCCTCCTGAGGCGTTTTATTTTGGGCGCCAGACCCAGGGGATCCCTCGGCCCCCTTCTTTCTCTCAGACCCCCGGAGCCTGTCTCCCCCCAGACTCAGCCCCTCTTCCTCTCTCCTCCTTCTCCTCAGGCCAGAGCCACTTCTCCCTCAGACACAGCCTCTCCTCCTCCTCCCTTCCTCCCGCCTCAGCTCCAGCCTCAAAACTCCCTCAGAAAAGGCGCCTCATTTTCCCGCCAAAAGGGCTGGCTCCGCCCCCTGGTGGTCTGTCTGGGTAGCCAATCAGAGGGAGGTTCCAGCCCCCTGGTGGTGTTTCTGAGGGACTGCAGCTCCAGACTCAGCCCGGGCTCAGCTGTCCATCACAGCAGGGCTTTCTGTTCAGTCTCCTCTGGACATTGAAGTGGTGGCATGTCTTCCCTATAGCCTCTTGTCTGAATTACACCTGGAAGAAACGACTCACTTGTCAATCACCGTTCTGACTTCCTTCCTGGACTGCAACACTGAAAGGCAGGAGCAACCAGGCTGATACATTGCACATAAACCCCTCTAGTTGCCTGCACATTTTGTATGGTCACTTTCCTTCTCGGAGGGCTAGAGGCTTCCTTCTCCTTTCCTGAAGGAAAGCTCAGAGTCTGGAATACGATGAAGTCCAGCCCTGGCTCCTAGCTAGACTTATCTACGCTTGCTCAGTGAACCTTTCTATTCTCCTGACAGCAGATCAATTCCTGCCTCAAGTCTCCCATCAAACCCATCCGTTGAGGTTGTGCTGATGGCCTGGAAAAAACAGGGGAAGTTCCTGCACTGCATGGGGCTGGTCTAGTTGATCCTTGGGGTCCCTTCCAACTCTACACACCTATGATTCCATTATTCTTGGGGTCTAACCCTCCTAGAGATATAGTTTGAATATTCCACCCACTCCCTCCCCGCCCACATTTTTCTGGAAAAGAATGGCTTTGGGGAAAAACAGAAAAAAACCTGGTTTCCCCCCATTTTTTCTCCAGGTCTTCCAATATCTAAGCCCTCCCCAAGTCTTCATTACAGTGGGAGAACTACCAGAAGGCCTTTGGAGTTGGATCAGTGTCTGGGCTGAAAGACGGGAGTGGAGAATCAGAGAATTGGAGAGTTGGGAGGGACCCCAAGGGTCATCCAAACCAACCCTCTGCAACGCAGGAATCACAACGAGAGAAACCCAGGCAGACGGCCACCCAACCTCTGCTTAAAAACCTCCAAGGAAGGGGAGTCCAGAGGCTGCATGCGGTATGCCAACACTGAACTGAGCCCACACTGGATGCCCTTCTGGCAGATCTCATTTAATGAAAATGTGCATACCACGAATCTGTTGAAAAACTAACAAATGTTTTGTGAAAAAAAATTGTGGAAACGCTTCATAAATATCACAAGTTTGTTCCAGGAAAGAAGCCAAAGAGGAGGAAGTAAAGCTATGAAACTGCAAAAGGCGACAGAGACGTTGCTGTTCCTCTTCTGCCCCGCAGGCAGTTTCCACCGCCGTCCCTGCCAGGCGGGCTGCTCAGAGTCCTTTGTCCACAAAGAGCAGCCTGGCGAGTGCTGGCGGCCAGGAGGTGCCACCCGGGAGAGGCCTCCCCTCGGTGCCTCGGCCTCACTGCTCCAGCATCTGCTCGCAGGTCCGGGAGACTTCTCCCAGCTTGACCCGGGCGTAGTCGATCCTCTTGAGGGCCATCTGGCAGTCCTTGCGGGCCGAGTAGCTGGAGCCTTCGTGGGGCTGCCCTGTGGCCACCTGGAGGGAAGAGGAAAGCAGGCCAGGTGAGAGGGCAGCCGGCAGCTCAGAGGAAGGACCTGCCTCCCTTGCCGGTGCGGCGTAATGGGCAGTGTCGGACTAGGAAGCGGGAGGCAAGGGTTCAAATCCCCCCATGGGGAGCTGGCTCCAGGCCCATCACAGACCAACTCTGCACTACAAAGACGTCTGCAAACGTGGCACGACAGCTGGCAACATCAGCCATGTGGGAATCCCTTGCAGACGACGGCCGTGCCTGGAGACAGGCAGGTTGCGCATCTCTAGCAGTGACCAGGGGAGGAATGGCCGCTTTGGGGAGCGCAGAGAGAAGGGACGCCAGGCTGCAGCTGCAGCAGCACAACCAGGCGCCTTCCTTGCCCCGGCTGCAACCAGGACTCAAAATTAGCCAGGCACATTATGCTACTGTCCAGACTGCGTGGAGATTTCTGGGCAAGCCCAGTTTAAAAGCCTCCGCCTTAGTCCATAGTGAACACTGTTTCCGTTTCCACCGTGTGTGTTGGAAGAGCAAGCAAAGGTCAGACAACACAATTGAGATAATAGAATACAAGAATCAAACAGACATTCCGTTGTGGTGACCAAACTCAAGTTTAAAGTAGCCTTTGGCGCCTTGCTTATTATATACCTTAGTTTCTAATGCTGGCTGCCACAGCACCTGTCTCTTGCACATCGGTCTCCACAGCCCCAGCAGTCGATGTAACGCTCTGTGCTGACTTCACCCCCCGAAGGTGCCCTTCTCCAGGGTCTCCCGAGACAGACGGATGCAGACAACTCAGCTGTGAAGTTCACTGGGTGACCCTGGGTCCATCCCTGTCCCTCTCAGCCTGGCCTACCTTGCAGGGTTGGTGTGGGATTAAATGAGAACTAGGACCTGGGAGAAGCCAGGGTTTGAATTCCCCACCCGGCCACGATAAAACACACTGGATGTGACATGGGGGGGGGGGGCGGGCTGTCCCTGCCTCTTTCAGCCTCTCCTACCTCATAGCGCTTAAATGCAGAACAGGGAAAGCATGTAAGCCACTTTGAACTCCTTGGAGGAAAAGGTGGAATAGCAATGCAACAAGGAAATAATGTCGATATATAAAGTTCTGCTTGGTCCCCTGCAACCTGTTTCCCTCCCCTTCCCTCAAACTGTGCACAATGTCTCCTTTTCAAAAAATCGTAGAGCTAGAAGGGATCTCGAGGGCCATCTAGTCCAGCCCCCTGAAATGCAGGAATCTCAACATGCCGTCCCCCGTCATCCCATCTGAAACCACACGGGTCTGGCTTAGCTTTGCAAGTCAGTTTTTGATCATCAGAATAGTCTTGCAGCCGCCGCCCCTGGAGGAGAGCAAAGGGGGACCTTCCAGCCCAGCCTCAAGTTCTCACACTGGCCCACAAGGTGGGGAATCTGGCGGCAGGATCCGAGCCCAAGAGCAGCAATGTGCCCTCCTGCGGTGAGTTTCCAGCCACTGGTACCCAGAAGCACCATTGCTGCCTCTGGCTGTGGAAGCAGAGCACGGCTGGCAGCCACAGACAACCTTTCTCACCCCCCATGAATTGGCTTCCTCAGCTTTTAGAGCCACCCCACTTGGAGGCCACGGCAGCCACCAGCCCAGGAGCCCCAAGCAAGTCCTCAGAGCTCTGAGCATCCCTCGCCAGATACGGCAGGTGAACGGGGGGACTTTTCCCCAGCTGGGAAGGCGGACAGCAGGAGCGTCAATTTAGACACATCGACTCCGTCTCCTATTCTTGCTACTGGGGCTTCTGGGGTGCTGGATGGGGCTGGGCTCCCTGACAGGAGCCCCCCCCCAAGCGCCAGCCCTGCCCACCCACCTGCGTGAGGTAGCGGATCTGGGCGGAGAGCTCCGACTCCACCTTCTGGACGGAGCCCATGAACTGGGAGGTCTGGCGCTCCAGCAGGCTCCAGTTGGGCTTCTCCTTGGACAGCTCCAGGATCACGGTGCCTGCGGGGGGGGGGGAGAAGGGGTGATGTCAGTGGTGGGCGGGGCAAGCAGGTGCCCCCTCAGGCGCAGGGGGAGTTCCACCCAGCTCCGCCCATGGGACCGCCTGGCCCCTCCTGCTTCCCTAAGGCCCCGCCCACCGGCGCCCTGGATTGAAGAAGCCCCGCCCCAGAGGCCTCTAAGCCCCGCCCAGAAGTCCCCTCCCTCGCAGAGCACAGCTCGAGGCCCCGCCCACCCGCGCTCTGCATGGCCGCGCCGATCTCTCGCTCCAGCTCCTCCAGCAGCCGCAGCCGCTCGTTGGCCAAGCCCAGCCCGTAGGCGCCCGAGCCGGACACGGACGCCGCCGACGCCGACGAGGAGCCCGCCGCCATCGCGCTCCCGCCCGCCGGGACGCCTGCGCATGCGCCGAGCAGTCAAGAACTACGTCTCCCGGCGCGCCCCGCGCTCTCTTGGGCACGTGACCCTGGGCGGGCGGGGCCGTCGGGAGGCGTGCGCATGCGCCTCTCTGAGGCGAGGCCTTGAAATGCGCGTCTTCCGCACTCGGTCTCCCGTCGTGCACCTCGTGACCCGGCGAGGGGCGGGGCCATGCCTGGCGCGGGCTGGCGGCAGCACGTGCGCGCGGAGCTGCAGCGGCGGGAGCGGCGCGCGCGGGGCCTGCGGCTGCTGCTGGAGCGACGTGAGACGAGAGGGCCCAGGGAACTCCCCGCCACCGGACTGGCTGCGCTGGGGCTTCTTCCCGGCGGGGGGGGGGCTCGGTTGGGGTCGCCCTAGTCAGCGGGGCGGGGGCCACATTCCCCGCAGGGCAGCCTTCCGGGGGCCACCCGAGCTCCGCCCAGCCCTCTCCTCCATTAATCATAATCATAATAAGAAGAATAATTTGTTCCCATCCGGCTCAGTTTCCCCAGCCACTCTGGGCAGCTCCCAATTGAGGGTTAAAAACAAGACAGCATTAAATATTAAAAACTGCCTTCAGGTGTTTTTAAAGATAGGATAGCTGCTTATTTCCTTGACATCTGGTGGGAGGGAGTTCCACAGGGCAGGTGCCACCACCGAGAAGGCCCTCTGCCTGGTTCCCTGTAACCTCACTTCTCGCAGGGAGGGAACCGCCAGAAGGCCCTCAGAGCTGGACCTCAGTGTCTGGGCTGGATGATGGGGGTGGAGACGCTCCTTCAGGTCTACTGGGCCGAGGCCACTTAGGGCTTTCAAGGTCAGCACCAACCCTTTGAACTGTGCTTGGAAACATCCTGGGAGCCAATGCAGATCTCTCAGAACCGGTGTTATGTGGTCCCAGCAGCTGCTCCAGTCACCAGTCTAGCTGTCACATTCTGGATAATCCATCTCCAGCCGCCACTGCCTCTTGTGGGAGGGAGTTCCGCCGTTTTAGGCGCTGCAGGAGAACGCCTCTCCCGCCCTTCAGCCTCATTGGCTGCCCCCAAGTTCTGCTGTGACCAAAGGGGGAGAAAAGCTTTCCTCTCTCCACTTTCTCCAGGATAGTAATAATTTTATCAACTTCCATCTTGCTGCCTCTTCCTCACCTTTTCTCTTGACTAAAAAGCCCGCCCCCTTGATCATTTTAACCCTCCCCGTCCGTGACCCCCAGATGAAGGGCAGCATAGAACGCTAATAAATAATAATAACTTTGGTGACCCTTTTCTGAACCTTTTCCAACTTGGCAATATCCTTTTTCAGGTGAGATAACCAGAACCGCACAGAGTTATTCCAAATACAGACACACCGTTGATTTGCATAACGTCCATAATTATGCCAAGGATCCCTGGTGCGAGGATTGGCCGTTTTCGCAGCTGCCACCCCCTGGGCCCACACCTTTGGGAGTCTGAAGGTGTCTTCTGGTTAGACAGAAACTCTGGGAGGCTATAAAGCAGGGGCAGAGAAGCGTGAAGCCTGGCAGGAGTTTCAAGGGCCAGGCAGAAAGGGCTGGAGGGCCGCTTCCCTGCCATAGACTCAGATTAGGATCTTTGAGCTCCTCTTCTTGGCTCTTCGTGGTGCAGAATTCTGCAACTGCTACAGCAGCCCTCGCCTTCCTGGCGCCTTCCAGAGGTTGCGGGACTACAACTCCCAGCAGCCACCAGCTGGGTGAAGGCTGAACCACAGCACCCACTGGCTTGCGTGTTTCCTTTGCTGCGATTCCTGCACTGCAGCGGGTTGGGCTGGATGACCCCGAGGGCCCCTTCTGCTGGCAACCATTGCCTTGAACATCAGAACCACCTGCTGGAGGGGCCAAAGTGGGGGCCCCAAGCCCAGCGTCCTGATCTCACAGCAGCCAGACAGACGCCTCTGATGGGAAGCCACCTGGCAGGATTCGAACACAAGAGCAGCTCTCCCCACGATTACCAGCAAAGGGCCTTCATTCTCGCTAGTAGCCACTGACAGGCCTGTCCTCCGCTGCAAAATTCCCCGATTCTCTTTTAAAGCCGTCCAGGTCGGTGGCCATTTTGCTACCTCCTGTGGGAGGGAGTTCCGCAGGTTAACGGCATGCTGCATGAAGAAGTTGCTTTCTCTCCCCAGCCTTTGGAGAGGCAAGCGGGGCAGTGGAGGCCTAGGGTGGGGCTGCCCTTTCTAAAAGCCCCTTTGCCCAGAGACCCCCTTCCTTCCCAGCCCCCTCCTGAGATGCTCCTTCTTGCTCTTCCAGATGAAAAGCTGTATAGCTGCCTGGATGCTCTGCAGACCCTGCTGGCAGCGGCAGAGGAGGGGGGGCAGTGGCCGGCGGCTGTGGGGTCCTGCTGGTGAGTGCGCGGGGTGGGGTGCTGGCATGAGGGGAGGACGGGCGTTTGCTGAACTGGGGGGGGTCCTCTTCTGGCTTTTTCCTTCTTTTTGATACATTTTTATTGATTTTTTAACATATCAGTTCCAACAGTCATACAACATATTTTCTCATAACATGTTTTAGACTTCTGTCAGCACCTCTGAAGATTTTCCATTCTTTATCACTTATTCTGCATTTCATAATTTCTATATTGCATTTAATTATCCTTAACTAATAATTCTTTTCGTAGTCTTCTAATATTTCAAATAATCCACCTTGCAAAACTGTTCATCACAATTACTTTTCAAATAGTTCATATGTTTACTCCAGTCCTCTGAGAATCTCTGATCCCGCAGAGATTGGAAGGTTTCGAATCCTACCTGTTAGTTTATCTAATTCTGCCTAGTCCCCCTCTTCTGGCTTTTTCCAGGCCCCCCCAGGAAGTGGCCTCCGTCCGGGTGCAGCAGGAGATGGAGCTGATCGAACTCCGGAAAGAGAGAGAGGAGGTGAGTGGAGGCTCCGCGAGGGCCTGGATCGGGGCCAGCTCCTGTGGCTCCGTCGGATTATGGAATTGTGGGGCGGGAGGAGCTCCCCAGGGGTCATCTAGTCCAACCCCTTGCAGTGCTGGAATCTCAAGGCTGACATCTCCCACAGACAGCCACCCAATCTCTGCTCCCGGGACAAAAAACGTAGGGGTGCAAATGCGGGAGAGAAATGAATAAGTGCTGCGCTTGCTTTGCAGTTGCACCAGCGGGTCGCCCTCCTGACGGACATCCTGAGGGAGGCGGAGGCAGAGAACAAGGAGCAGCGGGCAAAGTAGGAGTCTTGGTCTCTCTGGCCCCCCAGGTGTGGGAGGGGAGGGGGGCCCGGCCTTTTAAAGAAGCTGGGTGCAGCTGGTTCGCCGGCGTTGCATCCCAGCAGCTTTCCTTCCTCCGTTCCCCCTGTCTTTGCTGCAAAATTCACCAGGAAGCCCACAAAACGTTAGAAAATGAAATCTTTCATCGGCGGGGGTTGGGCTGGATGACCCCTGGGTGTCCCTCCTGGCTTTCTCTAGGATCCGCTGCTTTCTGCCCCTCCGCAGGACGAGGCGCCTGGCCCAGGATCTGGCTGCCCTGACCCGCCGGCACGAGGAGGCGCAGTGCCAGGCCTGGGCGCTTTCCCAGGAGGCCGAGGGGCTGCGCCGGGAGCTGGCCGAGGCCCAGGGACTCATGCAGGAGGCGCAGCGGAAAAGGGAGGAGCTGGAGGCGCGCTGGGTGCGCGAGAAGGCGCTGGAGGCCGGCCGGCTGAACCAGGCCAACGAGCAGCACGACCGGTGAGCAGAGAGGCTCTGTCCGGAAAGATGCTCAGGCAGGGGGCTGTGGAGGTGCAGTCACACCACGGAAGCCGAACGGAAGTCCATTTGACTTCCAAAATATTCGGGAACCAAGGCCCGGCTTCCACGTGGCTGCAGCAAGCTCGATACAATACGATAATCTTTATTGTCATTTTCCCATACAGAACAACGAAATTGAAAAATCTACATAAGACATTCAAAACCCAACAAGCCTGCTATCCCAACCTGGTTCGCTCCCTAAAAACTGATACCCCATTTTTAAATACAATATACTCCCATAGAGACTCCTTACAATGCGTTTGGAGCCCTGTCGGGTGTCCGGGTTCCAACCAACATTCGCAAACCAAAACACTCACTTCCGGGTTTGCGGCGTTCAGGAGCCAAAACATTGGAGTGCCAAGACATTTGGGTTAGAATTCATATGCTGCCCTCTTTGCACAAGGCTTTTCTTCCCTGAAATCCACTGCAGCCCCGACTCCGTCTCTCTTCCACCCCAGGTATCAGCGGAGAGTCCGGCGCCTCCAAGAGAAGCTGCAGGAGGCGAGGGAAGCGGCCGGCATGTGAGTCCGTCTCCTTTTCCTGAGGGAGGGCAAGGGGGGGCTGCCATCCCTGCTCGGCCTTGAAGCTCCCTGGGCCACTCTGGCACGCAGCGCGGAGTTGAACTGCGGAACAGGAGGCAGCGGTGAAAGGGGGAGACGAGGCAGATTCATGGGCCATCGGTGGGTCTGCTCCATCTCCGCAGTTGGAGGTGGCCGTGCTTCTGAATCCCAGTTGCCAAAGCCGCAGGAAGGAAGAGTTGCTCTTTCACCCGGATCCTGCCTGCGGGTTCCCATGATGGGCATTTGGTTGGCCACTGCGAGGCCAGGAGGCGGGACTAGGTGGCCCCCCGTTGCCCTGACCCAGCCATGGTGTTCTTGGGGAACCTCCAGCTCCAGATGCAGTCTACCTCCATTCCTCAGTTCTTGGGGGCATTTGGCCCCTGGGAGAACAGGAGGAGGAGCTCCCCTTGGGGCCTTCAATGGGGGTTATCAGTCCTGGCAGAAGGTTTTGGGGTGCCTTTCTCTCCCCGTTTTGTGATGGAGGGGGCAGCTGCTTCAAGGCCCGCCTTATGGGGAGGGGGGAGCCATTCCCAGCTCCAGGAAGCTGTGGGGTTGGGCTGCTTTGAGAAGGGAGGTGGGCATTCTGCACCTCGCCCTTCATCATGGTGCCAATCCGAGGAGTCCTGGAGGGCACCTGGCTTTTCCCCAACCATCTCTGGGCCCTGAGCACCTCTGGTTTTCAGTGGGGAAACCGATGGCAGCCCCTGAAGCTTCCCATCCCTTTTCTATGGACCAGGCCCTTAAGATTAGTAGTAGTAGTAGTAGTCTTGGCTGACCGCTCTGTGTGCATTGATCCCGGGTCTGGTCCTTTATGTCTTAAAAAATAAAAGAGCAGCAGGATAAAAATGCAATTAATAAATCACAGAATTGAAAGGCTGGAAGGACGGCGAGGGCCCTCTGGTGCAGCCCTTACAATGCAGGTATTGCAACTGAAATATTCATGGCAGACGGCTACCAAACCTTTGAATTATTGTTAAAAAATTAAACTTGTGTGTTTTTGCAACACTTTAAGTTGCCTGTTTTTTGTAGACCGCTTAGAGATGTTTTTAAAATGTAAAGCGGTATCGAAATCACTCGACTCTGCTTAAAAACCTCCAATGGAGGAGAATCCTAGATTGAGCGTTTTGTTTTTCACAGTTTTAAATGTTTTCAATTTCCCTCTGCAGGGAAAGCAGGGTGTCGTTTTCAAAGAAGAGCCAGTTTGCAGAGGCTGGCCCTGCCTTCTGAGCAGCAGCTGCCTTTGCTCTGAAAGACCCCCAGTTTTTCTTAGGAAAGTGGGGCACCCTACTGCCTGCCCCCAACATGGTCTTCCCCTCTCTCTCAACGCAGGATTCCCAGGCCGGCAGCTGCAGAATCGTCTCCCAGCGACAGCACCTTCAGCACGTCTTGCGAGGAAACCAGCGCAGAAGGTGGGAGCAGCCCAAAGGTGGGTGTGGCGGGGGGGGGCATATTTAGTCAAGTAATGTGCGCCCCACCTTTCAGGCAAGAGATTCTTCCAGGGCGGAAGGTTTCTAGGAAAGCATCAAACTGCATTCTCGTACCATTTGATAACGGTTTATTGCAATCTTGGAAACGACCAAGGGGCTTGGTAGACCGTGAGCCAGTGGTGTGACGCAGCAGCAAAAAAGGTGAATACTATCCTAGCGGCAGCAACAGGAGTCGAGTGTCCAGATCATGGGAAGGAATAATGCCGCTTTATTCTGCCTTGGTCAGGCCCCACCTGGAGCCCTGTGTCCAGTTCTGGGCATCACAATTTAAGAAGGATGTTGACAAGCTGAAAGAGGGCAAGCAGGATGGAAACCAGGCCTTATGAGGAATGGTTGAAGGAGCTGGGGAAGTTTAGCCTGGGAAAGAGGAGAGATGAGAACCATCAAATATCTGAAGGGCTGTCCCAGGGAAGATGGAGCAAGCTGGTTTTCTCCTGCTCCCTAAAAATAGTAATAATAATTTATTATTTATACCCCGCCCATCTGGCTGGGTTTCCCCAGCCACTCTGGGCGGCTTCCAACAAAATATTAAAATACAATAGTGTGTCAAACATTAAAAGCTTCCCTAAAGAGGGCTGCCTTCAGATGTCTTCTAAAAGTTGGGTAGTTGTTTATTTCCTTGTTAGGGCAGGTGCCACCACCAAGAAGGCCCTCTGCCTGGTTCCCTGTAACCTCACTTCTCGCAGGGAGGGAACCGCCAGAAGGCCCTCGGAGGAGGACCTCCAGAGGAGAGGACTTGAGGCAATGGCTTCAATTTACAAGGAGATTCCAGCTAACGTCAGGAAGAACCTTTTTCTTGTGTTGGGGGTCTTCAAGCAGTTTGGGTGGCCGCCTGTCAGGAATGCCTGAACTGCGATTCCTGGGGTTCCCCCTCAATCCTGCGGTTCTTAGCGCTCCTTCCCCTCCTTCTAGGTTTCAGAAGCAGGAGCAGCAGAGTCCAGCCCCCCTCGGGCCTCATCCCCTCTGGGTCAGCACGCAGCTGCAGGTAGCCTTGTCCCTCCTTCCCGGGGAGTCCGTGGGGCAGCGGACTTCCTCCAGGTCCTTAACTTGGCCCCCTCTTTCTCGCCGCAGGTCCAATTCCCGAGGCAGCCCCCGCCCCGTGAATGCAGCCTGGCCCTTTCTGAGAATGTCTGCACGGCCGTCGGTCGGCTTGCTCAGTGGTCACAGCACGCTTGCAATGGCACCTTGATTCTTTACCTGGACCTCATGTCACGGAGAGTGTGCTGGTTGTGTGAATTGCTCAGGAAAAGGGGGCTAAGCCACACCCCCCAACCCTGGAGTCTACAAGTTTTTGGGGGTCAGGGGTAGCATGGCCTCAAGGCCCCCCCCAGGGTTGGGCGGGTACCGAAAGCCCCACATAGCTCTTCTGCGGGTGAGGGTCTTCCTTCTTGCAAAACTTGGGGGTCAGGGACCGTCTGGCCCCACAGCGGTGCAGCAAAAGTGGGGAGTCCTTGCTGCAGACCTGAGAATCTCTGGCAGGGGGGCTGCTATTTTCACAGGAGCCCCCTTTCCACTTCTCCCACACCCCCTCCCCGATTTTAATGCTCAAACCACTTAATAAAAACTTCCAGACATCTGTTAACCGTTTTTTAATTTTCATTTGTTGCTCTCTGCTCAGACAATGTAGGAAACAATAATGGCCTTTTTAAAATTTCTTTTTACACGCATTGCCTGCCCTGCACCTGTTTGTACAGGGGGGCAGCCCTGCAAGGGTTTTTTTGGGGGGGGCGACTGGGCACAAAGCACAGAGACGTTGGCACACACCTGCCCCCTTCGGCATTTGGGGGCATGGGGAGGGGTCCCCAATCCCAGGCAGACGGGCTCAGCTCACACCCCCTTGGCCAGCAGAGGCACATCTCCGGGGGGGGGGGGCTTTTTTGAAAAAGAGAAGGGGGGGAGACAGACAGAAGAGGCCTCCCAGCCCCCATTGATTTTTTTAAAAGGGAAAGAGGAGAGAGTTCAACTGACCAATTGTTTTCCCTAACCAGTTAAAACAGCATTTAAAAATAAGACATTTATATAAAGAGCAGGTGGGGAGAGGGGGGGGGGTTGCCCAGAGAGATTAGACACACACAACGTGGTGCTTTTGCGGGGGGGGGGGGGATACGACAGTCAGACGATAATGCCCAATAAATGTTCCAGTGCGTTAGACAAAAATTTGGGAGAGGGGGACAGACGAGGACGGTGGCGTTAAAATCCATCTGTGGAGAAGATACGCAGCAGCAGATAAAGATTAAAAGCTGGGGGGGTGGAGGTGGCGGCCCTCCCCCCTCCATTTTTAGTCACATTAAAAGCCCCCCCCCAAATACAGCATGAAGACACAAGGCGGGGGGGGGTGATGGCTCCTATAAGGAAGGAGGGGGGAGTAGAGGATGAGGCGACATTCGTAGGGGGTGGGGGGCCATTTCTCTGCTCTTTCCTCTCCGCCCCCCCCAACTTGGCTGGACCTGTGGTGGCGAGGGGGGTGTTCCTCCCTCCCTAGCAAAAATGGTCGTCATCTTCCTTGTCGTCCTTCAGCCCCTTCAGGCGTAGGCGGGCAAAGTCTTCAAACACAATGTCGTCGTCCTGCCCGTAGCTGAGGGGGGGGGGGGGGAGAAAAGGGAAAGGAGAAAATGGCAGAGTCAGGCTGCTTTGGATATGCACAAAAACGGTGGCTTTTCTTTCCCCTTTGCACCCGTAAAAGACCTGCTTGTTTCCCCGCATTCCTACATCCCATAATTTCCTCGCTCCGCTTTTCTGCAGCAACAACCCTGCCAGGTGGGCTGGGGCTGAAAGGGAGAAACCGGCCCCCTCCAGACCCCCAGCCAAGCAGAGATTCGAACCCGGGGGCTCTGACCACTGCACCACACTGCCACTGGCAGCTCTCTGCGCAAGACCCAAAGGTCCAGCTCCTTTCCTGGGGGCCTGGGGCTGGAGGGGGGGCCCTTGCAGCTGTCCCCCCCCCCGTGCATTCTCCTTTCCATGCCGCAACCGCTGACCCAGATTCTCCACTTTTAAACCCCCCACCCCAATTAAACACACTCCCTCCCACCCCATGTGTTAGATGGGCCATGCAGTCACCCTATAGAAGTCCTCAAAGGGGGTTTGTGGGCTCCCCCCATATTATCCCTGCCCTATATTAAAAAACAAACCCAAAAAACAACCATTCCAACTTGCGGAATAGAAAATAGAAATTTCAGGGTGTTGTAAGTTCTAGACTAGGACTGGGGAGCCCACTGGGTGACTGGGGCCCCCAAACCTCCCTTGCAGGGTTGTCGTGGGGGGGGGGATAAAAAGGGGAGGGGGAGAACAAGGCACATCTCCCTGAACAACTTGGGAGGAAAGGCAGGGTATAAATGCAATAATAAATCATATTATTTGCTTTGTTTTTATTGCGCGTTTTGGGTTTCCATCTTGCATTCTTACCCTGGGAACTGCCCTGAGTTCTACGGATGAAGGGCAGCATGAAAAGAAGTACTACTACTAAATAACTAGGCACAAAGAGAGAGAGACGCCCTGGGCCCAGCCTGGCTCCCTCTCCCCCCCCCCCCCCGAGAGCAGGGCCTTGTGGGTGCTGGCCTCTGAGCCCCCCAGGGAAAGGGCCAGACTTGTCTTACTTGGTTTCGAACTCGATGAGGTTGGTGTCGACGGGGGCGTCCGTCTCGGGGGCGGCTGGAAGGGAAAGGGGAGGCGTGAGGTTCCTCTTTCCACCCCGTGAAACTTCCCCCGCCCCCGCCCCCCCTTTGATCAAGCGCAGCTGCCTGGGGGGTGGTAGGAGAGGGCCTGCACCCCGATTGAGAGACTTACCCAGCTGAGGCTGCAAGGTGGGCGAGGCCTGGTCGGGTGGCTTGGGGTGCATGAGGACGAAAGGCAGCTCCACGGAAACATCCCTGGGGGGCAGGAGAAGATCGTGAGAAGAGTCTGCAGCTGGATCAGGCCCAAGGGGGCCCGTCTGGCCCGGCAGCCTGGCCTCAAAGGGCCAAATGCCCCGTAGGACCCGGAATGGAGGTAGACTGCCTCTGGACCTGGAAGCTCCATACGGACATATGAAATGGATGAGGCTGGTCCAGTGTCGTGGCTGAACAGGTGCCATATATATATAGGTATTCATATTTAGTTATTTAATCATTTTGCACATTGCATCTATACAACTCTTATTTTACTCTTACAGAGACTTCCCGACTTATCTTCCCTTGGCATCTTCCTTCAAATCCTTGGTTTGCTACAACTCCTTGGGGAGATTTTGCAGCCTGCATCTTTGCAAACCCCAAATATTGCACAATCCTTTTCGTTCTCTTCTTTTTAGGTCGATTGGAAACACACACACACTTTTTTTTTTTACAGTTGCGACTTGTCGACTGCAATTTCTGAAAACCCCCCAAAATATCCACTTATCTGCAATGCCAAGTGCCTGTGATTTATTCTAGTCTCGGTATTTGTTTAAAAGTGGGAGAGAGCCGATGCAAAATCTAACCAAATTTAAATGCGCCTGGAGCGAACGCCCTTGCGCTTAACTCTGCTACTAGAGAGCAGGAATCTCTCTTCCAAACATATCTTAGCAAAAGATGGGTTGGGATTTTGGGGGGACATGGGACAACGAGAGAAGAGCAACCCACCCGATGTTCATACTTACCCTCCCCGGGACACCACCAGCTTGACCTTGACCCGGTAGGAGACCAGGATGCCCAGGACCTCCTTGTTGGCGCCCTCCTTCACACTGCAATGCCAAGGAAAAAGAAATAGGGGGGTCACTCAACCTGGAAACACCCCACGGACCCCGCAAGGAACAAGGCCTCCCCTTTTTCCTACGCTCACATTTTTTACCCCTTCTCACCATGCATGCATTCCTCCTGTGCCACATAATAAACCAGCGTTCTCCAAACTTTTTGGGGTCCCTTCCGCCCCCTCAGTGCCATGAACTCAGCCCCAGTGGCCCCTCCCCTCCGAAAAGCATTGTTCAGAACAGCGGTTTTTTGTAGGACCCCCTAAAGGAGATTCAGAGCAGGAGTAGGTAATGGCCAAATTGTTCAAAATCCAACTGAAACTTAACTCTGTATTTTACTTCATAAAATTTATATACTGCTTGAATGTAAGGGAAAACACCTCAGAGAGGTTTACAAAAAGGATAAAACAATAAAATTGTCGCTAAAACTGCAAAACCACACTACAAGCACCGTTTAAAACCACAGCGGAATAGACTGAAACTTGTGCAAACTCGTCTCAACAGGCGCCAAAAAGAATAGAGTGAAGGCAACTGCGCGAGAGGATATCAAGAGGCCGGGGGTTCCTAAGCGCTGGTGCTGCCACTATTTATTATTAACAAAAATTATTAATATTGTTTATTTATTTATGCCCCACCTTTTCCCCTGAAAGGACTTAAGGGCGGTCAAGCGATCTCGCAGAGAAGCTGGTCCCAAGTTGTTAGAATCACAGCCTCGTCAAATTGGCAGGGATCCCAGCGGTCATCTAGTCCAACCCCCTTTTAAGGGCTTTATAGACTAAGAGTAACACCTGGAACTTGGCCCGGGGGCAAATGGGCAGCCAGCGCAAATCTCCAAGAAGCCGACTGGGTCTCCCCTCCCGTCAGCAAGTGTGCTGCAGCATCCTGCACCCTGGGCACCCCCATGGAGAGCGCAATCAATCCAGGGTGAGCAGCTCTGCAGTGTCCTATATTCCCTGCCCCCTTGCCTCTTAACACCCCCCCAGGACCCTCCTGCCCCCCCCACCAGGGGGCTGCAACCCCTGTTTGGTCCCTCTGCAATCCTAAGATCCTTCAGCCACGATTCCTGCACGGCGGGGGGTTGGACTGGATGACCCCTGGGGGTCCTGGTGTGGAATTGCTGGACTCACATGGTGGAGGAGGCCAGGTTGGTGTCTTCGTGCTTGAGCTTCCCGTCCAGCGCCAGGCCCCGCTTCTCCCGGTTGTTGCTCAGCAGCGGCGTCAGGGTGTAGACCTTGCAGAAGGTGGAGCTGGGCGCCACTTGGTCGCTGGCGGAGGAAGCCAGAGAGAGAGGCGTCAAGGTCCCTGCCGGCCCAGCGCGGCCCGCCTGCCAGGAACGGCGCAAGCTGCTTGGGAGTCAGGCTGCTTGTCAGCCCACACAATGCAGAATTATCTGCGCTGTCAGGCAGGACCCTCTTGGGGCTCAAACCTGGGAACGGCCTGCAAGGCAGCTGCTCTAACCACTGAGCCCTCATTGCCCTTCCACGAACCTCCATTGCAAGCAGGGCTGCAGGGGACAACGTCAGGCCAGGGCCAAAATAATAATAATAATTTATTATTTATACCCTGCCCATCTGGCTGATCCCCACCCCCAGCGACTCTGGGCAGCTCCCAATCGAGTGTTAAAAACAATACAGCATTAAATATTAAAAACTTCCCTGAACAGGGCTGCCTTCAGATGTCTTTTAAAAATAAGATAGCTGCTTATTTCCTTCACATCTGGTGGGAGGGTGTTCCACAAGGCAGGTGCCACCACCGAGAAGGCCCTCTGTCTGGTTGAGACTGCAGCGGGTTGGGCTGGATGACCCTTGGGGGTCCCACCCAGTTCTGGGACCTGATCTACAGGAGTCTCCTCCATTGGAGGTTTTAAGCAGAGAAGTGAGTCCCAGGACATTTCCATGCTTGGGGAGACGACGAATTCAAGGCTGAGTTTTCCGAAATCACCCACCCCGCATCCCCTCGCACCCCCCACCCCAGTTCCCAGGCCGGAGACTTACTCCTGTTCGATTTGGGCCACGGGGCACTTGTACTGGGCTGTGCTGAAGAGGCAGATGTCCGCATATTGCCGCACTGGTCGGGAGGGAGGAAAAGCGTCAGGAGACGTCGGGAGGAAGCCAGGTCAAGGGAGTGCCAAATGGGGGTGTCGGGGGGGCCGCTCGTCCCCCATGCACCCCCTTTTTCCAAACCAGCAGAACCCCCCAAAATGCTCCCCCCAGCTCCGCAGGGACCCCCCTTTCCTACCGGACACCTTGACTTTCTTGACACTTTTGCTGGAGTTGTTTGTGACGTGAACGTTGATGCTGATGGGCTCCCCGTGATAATATAGCTGGAGGGGGGAGAGAAGGGGGGGTCAGGATATCTGGCCAAGGAAGACACGGCCCACCCTCCCAAGACCCCCTGGGACCTGGCGCCTCTCTCTTGCAACGCCCCCCCCAAGCGGCACCGTCCCCCCAATTCATAGCGGGGAGCATCCACCATGAACCTGGTGCCCCCAGAAGGACAGGGAACCTGCAACCATTGCTGCCAAGAGTCCCACATTCGCAAGAGATCTGTCTTTGGAACTCACTGCCTCTTGACGCCTTTTTTCAGAGCCTCCTAAAAGCTAAAATACTCAGGGGAAAATATTCTCTTGAACTACTAGACGCCTATTATATGGAACTTGACAGTCGGACAACAGATACTTTGTTTGGATACGTATAGTGATATTTGGAATGAGTTTGCAAAGAATGTATTAGATTTTGAATAACTGGACTTCCGGGGTCGGCGCGAACGGTAATGGCGGTCTCCTTCCACTCGTGAAGGGGAAGCTCCGCAGAAACGGGTCATCCGCTACGGCAAAGCGGAGACCCCTGCTAGAAACCCACAGGTGGGGATAGCCTGTGGTCGTGGGACTCGGCAGGCGCCTGTAGCGCTCCTCCGCTACGTGAAGGGACCCCGTAAGGAGCTCCGGATCGTGTCGGGGGTGGCGCGGCGTTGTGAGTCGATCGCTCTTTTTGCGGAGTGATGCCGCTAAGCTGCTGCCGGTGAGCGCTGACCCTTTTCCTGGGACTATTCGGCTACAAACTTCAACCCGTAAGTGGGAGACTTTATTTGATTTATGAAGATAAATTTAAGAATTTGGCACACAAGCGGGAGACGCAACCAGGAAGTCCGTCTCCCGGGTTTTGTTTCAAGAACAAAGCAAAGACTCTTTAAAAACCCAAGCCCCAGACTTTGGGATAAATAAGTTGCAAACTCTCACATCAAGCTTTGAAGACCCCCTCTCAATTTTATTGAGGGGAGGAGGGGTGAAAAATCAGCTTTTTCCAGCCGATTCCTTTGAACTTCGGGACTGTAGAACATTGAATCCCTGGCTACTGAGCTGCCAGGGTTTGGAATTTGAAGGCTACTTTGGAACTGTTACTTTATATCTCGCACTTTGCTGAGACAACTCATCTTTGCCAAAGAGTAACTCTGTGGAAATTTAAGGAATTTAAGAGGAGTCTGAAGGTCTTTTACAAATTGGATATTGTTTAACGTCTAGAGGGAACTTTTAACTTTTATGAACTGCGACATTTCTGAGCTTTCCTGACTACAGTATCCCTCTAGTGGATTAATTTGGTTTGGCAACCTACTGGGGGAATTTTCCATCTGTTGATTTGGGGATTTCCATGAGAAAGACAGACTGTGAGACCGACCTTGACGCATAGATAAGAAGGGTTATGAGCGGAAGGACAAGATCAGCCAAAGCCAAAACACTGCAAACCACTTTAACTTCTCAGCTGCGCAGATCCTCTGTCCCCACAATCCCTGTGGCACAAGTGGAAGATATAGAACAACCTAGGCCGGAAGGAATGGCCTCAGGTGGGGACTTTACTTCAGTGTTAAATAAAATATTTGAAAAGTTGGAAGGTTTAAGTAAACAAGTCTCTGACCAGTCAGATAAGATAGACCAAAACACCGCAAGCATTAATAACTTGACTCAACAAGTAAACTTAAATGCACAAACTATTGGAAAGTTGGTGGAAGACACTACTGCAAACCGTAAAATTGCTGAAGAGGCAAAGCAGAAAGTTGAAGAAGTTCAGGGGGAAATCAAACCTATGCGCAAACAGATAGGAGAACACCAGGCACTGCTGTCTATGATCGAACTGAAAAATAAGGAAAACAATTTAAGGATCAGATCTGTACCGGAAATTGATAATGAAAATCTAACTGAGTACCTCACGAAGGAATTTACACAATCTTGGCCCTTGGAAGAAGAAAAGGACTTTAAAATTGTGAGCGCATTCAGACTGGGAAAGGGAGGGAGGAAGATTAAGTCGAGAGACTGTCTAATCTCCCTCAGAACGAGGGAGGAAAGAGACAAAATCCTGAGTGCGCACTTCAAGACGCCATTAGAGATCCAAGAATCAAGGTTGGAAATTTATAAGGATATTCCTAAGCATTTGTTGGAGCTCAGAGTGAATTACGGTGATCTGGTGCAACTTTTGAGAAGCAACAGGATTATCTTCAGATGGGAATTCCCCCAAGGGATTTCCTTTACCTTCAGAGGGAAAAAAGTTAAAATCAAATCGGTGGAAGAAAAAGACAAATTTTTGAACGACTACGGAGAAGACCTTCAGAAAGGGATTGAAGAGCCAAGCGATCCAGGATCGGGATCATCAAGTCTAATACCTGCACCTGGGGAATTGAAAGATCCTAAAGACACGCCACTTCCGGGAGCAACAGGAGGAAAATAACACCATCTTAACATGTCTCTGCAATTACTAAGTTGGAATACCAACGGTCTAAACTCCCCGGAAAAGAGGAAGAAGGTTTTTCATTTATTAAAAAAGGAACAATTGGACATAATTTGCTTGCAGGAAACACATGTGATTAGGCTGCACAGGAAAGTGTTAATTAATAAAAAATTAGGCCAAGAATTTATCTCATCAGACAAGGTTAAAAAGAGAGGTGTGGCAATTTATGCAAAAGAAAGCCTATCACCAAAGCTTCTTTTTAAAGATGAACAAGGAAGAATTTTGGCAATAGAAATCCAAACACAAGGAGAGAAATTTTTGATCTTAGGAATTTATGCACCAAATGAGGGGAAATCAGAGTTTTACAAGAAATTGCATGAGACGTTGATGGACTTTATTGACTATAACAACATTATTATGATGGGAGACATGAATGGAGTGGTGTCCACGAACATGGATAAAGCACAAAGACAGACCATAACGAAAGAGGGCAGACTACCAAAAACCTTTTTTGAACTGACTGACAATATGGACTTAATTGATATTTGGAGGACCAAAAATCCCCTAGGTAGAGAGGGAACATTCTTTTCTGAAGCCAAAATGATATGGACAAGGATCGACCAAATTTGGACAACTAGAGGCCTGGCACCTAAAATAAAAAAGGTGGAAATCTGCCCAAAAACCTGCTCCGACCATAATGCGGTAAAGATGGAAATGAAACTAACACCTATCGGTTCCTTCAGATGGAGGATGAATGACACCTTACTAAGAAACCAAGATATCGTAAGGAAGGCCCAAAAGACTCTGAAAGACTATTTTGAAATTAATATGAGAACTACGGTTGAAAAAAGAACGGTTTGAGACGCAAGCAAAGCGGTTATGAGAGGGTTCTTGATTCAACAGAATGCAATAAAAAAGAGATCTCAAAATGAGAAGAAAATGAAAATTTTGGAAAAAATAAAACAAGGGGAGAAGAAGTTAAGAGTTAAACCAAACTCAAAAGAGATTCTAAGAGAGATTAAGTTATATCAGGTGCAATATATGAAATTGATTAATGAAGAAATAGAGTGGAAAATTAAACAAATGAGACAAAAGACTTTTGAGTCAGCTAATAAATGTGGGAAATTATTGGCGTGGCAACTGAAAAAAAGACAGAAGTTAAATACGATCACAAATCTTGAGATCAATGGAAAAAACATACAGAACCCGGAGGAGATTAGAAGGTGCTTTCAGAGATATTTTAAACAACTTTATACGCAAGGGCCGCAGAAAGAAACTGAGATAGACAAATTTTTAAGAACCAATGGATTACAAAAAATATCTTCAGAAAATAAACTAGTATTGAACCAGCAAATTACAGAACAAGAAATTGAAGGTGCCATTCAGAACATGCAACTGGGCAAATCTCCAGGACCGGACGGACTAACCTCCAAATACTACAGAACTTTGAAAGATCTCTTAATTCAACCATTAAAGGAGGTGTGTAATGAGATTTTGGAAGGGAAAAAGGCGCCTGAATCATGGAAAGAAGCATACATCACATTGATACCCAAGACAGAAGCTGAAAAGACACAACTAAAGAACTACCGTCCCATCTCCCTTTTGAATGTGGATTACAAAATCTTTGCAGACATTTTAGCTAGCAGACTTAAAAAAGTATTAATGGAAGTAATACATAAGGACCAGGCAGGCTTTCTCCCAGGCAGACACTTGTCTGATAATACAAGGAATATAATTGACATTCTGGAGTTGTTGCAAAGGAATATCAACACGAAAGCTGTTTTAGTTTTTATTGATGCGGAGAAAGCATTTGATAATATCTCCTGGAGTTTTATGAAGAAAAATTTGAAAGGGATGGGAGTGGGTCAGGGGTTCGAAAATGGTATAGGAGCAATATATTCAGAACAAAAAGCGAAATTGATTGTAAACAATGTGGTGACTGAAGACTTTAGGATAGAAAAAGGAACACGTCAGGGCTGCCCTATCTCTCCATTATTATTTATTTCGGTCCTGGAGGTGCTGCTAAATATGATAAGAGGGGACCGATTTGTAAAAGGCATTCAGGTCGGAGCCAAACAATATAAATTGAAAGCCTTTGCAGATGATTTGGTTCTAACTTTACAGGAGCCGGAATCCAGTATGAAAAGAGCTTTGGAATTGATTAAAGAATTTGGTCATGTGGCGGGATTTAGACTAAACAGGGTAAAAACTAAAGTATTAGAGAAGAATTTAACTCCAATGGAAAAGGATAGGTTTCAGAATGAAACAGGTTTAATGGTGGTTAAGAAAGTGAAATACCTAGGGATTAATATGACGGCGAAAAATTTGAACTTATTTAAAGAGAACTATGAGAAATGTTGGGCAGAAGTTAAAAAAGACTTAGAAATCTGGTCTAACTTGAAGCTTTCCTTGTTGGGTCGAATTGCAGCTATAAAAATGAATGTATTGCCTAAAATGCTATTTTTATTTCAATCCTTGCAAATTTTGGACAAGATGGATTGTTTCAAGAAGTGGCAGAGAGACATCTCTAGATTTGTCTGGCAGGGCAAGAAACCTAGAATTAAGTTTAAAATTTTAACTGATGCAAAAGAAAGAGGTGGATTTGCCCTGCCAGACCTTAAATTGTACTATGAATCAGCAGCATTCTGCTGGCTGAAAGACTGGCTGCTTCTTGAAAATACAGACATTTTGGATTTGGAAGGTTTTAATAATGTTTTTGGGTGGCATGCATATCTTTGGTACGACAAGGTTAAAGCTCATAAGGCATTCAAAAACCATATTGTCAGAAAATCTTTGTTTAATGTCTGGATAAGATATAAAGACCTGCTGGAAAGTAAAACCCCAAGGTGGTTGTCACCTATGGAAGCTAAGGCTCAGAAAAAGCTCAATATGGAGGCTAAATGGCCAAAATATTGGGAAATTTTGGAACAAGAAGGTGACAGATTGAAACTGCAGAGTTTTGAAAAATTAAAAGACAAAGTGCGAGATTGGCTTCATTACTATCAAATAAGAGAGGCCTATAATTTGGATAGAAAAATTGGTTTCCAGGTGGATAAATCGAAATTGGAAACAGAACTGTTAGAACCAAAAACTAAGATTTTGCTGTTGAAATGGAACACGCAGGATGAAACGGTCAAATCAGCAATGATCAAATGGGCGCAGGATCTAGGTCATAATATTATGTTTGCTGATTGGGAGCAGTTGTGGACCACCGGTATGAAATTTACGGCATGTATTGCCTTAAAGGAGAACATTATGAAAATGATTTACAGGTGGTACATGACCCTAGTCAAGCTTGCTAAAATTTATCACCTGCCTGACAATAAATGTTGGAAATGTAAAGAAGCTGAGGGAACATTCTTTCACCTCTGGTGGACTTGCCCAAGAGTTAAGGCTTACTGGGAAATGATATATAATGAACTTAAGAAAGTACTTAAAAGTACCTTCTCCAAGAAACCAGAGGCCTTTCTCTTGGGCATAGTTGGCCAATGGGTGCCAAAGAAAGATAGAACACTCTTTATGTATGCAACAACAGCAGCAAGAATACTTTTAGCTAAATTTTGGAAGACACAGGATCTACCCACCGTGGAGGAATGGCAGACGCAAGTGATAGACTACATGGAGATGGCTGAAATGACTGGCAGAATCCGTGACCAGGGAGAAGAATCGATGGAACAGGACTGGAAAAAGTTTAAGGACTATCTACAAAAATACTGTAAAATCTTTGAGTGTCAATAGGATGTGGGAAGTAAAAGTAACAGGGTTTGTGTGACTTTGGCCAAAGGTGTGTGAAAAGAAGAATCTAAGAAAAAAAAGGATAAGGGGTTATGAACAGAACAATATTATGTCATATTTTATAAGACGAGGTACGGATTAAAATAAATGGAAAATGGGGACATAATAATTAGAATATAACATTAAGTATGGTTGAAACAAGGTTTTGAATTTGCTGAATCTGATTGGAGTAAAGTGGAACACAAAAAAGGGGGATGTGAGGAGGTCAAGACAGAGGGGCATGGAACTTTATAAATTTAAGAAAGAGTGTTTTTCTTTTTTCTGTTTTTCTATTTTTCTTCTTTCATTTTTTTTCTTTTTTCTGTCACATATTGTTGTTTCTCTTGAGCTTTATGTATGGAAATGATACATTTTGAAATGATGAATTCTTTGTTTTGTAAAACTTTAATAAATATGTATTTAAAAAAAAAAATAGATTTTGAATAACTGCACTTGTACAGTGAGGGGGCAAGTATTTGATCCCCTGCTAAATTTGCCCATTTGCCCTCTGATGAAGAAATGACCAGCCCATAATTTTAATGGTAGGGTCTTCATCAATCTCTGACTTTTGTCTTCTGGGTTTCCGGGGTTTTTCCTGTTGTTATTCTGTCTCTCACAGCTACAATTAACCTACCATTAAAATTATGGATGTGTCATTTCTTCGTCAGAGGGCAAACGGGTAAATTTAGCAGGGGATCAAATACTTTCCCCCCTCACCGTATCAGGGATACAACATCATTTATTTCAATGTAAGGAAATGTACTGATTTTATTTCTGCATCCTCTTTCTCACGCATTTCCTTTTTCTCTTTTCTTTTATAAATAAAATTGCTCTAAAATAATAGTAATAATAACACATTACAGTGGTCCCTCTGGTTACGTACTTAATTCGTTCCGGAGGTCCGTTCTTAACCTGAAACTGTTCTTAAGCTGAAGCACCACTTTAGCTAATGGGGCCTTCTGCTGCTGCCGGAGCACGATTTCTGTTCTCATCCTGAAGCAAAGTTCTTAACCTGAGGTACTATTTATGGGTTAGCGGAGTCTGTAACCTGAAGCGTATGTAACCCCAGGTACCACTGTATTTTTATGCCACTCTGGGTGGCTTCCAGCAAATTTAAATAATCAAAATAATCAAGAATTTTAAAAAGCACTGATTTGCTCAGAGCAGCCTGAGGATACTGGTGTGTGTTTTTAATCTGCTTTCAGGGCCTTTCCCCTCATTGCAGCAACTTGCAGGTGGGGCATTGGGGGGGGCAGCTATTGCTCGGGGGTGGGGGAGACTGGGACTAGACGGGGGCTGCTGTTAAGAAGGCCGGGCACCAAGGGATTCTCAAGCTATGGTTCACACCTTGCAGGGCATTGAGCTATGACTCCCGGATTCCTGACTGGTGGTGGGGGGGGTCTGCGGGGGTCTCAGTCAGAAGCACGTATCACACCCGCCCACCCCGCAAATGCACCTATGTGCATCACAACCCCCCCCAATAATACCTCCTTGTCGAGCGAAGCCTCGAGGTGCAAGGAGCGGTCGGACATCAGGAAGTGGCGTGTGGTCTCGGCCATGGGTTGGGGGCCGGGCTTCTCCGGGGCATATTGCACTTTCCGGATGACCAGGCGGACGGAATTCCTGTGGGTCAGGGAGGGGGGCAAGAAGGGAGAGGGGTTGAAAGAGGAGGGGGCTGCGGCCCAGGACGCCTGGGTTCTCCCCAAGGCAAGTGAGGAGGGGGCAGTTCAAAGCCTGATTAATCCGTTGCAGGAACAGAAGCCCCCCTTTAGGAATCTCAAGTAGGCTCTCTTCCCCACTGCAACCCCACAACAACCCTGCGAGGTGGGCAAGTCTGAGAGAAGGGGGTCAGGATAATGTGCAGTATATAAATCGAGCAAAGAAATAAATAGCAAAGAATTAAATATGGAGTCGGGCCGAACGCTTCTCCCTTCTACGACAAAGGTATTTTCTGGCCTGAACTGGATGTGCTGCCAGGGATCCGAACCCGGAGCCCGCCATGGGCAAAGCAGGCGGAAAAGGGGGCAAGGGGCTTCACAGGAAATGACACAGCCTTGTCCACCTGCCCCACAACCTTCCCTGATCAACCACAGTTCCTGCATTGAAGGGGGTTGGGCTGGATGACCCCTGGGGGTCCCCTTGTAACTCTTCCATTCTAGGAAACTCCCAGAGGTTTGGCAGGGAAGACTGGGCCACGTAACACCCAAAATAACAATAAATCTGTTTTGTTTTTTGCAGTTTCTCAGCCAAAGGATTTGTTTGCCCGTGAAGAACAGCCCTGCGGAGCTGGCTCACCTTTTGTGAATCTTCTCATCTTGAATTTTGGCACAAAAAGCCCGGATCTCAAAATCGACGCCACAAGCCTGGAGGAGGGGGAAAGCGGGGGATCGGGTCCCTTAGTGACACTGGTGGTCCTGTCCTGCCCCCCCCAGCTGCCCCATAAGCAGCTCTGCCCCTAATGCTGCTTCCAGGGCAGAAGCCACACAGTCCCATCCTTTTCTTTCCCCTGAACCCCCAAAATCTGCCCCCATCCCTTCAGAAACCCCCTACCTTTCCTGTGTCCTCTGGACCCGGCTGCAGCGTCACAGAGCAGGGCAGGTTCTGTGGGATCTGTGGGGCACAGAAAGAAATAGAGCAGTGCAAAAGTTTCCCCCCTCGACTCCAACTTTGGGGTCACCCACATGGCCCCCACCCCAAGGACCTCTCCTCCGAGTCCCTGACCCCCCCCGCCCGCTTTCCTCCCTTGCCACTTTCTCCACCCCATGCACAGAGACCAGAAACTGAGATAACAGCCCTGCGGAACTCCCTGCCACTGGAAATGCAGCAGGCGCCTTCCATGGCAACTTTCAAAGCCAGGGGTTGGGCTAGATGTCCCTTGGGTTCCCCTCCAACCTGACAGCCCTTTGATTCTGTGACAGGCGATGGAAAGGAAATCATAGAGCCACGGAACTGCAGAGAGTTGGAAGGGGGGACCCCCAAAGGGCATCTAGCCCAACCCCCTGCAATGCAGGAGTTTTGGGGTGCAAAGGCTGAGTGAGCTTGGTCCCTCTCTTACTATGAAGCTGAAGGGGTGGGCGTTGGCCCCCAGTTTCCGCAGCAGCCGCTCCTGCAGGCGAGTGAGGGGCTCGGCGGTCTCCTCGGGGGGCGGGAAGGCCTGCCAGGAGGCCAGGAAGAGGTCCTTGCGGAAGGAGAGGCCCAGCACGTCCAGGTCCTCGCGGCCGTAGCGGAAGGCGCAGGTCAGCGTCACAAAGACTGCAAGGGAAGAAGGGGGACAGGGTCAGGCCCCCCAAAGTCCCACAGCGCAGGAGCCAAAGGGGAGGACAAGCGCAGAAAAGGGGAACGGGAAACTGTTCTCTCCCCCCCCCCACAAAGATGCAACCCAGGCATTTAGGATTTTGTGGTTTTGCAGAAAGCTAGGGCTTCGCCACTTCTGCTTGGTGACGGAAATCAGGGGGCGATTCCGCCGTGACCAACGTAACATCTGCAAGATCCCCAGCACGTAATGTTTTGGTTTCTTCCAAGCTCATGTTTTTTTGAACTCCAGGGGACCTCTTTGCGTGCAGACGGACTTCTCTGCAAAAATAACTAAAAAGCTGTCGTTTAACTGCTTTTCTTGCAATTAAAAGGTGTGTTTGACAAGATGTGACTGTGACAAAGGTTCTGCAACCTCAAGAATTGACCTGCAACTTGGATAATGGTTTTCTCTAAAAGTTGTATTATTATTATTATTATTATTATTATTATTATTATTATTATTATTTCAAACTTCCTAAGAGCTATCAGATGCCTGACGCTGATAGTATGGTCCAAACTGCAGCCCTAATGCTTATTAAATTCTCAGGGAAGGAATTATGACAGTCCTAAAAGGAGGTTTCAAATGACACAACCTCTTCTAAGTTGTCTGCTGTGATGTTACGTTGGTCACAAGAAATGCTGAATGTACGAAACCTTTCAGGTAACATCTCACCCCGTTACCTTAATGCTAAGAACCTCAAAGAAGAGGGGAAAACCATACCTTTTCCTTTTCCTTTGCTATGGGGAGGGGGAGGTGTGCGTGACCAACGTAACATGCTCAAGCAACGCAATTTTCCTTGCCCTCCAGGCATCTGAGTTCCGCCCCTAGCATGGCACTTCTTATCAGTTCCCCGGAGGAGGAAGCAAAACTATCAGTACAATCCAGGGTCGTTAACCTACTGTCTGTTTTCTCTGGCAAGGTCTTGGGCGGAAATTAGAGAATTAGAGAAATTCTGAGTCATCTTCCTTTCACACTCCCAGCTGCTCTAATCTTGCGCAGAATGACTGATAATCAAACTGTGAACTGAATTATCTTCAGGATAGTATAGAGACCACTTGTGAACAGGAAAAATGGGTTTGTAGGTTGACCGTTTTTCCACAGAATTACCCAGATAACTTTCCTCTGCTGCCCCCGCCCTCCTCAAATGATCAGACACTGAGCAATTTGGAGCATCTTAAGGACTGGAGACAGAAAAACCAGGCACAGGGCCTTCTCAGTAGTGGCACCCTTCAAATGTCAAGGAAATAAACAACTATCTGACTTTTAGAAGACATCTGAAGGCAGCCCTGTTTAGGGAAGTTTTTAATGTCTGATGTTTTATCGCATTATTATTATTATTATTATTATTATTATTATTATCATCACTAATTCTGTTGGGAGCCACCCAGAGTGGCTGGGGAAACCCAGCCAGATGGGCGGGTATAAATAATAAATTATTATTATATATTATTATTATCAAAAGAGAGAGAGAGAGAGAGAGACTAATTTCCAGGCATAAATGTAAAGTTTACACCTGCTTTTACTTCCCGGATTAGCCCTGCTGGGCTCCCATCAAGCCCCAAACAGCTGCCAACTTCACTGGCGTCAGGAGCAGGGAAAATCTCTTCTCTGAGAGCAGGAGAACAATACTTCTGTTCTCTAGGCTGCCGGTTTTAACTTTTTCTCTCTGAAAAGGCTTCCCTGAGCTTGGCGGGGAGCGCGGAAATTAGACAAATCTTCACCCACTTGAATACCATCTTCAGACGGCACAATTGGGATTTGGGGAATTCAAAGGGCTTTGCTTGCAAAAATGACTTAAAATGGCACAGACGGGTCTCCTGCAACTATCTCTCTGTAGAAATTAATGTGGCAGAACTGTGGAACTGCCTGCCTATTGAGATTGGCCTTCAGCTGAAAACTTTCTGGCGCCCGATTAAAGCAGTTTCGTTTAGAAAGTCGACGCAAGTTTTAACCTGCATCCAGACTTTTGCCATTTCGACATTTCAAATGTTTTAAATTATTGCTGTTAATTTTTCCCATCGATAATTTATTTTCAGAGGATAATATTCTCTTGAACGACATACCTACTATATGAGATTTGGCAACGTGATTAGATTTTCTGTGCCCTTACTAGGGCTGAAAGACGGATCTTGATGCATTGCGAAGATGTAAGCCGGCCAGATGGGCAAGGTATGAATAATAAAATTATTATTATCATTAATGTATGGCTCCAATTAATCAATAGATTGAAGATCTGACTCTCCCTGCCGTCAATGAGCAGATTGCTTAGAGATGAGATTTGGAACTCTTTTGTAAAAATACAGTAGGTTAAAAGGTGTATTAGAAATAACTATTTGGATAACATCTCTATTAGGTAAGTATATATGTAATTGTTAACTGATATAGTGATATACCGCACCCTGAAATAAATAATAACAAGTTATTTTCCATTTTTATTTTTGTAAACCGCTTTGAGTTTCTTTTTCTACACACAAGCAGGTCCCAGAGTACTGTTGTGGTGCAGCAGTTGGGGCGTTGGGACTGGGACCTGGGAGAGACGTGGGTTCAAATCCTCCCACCTGGTCACGAATGAAGCTCCCTGGGCGTGACCTGGGAGAGGCGGCAGGGGCTGCCTCTGAGCCTGGCCTCCCTCACAGAGCTGTCGTGGGGATTCCCTGAGGACTAGGACCTGGGAGGAACCAGGGTTAAATCCCCACTCGGCTTGCTGGCTGTGACTTCAATAAATAATAATAATAAATTTTTATTTGCATCCCACCCTCCCCAGCCAAAGCTGGGCTCAAAGCGGATAACAACAAGTAAAAATGAGGATTGGTTTGAGAAGATACTGAATTATTTGGGTAGGGCTGAACAATTTGGGGCAATTAAAATGTTAAACGTTAAATAAACCTTGTGAAGGGAGGAGTGTTAAGGTATATAGAAGTGTACACATGGCCGATTTGAATATGTTATTGAATATTATTGAATATGTATATTATTGAATTGGAAGGACAGATCGTGAAGCTGAGGCTCCAATACTTTGGCCACCTCATGAGAAGAGAAGACTCCCTGGAAAAGACCCTGATGTTGGGAAAGATGGAGGGCACAAGGAGAAGGGGACGACAGAGGATGAGATGGTTGGATGGTGTTCTTGAAGCTACCAGCATGAGTTTGATCAAACTGCGGGAGGCAGTGGAGGACAGAAGTGCCTGGCGTGCTCTGGTCCAGGGGGTCACGAAGAGTTGGACACGACTAAACGACAACAACATATTATTGAATATTGTATACCCAATGTATCAGCTGCCTGGGGGGTTTCACTGTTTGTGTTTTGGTGGTTGGTAAAAAATAAAATATTTAAATAAATATATATTTTTTAAAGAAACAAGTAAAAATAGCACAGTGTACATAAAATCACACAGTAAATTAATTAAAATACATTCTAAAATCAGTTCAGAATCAAATTAATGGCATCCATTGGGCTAGAGTTCTGTGAGGATTACCAAAGGCTGTGCCCTGGCCAAAGGCCTGGTGGAACAGCTCTGTCTTGCAGGCCCTGCGGAAAGATGTCAAGTCCCGCAGGGCCCTAGTCTCTTGGGACAGAGCGTTCCACCAGATCGGGGCCACGGCCGAAAAGGCCATGGCTCTGGCTGAGGCCAGCCTAACCTCCCTGTGGCCCGGGATCTCCAAGATGTTTTTGTTTGAAGACCGTAAGGTCCTCCGTGGGACATACCAGGAGAGGCGGTCCCGTAGGTATGAGGGTCCTAGGCCGCGTAGGGCTTTAAAGGTTAAGACCAGCACCTTAAACCTGACCCTGGACTCCACCGGGAGCCAGTGGAGACCTAGCCTACCTTTCAAGATTGTTGTGAGGACTGGATGGTGGGGGGGGGAGAGACAGAACTACGCAAGTCCCCTTGAGCTCCTTGGAGGAAAAGGTGAGATTCCTGCCTTGAAGGGGGCTGGAGTAGATGACCCCTGAGGGGCCCTTCCAATTCTATGATTCTATAAAATGCACAATAAATAAAGGCAAACAAGCAGAAATCAGTGTCCCCAAAATTCAAGCACCGGCCCCTCTCCTTGCCCCCCGACTTACCCTTCCGGTCCTTGAGGTATTCGGGGTCCACCAGAACGACACCATCTAAGGGGGCAGAAAAGAAACAGAGGGGGGTGAGGGGGGGAACGCAAACCTCCATGCGCAGAGTATTAAGTCGTTCCTGTTATTCTTCTTCCTTATTGATAAGTTTATTGTTTATATTGGGGGGTGTTTTAAAAATAAAGCAGTGTATAAATTTCATGGAATAAACTAAATGAAACCAATAAAGTTAAGATACAAAAAGCTAAAAGCTGATTAATACCCTATGCAATTTTCAATGTGTTTGTGGGGCAGGTATTGTTTTGTTTCTGTATTCGTTTCAAAGCACATTTGGGGTTTTGGTCTTGTGATTTTGTGCTGTGAACTGCGCTAAGATCTACAGGTGAAGGGCAGTATCCGAATTTATTAAGGTATACCTCTGTCTATCATCGGCTATCGCTGTTGAAAAATGTAATCAAACTCTAACAGAACTGCAAGAATATTTGAAAGCCATGCCTATTAAAATATGGTTACATGTAATTAAAAACAGTAGCAGCACAGCGCCCTTTGCTTTAAAAAAGACCCGGGTTCAAATGCTCCGACTTGGAAGCTGTGACCCCCCCGGGGGGGACCTCAGGGACCAGGCGCTGCCTTCCTGCAGTCTTGAGCTGCTTGCAGGAAAATAAAGTGGTCTAAAAGTCCCCTGAATGGAGCTGGGGGGGGGATGACTTTGATGGACCCCAAATAACCCCATAACTCACTTTCCTCTTCTCCCCCCTTGCACCCCCGACTGCCCCAGGGGCTCTCCCCCCCTCTGCCCCCTACTCACCTACGGGGTCCACTCTGTCCAGGTGGTCCACAAAGTCCCTCTTGCCCAGGTAGACGGTGAGCTGGAGGGAGGAGAGGCAGACCCCCATTAGGTGGAGACGAGAGGGGACACCCCCTAGAGGGGGGGCATCTCTAGGGAAACAGCCCCTCCCCCAATCCAACATGGCAGGGGGTGGGCTAGATGGCCCTCGGGAGCCCCCCCTAACTCTACAATTCCCGGATTCCCTGGGGATCTTTCAGCAGAGGTCGGGGGGGGGGGATCTGTCAGGGATCCTTGGTTGCGGCTCCTGCATGCCAGGGGGTTGGGCTGCGTCATACCTGGGGGGCCCTTCCAAACTTACGGCTCTTCGATTCTGTATCGGTGGCACAGATAAGGGTCATAGGACACTGGAAATACCCCAAATCTTGTGAAATCAAGTGTCTGCCCCCCCTCACACAGCCAAGGCCCCCTGTCTTCTCACCCCCCCCCAGACCTGGAACTGGCCCCCCTTAAGCTCACTTCCAGCCCCACCATCCTCCTCCCAGACCAAAATCCATAACCTGCAAGTGGCTTTTTGGGGGAGGAAGCTGCAAGGAAGGACCCCCCCATTGCCATCCGCCAAAGACCCCCACCTGGCTGCTGAGCTGCTTCCGATAAACCTGCACCCCCCGAGGTGGCACCTCGCACCAGATCCGGTCCAGCTCCAGGGGCTCCATCCTGCCCTCCCCACGTCCTCCGCTGGTCCCAGTGGCCCCCCCTTCACTTCCCCCCCAGCCCCAAACACTGTTTGGCCTGCAGCGCTTTCTGGCTGCCCTACCCTGCCAGGAGTCTGCGTTGTGGGTTGCCCCCCAGGGAGGGAGGGAGGGGAGCAGCATCACCACGGAGACGCCGGGAGTCAACAAAGCGCGTTGGAGGCTTGGGGGGGACCCCAGGGGACATCTAGCCCAACCCCCTGAAACGCTGCAACAACAGCCAGAGGATCCCTGGCAGAGGGGCAGCCGGGCCTCTGCTTAAGCACCTCCCAAGAAGAGATCCCCCAGCGGTCATCTAGCCCAACCCCCTAATAAACCGGGAGAGAGAAAGGGGGCAATAAGGGGGGGGGGAGAGAGAAAGAGAGATAGAGATAGAGATAGAGAGAGAGAGAGAGAGAGAAAGGAAGGAAGGAAGGAAGGAAGGAAATATATGTTTGCCTGCCTCCATCCTTGCCTCTCAGCTGCCTTGCCCAAGATTCAGGATTCCAGGCAGGTCCTTTGAAAGCAGGGCTGGCAGCCACACGCACCAGGTTCCTCGCTGCCCCCACCCCAAACAAAAGCCCCCCCCCTGCACCAACAGTGGTTTTCTCAACCCCGCAAGACCACCCCCCGCAACCAGCTCAAAAATTGAATTTTCCAGTTCATCACCTCTGCGCCTTCCCTGCCAAGCGCAGGAGCCGAACTCTCCTCCTTCAGCCCCCCTGTAAAGCCAGCCCCCCATCTGCACCCCTCCCCTCTCTTCCCACACCCCATCAGCAAGAAGAGAGATCTCTTTTGGTGGGGGTGAGGTGGGGGGTTGTTCTTGTGCAACTAAGTTTATAAAATCAATTTATAAAGAATGCAAAATTATGCATGGCATGAAGAAACTGGGCAGAGAAAAGTTCCCCCCTATGCCATGCAAGGAAGCTGAATGTTGGAAGACGCAGGAGAGAGAAAAGTCCTTCTTCATTCAGAGTTGAACTGCGGAACTCCTTGCCACAGGAGGCAGCAATGGCCCACCAACCTGGATGAATGTTAAAAAATCATGGAGGAAGCTGGTGGATAGACATTAAATGCGATGGAATATGCAAAAGCTCTGCTTTCGGAGGCAGCAAACTGGAAACCCCAAGAGGGGAGAAGCTGCTCCCGAATTCAAATCCTGGATGTGTGTGTGTTTTGCATCTGGTTGGCCACTGCGAGAAGAGGATGCTGGGCTGGGTGGGCCTGATCCACCAGCCAGACCCTAACGCAAGAGATCCTTTTTGCTGGACGTGGTGGGGAGAGGGGCAGGGCCACCCGCAAAGAGCGAGGGGGGGTGTTTCTTGGGCGACTGACAGGTGGGGGGGGGGGGAGAAGCAGAGTGCAATTCAGAAGGGAGAAAGAGAGAGGCAGCGGCAGGCGGGACTCAGTTCCTGGTTCGAGAGTCGCGCTTGCCTGTTGGGGAGGAAGGAAGCTGGGAGGGGGAGGGCGGCTGACAGGAAACCCACAAAGAGAGAGATGGCGAGGGGGGGGAGAGAGGAGGCCACAGGAATAAACCGTTAAACGTGCCTTTTGGCCCAGGCACCAAGCTCAGAGGGGAGGATTTGGGCTTGGCTGGATTTTGTAGGAAATACTACTGCTAATATTATTATTATTATTATATTATTATTATTATTATTATTATTATTATTATTATTATTATTTGTACAGCGCCCATCGGACTGGGAAGGGGGTATTTAGAGGAGACGCCGGGTGAAAGGGGGTCACTTACTTTGCAATTGGGGCTGGACTTCTTGAAAACCCTGTTTTCATCAGAAGAGGGAGAAAGAGGACAAGGCAGTTAGGATAAGTGGGGCCCGTGCAGCATCTCTCCCCCCCTACAAATGGGACACCCCCCCAAAAAGAAACACCATCCCTCCCCCCACCCCCTTCTCCTCTCCCCACCGTTAAATTATCCAATGCTCAGGCCGGCTCCCTCTCTCCCCCAGGAACAGAAATCCACCACCAGCAGGGCTTAGTACAATGTGTTGCCGTGGGAACCGCATCAGGACCAGGTGCCTGAGGGTTGCCGCAGCAACGGGAGCAGCTGTCACCCTGTTGTCAAGGGGTTGGGTGGGGGAGGCGGGGTCCAGCCCAGCAGAGACAGAGGCTGTCGCTGGGGGTCCCGCCAGTTCTGTTCTGCCCACACGGGCTGGCAGCTGCTGCTCTCTGGACGGACCCAGGCCAGGAGTCTCCCCCAGCCTGGAAATGCCATCTGCAGGATTTGAACCTGGAGCCACTGATCTCACAAATCGCAGCCCCCATAAGCCCCATCTGAAAAAGTAATAATAATAAACCAGCCGTCTCTTTCCTTGCCCCCCCAATCCAAACTTTTGCCACAAGCGCTCTGAGACCTTAAAAGGAACTGGATGGGGATGCAGGAGAATTTCAGAACACGCTGCACTTCCTCCAAATATCCTGTTCTCCTGGGGGGGGGCTCTTGCCCCAAAGGGGGAGGGAAAGGGGGTGGGGAACAGGCTCTCTCCTCAGAAAAGGCCAATGTTTCTACCTCGGAATCGAGACTTGGAAGGGACCCTGTGGGGTCATCCAGCCTCACCCCGTGCAATGCCTTGCCCAACGAGAGACCCAAACTCACACCCCTGAGACAAAGAGCTCTACTGCCTGGGCTCTCCTTCACTGGGATTTTGTAAGCAGAGGTGGGGCAGCGCCTGCCGCGGATCCCTGCATTGCAAGGCGTTGGGGGCCCCTTCCAGCTCTGCAGCTACAGGGCTCCCCCTTATAAACACACCTCCCTCCCTGCCCTATGGAAGCCCAATGGAGGATTCATCAGGGCAGGAAAATCGGGGAGGCAGAGAGACCTGCCATCTGCCCCTCCTTTCCCAGACGTTCAAGGGGGGCTGGCCATCACCGCAGGGAGCGGTGCTGCATCCTATTGCATGTTGGTGCAGAAACCTCCGTCCTGGGCTGTCTCAAGGGGGGGGGCTGGCAGAGCGGAAGAAGAGCTGTCCGGAGGGACGGCGGGTGCGGAGCAGAAAAAGTTATTTACACCCTCTTCCAAATGTCACCCTGCAGATGACTTCCTGTTTTTGTGCAGAGATGGGGAGGCGAGAAACCGCTTCCTTATAAATGGGCTGTTTTCGTTCTCTCCCCCCCCCCCCCCCGTGCAAAGCACCCTCTCCCTCAGCGCAGCGCTGGAAAATCATCCCCTGGGGGGCTTTGTGTCTGGAAGAGAGTTGAGGAAAGCAGGCATAGTGGGTAGAGTTCAGACCTGGGTTCGATTACCGCCCACCACCCAAAGAGCCTGGGGTGCTGCGCCCGCCTTGCAGGGCTGTCGTGGGGCTGGAATGGGGCTGAGGGCCCTGGAGGGAGCAGGGTTCCAGTCCTCCCACTTGGCCATCCCAGCGCAGGGTATGAAGGCAACTAATAAACGGGAATAACCGCCCTGGCCGTGTCCGGCCCCCTCTCAGCTCCGGGTCCAGAGGCCAGAGTGTGTGTGTCTTGTGTGTACACAGGCGGACGTGGCCGGCCCTCCCTCTCCCCCCACAACATCTGGGGCTCTGGTGCCAACTCCCGCCTGGCTCCGGGAAGAGGTTAATAGCCAACTAATAAAAGTAAATAACGGAGAGGAGGGAGAGAGGGAGGGAGAAGGAACTTCTCTTTTCTGCCCCACCCAAGGCAAAGGGGGGGGGGAAAGGACACCCCCTAAGAAGCATTGGGAACAGACATGCCAGCTGGCAGGAGTCTGGGCGGGGAAGGGGGTTCCCCCCCCCCGGGAAATGGGAGGAAAGCCTTTGGGTGCTGGGGCAGCTGCCAGCCCCCCTCATGCCTCCTGGCTCAGACACGGCAGCCCCCCAGGAGGACAGGGGGCCCCTCTTTGCAGCCAAGTCCACCCGCCGCCCCAGAGAGATCCCCCAGCCCTTCTGCGCAATCTGGGACCCGGACGCCTGGGTCCTCGCTGGGAGCAGGGGCTCCAGCCGGCGGCCAGGACACCTGGGTTCTCCAGAGGGGTGGGGGGGGGAGAAGTCTTGAAGAGGCGCTCGGACGCCTGGGTCCCCCAGAGTGGGGGCGCTTTGGTCAGGGGACGGAGAGGGGGGAGTCCGGGACCACTGGCCCCTCCTCGGGGGTCTCGGACTCCTGGGTCCCTTGGCGGGGAGCGGGCGCCTGGGCTCCCTCCCGAGCAGCCGCTGCGTGGGGGGGGGGCGGGGGGCGCCCGGACGCCTGGGTCCCTTCCTACCTGGTTCCCGCCTTCTCCCCCATGCCGCCGCCTTCCTCCTCCTCCTCCTCCTCCTCCTCTAGTGCTCCGGCCCCGAGTCCGGGCTGCAGGGCGGAGCGGACCACAGTGAAGCCATGGCTGGCCTCCGGGCCGCGGTCACGTGGGCGCCTGGGCAGCCAATCCCAGGGCCGGCGCGGGAGGCGGGGTGGGAGGGGGCGACGTCAGCGGCGCCGCGGGAGGGGAGGCGGGGCGGGAGCGCGACCCCGAGCATGTGCAGAGCGCCGCCCGCCCCCCCCCCGAGGCTCCGGCGGCGGTTTCGCGGAGCCCCTCCCCGGCGGGCGTTTCCAGGCCCCCCCCCCGGCGCCTCCCGGCATGCCTCGCTCCCTGCCCGCGCACGCGCCCTTGGCGGGGGGGGAGCGCGATGGCGGCGGCGGCGCTGGGGTTGGGGTTGTCGGCGGGGCCCTCCTCCTCCTCCTCCTCCTCCTCCTCCCCGCCGGGGGGTCCCGGGCTGGTGCTGGAGACCCTGGCGGGGCTGCTGCGGGGGGGCGCGCAGGCGGGGGGGGGCCCGGAGACGCCGCGAGGCCTGGCCGGGCTGCTGCGCTGCGCCAGGGAGGCCGGCGGGGGAGGGGGCGCCCAGGTGAGAGAGACCCCCCCGGGGAGACCATTGCAAGGGCAAGAACACCATGGGGGGCCGCTCCCCCCACTGGCCCCCCCATGACGGGTCCCCCCGCTGGAATGGCCTTTTCCCCTGGGGGGGGGGTTCCTGCGCCCCGGGACCCGAAGGGAGGCGGGGGGAGCATCCCCTTTGCTGCGCCTCCTCCTCAGGGTGGGGTCCCCGGGGCGCCCCTCGTTCTCCTGCCCGGCGCTGCTCTCTGACCGGGCCCCTTTGTCTCCCTCCAGGCCTCGCCCACCCTGGGGGGGCTGGTCAGCCTCAGCAACGCGCGCCTGGGCTCCATCAAAACCCGGTGAGTAGCTGCCTCTCTCTCGCCCTCCCTCCCCAAATGCCCCCCCAGGCACTCTGGACTACAACTCCCAGCATCCCTTGCAGATTTTCTGGCAGCCCTTGGTCCTGCATTCTGGAGCTGCCATTCCTGCCTGGCAAGGGTTGGGATAGATGACCCTGGGGGGTCTCTTCTCACTGTACCAATTTCCCAGCACCCCCTTTCACAGTTTCTGGGAAACAGGGTGGCCGGGGTCTTGCGGCTCCTCTCTAAAATTGGCGCAGCGCTGTCGCCCATGGGCCGTGCTGGCTGTGGGTGGGGGCTTGGAGGCCAGGTGTCTCAGGATTGGGACCCAAAGGGGCATCTAGTCCAACCCCCCCCCCCCCCCGCAGGCTGCTGGCACCTTTTTCTCTTGACACGTCATCATCTGGCCAGGGTTGGTTTGGATGACCCTTGGGGGCCCCTTTCAGCCCTCCAGTGCTCTGATTCTGCCCTGCTTTTTCTTCTCCCTGCAAAGGTTTGAGGGCCTCTGCCTCCTCTCCCTGCTGGTGACCGAGAGCTCCACAGAAGCCTTCAGCCAGAACTGCCTGGGCTGGCTGCGCAGCCTGCAGCACCTCATTCAGGTGAGGGGGGGCGCCAGTGCCCCCCACCCGCTTTGCCTCCCCCCAGGCCCAAGAGCTCCGCAGCTGCACCCACCAGGAGAAGCTGCCCTTTCTGTGCCTGGGAAGGCTGGGTGGGTCAGATGTTTTGGGTGCCTTAATGCTCCTTTTGGGTGGGAGGTGTTGGCTGAGGAAGGCTGCCCCCCAACTAACCTCATTTCTTCTCCTCCCCCCCCCAAGTCTCAGGATCCGCCCCCCACGATGGAGCTGGCCGTCCTCATCCTCCGTGACCTGCTGGAGTATTCCTGCCAGATCCCTGAGCTGGCACGAGACATCGGCACCAACCACATCCCAGGGCTGCTCACCTCCTTGCTGGCTCTCAAACCCGAGGTGAGACCCCCAACCCACCCTAGTTGGGGAGCTGGGGGTGGCCTGCACCCCCCCCCATGTACACGTCTGAAGGCATAAAACAAAACCCACAAATTGAATGAATGAATAATTTTTAGTATGGCAAAACAGCCAGCTTGGGAAAACCAGAAATTCAACATAATGTTTACAAAAATATTAAAACAGTCAAAATGGAATTTAACAATCGGTGAGCTCGTTACATGGATGCACCCCCCAAAATGTGACTCCCCCCCCTTACGTAAGAAGCTCAGAGCCTGGCTGGGTGAGGTTCCAGTGGCCAAAGACCTCTTCGCACCGAGGGGTTGAAGTAGACTGCCTCTGCAGCTGGAGGCTCCATGAGGATAGAAGAGCCCGGCTCTTGATAGGCCAAGGCAGCCAACCAAGTGCCCATTATGGGAAACCCGGGCTCAGGATTCGAATGCAAGAGCAGCTCCCCTTCCTGCGTGTTCCAGCATTTGGTGTTTAGAAGCATTTATTGGCCGTGGAGGCAGAGCACAGCCACCAGCAGCCTCTTCTCCTCCACAAATTTGACCAGTCCTCTTCTATTGGGGGGGGCCATCTCTGCCTCTTGTGGCGGGGAGTTCCGCAGTGCAACGAAGAAGGGCTCTCATCCCTCCTGGATCTCCCCGCATCTGGCTTCTCTGGCTGTCTCCCACCGGCTCTGGTGTTACAGGAGAGAAAACTTTTATCTAACCCTTTTCTCTTTTCTGACCCCCCCCCTTGCCTCCCCCGGGACTCTTCCTAGTGCCAGATTTCCACCCTGGAAGGAAGCAAGGCCTGCATGATGTTTTACCCCAGGGCATGTGGCTCTTTGCGGGTAAGTCTTCTGTTTCGGGGGGGGGGCAGAGGAGCAGCACTAGGTTGCAGAATCCCCACTGACCTCTCCCCCCCATCCTTTTTTTCCTGCCCCCCAGGGCAAACTGGCGGCCTATTTCCTGGCCCGCGTGGATGCAGAGACGCCCCACCTGCAACAGGTAAAAACCAACCTCTCTTGCTTTCCCTTCCGCTGCGCAGGGACCCCACCTTGTGGTTTAAACTGGGAAACTCCCCTGGGGGCAGGGGGTGGTTGTGGGACCTAGGAAGAGCCCCAGAGCAGGTGGATCAGGCCAGAGGGGCCCAGCATCCCGGCCTCCCCACACCTGGCTGACCAGGTGCCCCCAAGGGGAAGAATCCCACCAGCAGGGCCTGAATGACCCAGTCAGAAGCTTCGTAGGTATTTTATAATTCACCTTTATAGTTCCCCAAGCTGGCGTACGCAGCTCGCCCACTTGATCCCTATAGCAACCCTGTGAGGTAGGCCAGGCTGAGAGAAGCCTGTGACTGGCCCCCAAGGTCACCCCCACCAAGCTTCATAGCAGCGGGGCGGGGTGGGGGTTGAACCCAGGTCTCCCAGGCCCTCGACCTCATTGAATCCCCACGAGAACTCTGTGAGGTGGGGATTTGAACCCAGACTCTTTGGGATCCCTTCCCTCTTTCCCCTTGTGGGCTGCCCCACTGATGCTCTGCCTCCTCCTCCCCCCAGCTGGCCTGCGACTGCTACGCTCTCCTGCCCTCTCTGGGCGCCGGCTTCACGCAGGGGCTCAAGTACACCGAGTGCTGGGGGCAGCAGGCCCACTGCCTCCTGGCCACGCTCCACAGCCTGCTGGGGACGCTCTACGAGGGAGCAGAGACAGGTGCGTCTCCTCATGCTTTTAATGTTGATATTGCTCTTACTTTGGGGGAGGGGGTTAGCAGGGCTCGGAATTCGCCAGGCGCATTTTGCACCTGGCTGTCGGCTACTTGCGACGATGGCGCCTTGACATCTCCACCCTCGGGGGATCCTTGGAGCCGGGCTGTTTTCTTACACTGTGACACCGATTGTATGGTCGGCGGTTCAAATCTCTACGGCGGGGTGAGTTCCCGTCTTTCGATCCCAGCTCCTGCCCACCTAGCAGTTCGAAAGCACCCTTAAGTCGAGTAGATAAATAGGTACCGCTTTATAGCAGGAAGGTAAACGGCGTTTCCGTGTGCTGCGGTGGTGCTGGCTCGCTAGAGCAGCTTTGTCACGCTGGCCATGTGACCCGGAAGTGTCTCCGGACAGCGCTGGCCCCTGGCCTCTTAAGCGAGATGGGCGCACAACCCTAGAGTCGGACACGACTGGCCCGTACGGGCAGGGGTACCTTTACCTTTACCTTTATTTTTATCTGTAAAATAAGGGAGGAAGGTGGGATATAAATATTATTATTATTTTATTCCATTTATTTACCACTCTTCATCGTAAGATCTCAGGGCAGATCACAGAAAATGCAGGATTAAAACAAGTCAATAAGTAAAACCGAACAGCAAAACAGTAACCTCCCCCTTTCCACAGACTCATTTAAATAGCTGTAGAATATTAATCTGCCAAAGGCCTGGCTTAAGAGGAATGTTTTCGCCTGGCGCATAAAAAGTAATTATTATTATTATGGGCAGCTTCCAACAAAGATTAAAAATACATTAAAATGTCACACATTTAAAACTTCCCTGAATTTATTTAGTTATTAATAATAATAAAAAAATGCATGTAAATTGGTCCCAGATTTCCTAAGGCTTTCCTGTACCAAGAGCAACACCTTGAACTCGATTCAGTTGCAAATTTGCAGGCAGTGCAGGTGTTCTCTGCCGATAAGACCTCCCTCCTGTCAGCAATTGTGCTGCAGCATCCTGCACCAACGGCAGCTTCCGGATCAAGGGCGAGGGAAGCCCCACATGGGGGGGGTGCAAACTAAGCCCCAGCCAGGAGGCTCTTGTTTTGCAGCAGCCATACTCCCAGCAGACCTGCTCACGTCACGCCCCCCCTTCGGCTAATTTGAGGCCGGGGCGTCTCCTGCCCTTGAGGGAGCAATTAAGATAAGTGCTTTGTTGACGAGCCAATTTGACGTGTTGTGCGGAACCCACATGACGGAAACAGGACCAGTGATGGATGTTGACGGCAGAGGAGACGGGCAAAATCCCAGACCGCTGTCTGTTGTGATCATTGCGTTTCAGCCCCGCTGCTCAGCCCAAATTCCCCTTTCCTGGCCGTCTGGCTGCAGCTGGAAGCCCAAAGGAACTCCTTCCCCAGGGGAAGAGCGAGCAAAAGTCTGGGCCGTTGGCCTGCCTTCCTGCATTGCGGGGGTTGGACTAGATGACCCCTGGCATCCCATCCAAGTCCTCCATTCTATGATTCTGTATAAGCAAGAGTCCTTAAGTTTCTACTCAGCGTGGTATAAGTTTTTCTCCCATGAACAGCCCACCAAACCTGCTGCTCCACAGATAAATATGTGGACAGATTTTATTGAGAACTGAATTGACTCCCCCCCCCACTGTTTTTTCCTTTTCTTTTCATTTTTGAGAGTTGAGTACAGTATTGTATTCTCAGTTGATTTCTGTGTCTTCCTCCCTGTTGTGTCTCCATTTTATTTAATTTATTTCTATATGCTTTTTTTTATCGGCTGCGCTTATGACTTTTACTGTATTGTCTATGAGCTTGTATTAATAAAATTTAAAAATTAAAATACTGTCCTTGTGGTCCAGTATTTTAAAAGAGCTTGCAGTGGCTCTCCTACTGTCTTTTGTGGGGGGGGGGGCATCTTTCAATTGCAAGAAGCACCCTCTTACCTCATTCTAATAGGGTCAAGCAATATATCCATATATCATCCAAAACTGGTTTGAAGCCCATATCGTGATATAGGTTTCGTAATTTTTGACCTGGTAATATATCACAAATCGTGGTGTGTGGGTGTAAAAGGTAAAGGTACCCCTGCCCATACGGGCCAGTCTTGACAGACTCTAGGGTTGTGCGCTCATCTCACTCTATAGGCCGGGAGCCAGTGCTGTCCGCAGACACTTCCGGGTCACGTGGCCAGCGTGACAAAGCTGCATCTGGCGAGCCAGCGCAGCACATGGAACGCCGTTTACCTTCCCGCTGGTAAGCGGTCCCTATTTATCTACTTGCACCCGGGGGTGCTTTCGAACTGCTAGGTGGGCAGGCGCTGGGACCGAGCGACGGGAGCGCACCCCGCCGCGGGGATTCGAACCGCCGACCTTTTGATCGGCAAGTCCTAGGCGCTGAGGTTTTACCCACAGCAGTGTGGGTGGGTGTTATGCAAAAATCACAACGAAGGAGAAACCATGAAGCCGGTCAGTACCTCTACATAGCACCATCTAAGTGTCAAAGATTGTGATGCATCAGTATGTCGCAATGTTTAGCTGGGGATGTACCGCGATGTTGAAAACCAGATACCGTCCAGCCCTCAAGCTCTTACTTGAGATCAAAGATTCTTTGGGCAACGTGTTCTTAATTTTTGTTCCTTATCGGCACTTTAAATGAGCATCTTAGACCAGGGCAGTCCAACCTCTCAGATCGCAGAACCCGCGAGCCACACGCTGAATTAAATTTCCGTACTGTGAATGGAAAGGCCTGCCATATATTTAACATATGTGATTCATATACTTAATTAAATATATATCATTAAATAGAGTTCGTAGATTTAGCGTATTTAAACTGAACTAATACACAGATGTGTTTGGCTATAGGTCGGAATACAGATTTAATAAGTAAATATGCACAAAAAACAACTGTTTAAGTGCTTTAAGATGTTTGTTCTTGAATGTTGCCAAGTGCTGCACATTGGACCACCTTGCAGGCCACTTTAGAGCTGTCCTTTGTTCTGCAGGTTGGGACAGATGACCTTTGGGGGTCCTCTTCCACCTATGCAACCAGACCTGATGGGTTCTCTCTCCCCCCATTCCTCCTTCTCCTCCAGATCCCCTGCACTACGAAGGGCCTGGCGTGGAGATCCTGCTCCCGACCCCCGAAGATGGAGAGGTGAACTTCATCCTCCACCTGAAGCATCGCTTCTCCGGACTGGCCAAATGCCTCTGCCAGATGCTCAGGTCAGGGGCCCCTCTCTCCTCCCCCCCCCCGCCTTTCCAGCCTTGCCACTGTACTTGAGACCTCCCCTCCCCCTAAAACAAGCACTTCATTTGCCGTTCCAGTAACGACTTTGTGGCTCCCGTCTCCGTCCCAGTTCAAGACATCCTGGACCTCATTTGCCGCGCCCTCAACATCTCCACAAAGAACATCGTGAGTAGCCATGGGGGCAGCGTTGGGGTCAGGGTGGGGCAGGCAGGTCCCCGAGCCGAGGGGGCACACAACTGAGAAGATCCACTGTGGAGAAGATCTCTTCTGGGGGTGCCCAGTGCCTCACTCAGGGCATCGTAGTACCAAAGATGACCAGAGGCTGGCAGTGCCTGTCTCAGCAAAGCCCCTCTCAGCTGCTCCTGTGCTTATTTTGGCCCCAGAATCATCATCATCATAATTATAATTATTAATTATACCCCGCCCATCTGGCTGGGCCTCACTGGCCACTCTGGGCGGCCTCCAACAGAATATTAAAATACAATAACCTATTAAACATTAAAAGCTTCCCTGAACAGGGCTGCCTTCAGATGTCTTCTAAAAGTCTGGTAGTTGTTCTTCTCTTTGACATCTGGCGGGAGGGCGTTCCACAGGGAGGGTGCCACTACCGAGAAGGCCCTCTGCCTGGTTCCCTGTAACTTGGCTTCTCTCAGGGAGGGAACTGCCAGAAGGCCCTCGGTGCTGGACCTCAGTGTCCGGGCTGAGCAATGCGGCTGGAGACGCTCCTTCAGGTCTGCTGGGCCTTTGAGGCCATTTAGGGCTTTCAAGGTCAGCACCAACACTTGGAATTGTGCTCGGAAGAGCTTGAGAGCTGGGAGGGCCCCCCAGGCCTCATCTAGCTCAACCCCCTGCAGTGCAGGAACCTCAGCTAAAGCATCCAAGACGATGGGCCTCTTCACTTCTTCTGGAAAGCCGCCAAGGAAGGGGAGCCCCCCTCCCTCCAAGGGAGCCCCCTCCCCTCTCAAACAGCTCCTTCCGTCAGGAAGTGCTTAGTAGGGACCTCCTCCTTCCTTCTAACCTGGACCAAAGAGGTGCTGGAGGAGAGGGCATCGTAAAGATTAAATGAAGAATGGGGCTTGTTTGTTATTGGAAGGTAGAATTCCAGGGCAAGGGGAACCCCCTGTGTAGTTTTAATTCCTCCCTCTAATTTCACCTTTTGTGTCCAGTGCAGTAGCAAACAGGGGTGCTCCTTGAATAGCTGTTTTGTACATGGATGCATGCTTTATTTATTTATGGGGGAGGAAATATAAATGACCTACAAGCTTACATTTAAGGAATAACAAAGTATAGCAGAATTATAATTATATGTTGCTGTAATACGTTCATGCCATATGCATATGTGTACGTAAAACCCACATATATACAGGTTTCATCGTCAAAATTATTATTATGAGAATTGTTGTTTCTTTTGTAATGGGTTTATTTTTTGCAATGGGTGTGTGTGTATATATGTGTGTGTGTATATATATATATATACATATATATATATATACATATATATATATATATATATATATATATATATATATGTGTGTGTGTGTGTGTGTGTGTATATATATATATATATGTATGTATATACATACACACACACACACGGCAGTGATGGAGTGATGGCCAAACTTGGCCCTCCGGATGTTTTGTGACTACAATTCCTATCATCCCTGACCACTGTTCCTGTTAGCTAGGGATGATGGGAGTTGTAGACCAAAAACAGCTGGAGGGCCAAGTTTGGCCAGGACTGCCTTAAGGGATCATGAAGATTAGCAGAATTGTTGTTTACTGCTATGCCTATGGCTATTGCTATTATTATTACTGCGTACAATAATGCTAGAAAAAATAATGCAGCCTAGTAGACAGATTCATCCAGTGACCTTGGTCACTTTATAATGGGGAGGGGTGGGAAGTGGGGGTGGTGCTGCTCCCTTCCGCCCCTGACCCCCCCTCCCTTCCAGAGCTGGTTTGGTGACGGCCCCCTGCGGATGCTCCTCTTGCCCTCCGTCCACCTGGAGGCCCTGGACCTCCTTTCGGCGCTCATCTTGGCGTAAGTCCCAGGGAGGGGAGAGGGCGTTGGGAACCCCCACCGGGCTCCACATCCCACCCCCAGCCCTGGCTGTCCCTTCTCTGACGCCCCCCTCCTCTCGCTTTCCCTTTGCAGGTGCGGCCCCCGCCTGGTGCGCTTTGGGGCCACCCTCTGCCGCCTCTTCCCCCAGGTCCTGACCACCTGGAGCAGCGGGCGAGACCTCTTCCCCCCCGGGCAGGAGCGCCCCTACAGGTGTGTGGGGAGCTGAGGAAGGGGGCCCTTACTGCTCTGGGCCAATGTGTACCGCCACCCCCTGGGGGGGCCTAGAGAAGTAGGGAGCAAGGCGGCGTGTTCGTGGTTCTCCCCACAACAGCCCTGCGAGGGAGTTTCGGCTGAGAAGCAGCTGCCAGCCCTTGAGGTCTCCCAGTGCACATCACAGCCAAGATGGGGGATCTGGACCTCGACAGTCCTCACGGCGACGCCACACTGTCTCTCCAGAAAGCTGCCTCGCCCCCCCCAACAGCACCAGCTGTTGCCTCTCCTGCTTAGTCCAGCATTAGCGACGCCCCTGCAGGGTTGCCTGGGTCAGGCCTTCCTCTCTCTCGGCCTCTCCTCCTTCCTTGGAGGTTTTTAAGCAGAGGTCAAGTGCCCCCCTGTCCGGGGTTCTCTAGCTGCGATTCCCGGGTTCCAGGGGGTTGGGCTGGATGACCTTTGGGGCCCCCGTCCAATTCTGCATTGCCATGAAGCCAGCCCCAGGTGAGGTGTGGGGCCTGCCAGGCTGCCCCCTCCTCCAGCTCCTCTTCCTTCCTCCTCAGTGCGGTGCGGACTCGGCTCTACGAAGTCCTGGATCTGTGGGTCCAGACGGCTGGGGCGGCCTGTGGCATCCTGCAGGGACCCAGGACCCAGAGCGAGGCCCTGCTGGGTCACCTGATCAGCGACATCAGCCCCCCGGCCGACACCCTCAAGGTGAGCCCCCCCCATGAAGAAAGAAGTATTGGAAAGGGAAAAGAAAATGAAGGACCACAAGATGCTGCAGGAAATATTGTTGAACAGAGAGTGCAGTTGATAGTTTGTTGTACTGACTTGACTGGTAGTTTTAAATAATTATATTTTCATCTAGTGCATGGAAAATATTCCTTCTTTTGTAATTTTTGCTAATATTTCCCCGTTTCTTCTTTCTTTCTTTCTTTCTTTCTTTCTTTCTTTCTTTCTTTCTCTCTCTCTCTCTCTCTCTCTCTCTCTCTCTCTTTCCTCTCCCTTTATCTCTTTTTTTCTTCTGCTTCTTTTCCTTGTTTTGCATCTTAGGTAGCTGCAATTTGGTTGTATGAGGAGAAAATCTCAAATTGAAATTTGATACGAATGAAGTATTTTAGCTGCACTGATGAATTCTCTCCCCCACCCCTCCCTCCTGGCCTCCGGTTCAAGGCCTCTCTCCCTCTTTTTAAAAGAATAACAACAATAATTACTATTTTGTCGTTTGTACCCCACCCATCTGACTGGGCTGCCCCAGCCCCCCTCTGTGGCCTCCAGAAACTATAAAAGTGTCATAAAACACCCAAAACTTCCCCATCCCCTTCTCTCTCTGCCCCGTCCAGATGCGGGACAGCCGGCCGGCCTCGGACCTGAAGCCCAGCGCCCCCAAGAAGCCCAAGCTGTCTGACCTGGGCACTTTGGGGTCCCTGCACCCCAAGCAGGACTCCCAGGCCAACAGCAGCACCTGCCTGGCCGCCTTGCGAGGTGAGGAAACCTGTAGCTGAGCAGCGGGGTGGAGAGGGGGCCGGGCCTGGGCTCTGCTTCCTCCAGTCCCACTCACCCCAAACTCATCCTGCCCCCCAAACTCTTCTCTACCCCCCCCCCAGGCCTGAGCCGTGCCGTCCTCCTGACTGGAAGCCTGATGAAGGAGCAGGTCCACAAGGTGAGGGGTCTGTGGGGCAGCCCTGGGGGACTTGGGGGTCTGGGCTGCCAGGCAAGGGGGTGGGGTGGAGAGCGAGTCCTGGCGGCCGAGCCCGGCTCTTGGTTTCCGGAGAGAGCCTTCCCCTTGCAGCGCTGTAGTGGTTGGCCGGTGGCGTCTCTGCCCCAAGGAGCTTTCAGTGCGGGAAAATGAGACAGAGAAGATTGAGGAAGACGAGGGGAAGGAGAAGGAGAATTTCAAAGGAGATCTGTGATCATTATTACTATGTTCGAATCTGTTTGTTGATTTCAGTGCTGTTGAATGTTGTAAATAGTTTCTTAAATCAATGGCTCTTTTATTCTCTTTGTGAAGCTGCTTCAAGGTTGACTTGTTTACAGTCAGGTGGTGTAGAAATTTTATGAAATGAAAAAAATAAGCTGACCAGCCGCTTTGTTGTTGTGGGGGGGGGGGTTGGTCACAACAATCTGAAGCGACATTTTTAATTGTTAAATTTATATCCCTCCCTTAGTTGGAGAGGCGAGAGGGCAGCTTCCAGCATAAAACACAAGATACAGGATAGAATGATAGTCAGAACAGGGCAGGGAGCCTGTTGGTTGACCATCTGCCTCCTTTTCCTCATGGTGGGGGCTAGGGAACCCCCATTCCGCCACAAGGGTCAGGAGGATCCCCCAAACTGTCTTGCGTGTCCCCCACCCACCCAAAAAAGCAACTTCTCTGGATCTTCTTCCTCCCCACAGAGGCTGCAGGAGCTGGTGGTCCCTCTGCTCATCCGCCTGGCTCAGGCCGAGACCCCCCCGGGGTCCCCCTACGCCAGCGCCCCCTGCCGCAGGGAGCTGCACCGCCTCCTGCTGGCGCTGGTCCTGGCCCCCCCGCCCTCCTGGCCGCCCCCTTTCCACTGCGCCCTCCGCTTGTTCAGCCAGGGGCGCGCCGACCCGAACCTCCAGGTGAGTCTCTCTCTCTCTCTCTCTTTTTCCCCCAACACTCACTTGGGGTTTGGCCCAAAGGGAAGCCGGGGAGCAGGGCAGGTAGGGAAGAGCCCCCTCCCCACATTGGGCATCTCTCCCCCCCCCCCGGCCTAGTCTCTGCACAGCAGGTAGACTGCCTCTCGGCCTGGAGGTTCCTCCTTCGCCAGCCCATCCGTCCATCCTCCTTTCCCCCTTCGCCAGTCCTTGGAGGCAGGAAGTCAGCCCCCCGGCTGGGCCCTCTTAAATGTTTCCTAAAAGAATTGCTTTACTTTATTCATAAATAATACAGGGTGGTTTTTAATGTTTTGAGTTTTTAATGTTTTAATATTTTGTTGAAAGCCGTCCAGGAGTGGCTGGGGCAATGCGGTCAAATGGGCAGCATATACATAATACAGGTGAAACTCAAAAAACTAGAATATCGTGGAAAAGTTCCTTTAGTTCAGTAATTCAACTTAAAAGGCGAAACTAATATATGAGATCGACTCACGACATGCAAAGCGAGATGTGCTTCTACTTCTCAGGGGTCCAGTCTTGCTCGATTTGCAATCCTTATTTTGCTGATTTCCTTGAATATTCTCATTTTCTGAGATTGTTAATTTGGGGTTTTCATCAGCTGTACACCATGATCATCGCAATGATAACAAATCAAGGCTTGACAGATCTCGCTTTGTATGTCACGAGTCTATCTCATTTATTAGTTTCACCTTTCAAGTTGGATTACGGAAATCAAGGAACTTGTCCACAATATTCTAATTTTTCAAGTTTCACCTGTAATAATATTATTATTAGAAAGTAAACCAAGGTAAGGCAGTAACTGCTACAGCTGGTTGGAAGCAGCTTAAGGTTGGGCTCGGATAATTGTTGCTCCAGAGCAGCACAGAAAAGGCCCACTCCCCCCCCCCCCATAAGCCTGTGGGGCTGCTGCTTTAGTAGGTTTTCTTTTGCAAGAAGGTGGTGAGTTGTAGCTGCCACAAACCCAGTTTCTTCCCTCCGTTCAGCTAGAGTAGGAAATGGCCTTTTCTCCCATTATTCGAAACCATTTATATGTTAGCCGTAGCAATGAGGTTGAGTGTTAGTTCTCTTTCATTTTCTGGAATAATAATAATAATAATAATAATAATAATTTATTTATACCCCACCCATCTGGCTGGGCTTCCCCAGCCACTCTGGGTGGCTTCCAAAAAAATACTAAAATAGCGTAATACATCAGGTCCTGAGGGTGTAAGATATATTGGCCTGCACCGATTTCTGGAATATTTCTTTTTGGGAACAATTCTGAAAGACGTGTGCGTCCTCTGCTTTATTTAATTCTGGTCTCCAGCATTTGTCTGCTCTTGACTGGCATATTGAGTTCAGTCTATATGGTGCTCAAATACCATTCATAGGCAGTTTTGAAATAGTTCTCCTTTAGCCCCAGCTCCCTGGATTTCCTGGCTGTTCTCTGACCTGAATCTCCCCCCACCCCATTTTCTCCTCTATGTGTCCTGGTTCTGATCTAAGCTCAATCCAAAACTCTTCCTTTTATGCAGATGGGAGATACATTTCCCGTTTGTCCTCTCCCTCCATTTCCCCGTATCTGTGCATCAGAAAGGAGATCGCACTCTAATCGTGCTGTAATTATTTGCATAGTTTTAATGGGTGGGTGTATAGCTTTAATTCTGTGGATGTTTAATCATTTTTTAATTGTTGTTTCTCCCCCACCCCCTTAAGTTTTCAGACTGCTCTCATTTTTATCTGCTAAATGAAATTGAGTCCCGTTAGGTGTAAATAACTATATCACGTGTGAATAAGGATATAACGTTATCTGTGTTTTCTGCTTTCGTCTTGTATTTTGATGTTGTGAACGGCCCGGAGATCAGCGGATGAAGGGCGGTTTGCAAATTAAAAATTATAATAGTAATAAGAAAAATGTAAGAATGAACATGAAAATAATTTGGCATTTATTTTCCTCCTCCCTCTGCAGGTCTCTTCCTTCTGCACAGAGGCCCTGGCTGTCTGCAACGCTCTCCTGCACCCCCGGGTGCCCTCCCTGCAGCTCCCTCTGGCCACCCCCCCGGGGGGTCCCCAGGCCCCCCCTCCGGGCCCCTCGGAGCTCTCCCCCGCCCTGGCCTCGCCCTTCCGCCCGGCGCCCCCGGCCCCCTTCTCGGCCCCCCGCCTCCTCCTCCCTCCCCCCGCCTCCTCGGCAGCCAACCCCCTGGGGCTGCCCCCCCCAGGCCTGGCCTCCCCCGCCCAGCTGCCTCCCCGCCTGGCCCCCGAGGAGCCCTCCCTGCCCACGTCCCCCGGGGCGGCCGAGGCGGCTCTGGGCGCCAAGCTGCGCCGCTCGGTCTTTGTCCACTACGACAAGGAGGAGGAGGAGGACGTGGAGATCTCCCTGGAGAGCGACTCGGACGACTCCGTGGTCATTGTGCCCAAGGGGCAGCTTGGCAAGGGCCCCGGGAGCGCCATGGTAGTGGCGGCCACCGCAGCCCAGGTCCCCACCCCGCCCGCTCCTCCGCCAGCCCCCCCGGCCCCCCCTTCCCCCCCGCCAACCTCCGAGGAGACCCCTCTGGAGCCGCCTGCCCCGCCCCTCTCCCTGGGTGTCCCTCTGCCCCCTGCCCCTGCCGCTGTCCTGGCGCTGCCCACCTCCCCTTCCCCCGCAGCCATGGATCCCCCGTTCCCCGCCTTGCTGGAGGAAGACCCCACCGTCATCAACATCAACAGCAGCGAGGAGGAAGAGGACGATGAAGACGACTACCCGGAGGACGAGGAATACTTTGAAGAGGACGAGGAAGAGGTGCACTGGGAGGCAGGGGCCGGTCAGACGGGCGGCGTGTTAATTCTTATTTTTTATTATGATGGCCAGGCAGCGAAGAGGCAGGGCTTGTGGGGTGGGAGGTGCTGTGACCCTGTGGGTCAAATTCATCCCTGCTTTCCCCCCGGGGTAAGAACTTCACCACCACCAGGACATTACCCAGGTAGAGGGAACACCTTTACATAAAACATGGAACCAAGGAAATAAGTCCAGCAGCCCCGTTAGGGACCCGGTTTATTATCTGCTCTTGCAGTAGGACAGAGCTCAGCTTAACAGAGCTTATAGAGTAGCTGCAAATGGATCGCACGCAGAGAGCCATAAAACATCAAACATTTTTCAATGTACATTGAGAAGGGTCACAGGTCATGGGATGTAAAACACGCATGGCTCCATACCAGTCCTTACACCCCCAAGTGCTCAGGCCGTTTGGGTCTCAGCTGCCGCCCTTAGCAGGCCTTGGGCAGCCCCACTCTCACTTCCCTCGTCCCTGGGACATCGGGGGAAGCTTCAAGAAGATGCTGGATTGCCAGCTTGTGAAGCAGACTTAGGAAAAGATCACCATTGGCTGTTTCTGCCACTTTGGGGGTTAGATAGCAGTTTTAGTTTATGGCCTAGAGAGCACAAGGGTTGTAAAATGTCGGCACACAGGAGCCTCACAGAAGTCATTCCCTGATGGATTTCATCTTGAGGTTAAATGCCATTCATATTGAAATATTGTTTTTAAAATCAAAAACAGACACTTTGGTCTCTAATGTTGACATCACCCCCAAGCCACAGCTGTCAGCCCCACGCCTGACAGGTGAAGACGGGGCTTGCTCTGGGCCCCGATTAGGGGTTGCGGGATGAGGGTAAGGGGCCCCTTGGCAGCCCTGGGTGGCAAGGGGTTGGGCTGCATGACCCTCAGCCGGGTCCCTCACAAGGTAGCAGGCTGCCCTTTGCTGGGTGCCCATCAGGCTGTGGTCCCTGCGCACCGGGGTCGGGCTGGATGGCCTTTGGGTGGCCCTCTCCCAACACTACAGTCCTGATTCTCTCCCACCCACCCTTTTTTTTTTGCTGGCCAGGAGGAAGAGTACGACGAGGAGGATGAGGAGTTTGGGGAGGATCTGGAGGAGGAAGAGGACGAGGAGTTTGACGAGGAGGAAGGCCTGACGGAGGAGGAAGAGGACGAGGAGGAAGGCCTGACAGAAGAGGAGGAGGAGGAGGAGGAAGAAGGGGAGGAGGAGGAGCGGAGGGTGCTGCCCTCGCTGCCGCCCCCACTGCCGCCCCACCGGAGCGACGAGGAGCCGCCGGAGCTCTTGCCCATCAAGGACGAGCCCCCCAAGTTGGAGGAGGAGGAAGAGGAGGAAAACGAAGACGAAGAGGCGGCCGCCGGACTCCTGATGGAGGTGGACGAGGAAGCCTTCCACCCCCCAGGGGAAATGGCAGAGGAGGAAGAGGAAGGAGGCCGGCTGGAGCGGGACCCGGGGAAGGCAGAAGGCCAGGCGTCTCCTCTGCGGACGGCCGAAGGGCAGCCCCCCCTCCCCAGCGCGGCCCCCCTGCCCTCCGTGAAGCTGGAGGAGGAGCAGGGCGAGAAGCAGCCCCCCCAGGAGGAGCAGGAGGGTCCCGCGGCTGCAGCTGCCCCACGGACCACGACTCCACAGGGGCAGGAGGAAGAAGAGGAGGAGGAAGTGGTGGTGCACGAAGGGGGCCGGAGAGAGCCAGGAGGGGCGGCCCCCGAGGCTGCAGTGCTGCGGGCGGAGTCGGAGAAGCAGGAGCCGCCGCTGGGCGAGGAGGTGGGCATGAGGGGCAGGGCGGGAAGAGAGGGCACGGCTGCCCCCCCCCCCGCACATGTGGGGAAGAATATTCCTTCGTTAACTGAACTCTGTATGGTGCATCTTCCACTCTGGGGCGATAGTGGAGCTCAGGGTGTGGCGTTGAAGTTCCAGGGGGAAAGGAAGCTGGGACGGCTCAGTCGGTAGATCAGGAGACCCTTCATCTCAGGGTCCAGGGTTCAAGCCCCACGCTGGGCAAAAGGTTCCTGCACTGCAGGGGGTGGGACTAGGTGCTCCCCCCCTCCGGGGGGTCCTTCCAACTTCTCAGTTCTATGACTCCATCATTCCAAGTATGAAGGCATTACAGGTGGAGGGTTTTGTTTTGTTTGGTAAATTTGTAGACCCATAGATCTCAGGGCTTTCGCAGTGTAAAATTACAGTCTAATAAGCGCAAAATGCATAATAAAAATCAGAACAATGATCCCTTGGGATCCCCTTCCAGATTCTCACAGTTCTCTGGTTCTGTCCTCTGTCCCGGGCCTGATCTTCTCCCCCCTCCCACCCCCAAGAAAGGGCAAAAGTGGGAGTGAAATTGTATCAGTTTAGAGTTGGCTCTTCTCTCTTTCCAAATTAAGCTGTTTGTTTGACTTCTACACAGTGCTGCTTTCTATTTATTCATTTGTTTTGCTTCACAAAATCTCTTCGCTGATTGATTGTAGAGGGAAAAGCCTCGAAGCCGGAAAGGTTTTCTCAGTGAAACCACATAAAGATTTTATGAAGCAAATAAGTAAACCTCAAAGTGGTTTGCAAAAGGATGATGATGATGATGATGATGATGATAAATTGTCAATCAGAAAAGTTTGCAGCAACAACATTTAGGCTTCTGAACAGTTAACACAGCAAAAAACCGAAAGCAGATCAGGAACTCGCATGTGCTTCGTAATGTGGGTTGTTGTCTGAAAGCAGTTTACCTGTGAGATCGCTTTGCCCCACCTGCTCCCACTTGGCCAGTTCAGCCGGCGGATCTGGCCCTGCTGCAGGCGCCGCATGACACCCGTTCTGCTTTTGCAAGAACTCTGGCAGCCCCTGCCCTTTGGAACTCCCCGCCTCTTGAGATCAAGCAGGCTTCTTTGCTGTACTCTTTATCAGCAACCGCTAAAACCATTCTGGTTTGGGAAGCCAGCAGGAGAACAATCCTGGCTACACTTTGAATGGCAGAAAAAGTCCTCTCTGGGGCGGCGGAGAGTCTGGAGGGAGGGTGTGTCTAGGGCAGGTTCCCAAGTCTGGAGCTGGGATGGTTTATTGTGCAGGTGGTGGGGTGGGAGGTGTTGTGTGTTCTGCAGTCTCTCCAGCTTTGGAGGGAGCAGCGAGGGGTCTTGCAGTGGCAGCTGGGAACAATGGCCAGACCCCACCTGGGCCCAATTTTGGGCACCCCAGTTCCAGAAGGATATGGGTGAGAAGCTGGAAGGTGCGCAGAAGAGGGTGAGCAGGATTTTGAAGGGTCTGGAAACCAAGCCTTGTTTATGCGGAACAGCTGGGGGGGAGATGGAGATGTTTAGCCTGGAAAAGAGGAGACGTGAGAGCCGACTTCCAGTATCTGAAGGGTTGTCACAAGGAGCAAGCTTGTTATCTCCTGCTCTGCAGGGCAGGATCCGAACCTGTGGTTTCAGATTCCAAGAAAGGAGATACTCAACGTTTAGGCTTTCCTGAGGGTAAGAGCCCATCAGTGGCAGAGCAACTCCCTCGGAAGGTTTTTTAATAGGTTGGATGGCCGCCTGTCAGCGATGCTTCAGCTGGGATTCCTGCATTTCGGGGGTTGGACTAGATGAGCCTTGGGAAGCCCACAATTCTGTGATTCTCTAAGGCCTGCATTCTGGGTTTCCTCTGTGTGTGTACGTCTTCTTTTAGATTGAGTGCCGAAATGCTGTCTTTTCCGCCAGTCTTCAAAACTTTGTTCAGCTAAGCGCCCTAATACTTTTACTGGACGCCTTGTGGGGGGATACTTCTGGTGGGTGGTGGGGTGAGTTGTCATGCCACCTCAATGAAGTGACCCCACCTAATTCTCTTCCCCTGCAGGGCACAGAAGTGGATGAAACAGAAGCCATGTTGGCGGACTTTGTGGACTGTCCCCCAGACGAGGAGAAGGTGCCATCTGAACCCAGTTCCTGAGGGGGCGCTGGATCCAACCTGGTCAACGGTGGTGGGTGAATTGGGGGCTGAGAAGGGGGGCGCTGTGATCCCAGACGTTCCCCCTGTGCGCATCACTGCCTTCTGGACTGAGGAGCCTCCATATTCTATTTTTTATGTGTTTGTGTTTTGAGGGGAGGAAGGTTTTGGGTTTGTTTGTTTGTTTGTTTTTTTAATACAAAAGACATTCAATAAAATTTCTTTATACTGCATGTTCACTTTGGTTTGTGGTGCAGCTGGGGCAAAGGCAACAGGGCGAGTCGGACCCATGGGGGGGTGGGTCAAGGTGGAAGATTTATGCTGCTCCAGAGGGCAGCATCTGAACAAACGAGAAAGGAGATTCCGACTGAACATCAGGAAGAACTTTCTTGACAGTAAGAGACTCCCTTGGAAGGTGATGGACTCTCCTTCAGTGGAGGTTTTTAAGCAGAGGTCTGTCATGGATGCTTTCGTTGAGATTCCTGCTTTGCAGGGAATTGGACTAGATGACCTTTGGGAGTCAGGTTTTCCTGTGTGATCCAACACCTGCACACTTGATCAGTAGGCTGAGCCTTTTTGATATTGTCGCTCTGTGGAGTAAGAGGCTCCGCAGTTGAGCTTGGTGAGTGAAGGATCAGTTTCAGGTTCTGCCAGACAACCTCCCCTTGAATGCTGCATTTGGGTCGCTCATCAGTGTGAAGGGCACAAACCAACCAGATCAGCATGGCACACACATCCATAACAGCTGTAGAATCACCTCCAGTGGCCGAGAGGTGCTTGTCAATGTGTGTGTGTGTGTGATTGTAATACAAAATTTAATATAAAATATGTATAAGAAGGTAAAGGTACCCCTGCCCTTCGGGCCAGTCTTGCCAGACTCTAGGGTTGTGCGCTCATCTCACTCTATAGGCCGGGAGCCAGCGCTGTCCGCAGACACTTCCGGGTCACGTGGCCAGCGTGACAAGCTGCATCTGGCGAGCCAGCGCAGCACACGGAACGCCGTTTACCTTCTCGCTGGTAAGCGGTCCCTATTTATCTACTTGCACCCGGGGGTGCTTTCGAACTGCTAGGTGGGCAGGCGCTGGGACCGAACAACGGGAGCGCACCCCGACGCGGGGATTCAAACCGCTGACCATGCGATCGGCAAGTCCTAGGCGCTGAGGTTTTACCCACAGCGCCACCCGCGTCCCGAAAATATGTGTAGGTCATACCTAGTAATATATATAACTGAATACTTAGCAATCATTTTTATTTGTACTTACACATTCTTTAGGCAATTCTACACACATTCCCCCGTCAAAAAAAATAATGGCAAGTGTCCCTATTGAGATTAATTTTGTTAACTTGCCCCCAGTTCTCCAATCTGTAATGGTCATCCTGAATCCCAATTCTGTCTTCTGTGCCATTAGCTGCCCCTCCCAGTTTCGTGGGATCTGCAAACTGGATGAGCATCCCCTCAATTCCTCCATCCAAGACGTTTACCGACAGACGGAGCAACAACAGGCCCCGGACAGAGCCCTGCAGCCCCCCCTGGTCACAACTCTATGGCATAACCTCATGGGGGGTGCAGTTGCCTCTCATGAAGGATGTTTGAGGAGTTGGAAAAGGGTCAGAAAAGGGCTGCCAAAATGATCAAGGCAGACTTGGCTATGAAGAAAGGTTGCAGCCTCTGGGGGCTCTTTAGAGCAGTGGTTCCCAATTAGCTAATTATTGAGGCGCCCCCCCCAATTTTCAAAAGCCAAGCCTGGCCTAGAGAAAGTGGATGGAGAGTTGCATCTCCTGGCAGTGGAACTCAAAGACATCCAAGGAGTCGGAATGTTGGAAGATTCAGGACAGGTAAAATTAAACGCAAGGCAGAGTTCACCTGTGGAACTCCCCGGCACAGGACAGGAAAGGGAGAGGAAGAGAGGGGGGAACTGGCTTGCCAAGGGTTAAAAGGGATTGAGCTGGATTCCTAGACAGGAGAGGAAGTCAAGGGGGGGTCGGGGGGGGGAGAAACTCCCGAGCCCAAGCCCCTCCCTCTCCCGCCTGCCTAAAAGGGAGGAGGGGCCTTTGTCTCTCTCTTCTGCACGTGCTGCATCCAGGGCGCCTCCGGGAAGCCGGTGAGTCTCTGCATTGGGGAGAAGAGGGGGGTCCCGGGATGCAGGGGGGAGCAGGGGGACCCCCAAGTCAAGGGGCAGAGGCTCCTGACCCCCCTCTCTGCAAAGTCGTTTGGGGAGGGAAGAAAAGGGCCTGAAAATAACCCCCCCAGACTGAGAAATCAGTCCCATTTATTAGCAGAGGTTGTAGAGGGACGGAAATATTAGGACACAAAGCATCCCGAAAAAATAGAAAGGAAAGGCTGACTGTTGGGAGAGGGGAGGGGGAGAGAAGAGAAAGCGCTTCTTGGTGCGGTGCAGAGTCAAGCCTGCGGAACTCCCTGCCACTTTAGGCCAGGCTGGGACCAGGGCAGGGAGGAGGAGGAGGAGGGGCTCCTGGTGGCTTCATCCTCGAGGGCTGAGCTCTTGTCTCCCCAGAGATGCTGCTGAATCCCAGTTGCTGGAAGGAAGCGCAGGGGGAGAGAGGGGCTCTGGCGCCCCAGTCCGGCTGGGGGGCTTCCCATTGAGGCCCCTGGGGGAACAGGAGGGGGGACTCCAGAGGGGCCCAATGGCCTCATCCTGCAGGGCTCCCCTCCTGCTCCGATGCTGAGCTCCTCAGTTGGAGTGAAGCTCCCCCCCCCCCATGAATCAGGCAAGGGAGATATCCGGACTCCAGGCTTCGCATCCTTGGCAGAACTGTCTCCTATGAAGGGAAATCTCTCTTAATTACTCCGCCAACATTTTAAGAAACCGCACCAGAGTTTCTGAGCTCCTCTTGGCAGCTTCCAAATGCAAGAATTATCAGATTAAAGGCATCTCTATTCATGTCTGTGAATGTGGGCTCAGGCGGACACAAGTGGGAATAGTTCCTGTCATTTCATAAAATGAAAATCAATTAAATGAAAATAATAATAATAATAATAATAATAATAATAATAATAATAATAATTCCTGCTGTTGCAGGAAACGCCCCCCCCCATCATTCAGTTTGTACCAACTTCACACACACTCACACTCACACACTACATACGCTACGCTTCTGTTATAAATTCATAGAAAATCAACCATACATCGGATTTGCACTGTTCCACTTTTATTTTACTCCATGAAGGAAGGACTACAAAATGGGGAAGGTTTGATACAGGCCAGCCATAATCCCTTCACCATCCCAGCACATCCACAGGAGCCCTGCCCAGTTGCTATGCCAACCCTGATGGTCCTAGACAGAAGACCATCAAGATCACAAAGAACTTGCATATGGGAGAGGATTCAGCATGGACTGGAACAAAGGACAATGATCAGCTCTTCCCTCTGGGGGCAGGAAACTGCAAACTCCCCTTTGTCTCTTGGAAGTGACTCGTGGGGAGGGGGGGAGAAGGGAACCAGCCAGGTGACAGGACACTCAGGTTACCACCACAACTCCTCCCTCAACCCCTCCTTTCTGTAATGTATGCATGATGTTTCTGGGGGTGGGCCTGACCTACAGGATGGGAATTTCAAAAGTCTTTATAAGGCCTTGCACACCATTTTTCTGGGTCCCTCCTCTCTCCTGCAAGTGAGGGGAGCACCCTGTTGCAAGAGTTCAATAAAGGCCAAGCCTACAGGCTGCTTTTTTGCTCCAATTTACTCTGGTTGGTGTCTTTACTTTTTGTCCAAGGGAGCCCTCGGATTTTCCCGTTAACATGCTGAGCTCCTCAGTTGGAGTGAAGCTCCCCCACCACCACCCGAGAATCAGGCAAGGGAGATATCCGGACTCCAGGCTTCGCATCCTTGGCAGAACTGTCTCCTATGAAGGGAAATCTCTCTTAATTACTCCGCCAGCATTTTAAGAAACCGCACCAGAGTTTCTGAGCTCCTCTTGGCAGCTTCCAAATGCAAGAATTATCAGATTAAAGGCATCTCTATTCATGTCTGTGAATGTGGGCTCAGGCTGACACAAGTGGGAATAGTTCCTGTCATTTCATAAAATGAAAATCAATTAAATGAATAAAATAATAGTCCCTGCCTCCTTTGCCTCCGCCTCCAGGCCACCATTTCCCTGCCAGATTCTGGCCTCTCTTTGCACCATCTTGGCCCTCAGATCCCTGAATCCCCTCAGCTCCTCCTCCTGGGCTGCCATTATGCTTCTTATTTTTATTATTAATTGAATTTGTAGACCTCCCCATAACTCTCTCTCCGGCCGGCTCTGCTCCGCTTGACCAGAGTCTCTGGGCTGAACTGATTATTTCCGTTTTCAGGTTCTCTCTTGGATTTTGTGTGAGGGAAACCTTAGATGCTTGGAGACTCAGGGAGACGTTGAACGGATAAGAAAGGTTTTATTTACAAAACCAAGTTGGTAAAACAAAGAAGGGTCAGGAGTTGTGTCCTTTCAGGAAACAGTGAACTTATTAATGACACTAAACCTAAAGAGGTTGCAGGCCTTAAAACAAATTAGTAAATGCACAGCTTCTCATAAACTTCTCTTGCTAAAAATCAAAGGTAGATGTTCAACTTTCTAGAAGAGGAGGTGAAATGCTTCACTCGGTTCCTCTTTCCTCCCTCTCATTCCTTTACTCAGTTATGAGTTTAATCCTTTGGACGCAGCACAGCTTCCTTCTCTGCTTAAAACTGGGGCTCACTTTCCGTCACTTCCCCTCTCTCTTGGCAATCCCACTCCTCAGGGGTTTGCAAATAGCAACGCATATATGGCTCTGTGGGGGTTAAGCTGTGTAACACTTCTTCTTATTACTAATATTATTAATTTATAACCCATGCTTTCCCTTAAGTTCCCCGGGGAAGAGGACACCATTAAAACCATTTAAAACAAGTTGCAGTGACAGAAAGAAACTGAGTTGTTCTTTTCCTGGCTTTTTAGCACTTTCCTACCCACAGGAACTTTGGCCTCACCCACTTGGCCCTCAGGGGCTTGGCCAGATCAGGATCTGGCTCTCAGAAGAAGAAAAAGGGACGTTGGAGATGCAAAGGGGTAGAAAACGAGACAGAAGCAGAAAGGAAATGTGCCCTCAAGTGGGGTTGGGAAGGAGAGCAACTCTTGAGGAGCCCAGGATTAGGACCCTCAATAGAGACTAGTGTCCATATATTATTTATACCCCACCCATCTGGCTGCGTATCCCCAGCCACTTTCGGCGGCTTCCAGCAAAATATTACAATACAATAATTCATCAAATATTCCACACTTGGAACAAATGATTCACTTCTCCATCACTGTTCTGCTTCTATCCCTGGGCTGAAAACACTGAGAGGCAGGAGCCACCAGGCTCATTCGTCTGACAGAAATCTCTTCCGTTTCCTCCACTTTGGGCCTGGTCACTTTCCTTCCAGGAGGGTGAGAGAATTTCTTCTCCTTTCTTTTTTTCTTACAGAAAGCTCAGAGTCGGCCTGTGGTGCAGTCCAGCCCTGGTTCCTAGCAAGACTCATCCACACTTGCTCAGGGGACCTTCTCCTTCTGCTGCTGACCGTGTGCCAATTTCATAACAGAACAATATATTTCCTTTGCAGTATTTGGCAGCACCTCTAAATCAGACAGACAGAACTTGGTCAAGGAAAAGATGGATTCGTTCCTAAAGATGGATGAACAAGACTCAGCTTGCCCTGGAGCAGAAAGAGACCATGCTATGGAAAATGGGAGCAGTGGGAGATTCTGGGAAAGCTCTGGGCAGAAGATCCTGGGAGAGGAGGACACCCTTCGCTCAGAGGTGCAGAGCTGGCAGTTCAGGCAGTTCTGCTCCCAGGAGACTGAAGGACCACGAGAGGTTTGCAATTGGTTCTGCCACCTTGACCATCAATGGCTGAAGCCAGAAAGGCACACTAAAGCTGAGATGCTGGACCTGGTGATCTTGGAGCAGTTCCTGGCTGTCCTTCCAGCGGAGATGGAGAGCTGGGTGAGGGAATGCGGAGCAGAGACCAGTTCCCAGGCCGTGGCCCTGGCTGAAGGTTTCCTCCTGAGTCAGGCGGAGGAGAGGAAGCAGGTGGAGAAGAAGCAGGTGAGAGAGACTTTCCTCTGATATTCCCAAGAAGCTCCAAACAGAAGGGGGAACAAACCCAAATGCTAAAAAAAAAAAGGACCATCCTTTTTCGGAAACATCCAAGGAATGAGATGTGATATATCTGAAGTTTTTTTCCTCTGCCATTCCTTTTCTAACCCTTCCCCACATTCTCTATTACAAATCCTTGTTTCTCTTTCAGGAAAATGATCTGTTTGCGGAAATGGGTCCTGATTCCTCTGAGGGAGAGAGGACTCCGTTGGACGCCAGAGAGAGTTCACTAGGTAAGGAGGAAGTAGTTTCTTCTCAGTTGGGTCACATTCTGTGGGTTTCGAAGTGATTCCATGGGTTCTTTTCATCATTTTGGGGGAAGACACTTAGGTCCAGGAGCCCAGAGGAGGGGAGGTGTAATTTTGCACAACTAAACTATGAAATGGGTACAAACACTGAAATGCACTCAGCAGGTGAGGCTTTTTCTCCAAGAGAAGCATGCTCTCATGGTTCCCACTTCCCTTTGTCTCTCACAGGTGACGGAATTATACTGGCGGAACTGGCAAGACTTCCTCTTCCATCTTTTCTGGGTGATGGAGGGGAAGCAGCGGCTGTGGAACTGGATCAGGTAGGGGGAAGGAGCCTTTGGGGGAAAGGGGCTGAGGGGTGGGGCAACCAGGGTGTCTCTGGGGGCCAAACAAATCTGTCCTCTTCTTTGCTTCTGTCGTAGCTGCCCTTAAGAAAGAGAACGTTTATCTGCTGAGTATAATGAACAACCAGCTCACCTTAACTCGCCTTCTGAATGTCACTAGTATTTATCAGTAGTTGCTATTTTATTTGTCAATTTATTGTGAAATGCTAAAATTTGATTCTATGGAATCAAGAAACAATAAAAAAACTGCAGCCAGGATTCACCTAATGAGCCCCATCCACTGCAGAAAGGGGCTTTCTCCTCCCTGTGGCCCCCATGCGCCCCTTGAAGTTGGCATCAGGAGGGCCCCCCCATCACAGTGAAATACACAATGAAACAATTCCATTAAGACCTTAAAAGGAGCATCTCCACTTAAAATCTGCAGCAGAATATTCCCATGAAATCAACAGAGCAATTGACAGGCAGGAAACAACAGAGCCATGTGTAGTAGATAATCTTTATGTAGTCTAAGAAGAGGAACTTTCCCTTTTGCTTTTAGGGTCCAGTGTGCTTTGAAGATGTCTCTGTTTGTTTCAAAGAGGAGGAGTGGGCGTTGCTAGATCCTGACCAGAGAGCTCTGCATAAGGAAGTCATGGAGGAGAACCGTGGGACCATAGATTCTCTTGGTATAGCTCATATTATTACAACATCTGTTTCAAAATTCCATGCATATATCTCTGTGTGATGAAGCTCCTAGATTTTGACAGCACCACCTACAGCATCTGGGATTCTCGCACCCACACAATTTACCTTGAATGGAAGCTATTGTCTGTTTTGCCTGTGAATATTCTTCCACCACTTAAGCCTTTTAAAACAAGGATCAGGCTGGTCTGAGCTGCCCAGGCCTTTTAAAATTGTAGGCTTCCTGAATATTTAGGAAAGTGGAAGTAGCTTCTGTCAGGTTTTGTGTTTTTCTTTTTGCTTCTGTCAGTTCTTGGTTTTGCAAAAATTCTTCTGACGCTGGAGATGGAGCAGATTCCATGACTGAGCCAAAGAAAATTCATTGCAGAAAGTAACAGGCTTTTTGAATTTCAGTTTCCCATAAGTACCGTATTTTTTGCACCATAACACTCAGTTTTTCCCCCCTAAAAGGTAAAGGGAAATGTGTGTGCGCGTTATGGAGCAAATGCAGGCGGGAAGAGCTGCTCTTGCTGGCTTTTCGTCGAGGTGGGAGAAGGGAGGCAGCCTCTTTTCCTCTGGCTCGGAAGCCGGCAAGAGCTGAGCACAGCGTGTAAAAGCCAAGGTGGGAGAAGGGAGAGCCTCTCTTTCTCCGTGTCTGCCTGCTCTATTGTTTTTTGGCGAGGTGACTTTATAGTCTGATGGGCTGACTGTAATTCAAGCAAAGGGAGAGCCGCTTACACACATGTAAGCGGCTCTTACTCTGCTTTCTTTACAATGAGCCAGAAGGAGGGACAAAGAGGGCATCCCCTTCCATCCCTCCCCCAGCACCTCACCGGTAAATTCAAACAAAGCGGCTTACAAGGCTCGTGTCCCTGCATCTCTTCCTTCCCTCCCTCCCTCCCTCTTCCAACTTCAAAAAATATTGGGGGGCGGCCAGGTAAGCCCCACCTCACATACCACAATGGGGGGTGGGGGATGACTCCCTCAAATATTTAATGGGGAGGTGAAGGCACCTAGGCCTATAGGAGTTAGCTGCTTTGCCTAGGACAAATGTGAGCTCCCCCCCTCTCTTCCTTCATCACTGTATTGGAGATACCATACATTACTGACAGTTCCTTCATCGTTTTCTTGCAGAAAACTGTATTTTCTTGCAGAAAACCTCCCCCGTTCTGATAAGGATGATAAAGCAGAGAAGACTAGCATATAAGATTCCTTTTAAACTAAAGGTAGTAAAATATGCTAAGGAGCATGGAAACAGAGCAGCAGAGAGACATTTTGGACCACCTCCAACTGAAAAAATGATAAGAGGTTGGAGGAAACAGGAGGATCAGCTGCAAAAAGCAGATAAAAGCAAGCACACTTTTCGTGGACATGCTGCAAAGTGGCCACAGATGGACATTGCCATGAAAGAATGGATCACACATCACCGGAATAATGGCTTCACAGTCTCTACAAAAATGATAATATATGAAGCCAAACGCATTGCTTTAGAGAAAGGCATTCACGATTTTACTGGCTCACCATCATGGTGCTACAGATTTATGAAGCGATGTGGCCTTGCTATGTGCACCAAAACTAGAATTGCGTAAAAAATGCCAGAAGAATATGAATCTAAGATTCTGTCTTTTCATAAATTTGTAATTGATGCTAGGAAGAGAAATGGATTTGAAATTGGCCAGATTGGGAATATGGATGAAGTCCCGCTAACCTTTGATGTGCCATCTAATAGGACTGTTGATCTGAAAGGTGCCAAAACTTGCTGTGAAAACCTCCAGACATGAGAAAACCCATTACACGGTTGTGTTGTCTTGCTGTGCAGATGGCACCAAATTGCCACCCATGTTAATTTTCAAAAGGGAAACATTTCCAAAAGAAGTGATTCCACGAGGAATTGTTGTACATGTTCATGAGAAAGGATGGATGGACGAAAATGGAATGAGAGTATGGGTTGAAAAAGTGTGGTCCAAACATCCTGGAGGGCTTTTGAAAAAACCTGCCTTATTAGTACTGGACCAGTTTAGAGCACATATTAGCGAAACTACAAAAAAGTGCTTTAAAGAAGCGAAGACTCATCTAGCTGTAATTCCTGGAGGTCTTACCAGCCAGTTGCAACCTCTCGACGTTTCCATCAACAAGCCATTTAAGGTCTTTATGCGAGAAGAGTGGAACAAATGGATGGCTGCTGGTAATCATGATCTGAAACCTACTGGACGAATGAAGAGGCCCACTATCACTCAGGTTTGTGAATGGGTGAAAACATCATGGCACTCCGTGAAGGAGGAAATCATTGTCCAGTCATTCAAAAAAAGGGGCATTAGCAATGCTTTGGATGGAAGCGAAGATGGTATTTTATATGAAGATAGCGAAGAAAGTGATGTCAGTGATTGTGAGCAACTGAACTTCATAAATTCTGACTCTGGCACTGATGAGTTCTTGGGGTTCACAGAAGACTAGAAGAGTTCTCAAACCTAAAATTCTCTCTTCATTTGTTAATGACAGTGATGATGGTTCTTAATGCCACTGTTGACCTCTGTTCACTTTACATGGTTGTAATATGATTCTGATATACCGGTTGTTTATTAAATAGTTTAGTACAACATTTGATTCGGAATATTTTTTTTCTTGTTTTCCTCCTCTAAAAACTACGTGCGTGTTATGGTCAGGTGCATGTTATAGAGCGAAAAATACAGTATGTCAGTCAACAAAGGCAGTGAATTCTGCAGTAAGAAATCTAACTTCAGTTCTTCCTTTATCACAGGTGTTCATTAGTGTTATTCAATAATTGGCAACTCCATTTTTTCCTCTTTGCATAATAATTTTTATTCAGTTTAGAAAACTTTAACAAATTAACTTCAAATTCAATATATGCTTCTTTTACCAAAAAACAACAACAGTGAGGGGACATCTACCCTCATTTCCGTGGTGCTTTCATTCCCATCTTTTCCTGCTGCTGATATATATCAAACTATATCTAATACATATTTAATCCATTACATTTATTATCATTTCCAATCCGCTGCTCATAATTCCAATCCTGCCCATGATTTTATTTGACTAAATTTCTTTCTCAGATATTCCAAAAAGGGTTTCTACTCTTCAGTAAAAAGTTTGGTCTCTCACTCTTGCTCTCAACTTTGCCAATTTTGCATACTCCAATGTTTTTACAAGCCATTCCTCTTTGTTTCTTCTTTCCAGTTCTGTGCATATAAAGTGTTGCTGCGTACACAAATAGTTTAATCATATTCTTCAGGACATTTGTCCCCAATATCCCTAAAAGAAAAGCTTCAGGTTTTTGAAAATTACCAATTCTTACATCTTCTTCATTTCATGATATATCATTACAGTGGTACCTCGGGTTAAGAACTTAATTCGTTCCAGAGGTCTGTTCTTAACCTGAAACTGTTCTTAACCTGAAGCACCACTTTAGCTAATGGGGCCTCCCACTGCCGCTGCGCGATTTCTGTTCTCATCCCGAAGCCAAGTTCTTAACCCGAGGTACTATTTCTGGGTTAGCAGAGTCTGTAACCTGAAGCATCTGTAACCTGAGGTTCCACCATATAATCCTTTGTCCATCTATTGGAAGTGGGTTTGAAGAATTCTATCCTTGATTTTTCTTGAGCAGAACTGAACCAAACAAACTCCTGGTAGTTTCTTTGTGCTTGCAAAGGCCGACTTTATACAGAAAACTTAGATTATCTCCTCCGCTTCCATCTCAAGGAATTCCACCAACTGCTTCACCAGTTTCTCTTGGATTTTATCACCTAGTTCCAGGATCCCATGGAATATCAAAAAGGACTCCTTTTGTCGCATTTCTAAAACTTCCATTTGATCTGACAGCAGCTCTCCTTGTTGCTTCATTTCTGTCACTTCCCCCTGCATTGTCTCTGCTTGCTTCTTGGTTTCACGATTCCCATAAGAAAGCTTATTAACAGTCTCTCCCACTGAAGCAGTTCTTTTAGTTAAATCCTGGATGTTACAAGAAAGTTGGGATATTGCATTGGAATTTGCCTCCAGTGCCAACTTGATTGCTATCCATGTTTCATTTAAATCCATTGCTGCCTTGTCAATGTTGCTGTTACAGATGTTGCCCTCTGTGAGGCTGGCTGGTTCAGGTTTTGTTTTTTGTTTGGTTCTGGTCATCTTAGTACTGTAATTCACTTCTATAATCCATGCTTAAACAACAGTCCTTCTGGGACAAGTTTTGTTCTGCAGATCTCTCTCATTCAGACATAACATTTCAGCCTGCTCCATCCCACCGTGCACCTCCACTCTGCTGGCAATATTCCAAGCTCTCTCTCTCTTAGCTCTCTCTCTCTTTATATGGCAAAGTCAAATTGTACCCAGACAGTTCCCTTTTGGATTATATTGTTCTTTATTCCATTAGCCACGAGGATTGGGTAGCATTCTCCCAAGGAATTTATAGCTTTGTATCAACATTCTCCCTTCCCTCTCCTCTCCCTTCTCCTTTGTGGCAGCAATTTTTTTTTTTTTACTTCTTTCACTCTTTTCTTCACTGTAATGGTTCTAGGGGTTGCTCGTGCGTAAGCCGGTGCAAACACCTGGCTGGGTTGCCTGAGTGAATCTTTTCTGTCCGGACAGCCACTCACCCGTGGCTGTCTCAATCGCTGGCAGAATCCGTCAGTGGGCATTTCTTAAACTTCTTCCAGCAAAGAAGCTCTTTGACGCCTAGTCTCCTCCTACTCTCTCTGCGCGAAAGCCTTCTGCGCAAGGAGGGCGTAGGCAGCGAAGGACCCCTGCTCTCCCCGCTGGTCCCAGGCAAGGAGTCATGGGACCGCCTTGCCGCTTCCCCCATCTGCCCCCCTTCTCCACTGGTGTTACGCTGATTCTCTTCCCCAGAAGATGGGCTGCCTCTCCCAATCCCGGGACGCTCTCTGGAATCCCTCTGGAGCTTGCTCTCTCCCTCCGGCACTGATGGCCGTTCCCTGACATTCACACACCAACAGCCAGAATTTTCCCCTGCAGCTGCTGCCCACCCTTTATGGTAAAGTGTATTTAAATTTAAGTCAAGTCCAATTTATAAGGAAGTCAGCCACTTACACGATTGCCTCTGAGTCTTCTCAGTAATTGAGTCAGAAATATTTTTGCCAGTGCCTTGCCTCTCAACCAGCCTGGAACAGGGGCCTCCAACTTCCTCCAAGCAGGGAGCGGCAGAGAAACGGGCTTGTCACCCTGCTACACTCAGAGTCCTAAGGAATGTTTGCCTTCGCTACCCCAATTTCTGCATCTGAGACTTCCCCAAGCTCGGAGAAGCTGCTCTTGTGATCATGGCTGACCTGGAAGTACAATTCTTCCTGAGGCTCTAATCCATTTCTCTGTTCATTGCAGGTGGTGATGAATTAGAAATCCAGAACAAGGGAGACCAAGACAAAGTTCACACAGTGGAGAAACCCTATACATATCTGGAGTCTGGCAAGAGCTTCAGTCAGAGTTCCTATTCCACTTCCCATCAAATAACTCATACAGGGGAGAGACCACATCAGTGCTTGGAGTGTGGAAAGAGCTTTAGTAAGCAGGTGATTCTCACCACCCATCTAAAAATTCATACAGGGGAGAAATCATATCAGTGCTTGGAGTGTGGAAAGAGCTTCAGTAGAAAGGAATATCTCACTTCCCATCTAAGAATTCATATGGGCCAGAAACCATATCAATGCTTGGAATGTGGAAAGAGCTTCAGTTGGAAAAAGAGTCTTACTTCCCATCAAAGAATTCATACAGGTGAGGAACCATATCAGTGCTTAGACTGTGGAAGGAACTTCAAAACAAAGCAACATCTCACTTACCATCAAAGAACTCATAGTGGGGATAAACCATATCAGTGTGTGGAATGTGGAAAGAGCTTCAGTCAGCACTCCAGTCTCAGTTCTCATGAAAGAATTCATACAGGGGAGAAACCATATCAGTGCCTGGAATGCGGAAAGAGCTTCATTTGGAAAGATAGTCTCACTTCTCATGAAAGAATTCATGCAGGGGAGAAGCCATATCAATGCGTGGAATGTGGAAAGAGCTTCAGTCACAGATCTCATCTCACTTCCCATCAAAGAATTCATACAGGGGAGAAACCACATCAGTGCTTGGAGTGTGGAAAGAGCTTCAGTCACAGATCTCATCTCACTATCCATCAAAGAATTCATACAGGGGAGAAACCACATCAGTGCTTGGAGTGTGGAAGGAGCTTCAGTCAGAAGGTGAGTCTCACCACCCATCTAAATATTCATACAGGGGAGAAGCCATATCAGTGCTCAGACTGTGGAAGGAACTTCAGAACAAAGCAACAACTCACTTACCATCAAATAACTCATAGTGGGGAGAAGCCATATCAGTGCGCGGAATGTGGAAAGAGCTTCATTCGGAAGTACCGTCTCACTTCCCATCAAAGAATTCATGCAGGGGAGAAACCACATCAGTGCTTGGAATGTGCAAGGAGCTTCACCTCAAAGGCAGCTCTCACCTTCCATCAAAGAATTCATACAGGGGAGAAACCACATCAGTGCTTGGACTGTGCAAGGAACTTCACCTCAAAGGCAGCTCTCTCTTACCATCGAATAACTCACAGTGGGGACAAACCATATCAGTGCTCAGACTGTGGAAGGAACTTCAGAACAAAGCAACATCTCACTTCCCATCAAAGAACTCATAGTGGGGAGAAGCCATATCAGTGCGTGGAATGTGGAAAGAGCTTCACTCGGGGGGATACTCTCACTTCCCATCGAAGAATTCATACAGGGGAGAAACCACATCAGTGCTTGGAATGTGGAAAAAGCTTCATACAAAAGACCAGTCTCACTTCCCATCGAAGAATTCATACAGGGGAGAAACCACATCAGTGCTTGGAATGTGGAAAGAGCTTCAGGCAGAGAATCAGTCTTCTTTCCCATCAAAGAATTCATACAGGGGAGAAAGCACATTAGTGCTTGGAATGTGGAAAGAGCTTCACCTGTAAGGAAAGTCTTATTTCCCATCAAAGATCACACAGCAGGGAAGACAGCAGAATAATAGCATTGTAGTGTTGGAAGGGGCTGTGTTAGTCACCTAGTACAGGAATCTCAGCTAAAGCACCCATGACATATAACCATCTAATCTCTTATTAAAAACCTCCAAGGAAGGAGATGACACCTCTTATGGGAATCTGTTCCACTGCTGAGCAGCTTATACCACCAGAAGCTTCCTCCTGATATTGAGTCGGAATCTCATTTTTTGTAACTTGAATGCATTGGTTCAGGTCTTACCCTCCAGAACAGGAGAAAACAAGCTTGCTGCATCTTGCCTGGGACAGTCCTCTAGATATTTGAAGACTGCTATTCTGTTTTCTCCCAGTTTCCTCTTTTCCAGGCTAAACATATCCATTCCCTCAACTGTTCCACTTTAGGCTTTGTTTCCAGGCCCTTGGTCATGCTTCCAGCTTGTCAGTATCCTATTCAAATTGTGACACCCAAAACAAGACACAGCACTCCAGATGTGGTCTGACCAAGGAAGAAGATAACAGTACCGTGACTTCCCTTTATCTGGACACTCGGCTTCTGTTGATGCGCCCTTGGATAGCATTAGCTTTCTTTGCTGCTGCGTCACACTTTTGACTCATGTTTAGCTTTAGTTCTGCTAACACTCCTGGATCGTTTTCACATGTACTACTGGGAATCCAGATGTCCCCCATCTTATATATTTGCTGATTATACCTGCCTATATGCAGAACCTGACATTTGTCCTTACTGAAATTCCTTTATGGCATTTAAAGGCCACCTTTTTCTCCAGGGAGCTCCCGGTGGTGTCACATGGCTCTTGCCCTCCTGATTTAACACGGACAATAATCCTGTGAGGTTGGTTAGGCTGTGATGCAGTGCCTGGTCCCCAGGGTCACCCAGCTAAGTAGGGATTTGAATCCAGGTCCCCCAGATCTGAGCCTTTAACCACTATGCCACACTTGTTCTCTAGTGAGACTCTCAGAAACTTCATGTGCATGTGTGTTTCCTTAAAGCTCAGTTGTGATGTTCTGGTGTTTGAATTTAAAGTTATATACACCTATAGCAAAATAATTAACGTAACAGAAGTAAGTACAGGATACTAGAAGATTTATGGTAAAGTTGGCTAGGGAGGGGGAGTTTGGAATGCTGGGGGTGAGAGGTGATTGGCTGGGAGTTTGAAAGGGGTTTGAATGACGACAACATAACAATCATGACTTTGGGTAATTAAACATTCTGTGTCCTTTTAAATGTGCTTGTGGGAAGGGGGGATTTTTGTTTTTATTTTGTTCTTGTTTTTATTCTGTATTTTGTGTTTTTGTTCTGTGGTTTTGTGCTGTGAACTGCCCAATATCTTCAGATGAAGGGTCATATACAATTTTTTTAAATAAATACTAAAAAGTAGTCATAAGCAATAAAACATAAAAAAGACCAACCACAGTGAACCATTTCCACATAGATCCCAAGGAGCTAAAAAGCAGAGATGCAAAAAACCCGACAGCTACGATCCCCTATGGCACATTCACCCCTGGGTGGACCCCCACATCCCCGGAGATTAAATCTAGCACCCTGGCACTTCTCTTTTCAGTGTGTGGTGGGAAAGGAGGTTTACTCAGTAATGCAACTTACACACTTGGTTGTCCCAAAGCGCAGAGTTCTGGGTCTGGCTTTTGTGTGCCACATCTGCAGTCTGGATTTCTGAGAGATTAGTCTCATAGGCCCTCTTCATCAAATGCGCTTCTGCACACACTTGGCCATCCTTGGTCACTGGCCAGGTTGCAATTTGATCTTCAGCTTGGACAATTAGTACATAGTCTAAGATGTGCCAGTGGTTTGACTGAGGGTGCCTCCCAAGATGTTTTAAATTTATTATTTTGTCGAAAGAGTTTGTTGGTAATAACAAGGTAGTGTGCTGCACATATCGTCAAAAGTAACATTGCGTTCTGGTTGTTGCCAATTCCTTCTTTCCCAATAGTCCCAACTATTGCTGTTGCCCAACGCTTGCATTAAAATCACCCAGGAGGATAATTTGATCCTCCTTAGGCGTCTCTGATAGGATGGTATCCAGCTGAGAGTATAAATGTTCTTTAATGTCTTCATCAGCATCCAGTGTTGGTGCATAAGCGCTTAGAATAGCCTGTTGGGTTTCTGGTGAATTTTATTCAAAGTGTGAGACATATATATGACACTCTCCACATGGTTATCTCTTCATTGACTGTTTGCCTTTCAGTTTGGGGTCCCTGAACCTGTACTGTATCTCTTTATGGCTTCTCCATTTGCAATTGGAATATGGCCACCCCCACTCACAGTTTAAGATTGTCAATGCCGCCAAGTAAATCTTCATCCTAACACATATATGAAGAACATCCACAATCGAGCAACCGTTGGTTTAAGTTCTTTTTTTCTTTTTGTATCACATCTGTTTACAGCTAGATGCTTCTGTTGCAAAAGAAGATTGATTTCTTGATCTCTGCTTCTCTGATTTTAATTTGATTGCTAAAATGAAGGGGATTTTGCTGGTTTGGAGCTTCACAAAATTGGGATATGTGTCCCTCTTTGTTATATCTGAAGCAAACGACTCTTTGGGATGGAGCCTTGGCTCTCTTCTGAGACTGTGACCCATATTTTGAATCACTGGAATTTCCATTCTTGGCTGGAGTGATTGCTCTTTTCTCCACACACTTTTCTCAGATGGCCAATGACATCTGAAATACTATCCAGAATAATAAGACACTGCTAGGTCATTCTGCTGTTCCCATCTCCTTATTAAAGCTGCACCTCCTTTTTCTTCCCGGATAGAATTCCTGGTGTTATGTATTGAAATTCTCACCCTGGCCACCAGGGTGTATTGTGTGGGTGTGGGTGTGTGTGTAGTTTTCACTCAGGTCCACCTCAGTTAATTGAGGCGGGAAACCCTGGGTTGTTGTTACAATGTTGACAGCTGGCTGCCTATAAAACTGTTTTCAGTTTAGTTCAGTTTCAGCTTACTTACAAAGAACCATTTGGAGAAATATGTCGTCTGCTATGTCCACCCGCTATTTAATTCCTCTCTCTCAGTCTGGCTTCCATTCCTCTCTTCGACAGAATTAAACTACTCTGGGTGAGGCGATCGGGGCAATCAGCAATGGGCTTCTGGCTACCCATAGGAATAAGGCATTCCTAAGCCATGAGGGAGGCCGCGGAAGACAGGAGGGCCTGGCGTGCCCTGGTCCGGGGGGTCACCGAGAGGCCGACCCGGCTAAGAACATCTTCCCCGTCCCAAGGGTTAAAAGCAAGGGACCTGCCTTCCTAGAGGGGACGGAAATCCTGCGGGAGGGGGCAGGTCCTCCAGAGCAAGGAGAGAGAAGTGGGGAGCTCGGCGCTCCGAGGGTTAAGAGGAACTGAGCCGGGTTCCTAGAGGGGACAGGTCCTCCGGAGCCAAGGAGGGGGCTCTGGTCGCCTGTGCAGCTCCTGCCTGGGGTGAGTCTCCTCCCCGCCAGAGGGCGCCGTGGGGAGAAGGGGCTGCGGGGGGAGAGAGGCCTGGGAGGGGAGCAGGGCATTCCTCGGCACCCCTGGCTTGCGGGAGGGAAGAAAAGGGCCTGCAGAGAAGCCCCTCCAGACGCCCCAGTGGGGAAGGAAGATTTGCACGGAAAATAGATGCATACAATAAAATAAAGGAGAGCGTGAGACTGTGGGAAGAGCGGAGCGGGCAGAGAAGAGAAAGCGCTTCTTGGTGCCGTGCAGCGTCAAGCCTGTGGAACTCCCTGCCCCAGGAGGCCAGGCTGGGACCAGGGAGGGGAGGAGGAGGAGGGGCTCTGCTTGGCTTCAGGTGCGAGGACTTCCCAGTTGCTGGGAAGAAGCGCAGGGGGAGAGAGGGGCCCGTGCGCCCCAGCCCTACTGGGGGGCTTCCCATTGAGGCCCCTGGGGGCCCCCGTGAGAATCATAGGAACCTGGAATCGTAGAGTTGGAAGGGAGCCCGAGGGTCATCTAGTCCAACCCCCTGCAAAGCAGGAATCTCTGCTTCCCTGATGGTTTCTAAGCAGTTTGGATGTCCAGCTCTCAAGGATGTGTGAGTTGAGATTCCTACATTGCAGGGGTTACATGACCCCCAGCTCCCCTTCCAGCTCTACAGTTCTGGGGTTCTGTGAAAGAAGCTTGTGGTGTGGGGCAGGCATCCGAGAGCTCAGTCAAGAGGGGAAGGGGGCAGGAAATTCCCCGAGAGAGGAATCGCCACCAGGCTGCCCTCTCTCTGGCCACCCAAAGCTCTTTAGTGTGGGGAAACCACCAAGAGGGCCCCTCTGCCCCCCTGAGCCCCCAAGGGGGGGTTAGCGAAGGAGGCCTTTCTTCAGATACTTGGGGGCCAAAAGGAACAGCTCCTGTGAGTCCCTTGAACTGGGCCCAGAAGTGAATGAAATTAATAAAGAGAAGGAGCCCAGCCCAGAATCTGAGGACTGCATTTTGCATCCGTTTCTGAGTTGTCTTCAAGGGCAGCTGCACATGGAGGGCATTGTAATGATCCCATTGGATCAGGAGCATGGAATACCATGGCCTCCTCCTCTCGTGCCAAAGAGACTGGGGCTGGCAAACTCGCCAGAGCTGGAAGGGGGCAATGCCAGTCACTGAGGCCACCTGGGAACCTCTCAGCAGATGTGGTGATGGTGATGGGGTTATGCTATGCCACATTATTGTTACTTTAATTATTATAATAATTAATTACCCTTCCTATTATTTACATGCGCTTCACCTTATGATTTTAGGGCAGATTTCAACATTACAACAGTATAACAAAAACAGTTTAAAACCACTTACAATCACAGAAATAAGGTGAATCCTACTGTACTTTCTTTTAGCGCTGTCCTTTGGCCCTGCCCACATGAACTTTGGGCTCACCCACTTGACCCTCAAGGTGTTGCCAGATAAATCACGTTCCTTGTAGGGGGACTAGATGATTTCTTCTTCTTCCTTCTTCCTTTTTTTCTTAAAGAAAGCTCAGAGTCTGGGTCCTGGTTCCTTCCAAGACTCATCTACACTTACTCAGGGAACCACCTTCTTCTCCTTCCCGTCTATCAGTTTTATAACAGAACAATGTCTTTCTTTGTAGAATTTGCCAGCACCTCTCGTTCGGACGGACAGAACTTGGAAGAGGACCAAAGGGTTCCTTCTGATCTTTTGGAGACTTCCTGAGAGTGAAGATGCATAAGCAAGACTCAGCTGGCCCTGGAGCAGGAAGAGACCATGCTATGGAAACTGGAGGCAGTGGGGGATTCTGGGAAAACTCTGTGCAGAAGATCTTAGGTGAGGAGCACACCCTTCGCTCAGAGGCACAGAGCCGGCAGTTCAGCTGGTTCTGCTACCTGCAAGTCAAAGGACCCCGTGAGGTTTGCAGCCAACTCTACCACTTCTGCCACCAGTGGCTGAAGCCAGAAACGCACACGAAAGCTGAGATGCTGGACCTGGTGATCTTGGAGCAGTTCCTGGCTGTCCTTCCAGCGGAGATGGAGAGCTGGGTGAGGGAATGCGGAGCGGAGACCAGTTCCCAGGCAGTGGCCCTGGCTGAAGGTTTCCTCCTGAGTCAGGCGGAGGAGAGGAAGCAGGTGCAGAAGAAGCAGGTGAGAGAGACTTTCCTCTGATATTCCCAAGAAGCTCCAAACAGAAGGGGGAACAAACCCAAATGCTAAAAAAAAAAAGGGCCATCCTTTTTCGGAAACATCCAAGGAATGAGATGTGATATATCTGAAGTTTTTTTCCTCTGCCATTCCTTTTCTAACCCTTCTCCACATTCTCTATTACAAATTCTTGTTGCTCTTTCAGGAAAAGGATCTGTCTGCAGAAATGGGTCCTGATTCCTCTGAGGCAGAGAGGACTTTGTTGGACACCAGAGAGAGGCCGCTGGGTAAGGAGGAAGGAATTTCTTCTCAGTCTGGCCACATCCTCTTATTCTCTAACTAATCTGTGGTTTCTGTCTGTGTTTTGGGTATGACACTTGGGGCCAAGAACCCAAAGGAGATCAGATATATTTCAGCATAACTAAAATATGAAATTGGGACAAATTTCACACCCCTGAGAGAAGTATCATGCACTCCTGTCTCCCCACTTCCCTTTGTCTCTCGCAGGTGAAAGAAGGATGCCAGCAAGACCTCCTCCTCCATCTCTTCGTCTTGGTGGAGGGGAAGCAGCGGCTGAGGAACTGGATCAGGTGCGGGGAAGGAGCCTTGGGGGGAGGGAGGATGGGGGGGCAGCCAGGGCATTTCTGGGGGCAAATGAATCTCTCTCCTGCTCTTTTTTCTTCTGTCAAATCTGGAAAACTAGCGTGCTTGCAGAGAAAGAATGATTTGAAGAAATCAACCTAGAGTTCCATCCATTTTCACTAAGATTCATACCCATCATTAAAAACAGTATGAAAGATTCCCAAAACATCAAATTATGCATCCATGGTCAAAATGTGCAGCAAACAAATCCGATTAATCCAATGCAGGCAGAAAGAGGAATGTGCAGTAAATAATCTTTATGTTGTGTAAGAGAAGGACCTTTTTTCTTTTAGGGTCGAGTTTGTTTTGAAGATGTCGCTGTTTGTTTCACGGCTGAGGAGTGGGCGTTGCTGGATCCTGCCCAGAGAGCTCTGCATAAGGAAGTCATGGAGGAGACTTGTAGGATCATGAACTCTCCCGGTAAGGTTCCCTGTTTGGTTATAATAGTTGTTTTGACATTCAGTCAATATTTTCATATCACAAACCTCCCAGATTTTGACGGATCTCAACTTTGCCACCTAGAGTGTCAGGAGATGTGTGTTAATCTGAATTCATAATATGGCTTATCTCTGTATAAGATTGACATAACTCTAATACGACATAAAGTCGAAGCCTTATTCCCGCATCCTGAAAGGCATTCTGGAACATCCTGAGTTCACACACATCAGGCATTATCAACACATGCAAATATGGGGTTGCTCATTGCAGGATTCTCAGCTCCCCAGTGGGATCCACCCACCCCATGGCAAGGGGGTGTAAAGGCAGGTTGGAGACAGAGATGTCTAGGTTCAGATCATTGCTCACGATCACAAGTCTTTTGCCTTTTGGTTAAACGGAAACAGGATGACCAAAAATGGGCAACGTGAGAAAGAGGCAGGAAGATCCTGACGGAATTATGCAAATTGTAGGAATCACTGCCCCCTCTTCCTATTGTCAGGGGCTGGACTGAGGAGGAATGGTGGGGGCTGCCCCCCTTCTCCTGAACCTTCCCATGGGCAAGAAGACAGTATAGATTTAGAACCGTGGTTTACAGACGGTCATAGTTCAGAGGCTGCAGAGGGGAGAAGCGGGGAAATATTGGAAGAGGAACAGCAGGAAGAAGAAACACTAGGGAGGGCAGCTGACAGACTCTGTGTCTTTGGAAAGCATTCTTGACCCCCTTCTCCCAGAACCAGGCAAGCATTGAGGGCAGGAGAACAAGCATTGGTTTGCAAGCATTGAGTATTGTATCTGTAAGGTCTTTATCTCTTGTAGTGTGTCTTTATTTCCCACTTTTGTAAAGAAATCTTTCTCTTTCTTTATTAGCTTGTTAGATGTATCCAGTTTCTTCCCTTCCCTTTCTTTCCTCTGATACACACTTTGCTGAATAAAATAGCCTCTTAAATCTGCCTTGCTTGCGTCCCAAACAACCTTTGAATTAACACCTTGGTTGCAATTAAGTTCAAAGTAATCATTACTAATTTTCTTGCCTTTCTCTATCGCATCTTTATTATTCACTATGTCTTAACTTAGTCTCCATCTTCTATGTGTTAATTTTACTCCTTGGAATATAACTAGCATTGAATTGTGGTCTGAGAGTGATTTAATGCTCCTTTTTTATTGCTTTATTGAACTTAAAAAAGACATAACACAAAATCAAAACCATCCATAACAAATAAATATCAAATAATTGTCCGTATCTATTACACTGTATCACTGTCTTCTTGACCTCCCGCCAGATTTAATGCTCTGTTTCAACACAAAGGGAGCAGTGTGTTGCCTTCTTCCCACAGCTCAGTTTCCTTTCATCCTTACAACTGATATTTATGGCCAATTCTCCTTCAATTTAGATTACAATCCGAATCCCCTCAGTCTTTATTTCCTTTCCTTGTTATTTTATAAAAAGTGACGGGTGGCGGGTTGGCTCTATATTGCCAGCATAGTCCAAACACTAGAGCTTCCCCGCTTTCCCCTTCCTTTCAAATCACACACAATCTCTGTTGTTGTTTGTTAATCTTAATGTTACTCCAACTTATTCCATCCTCACTTGTATATATTTCTTAAACCTGCATTCTGGAGAGGGTTGCCATATCATAAAAGTAAAGCGAAAAACTCAAACAACCATGGGATTCTCTCCCCCAACCATCTCTCCCACAGAATGATATCTTATCTCAGTTCAAACCTTAAATCCATGCAGCTGAATGTACCACAGATTATAGTTGCATCTCCTCCAGCCCATGCCTTTACTTTAATTGCCAATTAACATCCAATTCGTAGGATGACCTCTGCTTCCAGAAACGGAGTCGGGGTGTTGGGGGGGGGGTTGCAGCAGACAAAGTGCTCCTGCCCCAGTGCCTGCCTTCCATGGGGAAGCGAATGCCAGACCCCAGGGCCCGTTCCTCCCCTGCCCTGAGAGGAATCCAGAGAATGCTTTAACCCCACCATCCTCTTTATCTGCATTTTCCTGCGATGTCAAAGGAGTCATCCATTCCTGGCACAGACCGGAAACGGAAGCCAAATGCAGTTAAAAATGTTTACTGGGATGGATGTACCGTCTCCCATCTTGAATCTGTCACCTTCTTGACATTAGACATCACTTATCCGGTTTTAAATTAAATAGAACAAAAACTAAAATGATGACTAAAAATGTGAAAGAGGAGGTAAAAAACCATCTTGAATCTCAAACTGGTATTAAAGTAACAAAAAAAGTAAAATACCTTGGAATCTGGTTAACGATGAAAAATATAAATTTGATGGAAGATAATTACATAACCACATGGAAAGAAATAAGGAAGGACTTAGACACCTGGAACAGAATAAAACTTTCTTGGTCGGGTAGAATGGCGGCGATTAAAATGAGTTTATTACCGAAATTGTTGTTCCTATTTCAAAATATACCGATAATCAGGGGAACCTCAGTATTCAAAGATTGGCAGAAAATACTCTCTAAATTTATCTGGCAAGGGAAAAGGCCCAGAATCAGATTTAAACTACTCACAGATCAAAGAGATAGGGGAGGATTTGCAGTTCCAAATTTAAAGTTGTATTATGAAGCCTCGTGTCTTTGTTGGGTTAAAGATTGGATCGTCATTAAAAATAAAGACTTGTTAGATCTAGAAGGATTTAATATAAGATTTGGTTGGCACTCTTACCTATGGCGTAACAAGGGAAAGGTTCATAAAGGATTTTCTAACCACATTTTTAGAGGACCACTGCTGGAAGTGTGGGAAAGAAACAAAAAATTATTGGAACAGAAGACCCCTTGGTGGCTATCGCCAATTGATATCCTGACAATAAAAAAACCAAACATCGAAGGAGAAAGATGGACATATGAAGACCTACTAGTAAAAACAGAGACTGGTTGGAGGATTAGGCCTTATGAAGAAATAAAGAACAAATTGACAGGATGGATCCAATTTCACCAAATTAATTCTATATGGTCTGAGGATAAAAAGAATGGGATAAGTGAGAAAAAATCTAGATTTCAGATTGAAATACTAGAAAGTAAAACAAAACTCCTATCGAAAATGTATAGCCTGTTACTTGAATGGGATACCAAAGATGAAGAAGTAAAGGAGGTAATGATCAGATGGGCAATGGACTTCGGACATAACATAGAGTTTGATAAATGGAAGGCATTATGGAATAAAGGCATGAGATTCTCGGCATGCACAACACTCAGGGAAAATATGTATAAAATGATGTACAGGTGGTATGTAACGCCCGTAAAATTGGAAAAAATATATAAAACTGGTGATAAATTATGTTGGAAGTGCAAGATCAAGGAGGGCGATTTCTATCATATGTGGTGGTTGTGTGAGCCTATCAAAAAATTCTGGGAATCTATTTACAATGAATTAAAAAAAATCCTCAAATATACCTTTATAAAAAAAACCCGAAGCCTTTCTGCTGGGGATAATTGGGGAGGAAATCAAAAAGGAAGACCACACACTCTTTCAGTATGCGACAGTGGCTGCCAGAACTCTAATAGCGCAGAATTGGAAGACATCAAAAATCCCAACTATAAACGAATGGCAAACCAAACTATTTGATTATTTAGAACTGGCAAAAATGACACAGAAAATAAGAAATCAGAAAGACATAAAGTTTAATAAAGAATGGAATAAATTTATGACATATATGGAAACAGAGGTAAAAAATCTAAAAATCACAGTAGGTGTGACGTAACACTTGTGACGTAAAGAGTCTTCTGAGGAAAAGAAACTGCAGATAAAAAATCATATAATATATTCTGAAACCAAGATGAAGGGAAGTCAATTAATGTTGTGTGTTATTTAGTTATTTAGTTAATGTAAGTTAATTAGTTGGTGTTTTATGTTAGGAGATTTGTTTTTTTTATTATTATTTCTTTTATTTATGTATTCCTTTTTTGTATGTATGTGTTATGTATGTTTATTTTTTCACTTGTTTTAATGTTGGATGTAGCAAAATGAATTAAAACCAATAAAAAAAAAAGACATAACTTATCTGGGATGTGGCAGAATGGGAGGTAACATCGGGAGATTTCCCAGTATCGAAGGGGCTCTCCCATGGAAGTTGGAGCCACCTTGTTTTCTGCTGCTGCTCTGGAGGGGAGGACTCAAGCCCAGTGGCTTCATGTTACAAGAAAGGAGATTCTGACTCAATCCTTGGACTTCTGTGGAAGATGCAGGACTCTCCTTCACTGGAGGACTTCAAGCAGAGCCTGGATGACTCTTCTGCCTCTGCAGAAGGAATCATTGGAGTTTTGCAAGCAGAGGTTGGGTGTGTAAGATGAGATTCCTGCATTTCAGGGGACAGGACCAGATCACCCTGGGGGTTCGCTTGCAACTCTCTCCTTCTCAGAAAGGGTTTCCTGCTTCCAGAGCCTTGTTCACACGAAGCTGTTCCTCCTGCTTCTGTATCTAAGGGAAGAAGCAGCTCAGCATGTCAGCCAAGAGGGTCCCCCAAAGAAAGCACCTCTGGGGGTGCCTGACACACGCAGCTGGTCCTGGGCTCCTGCTCTAGAGAAAGAAAACTCAGGGAGGGAGGGAAGGGAGCACTGTGTACGCTCGTCATCTAAATCCTTTCAGTTCTTCCTCTCTCACAAGCGCTAATGAGCATTGTTCAATAATTGGGGGCTTCATATCATCCTGATGCTCTAATTCATCTCTCTGTTCATTTCAGGTGTTGAGGAATTAGAAATGAAGAACAAGGGAAACCATGAGAAAATCCACACAGTGCAGAAGCCATGTCAGTCTTTGGAATGTGGAGATAACTTCACTAACAGCTCCGATTCCATGTGTCATCAAAATCCCATTTGGAATAAACCGTATCAGTGCTCAAACTGTGGAAGGAACTTCAGAACAAAGCAACATCTCACTGACCATCAAAGAACTCATAGTGGGGAGAAACCCTATCAGTGCTTGGAATGTGGAAAGAGCTTCAATAATAGCCGCTCCCTTGGTTCCCATCAAAGAATTCATATAGGGGAGAAACCCTATCAGTGCTTGGAATGTGGAAAGAGCTTCAGTGAAAGCATCAAACTCACTGCCCATCAAATAACTCATAAAGGGGAGAAACCATTTCAGTGCTTGGAATGTGGAAAGAGCTTTAGTCGACGTGACTCTTTCACTTTCCATCAAAGAACTCATACAGGGGAGAAACCCTATCAGTGCTTGGAATGTGGAAAGAGCTTCATTCACAAGGTCAGTCTCACTTCCCATCAAAGAATCCATACTGGGGAGAAACCCTATCAGTGCTTGGAATGTGGGAAGAGCTTCAGTATGAAGACCTATCTCACTTCCCATCAAAGAGTTCATACAGGGGAGAAACCATATCAGTGTGTGGAATGTGGAAAGAGCTTCAATCACCGCTCCACTCTCAGTTCTCATGAAAGAATTCATACAGGGGAGAAACCCTATCAGTGCTTAGAATGTGGAAAGAGCTTCAGCAGGAAAGACCATCTCACTTCCCACGAAATAATTCATGCAGCGCAGAAACTTTATCAGTCCTTAGAATGCACATTGGGCCTTCCTGCAAGAAGAGCACTTCTGTGACATCAGAGAATTCACAATGGGGGGAAACCATTTCAATGCCAAGAGTGCGGAAAGAGCTTCACCTTGAAGCAAACACTTCCCATCAGAGAATTCATGTGACGGAGAAACCCTAATAGTGCTTGAAATATGGAAAAAGCTTCACCTGGAATGAAAGTTTCACTTCCCATCAAATAACTAGAATTATAAGATTGTAGTGTTCAAAGGGATGCTGAGGGTCATCTAGTCCAACCCCCTGGCAATGTTGTGAAGTAGTGCCTGGTCCTCAAGTGGTCTTCATGGCTGAGAAGGGATTTTAGTAGTAGTAGTAGTAGTAGTAGTAATTGTTGTGTTGTAGTTGTTATATTTATACCCCACCCATCTGGCTGGGTTTCCTGAGCCACTATGGGTGGCTTCCAGCAAATATATATCTAAATAATAATAAATCAAACATTAAAAACCTCCCTAAACAGGGCTGCCTTCAGATTTCTTCTAAAAGTTGTGTAGTTCTTCATCTCCTTGACATCTGATGGGAGGGGTGTTCTACAGGGCGGGCACCACTACCGAGAAGGCCCTCTGCCGGGTTCCCTGTAACTTCGCTTCTCGCAGGGAGGGAACTTCCAGAAAGCTCTCGGAGCTGGACCTCAGCGTCCGGGCAGAACAATGGGGGTGCAGATGCTCCATCAGGTCTACTTGGCCGAGGCCATTTAGGGCTTTTAAGGTCAGCACCAACACTTTGAATTGTGCTCAGAAATGCACTAGGAGCCAATGTAGGTCATTCAGGACTGGTGGTATACGGTCTTGGCAGCCGCTCCCAGTCACCCATCTAGCTGCCGCATTCTGGATTAGTTGTAGTTTCTGGGTCACCTTCAAAGGTAGCCCCACATAGAGCACATTGCAGTAGCTCAAGCGGGAGATAACCAAAGCATGCACCACTCTGGTGAGACAGTCTGTGGGCAGGTAGAGTCTCAGCCTGCGAACCAGATAGAGCTGGTAGACAGCTGCCCTGGACACAGAATTGACCTGTGCCTCCATGGACAGCTGTGAGTCCACAATGACTCCTAGGCTGTGCACCCACCCCATTTAGGACCAGGGAGTCCTCCACACCCACCTGCCCCCTGTCCCCCCAAAACAGTCCTCCTGTCTTGTCAGGATTCAACCTCAATCTGTTAGCCGCCATCCGTCCTCCAAGTGCCTCCACTCACACAGGACCTTCACCGCCTTCACTGGTTCTGATTTAAAAGAGAGGTAGAGCTGGGTATCATCCGCATACTGATGAACACCCAGCCCAACCCCTGGATGATGTCTCCCAGTGGCTTCATGTAGAGATTACAAAGCATGGGGGGAGGACGGAGCCCTGGGGCACCCCGCAAGTGAGAGCCCAGGGGTCTGAACACTCATCCCCCAACACCACTTTCCTGACAAGGCCCAGGAGGAAGGAGCGGAACTGTTGGGATTTATGATGCTCTGGGGTCGACCCCTCAGTCTCCCTGACCTTTCCAGGCGTCTTCCCAGTAAGCACAACTCTGGAATGGCACGTCCCCTCATTCCAGTGTGCCTTTCAGCGACATAAACCAGCTTGATTTATGCACACTAATCTTCTGTCATTGCACAGCAAGAAGAATGAACCATCCGTAGATCTAAACTACGTATTTATTTACACGGTATTACAGACACAGAGTCATGACACCTCTCTCATCCAGCTCTGAGAGAGAACAGGCACAAGTGAAAGCACATTGTAACAGTACTGCAGCGGAAGAGAGAGAAGATGTTCTTCCTTTCTCACAGACTTCTCAGACAGGCATGTGAATTATAACAATCTCATTCTGCAGCATGTTGTTGTTGTTGTTTAGTCATTTAGTCGTGTCCGACTCTTCGTGACCCCATGGACCAGAGCACGCCAGGCACTTCTGTCTTCCACTGCCTCCCGCAGTTTAGTCAGACTCATGTTTGTAGCTTCGAAGACACTATCCAACCATCTCGTCCTCTGTCGTCCCCTTCTCCTTGTGCCCTCCATCTTTCCCAACATCAGGGTCTTTTCCAGGGAGTCTTCTCTTCTCATGAGGTGGCCAAAGTATTGGAGCCTCAGCTTCACGATCTGTCCTTCCAGTGAGCACTCAGGGCTGATTTCCTTAAGAATGGATAGGTTTGATCTTCTTGCAGTCCATGGGACTCTCAAGAGTCTCCTCCAGCACCATAATTCAAAAGCATCAATTCTTCGACGATCAGCCTTCTTTATGGTCCAGCTCTCACTTCCATACATCACTACTGGGAAAACCATAGCTTTTACTATATGGACCTTTGTTGGCAAGGTGATGTCTCTACTTTTTAAGATGCTGTCTAGGTTGGTCATTGCTTTCCTCCCAAGAAGCAGGCGTCTCTTAATTTCGTGGCTGCTGTCACCATCTGCAGTGATCATGGAACCCAAGAAAGTAAAATCTCTCACTGCCTCCATTTCTTCTCCTTCTATTTGCAAGGAGGTGATGGGACCAGTGGCCATGATCTTCGTTTTTTTGATGTTGAGCTTCAGACCATATTTTGCGCTCTCCTCTTTTACCCTCAATAAAAGGTTCTTTAATTCCTCCTCACTTTCTGCCATCAAGGTTGTGTCATCTGCATATCTGAGGTTGTTTCTGCAGCATAGGTGGAGTGAAATTGCTAACAGGAACCACTGTATGACATGAGAGGGTTGGAATTGAGGTTGGAGAGGTTGGGAGACGGGTTAGGAGACAGGGTGAGGTATAAAGAGTGAGCGGGAGAAAGAGGTGGTTCTGGGCGTATTGGTAAGGACAGAGTGTGGAGTCCTGGGGGAGGAATAGACTGACCTTTTACTGGGCAGCCGAGGTTGAGCCAGGAGAAGAAGGAGCTGGGAAGGAACAGCCTTCTTGGGACTCCAATCTAGTCGGGAGGGGAGAGATTCTGCGAAGGAAAACCCAGTGAAGCGTGGGGGGGGGGAGTCCTTGGGTCTCAGGAGCAGGATTGTCCAGGGGGGGGGGGTGGAGAACTGAAAGAAACATCACCGTATAAAAGGAACCAAGCATGGAACGCAAAAACCACTGAGGACAAATTCAAGTGAAATCGCACTGTACTCCTGAAGTAACCTAAGTTGAATCCATTTGTTATATACTATCTTGCCTGAAATAAATCCTTTTTGTTTCTTTAAATAAAACCTGTCTGAGACTCCCAACTTTCTAGTTATCCCCTCACAAAAGTCCCCGGCAGGATACTCTGGGCTAGAATTTTTAAGGGGAAAGGGAAAAACCTTCAGGTAAAGGGTTGCTCAGTGAGGCGGGGGCAATTTATCTGTGTGAGAGCAGGGCCCCATCGCGCCGTTATGGTGACCAACTTAGGCTGAAAGTGCCCCTTGGCACCCAGCTGATATAGCTGAGTTTCTTACGCTGCTCTGCATGGCGCATCCTGAAGCATTAAAAGCGCTTCATGGAAACTAACCCGGCTGTCCTCAACACCCCATAATATGAACAAGGCTACAAAGATCACTGGAAGGGCACCTGCTTGGCATGTGGAAGGGTCCAGGCTTAAACCCCCCCTCAATCTGGCCCCCTGGAGCGACCCATAGCAGCAGCTTCTTCCTCTTGTCTCCTGCTTCCCTCCTGAGCATAAATGAGCGCCCTCTGACTCAGCAGCAGCACCCCATCCTCCATCTCCTGCTGCAGGTTGCATGCCCCCTCCCACTTGCATGCCCCCCCTCAAATATATAATGGGGTCGGCACATGGGGGAAAGATTCCTGCCATGCTGCAGAGGTCGGACTCCTTTCTTGTAACTTGAATACACTGGTTCTGGTCCTCCCCTCCAGAGCAGGAAAAGAACAGGCTTGCTCCATCTTTCATGGAACAGCCCTTAAGATATATGAAGATGGCTCTCATCTCAAAAATGAAGTGTTTCTGGGAAATGATATATAATGAGATAAAGAAAATATTGAAATATACATTTGTTAAAAAACCAGAAGCATTCCTATTAGGAATTTTAGGTGGTGAGATAAAAAGGAAGGATCAGAAAGTATTTTTGTATGCAGTAACAGCAGCTAAAACTCTTGTGGCCCAGAAATGGAAACAAGAAGAAATGCCCACGATTGAAGAATGGAGAACGAAATTAATGGATTATGTAGAACTGGACAGATTAACAGGGAGGATTCGCAACCGACGGGACCAAAGATTCGCTGAGGACTGGAATAAATTTACAGAATATATTAAAAATATTTGTGATAATGATATGACGTTTGTAAGTTTCCAAGAAGCTCTGTAAGAAGGTTTGGTAGAAATATTGTTTAAATAACATGGTAAGATAAGATATTCATAGTGCAATAGAAATGAAGAAATGTGAAGATATGTAATAACTACGGAAAATTATCAGACATGCTGATGGAAGTCTGAAAGAAAAAAGATGTGTGATGAATTCCTAATGTTTAATTGTGTTATAAATTTGTTTTTATTGGAAAATTAATAAAAACTATATACAAAAAAAGAAGATGGTTCTCATCTCTCCTCTCAGTCTCCTCTTTTCCAGGCTAAAGATACCCTGGTCCTTCAACCGTTCCTCATCAGGCTTGGTTTCCAGACTCTTCATCATCTTGGCTGCCCTCCTCTGCACACCTTCCAGCCGGTCAACATCCTTCTTAAATTGTTTTGCCCAGAACTGGACACAGTATTCCAGGTGTGGTCTGACCAAGTCATCATGGTGCAGTACTATGTCTTCCCTTGATCTGGACACTGGACTTCTGTGGACGCTGCCTAGAATAGCATTCGCTTCTTCTCAGCTGCATCAAACTGTGAACTCATGTTGAGCTTGTGGTCCACCAAGACCCCTAGATCTTTTTCACATGCCCTGCTAGTAAGACAGGTGTCCCCCATCCTATATTTGTGCATCTGGTTCATGCCTATGGAAATTCATTTTGTCAGCTTGCCCCCAGGTCTCCAATCTGTAATGGTCATCCTGAATCCCGATTCTGTCTTCTGTGCCATTAGCTCCCCCTCCCAGTTTCGTGGGATTTGTAAACTGGATGAGCATCCCCTCAACTCCTCCATCCAAGACGTTTATCGACAGATGGAGCAACAACAGGCCCCGGACAGAGCCCTGCAGCCCCCCCTGGTCACCAATCTATGGTGTAACCTCATGGGGGGTGCAGTCGCCTCTCCTCATGAAGGATGTTTGAGGAGTTGGAAAAGGGTCAGAAAAGGGCTGCCAAAATGATCAAGGCAGACTTTGCTATGAAGAAAAGTTGCAGCCTCTGGGGCTCTTTAGAGCAGTGGTTCCCAATTAGCTAATTACTGAGCCCCGCCCCCCTAATTTTCAAAAGCCAAGCCTGGCCTAGAGAAAGTGGATGGAGAGTTGCATCTCCTGATAGTGTAACTCAAAGACATCCAAGGAGTCGGAAGATTCAGGACAGATAAAATTAAACGCAAGGCAGAGTTCACCTGTGGAACTCCCCGGCACAGGACACCAGAGGGAGAGGAAGAGAGGGGGGAACTGGCTTGCCAAGGGTTAAAAGGGATTGAGCTGGATTCCTAGAGAGGAGAGGAAGTCAAGGCGGGTGGGGGTCTGGGGGGGGGAGAAACTCCCGAGCCCAAGCCCCTCCCTCTCCCGCCTGCCTAAAAGGGAGGAGGGGCCTTTGTCTCTCTCTTCTGCACGTGCTGCATCCAGGGCGCCTCCGGGAAGCCGGTGAGTCTCTGCATTGGGGAGAAGAGGGGGGTCCCGGGATGCAGGGGGGTCCGGTTGCTGCAAGGGAGCGCAGGGGGAGAGAGGGGCTCTTGCGCCCCAGTCCTGCAGATGTTCCGATATTTGGGGTAACAAATGTGAGCCCCTTGAATTGGGCCAGGAAAACTGGAGAATTTGAGAGGGGAATTAGACGTGTTCTCAAGGTGGTGGGGCTTCAGTGAGGAGGGCCCCCCCCCATGGATGCCCCTTGGAGCTCCTTGGAGAAAAGGGGGAGATAGAAAGACAAGGAATCAAGAGAGGGGTCCTGCCCACTGCATTTGGGCAGCTCCGCCTAGAGGGCACTGCCATGGCCTCATGGGGTCCAGAGCGTGGAGGACCCTGGCCTGGTCCTCTCTGTCTGAGCTGGAAAGGGATCCTGCTAGTCACTGAGGCCACCGGAGCCCCCAGTGAGTAGGTGGGATCCAGGAGAAGCCCCAGACATCGCTGGCTGTGGGGAGGTCAAGCTACGTCACAGTATTTTTATGATTATTCATTACCCGCTCTTCACCGTAAGATCCCGGAGCAGCCGATGACTTTAAAATACAATAATAAAACAATATTGCACTTGCTTCTTAGTGCTGTTCTTTGGTCTGGCCCACATGAACTTTGGCCTCGCCCATTTGGCCCTCAAGGGCTTGGCCAGATCAGGATCTGACCCTCAGAACAGAGAAAAAGGGATCCCACCCCAGCAGTCTGTCTGGAGGAAGTTGGAGATGCAGAGTGCTAGAAAACGAGACAGAAGCAGAAAAGGAGAGGTCCCTGAAATGGGGGTGGGAGGGAGAGCAACTCTTGAGGAGCCCCACTCTGGCCTCGTGCCCACATTACACTCGGAACAAATGAAGCATTGTTCTGACTTCATTCCTGGGCTGAAAACACTGAGAGGCTGGCTAGAGGACTGGCTAGAAGCAACACCGATTCTGTTGGGCCGGAGCCCCTCCGAGACCTGGGGCTTAACATCAAGGTCTATCAAAGAGACCGGCAGAAAGGAACTGAGAGAGACCTAAGGGCCTCGGACCTGAGATCTCCAGGCTAAATAAATAATATAAAGACTGAGGGATATTGGTTGGGGACTGGAACCGGGAGAAGGGTGGGTGGAGGTTGGGAATCCAAAGGGTACATAAGGATAATTTGCATTGCTTTGTTTCTTTTATATTTTGTTAGTGGTAAGGAAATTGGGTAAACCGTGGAAGGGAAATTTTGGTCGACCTTAGGAAAAAGGTTCAAGAATAAATTAATGAGGTATAAGTATTGATGTGTAATTTTAATAAGGTGAAATTGGTTTTTTTTTTCTTTTTTTTTAAACTAAGTGAGAATAAGGCTGTTAAAAATAAATGGAGGAAATGGAAAAAAGAAGTAAAGTAAAATAACAGTATGTTAGAATAAATGTTTAAGTTAAGGTGAAGAAATAAGTTAAGGACTTGCTGAATTGACAATTTAAATTGGAATACAAGAAGGGGAGGTGTGAGGAGGTCTGAGAAATAAGGTTGAGGAAAATAAGTATCAGAAATTGTATGTGTTTTTTCTATTTTTTTGTTTAGTTTCGAATATTTTGTTTTTTTTTTGTTTTTGTTTGTTGTGTGTTTTTTGAAAATACCAATAAATATTTAATAAAAAAAAAAAAAAAGAAAAAAGAAAACACTGAGAGGCAGGAGCCACCAGGTAGATTCGTCTCACAGAAACCCCTTCATTTGCCTCCACTTTTGGCCTGGTCACTTTCCCCCTAGGAGGGCGAGATAGTTTCTTCTTCTCCTTCCTTCTTCCTTTCCTTCTTCAAGAAAGCTCAGAGTCTGGCTTGTGATTCTATTCTCCTGACAGCGCGTCAATTTTATAACAGAACAATATATTTCCATTGCAGTATTTGCAGCACCTCTCATTCAGACAGACAGAACTTGGTCAAGGAAAAGATGGATTCCTTCCTAAAGATGGATGAACAAGACTCAGCTGGCCCTGGAGCAGGAAGAGGCCAGGCCATGGAAACTGGGAGCAGTGGGGGATTCTGGGAAAACTCCATGCAGAAGATCCTGGGAGAGGAGGACACCCTTCGCTCAGAGGCGCAGAGCCAGCAGTTGAGACAGTTCTGCTTCCAGGAGGCCAAAGGACCCCGTGAGGTTTGCCGCCGACTCTACCACCTTTGCCACCAGTGGCTGAAGCCAGAAAGGCACACGAAAGCTGAGATGCTGGACCTGGTGATCTTGGAGCAGTTCCTGACTGTCCTTCCAGCGGAGATGGAGAGCTGGGTGAGGGAATGCGGAGCAGAGACCAGTTCCCAGGCAGTGGCCCTGGCCGAAGGTTTCCTCCTGAGTCAGGCAGAGGAGAGGAAGCAGGTGAGAGAGACTTTCCTCTGAATCTCATCCTTTTTTTTGTAATGACATTGGACACCCCTCAAGTTTTCGCCCCAGCCATTTGTTTTCAAACCCATCTCCACATTCTCTATTACAAATTCTTGTTTCTCTTTCAGGAAAAGGATCTTTTCACAGAAACGGGTCCTGATTCCTCTGAGGCAGAGAGGACTTCGTTGGACACCAGAGAGATGCCGCTGGGTAAGGAGGAAGGAGTTTTTCCTCTGTGTGGTCACATCCTCTTATTCTCAAACTAATCTGCGGGTTCATTCAATATTTTGGGGAAGACACTTGGGGCCAAGAGGCCAAAGAAGATCAGATGTATTTTAGCATAACTAAAATATGAAATGGGGACAAACTCCCAAATGCACCTCTGAGAGAAGCATCCTGCACTCCTGTCTCCCCACTTCCCTTTGTCTCTCGCAGGTGAAAGAAGGATGCCGGCAAGACCTCCTCCTCCTCCATCTCTTCATCCTGGTGGAGGGGAAGCAGCGGCTGAGGAACCGGATCAGGTAGGGGGAAGGAGCCTTGGGGGGAAAGAGGCTGGGGGGTGGGGGTGAGGGACAGAGGGCGTTTCTGAGACCGAACAAATCTCTCCCCTCCTCTTGTCACTAGAATTTTTCATTATAAATTGTCTTTAGGACATCTGGAGAGTCTTTCCATCCCAGAGCAACACACAGGGAGAGAAGAGAGGGATTCTTCCATTTGGCAAACTGAAAAGCTTGCATAGACATATTGATCTGAATAAAACAAGGTGGAGTTCCACCCATTTTCACTAAGATTCATACCCATCATTAAAATACACTATGAGAGAACTCCATTAAAGCATTAAAATAAGCACCAATAATCAGAATGTGCAGCAGACCAATCTGATTTAAACAACCCAGGCAGGAAGCAAAAGAGCAACGTGCAGGAAATAATCTTCATGCTCCCTAAGAGAAGGATATTTTTCTTTCAGAGCTCATTTTCTTTTGAAGATGTCGCTGTTCATTTCACGGCTGAGGAGTGGGCATTGCTGGATCCTGCCCAGAGAGCTCTGCATAAGGAAGTCATGGAGGAGACTTGTAGGACCATGATCTCTCTGGGTAAAGTTCCCTCGTGGGTCATCATCTCTGTTTTGGAATTCAATTGATATTTCTCTGGGACAAACCTTCCATATTTTGATGGATCCCAACGTTGCCACCTAGAGCACCTGGGATTCTCACACCCCCACAGCTCACCTTGCATGGGGGGCTGGGGACTGTTTTGTCTGTGAATATTGTTCCTCTGCTTCTCTCTTTTTGCACAAGGATCAGGATGTAGATTGGCTTTCTGAGTGTCTAGGGAAGTGGATGTCGCTTCTGTCAGGTTTTTGTTTCTGTCCATTCTTTGGTTGAGCAAAGGGACTTTTTATTTTAAGAAATTGATTTTTATTGAAAGTTTTCCAATTAAAATAGAATAAAAATTAGAGTATGCTAAGCCCAAGCTCTTTGTATCCTTATTCCAGACACAGAAGAGCGAACCCTCCCAGCTCTCACCTGGGAGCCTCGTCCCCTTTCCTCAGCCCTTCATCTTCTCTCCATCACCTTCCTGTGTGTATCCTCCCTTATCCAAGATATGAAAATTCAAAAAAGGCTTCCCATTTTCAGATCTTCCTTTATCACAAATGTTCATGAGCATTATTAAAAAACTGGGAACTCCATTTCTTTCTTGGGCTCTGATCTGTTCCTCTCTTCGTTATAGGTGGTGATGAATTAGAAATTAAGAACAAGGGACAACACAACAAAATCCACACAGTGGAGAAGCCATATCAAGATTTGGAACATGGAGAGAACTTCAGTAAGAGCTCCCATGCCACTTCCCATCTAAGAAATCATATTGGGAAGAAACCCTATCTGTGTTTGGAATGTGGAAAGAGCTTCAATCACAGGTCACACCTCAAAGCCCATCAAAGAATCCATTCTGGGGAGAAGCCCTATCACTGCTTGGAGTGCGGAAAGAGCTTCAGTCGGAAGGATAGTCTTACTTCCCATCAAAGAATTCATACAGGGGAGAACCTGTATCAGTGCTTGGAATGTGAGAAGTTCTTTACTACAAGAAGAGACTTCCATCGACATAAGAGAATTCACAGTGGGGAGAAACCATATCAGTGCTTGGAATGTGGGAAGAGCTTCAATCACAGCTCACATCTCAAAACCCATCAAAGAATTCATACTGGGGAGAAGCCCTATCACTGCTTGGAGTGTGGAAAGAGCTTCAGTCAGAGCTCCGGTCTCACTTCTCATCGAAGAATTCATACACGGGAGAAACCATGTCAATGCTTGGAGTGTGGAAAGAGTTTCAATTGGAATAATAGTCTTACTTACCATCAAATAATTCATACAGGTGGAAAACCATTTCAGTCCCTGGAATGTGAGAAGTGCTTTACTACAAGAAGAGACTTGCATCAACATAAGAGAATGCACAGTGAGGGAAAACCCTATCAGTGCTTAGAGTGTGGGAAAAGCTTCAGTCGGAAGGATAGCCTCACTTTCCATCAAAGAATTCATACAAGGGAAAAACTATATCAGTGCTTAGAATGTGAGAAGTTTTTTACTATAAGAAGAGACTTCCATCGACATAAAAGAATTCACAGTGGGGAGAAACCATATCAGTGCCTGGAATGTGGGAAGAGCTTCAATCACAGCTCACATCTCACTTCCCATCAAAGAATTCATACGGGAGAGAAACCATATAAGTGTTTGGAGTGTGGAAAGAGCTTCAGTAGGAAGAATAGTCTCACTTCCCACCAAAGAATTCATACAACGGAGAAAGCGAATAGTACTTGAAATGTGGAAAGAGCTTCAGCTGGAAGAAAATCTCACTTCCCATGAAAGAACTCACAGCGGGGGAAATCCTGGAATTATAGAATATAGTGGTAACTTGGGTTACATACGCTTCAGGTTACAGACTCCGCTAACCCAGAATTAGTACCTCGGGTTAAGAACTTTACTTCAGGATGAGAACAGAAATCGTGCGGCGGCGCCACAGCGGCAGCAGAAGACCTATTAGCTAAAGTGGTAACTCAGTTTCAGGTTAAGAACGGACCTGCAGAACGAATTAAGTTCTTAATCCAAGGTACCACTGTAGTAACTTTGGGAGGAATCTTGAGGGTCATCTAGTCTAACCAACTGCAATGCATCTTCTTGATGTTTAGTCAGAATCTCCGTTCTTGTTCTGTTCTTGTGGGGTTACATGGTTCTTCACCTCCTTTTCAATCATGAGAATAACTGTGAGTAGGTTAGGCTCCCCAAGGCCGTCCAGTGAGCTTCATGGCCAAGGAGGGATTTGAACCCAGATCTCCCAGGGTGTAGTCGAATCCTCTATGGAATATACTACACTGGCTCTCCTATGAGACTCTTAGAAATTACTCATGCATTTGTGTCTGCTTAAAAGTTGGGTGCCATATTCTGGTGTTTGTGTCTAAAGCTGTGTACTCCTCTAGCAAAGTCATTTATGTAATAATAGTAAGTCAAGTTCAGTATTATAATAGATTTAAGGCAATGTTATCTGGGGGAGGGGCTGTTGATTGGCTGAGAGTTTGGAAGGGTATTTAAGTAAGCACAACATAACCATCAGGCCTTTGGCTAATTAAACTTTATCATTTTAAGTGTCTTTGTGGGAGACGGAAATATTGGTGTGTTTCATTTTTGTTTTTATTATGTAATTGGTGTTTTTATTATGAATGTTAATGCTGCGTAATGCCCTGATATCTTCAAATGAAGGCAGTATATTAATTTTAATAAATGAAAAATAAGGTCATAAATCATAAAGGAAAATATAAAAATACTCTGGGGTGGCAGCTGGAATGAAGGGGCTGTTTGGTGAAAGACCCAGTCAAGACGCAGCTCACACCTCTGCCCCTTGAGTACTTTGGGAAGGGCCACCATAGCTCAGGAGCAGGACATCTGCTTGGCATGCAGAAGGGCCCAGGCTCCATCTCCCCAGGAGCATCTCTATCAGCCAGTGACGCTGGCTGGGAAAGGCAGGCAGGAGCCGTCTCCCTGGTCCTCTCCCTGGTCCTCCCGGTCGCAAGGGAACGCCCTCCCATCAGATGTCCAAGCGATCAACAATTACCTGACTTGTAGAAGACATCTGAAGGCAGCCCTGTTCAGGGAAGTTTTTAATGTGTGACATATTAGTGTATTTTTGGTCTTTGTGGAAGCCGCCCAGAGTGGCTGGGGAAACCCAGCCAGATGGATAATATTATATTATTATTATTATTATTATTATTATTATTATTATTCTTAAAAGCAGCTGATCCGCCTTCCTAGAGGGGACGGGGAATCCTCCAGGAAATCCTCTCGGGATCCGCCTGGGCTGCTTTGGAGCGAGAGCGCAGAGAGGGAGAGATGGGGCGCCCGGCATTCCAAGGGTTAAGAGGAGCGGAGCTGGGTTCCTAGAGGGGACAGGAAATAGTGGAAGGGGGCAGATCCTCCGGAGCCCAAGCCCCGCCCTCCCTCCCCCGGAAGTGGGGCTCTGGTCGCCCTTGCCAGGCTGCCTCGCCGGGTGAGTCTCCTCTCTCTCCCCCGGAGGGCGAGGGGGGGGGCAGAGCCGTCCAGAGGGCGCCCCCCCCAGGCAAGGCCCCTTCCTTCTCCCTCCTCTCTCAGCATCCCTGAGGCAGGAGGTTGGAGGGAAGGCCTCTCGCCCCCCAAGGAACTTCCGCAGGGAGAAGGGGGGGGGGATAGAGAAAGGTTTCCCGAGGGTCCGGAGGCGAGGAATCGGGGTCCGGTTGGGGCAAGGAGGGGACAGGCTGCCCCCCTCTGGAAACGCGAAGGCCTCAGAGCAGCTCCTTCTTCTCGGTCCGGGGAAAGGGGACCCTTCTCTCTCCCCTCCCCCGGTTCCCGGGCAGGAGATCCAGCGAGGGGAAGGAAAGCCCGCCCCCAACCGAGACCCCCGGAAACTCTTATTCTTAGGGAGGGGGCAAAGGAGGAGCCCCCCCCCCGCTGCTAGGAAAAGCGGGATCGCTCCCCAAAGAGTGACTTGGGTTTCTCTCCCCAACGCCCGCCTTGTACCTCGTCATTCTGACTCTTTGCCACTCTATTTGTCTAACTTAAAACTTCCAAAATAGAGGCACACTTTTACTCTCGCAAGGTCGAATATACTGCCTTTGGCAGAAGACATCTGAAGGCAGCCCTGTTTAGGAAAGCTTTTAGTGTCTGATGTATTACAGTACTTTAATATTTGTTTTGGAAGCCGCCCAGAGTGGCTGGGGAAGCCCAGCCAGATGGACGGGGTATAAATAATAAATTATTATTATTATTATTATTGTCTGCCCTCTAGGGGCGATTCTCAAAAACCCCACTGGAAACACGGTTATGTCCCTGTGGAGATGGCAGTATCGAATCGGTGGCTCATGTCCCTCTTTACAAGGTTTGAGGAGCGAAGTTGTTACCCCTCTATTATTGTCTATTCTGGGATGCCCAACCGTTGTTGCAGTCTCCATTCTCTTGGCAGATCAAGGTGAACAGGAGACAGCAAAAGGTGCAAGGTTTTTAACCGGGTCAGTTAGAATAAGAACCATCATTTGACTTTTGATCCTCACCCCCAAAATGTATTTTATGTACAGTAATCAACTTTTTACCTTTATCCTCTGTAAGCTGCATTTTATGTTATTGCTATGGCTGGTGGCTGATGCACATAAATATTTATTCATACATTCAACACCCACCTTGCCCCGTTCCCTTGTAGCCCCACTTCTCAACTCCTTCCTTGCCACCTTGTACCTCACTGACTGCCCAGGCGCAGCCCTCGGGGACATATTATGGACATACAGCCCCCCACCAGCGCCCCTGGTGGGGGCCTTCCCCGCCACCCCCAAGCTACGACCCTGGTGTGTGTGCTCAGCTCATGCATGGAGGGACCCCCAAGTCCAGGGAGACAGAGGCTCCTGCCCCCTTCCTCTCTGCAAAGCATGGAAGGGGGACCAGGGCACAGGATGCCTGCGACTCTTTCCTTCCTTTGCATCCATAGCTTTGGAGAGGGAAGGAAAGGGCCTGAAAACAAACCCCCTCCATACCGAGGAATCTGGGTCATCTACGTCGTAGTCGGACAGAAAGATTTGTACGTAAAATACAATAAAGAGAAAAAGGAAAGCGAGACCCATGCAATCAATTGAGACTGTTGGAAGAGGGGAGGGGGCAGAGAAGAGAAAGCGCTTCTTGGTGCAGTGCAGAGACAAGCCTGCGGAACTCCCTGCCCCAGGAGGTGAGCCCAGGACCAGGGCAGGGAGGAGGAGAGGCTCCGGGTGGCTTCATGCAGGAGGGCTGAGCTCTTGTCTCCCCAGAGATGCTGCTGAATCCCAGTTGCTGGAAGGAAGCACAGGGGTAGAGAGGGGCTCTTGCGCCCCAGCCCTACTGGGGGGCTTCCCATTGAGGTCCCTGGGGGGCCCCTGTGAGAATCATAGGAACATGGAATCGTAAAGTTGGAAGGGAGCCCGAGGGTCATCTTGTCCAACCCCCTGCAAAGCAGGAATCTCTGCATCCCTGAAGATTTCTAAGCAGTTTGGATGTCCAGCTCTCAAGGATGTGTGAGTTGAGATTCCTACATTGCAGGGGTTACATGACCCCCAGCTCCCCTTCCAGCTCTACAGTTCTGGGGTTCTGTGAAAGAAGCTTGTGGTGTGGGGCAGGCATCCGAGAGCTCAGTCAAGAGGGGAAGGGGGCAGGAAATTCCCCGAGAGAGGAATCGCCACCAGGCTGCCCTCTCTCTGGCCACCCAAAGCTCTTTAGTGTGGGGAAACCACCAAGAGGGCCCCTCTGCCCCCCTGAGCCCCCAAGGGGGGGTTAGCGAAGGAGGCCTTTCTTCAGATACTTGGGGGCCAAAAGGAACAGCTCCTGTGAGTCCCTTGAACTGGGCCCAGAAGTGAATGGACCAGCAATGCAGCTGTTTCAAAACAGGAATTAAATGTGTTCTCAAGAGTTGTTTTAGGGATTCAGTGAGGAGGGGTTCCTTGGAGTAAAAGGTAGGATAGACATGAAATTAATAAAGAGAAGGAGTCTGTCGTTTGCCCTCCTAGGTGACCCAACGCCACAAGGAGCCCAGCCCATAATCTCACAACTGCATTTTGAATCTCTTTCTGAGTTGTCTTCAAGGGCAGATGCACATGGGGGGCATTGCAATGATCCCATTGGATCCAGAGCATGGAATACCATGGCCTCCTCCTCTCGTCCCAAAGAGACTGGGGCTGGCAAACTCGCCAGAGCTGGAAGGGGGCAATGCCAGTCACTGAGGCCACCTGGGAACCTCTCAGCAGATGTGGTGGTGGTGATGGGGTTATGCTATGCTACATTATTGTTATTTTAATTACAGTGGTACCTTGGGTTAAGTACTTAATTCGTTCCGGAGTTCCGTACTTAACCTGAAACTGTTCTTAACCTGAAGCACCACTTTAGCTAATGGGGCCTCCCGCTGCTGCCGTGCCACTGGAGCACGATTTCTGTTCTTATCCTGAAGCAAAGTTCTTAACCTGAAGCACTATTTCTGGGTTAGCGGAGTCTGTAACCTGAAGCATATGTAACATGAAGCGTATGTAACCCAAGGTACCACTGCATTATAATTATTAATTACCCATTCTATTATTTACATGTGCTTCAACCTAAGTTCCCAGGGCAGATTTCACCATTAAAACACCATAAGAAAAATTGTTTAAAACTAGAACCCGAATATTTCTCCTTCTTCTCTCTTCCTTTTTTTTTCGTAAAGGAAGCCTAGAGTCTGGGCTGGGGTACAGTCCAGTCCTGGTTCCTTCCAAGACTCATCTACGCTTACTCAGGGAACCACCTTCTTCTCCTTCCTGTCTATCAGTTTTATAACAGAACAATGTCTTTCTTTGTAGAATTTGCCAGCACCTCACTTCGGAAGGACAGAACTTGGCAGTGGACCAAGGGGTTCCTTCTGATCTTTTGGAGACTTCTTGAGAGTGAAGATGCATAAGCAAGACTCAGCTGGCCCTGGAGCAGGAAGAGGCCATGCTATGGAAATGGGGAGCAGTGGGGGATTCTGGGAAAACTCCCTGCAGAAGCTCCTGGGAGAGGAGGACACCCTTCGCTCAGAGGCGCAGAGCCAGCAGTTCAGGCAGTTCTGCTCCCAGGAGGCCAAAGGACCCCGAGAGGTTTGCCGCCGACTCTACCACTTCTGCCACCAGTGGCTGAAGCCAGAAAGGCACACAAAAGCTGAGATGCTGGACCTGGTGATCTTGGAGCAGTTCCTGGCTGTCCTTCCAGCGGAGATGGAGAGCTGGGTGAGGGAATGCGGAGCGGAGACCAGTTCCCAGGCAGTGGCCCTGGCCGAAGGTTTCCTCCTGAGTCAGGCGGAGGAGAGGAAGCAGGTGAGAGAGACTTTCCTCTGGATGCTCCCAAGGGGATCCAAGGAGGGAGAAGATCCCTAAATCCCATCCTTTTTTGGGGGAATGTCATTAGATACCCCTCAAGTTTTTGCCCCAGCCATTCCTTTTCTAACCCATCTCCACATTCTCTATTACAAATTCTTGTTGCTCTTTCAGGAAAGGGATCTGTTTGCAGAAAAGGGACCAGATTCCTCTGAGGCAGAGAGGACTCCATTGGACACCAGAGAGCAGCCGCTGGGTAAGGAGGAAGGAGTTTCTTCTCAGTTGGGGTCACATTCTGGCCATTCTCAAACCAATCTGTGGGTTCTGTCAGTATTTTTCGGTATGACACTTGGGGCCAAGAGGCCAAAGGAGATGAGATATATTTTAACATAACTAAAATATGAAATGGGGACAGACTCCCAAATGCACCTCTGAGAGAAGCATCCTGCACTCCTGTCTCCCCACTTCCCTTTGTCTCTCGCAGGTGAAAGAAGGATGCCGGCAAGACGTCCATCTCTTCTTCCTGGTGGAGGGGAAGCAGTGGCTGAGGAACCGGATCAGGTGTGGGGAAGGAGCTATGTGGGGAGGAAGGATGAGGGGTGGGGCAGCCAGGATTTTTCTGGGGGCAAATGAATCTCATGGTCTTTTTTCATCTGTCAAATCTGGAAAACTGTCATTCTTGCACAGACAGAATGATTTGAAGATATCAACCTAGAGCTTCATCCATTTTCACTAAGATTCATACCCATCATTGAAAACAGCATTAAAGATTCCCAAAACATTAAATTATGCATCCATGGTCAAAATGTGCAGCAAACAATTCCGATTAATCCAATGCAGGCAGAAAGAGGAATGTGCAGTAAATAATCTTTATGTTGTGTAAGAGAAGGACCTTTTTTCTTTTAGGGTCCAGTTTGTTTTGAAGATGTCGCTGTTTGTTTCACGGCTGAGGAGTGGGCGTTGCTGGATCCTGCCCAGAGAGCTCTGCATAAAGAAGTCATGGAGGAGACTTGTAGGATCATGAACTCTCCCGGTAAGGTTCCCTGTTTGGTTATAATAGTTGTTTTGACATTCAGTCAATATTTTCATATCACAAACCTCCCATATTTTGACGGATCTCAACTTTGCCACCTGGAGTGTCAGGAGATGTGTGTTAATCTGAATTCATAATATGGCTTATCTCTGTATAAGATTGACATAACTCTAATACGACATAAAGTCGAAGCCTTATTCCCGCATCCTGAAAGGCATTCTGGAACATCCTGAGTTCACACACATCAGGCATTATCAACACATGCAAATATGGGGTTGCTCATTGCAGGATTCTCAGCTCCCCAGTGGGATCCACCCACCCCATGGCAAGGGGGTGTAAAGGCAGGTTGGAGACAGAGATGTCTAGGTTCAGATCATTGCTCACAATCACAAGTCTTTCGCCTTGTTGTTAAACGGTAACAGGATAACCAAAAATTGGCAAGGTGAGAAAGAGGCAGAAAGATCCTGACAGAATTATGCAAATTGTAGGAATCACTGCCCCCTCTCCTATTGTCAGGGGCTGGACTGAGAAGGAATGGTGGGGGCTGCCCCCCTTCTCCTGAACCTTCCCATGGGCAAGAAGACAGTATAGATTTAGAACCGTGGTTTGCAGACGGTCATAATTCAGAGGCTGCAGAGGGGAGAGGGTTTTTCACACGCAGCTGTTCCTCCTGCTTCTGTATCTAAGGGAAGAAGCAGCTCAGCATGTCAGCCAAGAGGGTCCCCCAAAGAAAGCACCTCTGGGGGTGCCTGACACACGCAGCTGGTCCTGGGCTCCTGCTCTAGAGAAAGAAAACTCAGAGAGGGAAGGAAGGGAGCACTGCGTACGCTCGTCATCTAAATCCTTTCAGTTCTTCCTCTCTCACAAGCGCTAATGAGCATTGTTCAACCCTGATGCTCTAATTCATCTCTCTTTTCATTTCAGGTGTTGAGGAATTAGAAATGAAGAGCAAGGGAAACCATGAGAAAATCCACACAGTGCAGAAGCCATGTCAGTCTTTGGAATGTGGAGATAACTTCACTAACAGCTCCGATTCCATGTCTCATCAAAATCCCATTGGGAAGAAGCCATATCAGTGCTTGGCTTGTGGAAAGAGCTTCAGTAGAAAGGACAATCTCACTTGCCATCAAAAAATTCATACAGGGCAAAAACCATATCAGTGCTTGGATTGTGGAAAGAGCTTCAGGAGAAAGGACAATCTCACTTGCCATCAAAGAATCCATACAGGGCAGAAACCGTATCAGTGCTTAGATTGTGGAAAGAGCTTCAGTCAGGGCTCCTCTCTCACTTCCCATCAAACAATTCATACAGGGGAGAAACCCTATCAGTGCTTTGAATGTGGAAAGAGCTTCGACAGGAAGGATCGTTTTACTTCCCATCAAAGAATTCATACAGGAGAGAAACCCTATCAGTGCTTGGAATGTGGAAAGAGTTTCAGTTGCAGTTCCTATCTCAATTCCCATCAAACAATTCATACAGGGGAGAAACCCTATCAGTGCTTGGAATGTGGAAAGAGCTTCGACAGGAAGGATCGTTTTACTTCCCATCAAAGAATTCATACAGGAGAGAAACCCTATCAGTGCTTGGAATGTGGAAAGAGTTTCAGTTGCAGCTCCAGTCTCACTTCCCATCTAATAATCCATACAAGGCAGAAACCCTATCAGTGTTTGGAATGTGGAAAGAGCTTCGATCGGAATATTGATCTCACTTCCCATCAAAGAATTCATACAGGGGAGAAACCATATCAGTGTTTGGAATGTGGAAAGAGCTTCAGTTGGAAGATATATTTGTCTTACCATCAAAGAATTCATAGAGGGAAGAAACCCTAATAATGCTTGGAATGTGGAAAGATCTTCACCCACAAGAAAAGTCTCACTTCCCACCAAATAATTCATACAGGGCAGAAACTACATCAGTCCTTAGAATGCATGATGGGCTTTACTGCAAGAAGAGCGCTTCTGTGACATCAGAGAATTCATAGTGGGGGAAAACCATTTCAATGCCAAGAGTGCGGAAAGAGCTTCACCTTGAAGCAAACACTTCCCATCAAAGAATTCATATGACAGAGAAACCCTAATAGTGCTTGAAATGTGGAAAAAGCTTCATCTTGATTGAAAGTTTCACTTCCCATCAAATAACTTGCAGCAGGGAATATAATAGAATTATCATCATCATCAATCTTTATTATGGTCCAGAGACCCAACAAATCATTACAAAGCAATACACAATTCATACAGCCTACCTCCAGGTTAAACACGCATTTTGTTCAGAATATAGGGATCATTGGTTCTTGCAACCACTGATAAAAACTTTGCCACTGCTAATGTTCTAGCGTTTGTCCGGTCTTCCAATTGGAACCTGACATAGTGAGCCTCTGATTTTCCCGGGAAAGGTACCAGCAAGGATAGTATCAGTTCAGCCCTGGCTTGCTCATATTTTGCACAATGCAACAAAATATGTTTTATGGAATCGATGTCTTGAGCACACGAGCAAAGTCTGTCCTGGTAAGGAACTCCTCTCAACCTGCCATCCAACACTGCAGAAGGAAAGACGTTTAGAATTATAAGATTGTAGTGTTGGAAGGGACACTGAGGATCATCTGCTAGGGAGGGGGAGGGGACAGTTTGGAATGCTGGGGGTGAGAGGTGATTGGTGGGGAATTCGAAAGGATGGCCTTAGACAGATTTAATATTCAATGTCCTTTTAAATGCAATTATGGGAGGTGAATTATTGGTTTGCTTCATTTTTTCTGGTTTCTATTCTTTATTCTGTGTTTTGTTTTGTATTTTAATGCTGGAAACCGTCCTGAGATTTTCGGTTGAGGGCGATATATCAGTTTAATAGATTGTATATAAGAAAGTGGTCAAACATCAAAAAATACACAACCAAAACCAGCAATTTCCACACAAATCACAGCAACGACTTAAAACAGATACAGACAACCCCAGCTGCACATCCCTGTGGTCAGATGGGAAAAGGCCTGCAAAGCAGGGAGCAGGTCTTCCGGGACTCAAAGCAGCCAAGGTGGTTTCTGGCCTCTTCAGGAGAGACCCTTGGAGGTGCGAGAGCGAGAGGGGGGAAGTGTCAGCCAGGCTTGGTTGGATCAGGAGGAGAGGAACAGCCTAAGAATGCCCATTGTTAGTAGTAATAAAGGAATGGAAAAAGGAACAGGAGCACTTGAAATGATATGTGCACAAACTTAGCCTTGTTTATTTTCTAATAAATTGATTGTATTCCACCAAACGCCTCATTCTTTGCTACTTTCTTTCTTTTTTAAAAAACGAAGTTCTGTTAAGCAATTGGTGAATCTGCAAAGTAACTGCTAGGCTAAGCTGACTATTCTCTGGACAAACACCAGCTCCCCCGGCCTGAAAGCGAGATGAGCGCCGCTCCCCAAAGTCACCTTTGGACTTAACCGTCCAGGGGTCCGTTACTTAAAAAAAATAGTGTTAGAAATTAGCCAGGTGCCAGGCACTGGGAGCAGTGAACTGTTGTAAGAGCAAACTAAAGCCCAGCAACACAGCTGAGATAATAGAATCGTAGAATTGAAGCGTTGGAAGGGACCCCGTTATGGTGACCAACTTCGGCTGAAAGTGCCCCTTGGCACCCAGCTGATATAGCTCAGTTTCTTACGCTGCTCTGCATGGCGCATCCTGAAGCATTAAAAGCGCTTCATGGAAACTAACCCGGCTGTCCTCAACACCCCATAATATGAACAAGGCTACAAAGATCACTGGAAGGGCACCTGCTTGGCATGTGGAAGGGTCCAGGCTTAACCCCCCCCCATCTGGCCCCCTGGAGGGTCCAGGCTGCCAGTCAGTGCTGGCAACCCATAGCAGCAGCTTCTTCCTCTTGTCTCCTGCTTCCCTCCTGAGCATAAATGAGCGCCCTCTGACTCAGCAGCAGCACCTCATCCTCCATCTCCTGCTGCAGGTTGCATGCCCCCTCCCACTTGCATGCCCCCCCTCAAATATATAATGGGGTCGGCACATGGGGGAAAGATTCCTGCACTGCAGAGGTCGGACTCCTTTCTTGTAACTTGAATCCATTGGTTCTGGTCCTCCCCTCCAGAGCAGGAAAAGAAGAGGCTTGCTCCATCTTTCATGGAACAGCCCTTAAGATATCTAAAGATGGCTCTCCTCTCTCCTCTCAGTCTCCTCTTTTCCAGGATAAAGATACCCTGGTCCTTCAACCGTTCCTCATCAGGCTTGGTTTCCAGACCCTTCATCATCTTGGCTGCCCTCCTCTGCACACCTTCCAGCCGGTCAACATCCTTCTTAAATTGTTTTGCCCAGAACTGGACACAGTATTCCAGGTGTGGTCTGACCAAGTCATAATGGTGCAGTACTATGTCTTCCCTTGATCTGGACACTGGACTTCTGTGGACGCTGCCTAGAATAGCATTCGCTTCTTCTCAGCTGCATCACACTGTGAACTCATGTTGAGCTTGTGGCCCACCAAGACCCCTAGATCTTTTTCACATGCACTGCTAGTAAGCCAGGTGTCCCCCATCCTATATTTGTGCATCTGGTTCTTCCTGCCTAAGTGCAGAATTTGACCTTCGTCCCTCTGGAAATTCATTATGTTAGCTTGCCCCCAGGTCTCCAATCTGTAATGGTCATCTTGAATCCCTATTCTGTCTTCTGTGCCATTAGCTGCCCCTCCCAGTTTGGTGTCATCTGCAAACTGGATGAGCATCCCCTCAATTCCTCCATCCAAGACGTTTACCGACAGATGGAGCAACAACAGGCCCCGGACAGAGCCCTGCAGCCCCCCCCTGGTCACAACTCTATGGCATAACCTCATGGGGGGTGCAGTCGCCTCTCCTCATGAAGGATGTTTGAGGAGTTGGAAAAGGTTCAGAAAAGGGCTGCCAAATAGATCTAGGCAGACTTGGCTATGAAGAAAGGTTGCAGCCTTTGGGGCTTTTAGTTTAGACTTTAGAGCAGTGGTTCCCACTTAGCTAATTACTGAGCCCCCCCCCCCCCCTAATTTTCAAAAGCCAAGCCTGGCCTAGAGAAAGTGGATGGAGAGTTGCATCTCCTGGCAATGGAACTCAAAGACATCCAAGGAGTCGGAATGTTGGAAGATTCAGGACAGGTAAAATTAAGCTCTTCAGGCAAGGCAGAGTTCACCTGCGGAACTCCCCGGCACAGGACACCAGAGGGAGAGGGAGAGTGGGGGGGCGCTGGCTTGCCAAGGGTTAAATGGGATTGAGCTGGATTCCTAGAGAGGAGAGGAAGTCAAGGCGGGGGGGGGTCGGGGGGGGGAGAAACTCCCGAGCCCAAGCCCCTCCCTCTCCCGCCTGCCTAAAAGGGAGGAGGGGCCTTTGTCTCTCTCTTCTGCACGTGCTGCATCCAGGGCGCCTCCGGGAAGCCGGTGAGTCTCTGCATTGGGGAGAAGAGGGGGGTCCCGGGATGCAGGGGGGGAGCAGGCGGACCCCCAAGTCAAGGGGCAGAGGCTCCTGCCCCCCCTCTCTGCAAAGCCCGGGTGGGGGAGAGGGCACAGGATCCCTTTCGATCCCTTCGTGGAGGGAAGAAAAGGGCCTGCAAAGAAGCCCGCTTCAGACCCAGGAATCCAGACGTCGTCGTGGGAAAGAAAGATTTGTACGGAAAATAGATGCAAATAATAATAATAGGGGAGCGTGAGCCATGCAATCAATTTAGACTGTTGGAAGAGGGCAGGGGGCAGAGAAGAGAAAGCGCTTCTTGGTGCCGTGCAGAGTCAAGCCTGTGGAACTCCCTGCCCCAGGAGGCGAGCCCGGGACCAGGGCAGGGAGGAGGAGGAGGAGGGGCTCTGCTTGGCTTCATCCTCCAGAGCTGAACTCTTGTCTCCCCAGCGATGCTGCTGAATCCCAGTTGCTGTAAGGAAGCGCAGGGGAATAGAGAGGCTCTTGCGCCCCAGTCCTGCTGGGGGGCTTCCCATTCAGGCCCCTGGGTGGCCCCTGTGAGAATCATAGGAACATTGAATCGTAGAATTGGAAGAGAGCCCGAGGGTCATCTAGTCCAACGCAGGGAGGAGAGGCTCTGGGTGCCCACTAGGCTGATTCCTCTCACGGAAACCACTTCCATTGCCTCCACTTTTGGCCTGGTCACTTTCCCCCTAGGAGGGCGAGAGGGTTTCTTCTTCTTCATTCTTCCCTTTTTTCTTAGAGAAAGCTCAGAGTCGGCCTGTGGTGCAGTCCAGCCCTGGTTCCTAGCAAGACTCATCCACACTTGCTCAGGGGACCTTCTCCTTCTGCTGCTGACCGTGTGCCAATTTCATAACAGAACAATATATTTCCTTTGCAGTATTTGCCAGCACCTCTTAATCAGACAGGCAGAACTTGGTCAAAGAAAAAGGGGATTCCCTCCTAAAGATGGTTGAGGAAAACTCAGCTGCCTCTGGAGCAGGAAGAGGCCATGCTATGGAAACTGGGAGCAGGGGGGGGATCCTGGAAAACTCTGGGCAGAAGATCCTGGCGCAGAGCCAGCAGTTCGGGCAGTCCTGTCACCAGGAGGCTGAAGGACCCCGTGAGGTTTGCAGCCAACTCTACCACCTTTGCCACCAGTGGCTGAAGCCAGAAAGGCACACGAAAGCTGAGATGCTGGACCTGGTGATCCTGGAGCAGTTCCTGGCTGTCCTTCCAGCGGAGATGGAGAGCTGGGTGAGGGAATGCGGAGCAGAGACCAGTTCCCAGGCAGTGGCCCTGGCCGAAGGTTTCCTCCTGAGTCAGGTGGAGGAGAGGAAGCAGGTGAGAGACTTTCCTCCGGATACTCCCAAGGGGCTCCAGACAGGAGGGAGAAGATCACTAAATCCCATCCTTTTTGGGGGGAATGTCATTGGATACCCCTCAAGTTTTTGTCCCAGCCATTTCTTTTCAAACCCATCTCCACATTCTCTATTACAAATTCTTGTTGCTCTTTCAGGAAAAGGATCTGTTGGCAGAAACGGGTCCTGATTTATCTGAGGCAGAGAGGACTTCGTTGGACACCAGAGGGGGGCTGCTGGGTAAGGAGAAGGGAAGTTTTTCTTCTTTTGATTCCATTCTGTTGATTCTGAAACTAATTTTTTTGGAAAAGCCAAGAACCCAAAGGAGATGAGATATATTTAAACATAACTAAAATACGGAATGGGCACAAAGGCCTGAATGCACCTCTGAGAGAAGCATCCTGCACTCCTGTCTCCCCACTTCCCTTTGTCTCTCGCAGGTGAAAGAAGGATGCCGGCAAGACCTCCTCCTCCTCCATCTCTTCATCCTGGTGGAGGGGAAGCAGCGGCTGAGGAACCAGATCAGGTGTGGGGAAGGAGCCTTGGGGGGAAAGAGGCTGAGGGGGGGGGGAGAGACAGGATATTCTGAGACCAAACATATCTCTCCCCTCCTCATTGCTTCTGTCAAAGCTGCCCTTAACAAAGGCTGAAAATGCCATTAATGAAGGATTATGCTCTGAGGATAAAGAGTAGCCCCTTCACCTAAACTCTGAATGTGTCGGTAGAATTATTCATTATAAATTGTCTTTGGGACATCTGGGAAGTCTTTCCATCCCAGAACACACAGGGAGAGGAGAGAGGGATTCTTCCATTTGGCAACCTGGGACGCTTGCACAGACAAGATCTGAATAAAACAACGTGGAGTTCATTAAAATAAGCACCAATAATCCAAATGTGCAGCAGACCAATCTGATTTAAACAACCCAGGCAGGAAGCAAAAGAGCAGCATGCAGGAAATAATCTTCATGCTGCCTAAGAGAAGGATATTTTTCTTTCAGGGTTCAGTTTCTTTTGAAGATGTCGCTGTTTGTTTCACGGCTGAGGAGTGGGCGTTGCTGGATCCTGCCCAGAGAGCTCTGCATAAGGAAGTCATGGAGGAGACTTGGAGGACCATGATCTCTCTGGGTAAAGTTCCCTCTTGGGTCATAATCTTTGTTTTGGAATTCAATAGATATTTCTCTGGGACAAACGTCCCATATTTTGATGGATCCCAACGTTGCCACCCAGAGCACCTGGGATTCTCACTCCCACAGCTCACCTTGCATGGGGGGCTGGGGACTGTTTTGTCTGTGAATATTGTTCCTCCGCTTCTGCCTTTTTGCACAGGGATCAGGGTGTGGATAGGCTTTCTGAGTGTCTAGGGAAGTGGACGTCGCTTAATCTTTTGAAATCACCAATAGTTAGTTTAGAGCTTTTTGATCTATTTTCTAAACTCATTTAGAATTCTGTCATTACCCAGCAGTTTAATTATCCCCTGAACGCTAGGTAATTGGTAGACAGAGAATACAATTCATATTCAAATAGATTTCTGACCTTGCAGATGGAGTTGGTTCAATGATTGAGCCAAAGAAATTTCATCCCTGAAAAGAACAGGCTTTTTGAATCTGAATTTCCCATAAATATGTCAGTGAAAGTTAGTCAGGCAGTGAACTTTACAGTAAGACTTCCCATCTAACTCCCTTCAGATCTTCCTTTATCACAAATGTTCATGAGCAAAAACTGGGAACTCCATTTCTTTCTTAGGCTCTGATCTGTTCCTCTCTTTGTTGCAGGTGGCGATGAATTAGAAATTAAGAACAAGGGACAACAGGACAAAATCCACACAGTGGAAAAGTCATATCAAGATTTGGAGTGTGGAGAGAACTTCAGTCAGAGTTCCCATTCCACTTCCCATCAAATAAATCCTATTGGGAAGAAACTTTTTCAGTGTTTGGAATGTGGAAAGAGCTTCAATAACAGCTCACATCTCAAAGACCATCAAAGAATTCATTCTGGGGAGAAACCATATCAGTGTTTGGAATGTGGAAAGTTCTTTACTACAAGCAGATACTTACGTCGACATCAGAAGATTCACAGTGGGGAGAAACCATATCAGTGCGTGGAATGTGGAAAGAGCTTCTCCAGGAAGGACAATCTCACTTCCCATCAGAGAATTCATATCAGCTCACATCTCAAACACCATCAAAGAATGCATTCAGGGGAGAAACCATTTCAGTGCCTTGAATGTGAGAAGTGCTTTACTACAAGAATAGACTTTGATCAACATAAGAGAATTCACAGTGGGGAGAAGCCATATCAGTGTTTGGAGTGTGGGAAGAGCTTCACTCGGAAAAATAGTCTTACTTCCCATCAAAGAGTTCATACAGGGGAGAAGCCATATCAGTGTTTGGAATGTGAAAAGTATTTTGCTTCAACAAAAAAGTTATGGCAACATAAGAGAATTCACACTGGGGAGAAACCATTTCAATGCCAAGAGTGTGGAAAGAGATTCACCTTCAAGGAAAATCTCACTTCCCATCAAAAAATTCATACAGGGAAGAAACCATATCAGTGCTTGGAATGTGGGAAGAGCTTCATTTGGAATAATAGTCTTACTTCCCATCAAAGAATTCATACAGGGGAAAAACCATTTCAATGCCAAGAGTGCAGAAAGAGATTCACATTCAAGCAAAATCTCACTTCCCATCAAAGAATTCACACAGGGAGAAACCATATCAGTGCTTGGAATGTGGGAAGAGCTGGAAGGAAATCTCACTTCCCCTGAAAGAACTCACAGCGGGGGAAATCCTGGAATTATAGAATAGTAGCTTTGGGAGGAATCTTGAGGGTCATCTAGTCTAACCAACTGCAATGCATCTTCTTGATGTTTAGTCAGCATCTCCTTTCTTGTTCTGTTCTTGTGGGGTTACATGGTTCTTCACCTCCTTTTCAATCATGAGAATAACTGTGAGTAGGTTAGGCTCCCCAAGGCCACCCAGTGAGCTTCATGGCCAAGGAGGGATTTGAACCCAGGTCTCCCAGGGTGTAGTCGAATCCTCTATGGAATATACTACACTGGCTCTCCCATGAGACTCTTAGAAATTACTCATGCATTTGTGTCTGCTTAAAAGTTGGGTGCCATATTCTGGTGTTTGTGTCTAAAGCTGTGTACTCCTCTAGCAAAGTAATTTATGTAATAATAGTAAGTCAAGTTTAGTATTATAATAGATTTAAGGCAATGTTATATGGGGGAGGGGCTGTTGATTGGCTGAGAGTTTGGAAGGGTATTTAAGTAAGCACAATATAACTATCAGGCCTTTGGCTAATTAAACTTTATCATTTTAAGTGTCTTTGTGGGAGACGGAAATATTGGTGTGTTTCATTTTTGTTTTTATTATGTAATTGGTGTTTTTATTTTGAATGTTAATGCTGGGGAATCCTCTGATATCTTCAAATGAAGGCAGTATATGAATTTTAATAAATGAAAAACAAGGTTATAAATCATAAAGGAAAATATAAAAATACTCTGGGGTGGCAGCTGGAATGAAGGGGCTTTTTTGGTGAAAGACCCAGTCAAGACGCAGCTCACACCTCTGCCCCTTGAGTACTTTGGGAAGGGCCACCATAGCTCAGGAGCAGGACACCTGCTTGGCATGCAGAAGGGCCCAGGCTCCATCTCCCCTGCGAGCATCTCAAGGTCAGGCTGGGAACCTGGAGCAGCTGGAGGGACCCCCAGGGTCTGTCCTGGCAGGAGGCACCAACTTCTTCCTGTACCCCTTCCGAGGAGGCAGGAGCACCCGGGGGTCTTCTGGGGAGCAGGGGCATTCGCCCTGCTGGGGGTGGGCATGCAGAGGGGGCCCCTGTCGCCTGGGGACCATGACCCCATTAAAGCCTGTGGAGGCCCCGTGGCCGTTGAAATCTCTGGGTCCCCTCACAAATTATCTCCGAATCACTTTCTGATTTTACCAACCAGCAATTGCAATAAACCCAATCAATCTTATTTTGATCCGTTGTTGTGGGGCCCCTAAAAGGCCCAGGGCCCAGAGTCTGGTGCCAGCTCTGCCTGTTTGGCCCTCCTGCCCAGTTGGGACGACTCCTCAGGAGAGGGCAGGGCTGAAGGCAGCATCCTCTGGGCTGGGAGAGGAGTTGGAGCCTCTGGTGTCTCCCAGCCCCACCCTCTTCGTTCCATCTCCAGGGTGGGGGAGGCTGACGGGATGACCCTGGGAGTCCCCCCAACTCTTTCCTCCTTCTGGCAGAGCCTTTCCCACTTCCAGCTGCCTCTCCTGCTGCTGTTTCCAAGGGAGGGGGCAGCTCAGCTCGCCAGTCAAGAGGGCACCCCAAATCCTCCCTGGCGGGGATGGCGAGGCTCCTGCTTTGGAGATGGAGAGAAGGGGTGCTAGGCTGGCCAAGGGTTACGAGGAGCGGAGCTGCCTTCCTAGAGCGGACAGGAAAAGAAGGGGAAGCAGGCTGGTCCTCCCGAGCCCAAGCCCCGCCCTTTGCAGCGCCTTTCTTGCTCGAGAGGAAGGGATCTGCCCGCTCTCCTCTTGGATCTGGTGAGCCTCCTCTCCCTTCGCCAGAGGGTGCATTGGGGAGAAGGGGAGGGGGCAGAGGGAGCCTTCCAAATCCATGCAGCGTGGGACCCCCAAGTGAGGGAGCAGAGGGTCCTGGACCCTTCTTTTCTGCAAACCTGAGCGGTAGGCGAGTTCGCAGCAGGTATGAAACTGTGTTCCTTATTGTGCCAACTCCCTGGGGCACCCACAAAATTCTGCATGAAGGAGCCGGACAAGGTGAGGTACAGGTGGGTAAAGGACCTCTGGACGGTTAAGTCCAGTCGAATTCAACTTTGAGGTGTGGCTCTCAGCGCTGATTTCAGCCTGAGGGAGCTGGCGTTTGACCAGGCAGGATTCAGGGTCAGGTGGCCAACAGGACTAGACCGCTTCTGGTGCAACAGGACACTGTGATGAGTGCCAGAGCGCATGGAAACACCATTTCCTTCCTGCTGCAGTGGTATCTATTTATCTACTTGCTTTCAACCCTGCTAGGTTGGCAGGAGCTGGGACAGAGCAATGGGAGCTCAGCCTGTCACGCAGATTCGAACCTCCGACCTTACAACCGGCAAGCTCAAGAGGCTCTGTGGTTTAGACTACAGCGCCACCCCATCCACGACAGCCCACACCCCCCCAAATCAGAGGGCACTCAGCAAATGAGACTTTCATAGAATCACAGAATTGTAGAGTGGGAAGGGCCCTGGCAGTCATCTAGTCCACCTCCCTGTATTGCAAGAATCACCACTAAAGCATCCATGACGCTTTAAAACTCTCCATGGAAGGAGAGTCCACCAGCCTTCGCAGGGAGGCTGTTCCATTCTTGAACACCCCTTACCCTCAGAGACTTAGACAGAAGCTCCTTGAAGCCACGAGTCAATTCCCCTCCTCTCAGGTTCCTCTTTTCCCATCTCAACCATTCCTCATATGGCTTGGCTTCCAGACCCTTGATCATCTTGGCTACCCTCCTCTGCACATGTTCCAGCTTGTCAACATCCTTCCTAAATTGTTGTCCATGTATGGCTAAAGTATTCCGTGTGTGGTCTGACCAAGCAGTATAGAATGCTGCTATTATTTCCCTTTATGCGGACACTAGACTGGCTTCCCACTTACCTTCGTCTCTTACAGGTGATACAAGGTTGCTGGCAAGACCTCCTCATCCATATTTTCTTGGTGGTGGAGCAGTGACTGGAACCAGCTCAGGTAGGGGAAAGTGGTCTTGTGGGGAAAGAGGCGGAGGGGTGGGGCAGCCAGGGTTCCTCTGGAGTCCCAGGAATTTCTCGCCTCTTCCTCTTGGCTTCTGTCAAAACTGCCCCTTGAAGTTGTTTTTAGGGCATTGGGTGGGTCCTCCACCTACACAGAACAATGCACAGAACAAAACACAAAATAAAATAATTCCATTAAGACGTCAATGGAGGAATCCATACTTAGAATGTATGGGAAACAAAACAATCCCATTAAAACAGCACAGCAGGAACAGGCAGGAAACAGCAAAACAATTTGTGGGAATATGATCATTATACTGGCTAAGAGGAGGACCTTTCTCTCTCTCTTTTAAAGACGTCGCTGTTCCTTTCCCGGGTGAGGTCTGCATACGGAAGTCATAAAGGAGAATTGTGGGATCATGGCCGCTCTTGGTAAGGCTCCCTGTTGGATCTTAATATATTTTTTGAAATTCCGTACTAATCTATGTGAGCAACACCCCAGATTTTGATGGGGCTGAACAGCGCCACCTACAGCATCTGGGATTCTCACACCCCACATCTCACCTTGAATGGAGGGTTATCCAGCTGTATAGCAAGACAATACCCAGCTATTCCTCATTCTGCTAGGTGGTGTTTGCCCAGAAAAAATCCATTCAAGAAAACAGCTGGGCTTTTGGAATCTTAGGTTCCCATATCCCTGAATGCTAGTAAACAAAGCCAGTGAACCCTGAAGACCTCTCATCTATCTCCTTTCTGTTCTTCCTCTCTCACAAGCATTCATGAGCATTGTTCAATAATTGGGGGCTCAATTTCTTGCTGAGGCTGTAATCCATTTCTCTTTTCTCTGCAGGTGGTGATGAATTGGAAATGAAGAATAAGGGAGACCATGATGAAATTCATACAGTGTTCCAGTATCATTGAATTGCTGCATTGGATTGGATGGTGAGAGTCATCTTCTCCAACCACCTGCAATGAAGGATATTCAACAAAAGAGTTCATGACAGATGGCCATCAAACCTTTGCTTAAAAACCTTCCAGTTCAGGAGTGTCCCACACCACCTGAACTACTTTCTTCCACAATCAAACAGTTCTTGCTGCTAGAAAGTTCTTCCTGATGTTTAGTTAGAATCTCCTTCCTTCTACCTTAAATCCATTGGTTTGGGTACTCCTTCCACCAGAGTAGGAGAAACCAAGTTTGCTCCATCTTCCATGCCACGGCCCTTTGCATATTGAAAGATGTGAAGGAGTGCCTGGTCCCCCAGTGAGCATCATGGCTAAGTAGGGACTTGAACCCAGGTCTGCCAAGTCGTATTCTGACACACTAACTACTGTACCACACTAGTCATGAGTCTCTTGGAAAGTGTGCATGCATGTGCGTCTCTTTAAGTTTAGGCACAGTGTTCTGGTGCTTGTATTTAAAGTTGTGTACACATGGGATCAAAATAATAATAGTGCATTTAAATTACTGTTAGCTAAGGAGGCAGAAAAAGTGAGTTTCGGGGTGCTGTAGCTGAGAACTGGGAAGCACGCTTGTGTAACAACAACATCAAAACTAGAGCTTTGCTTAATTAAACCTATGTCATTTCTAATTAAATCTATGTCCTTTCAAGTGTGTTTGTGGGAAGGGGTTATTCTTTCTTTTATTACGTATTTTGTGTTTTTATTTTGCATCTTTATGTTGTGAAACACTCTGACATCTTTGGATGAAAGACGTCATACAAATGTAATAAATTAAATAAATAAATAGCAAAATGGTCATAAGCAATAAATAAAACATTAAAATACACAATCACACTGAAGAATAGCCACATGAATCATGAGAAGATCTAAAATAAAGATAGAAAAACCTGCAGCAACAACAAACCTGCTAAGCCCAAGTGTTTGTTCAGCGGCCCCAGCTTTTGTAGCTGGAGTCAGTCTGGACTCTGCTAGGCCACATGGGAAAAGGCCTGCAAGGCAGGAGAAGGACTTAGAGGACTCACAGCCAGGATGGTCTCTGTCCTCATCCACGGTCTCAGCTTGGTAGCTGGAGTCCATCTGCTCATCACCTTGGACCCGGCCCCCTCAGGCCGGTGGAGAAAGCCTGCAAGGAAACAGTTGGAAGTTGAACTCAGTAGTATAGGAACATCCTTATAATACCCATTGTGACAGTAGTACTAAAGTAATGAAGAATGAGCAGAAAAAACTGGAAGATTTGAAACCATACACTTTATGTTAGGGTTGCCATATTTGAAAAAGTAAAAAGCAGGACACCCTGAAAGCTGTTGAGCATTTTTTAGGAAGACCCCAACATTGTTGTGCTTTTTTTAGGAAACCCCCCCCCCAATTTTATGACAATGCCAAAATAACCTGATTTTTTTATTGATTTACCTAAGATCCAAGAAAATCTGGACTTATGGCAGCCCCAACTTATCTACACCAAGTTATCTTGAAATTAGTGTTCGTTTTTAATAAATCAGTTGTACTCCACCTCACACCTCATTCTTTGCTAGGTTGGGGGTGAAGTGTTCAGGTCAGAGTTCTGGGGTGGCAGTGGGACTAAGGGGGTGTTTGCTGAAAAGCCCATCTGTGCCCCTTGAATACAAAGGGAAGAGGGAGCAGGAGGGGGTGGGAGCAACATGGGGAGAGAAACAACCTCCGCATGGTATATTCTGAAGCGTTTTTCAAAGTGCTCCGTAAAAACAAACTTTTATAACATTCCTATAAGGTAAACCAGTAGCATAGGCACACCTTTTCTTAAATTTCAGTTGCTGAAATGAGCTGCTACACTTCAGGTAAACAGATGTTCCTGTTTCTAGACAAGGTGGGAAAAGCTCAGCTCGGTTTCTGTTACTTCTCTCTCATTCCTTTCCTTAGTGATTTAGGTGTGGCAGTTCAATCCTTTTAACCAGACCAGGTTCCTTTCCCTCAGCCTCCCTCTCTCTCAGCAATGCCCTCCTGAGGCGTTTTATTTTGGGCGCCAGACCCAGGGGATCCCTCCGCCCCCTTCTTTCTCTCAGACCCCCAGAGCCTGTCTCCCCCCAGACTCAGCCCCTCTTCCTCTCTCCTCCTTCTCCTCAGGCCAGAGCCACTTCTCCCTCAGACACAGCCTCTCCTCCTCCTCCCTTCCTCCCGTCTCAGCTCAAGCCTCAAAACTCCCTCAGAAAAGGCTCCTCTCATCTTCCCGCCAAAAGGGCTGGCTCCGCCTCCTGCTGGCCAATCAGAGAGAGGCTCCAGCCCCCTGGTGGCGTTGCTGAGGCACTGCGCCACCAGACTCTGCCGAGGCTCAGCTGTCCATCTCTTTCTCACCGCCCCTTAATATTGGATCCTTGCTGCTTTCTGACACTGGGCCTTGAAAGTGGGGCTGCTCGGAGGGGGGCTGAGCTCTGTCTCCCCGGAGATGGAAAGGCGCCTGGGACTTGGCCCTCGTTGCTGGGGGAGAAGGAAGGGGCAGGCAGAGAAGAAGAGAGAAGAACCCAGGGAGGAAATGGCGTATAAAATGTTCTTTTTCTGTTACAAAACTCCCTTATCCTTTTATAGAACTTGTTTTCTGATTATACCCTCTCCCGCATAAAAGGAGTGGCGATGGGGAGGCACAGGGGCCGCAGCTGGGTGAGCTCGGCGGGCCAAGGGTTAAGAGGAACTGAGCTGGATTCCTAGAGAGGACCAGAAATGAAGGTGTCCAAGCCCCGCCCTCCCCAGCCCCTTCCTGTCAAGAGGCAGCTGTTGTCTCCTCGGAGGCCCCTCCTGCATCGAGTGAGTCTCTCTCTCTTCTTGCCTGGGGTGCTGCTTTGGGGGGAAGGGGAGGGGAAGGGGGACCCCCCAAATCAGGGAGCAGAGGGTCCTCTCTGCAAAGGATCCAGGGGGTGGGGAGGGAACCACGAGAGCATCTAGGCCAAACATGAGCAGTGCAGGAATCTCCACTCAAAGGCTGGTCAGGATACGGATGAGCGAGACCCATGGCTGCCTTTTGGAGCCCATGGGGGGAAAGGTGGATAGAAATGCCATGAATACAGAGAGGGAAGCCAGCCCGTCATTTGGTCCCTGCTTTCCATCGCTTTCCGAGTCATCTTCATGCGCAGCTCCACATGGAGGGCATTGCAAATATCCCACCAGAAGCAGAGCATGGAGTCCCCTGGCCACTAGTGGGATGTTGAAGTGGACACTCAAGGGACTATGTTGGATCCAGAAGTACCCCACGCAGATGTGGGGGTTCTGCTGTGTCACATTATTAATTACACAGCCACCCTCCTGAATTCCCAGGGCAAATTTTAGAATTAAAACACAACATTGAATCATAGAATCATAGAGTTGGAAGAGACCACAAGGGCCATCGAGTCCAACCCCCTGCTAAGCAGGAAACACCATCAGAGCACTCCTGACATATGGTTGTCAAGCCTCTGCTTAAAGACCTCCAAAGAAGGAGACTCCACCACACTCCTTGGCAGCAAATTCCACTGTCGAACAGCTCTTACTGTCAGGAAGTTCTTCCTAATGTTTAGGTGGAATCTTCTTTCTTGTAGTTTGGATCCATTGCTCCGTGTCCGCTTCTCTGGAGCAGCAGAAAACAACTTTTCTCCCTCCTCTATGTGACATCCTTTTATATATTTGAACATGGCTATCATATCACCCCTTAACCTCCTCTTCTCCAGGCTAAACATGCCCAGCTCCCTTAGCCGTTCCTCATAAGGCATCGTTTCCAGGCCTTTGACCATTTTGGTTGCCCTCCTCTGGACACGTTCGTTTGTCAGTGTCCTTCTTGAACTGTGGTGCCCAGAACTGGACACAGTACTCCAGGTGAGGTCTGACCAGAGCAGAATACAGTGGCACTATTACTTCCCTTGATCTAGATGCTATACTCCTATTGATGCAGCCCAGAATTGCATTGGCTTTTTTAGCTGCCGCGTCACACTGTTGGCTCATGTCAAGTTTGTGGTCAACCAAGACTCCTAGATCCTTTTCACATGTACTGCTCTCAAGCCAGGTGTCACCCATCTTGTATTTGTGCCTCTCATTTTTTTTGCCCAAGTGCAATACTTTACATTTCTCCCTGTTAAAATTCATCTTGTTTGTTTTGGCCCAGTTCTCTAATCTGTCAAGGTCGTTTTGAAGTGTGATCCTGTCCTCTGGGGTGTTAGCCACCCCTCCCAGTTTGGTGTCATCTGCAAATTTGATCAGGATGCCCTTGAGTCCATCATCCAAGTCGTTGATAAAGATGTTGAATAAGACCGGGCCCAAGACAGAACCCTGTGGCACCCCACTAGTCACTCTTCTCCAGGATGAAGAGGAACCATTGATGAGCACCCTTTGGGTTCGGTCAGTCAGCCAGTTACAAATCCACTGAGTGGTAGCATAGTCAAGACCGCATTTTACCAGCTTCTTTACAAGAATATCATGGGGCACCTTGTCAAATGCCTTGCTGAAATCAAGGTAGGCTACATTCACTGCGTTCCCTTCATCTACCAGGCTTGTAATTCTGTCAAAAAACGAGATCAGGTTCGTCTGACATGACTTATTTTTCAGAAATCCATGCTGACTATTGGTGATCACAGCATTCCTTTCTAGGTGCTCACAGACTGTTTGCTTAATGATCTGCTCCAGAATCTTCCCTGGTATTGATGTCAGACTGACTGGGCAGTAATTATTTGGGTCCTCTCTTTTCCCCTTTTTGAAAATAGGGACAACATTTGCCCTCCTCCAGTCTGCCGGGACTTCGCCTGTTCTCCAGGAATTCTCAAAGATGACTGCCAGTGGTTCTGAGATCACATCTGCCAGTTCTTTTAATACTCTTGGATGCAGTTCATCTGGCCCTGGAGACTTGAATACATCTAGACTAGCCAAGTATTCTTGTACTATCTCCTTAGTTATTCTGGGCTGTGTTTCCTCTGCTGAATCATTTGCTCCAAATTCTTCAGGTCGGGCATTGTTTTCTTTATCGGAGAAGACTGAGGCAAAGAAGGCATTGAGGAGTTCAGCCCTTTCTGTGTCCCCTGTTTGCATTTCACCATCTTCTCCTCTGAGTGACCCCACGGTTTCTTTGTTCTTCCTTTTGCTACGAACATACCCATAAAAGCCTTTTTTGTTGCTTTTAACCTCTCTAGCAAGCCTGAGTTCATTCTGTGCTTTAGCTTTTCTGACTTTGTGTCTACACGTGCTGGCTATTTGTTTGAATTCCTCTTTGGTGGTTTCCCCCCTTTTCCATTTTTTGTACACATCCTTTTTTAATCTTAACTCAGTTAAAAGTTCTTTAGATAGCCACCCTGGCTTCTTTAGGCACCTTCCATGTTTCCGTCTCATTGGTATTGCCTGAAGTTGTGCTTTTACTATCTCCCTCTTAACAAACTCCCAGCCATCATGAACTCCCTTTCCTTTTAGTATTACTGTCCATGGGATCTCACCCAGCTTCCCTAAGTTTTATGAAGTCGGCTTTCTTAAAGTCAAGAAATTGAGTCCTAGTATGCTTGGCTGCTCCTTTCCGCTGTATAGTAAACTTCAGAAGAGCATGATCACTCGCGCCTAATGATCCTTCCACTTCTACCCCACTAACCAGGTCATCAACATTGGTTAGGACCAGATCTAAAATGGCTGTTCCTCTTGTTGCTTCTCCCACTTTCTGGACAATGAAGTTGTCTGCAAGGCCAGTGAGGAATCTGTTTGACCTTATGCTCTTGGCTGAGTTTGACATCCAACAAATATCCGGGTAATTGAAGTCCCCCATTACTACTATCTCCCTTCCTTTTGCATGCTTGGCCATCTGTTCCAGGAAGGCATCATCTATGTCCTCCGTTTGGCTTGGGGATCTATAGTAAACTCCCACAATGAGGTCACTGTTATTTTTCTCTCCCTTAATTTTGACCCAAATGCACTCACTTTGGCTTTGAGGTTCTAAATCTTGGATCTCTTCACAGGTATACACATCCCTGACATATAACGCCACTCCTCCTCCTTTCTTGTCTGCTCTGTTTCTCTGAAATAGATTGTATCCCTCCATTATTACATTCCAATCGTGGGACTTATCCCACCAGGTTTCAGTGATTCCTATTATGTCATATTTAGTTTGCCGCACCAAGAGCTCAAGCTCATCTTGTTTATTTCCCATGCTTTGCGCATTAGTGTACAGACATTGAAGTCCATTAATCATTCCCCCGTGTCTCTTATTTAAGGATTTTTTCCTCCCACCACTAGGTCTGTGTGCTGTTTGCTCCATTCGGTCTATGACATTTGGATGATCATCTTCATCAATTGATAGACTCCTACCTTCAGGAGCACTGTCTCCCTCCCCCACATTAGTCAGTTTAAAGCCCTCCTGATGAGGTTTCTGAGATTTTTGGCAAAAACATTCCTCCCAACCGTTGTGAGGTGCAGCCCATCGCTTGCCAGAAGTCCATCTTCAAGAAACTGCATTCTGTGATCTAAGAATCCAAACCGTTCCTGTTTACACCATTTGCGAAGCCAGCTGTTCACTTCCACTATTTTTCCCTCTCTCCCTGGGCCACGTCGTTCAACTGGGAGGACAGATGAGATGACAATTTGTGCATTTAATTGCTTCAATTTCCTGCCCAGGAAACTCTTGAAAAGAGTTTAAAACAACTTACAATCACAGAAAGAAGGTAGGTCCTACTTTACCTGCTTTTGAGTACTGTCCTTTGGCCTCACCCACTTGGCCCTCAGGGCGTTTCCCTGATGAAGTTCTGGCCCTCAGAACAAAGGGAAAAGGACCCCATCTCAGTAGTTTGTCTTGAGGAGGTGGGAACTCCTCGCTATAGCCTGGTTTCCACGTTACACTTGGTACGAATGACTCACTTGTCATTCGCCGTTCTGACTTTATTCCTTCACTGCAAACACGGAAAGGCAGGATCAACCAGGCTGATTCATTTCACATAAATCCCTTCACTTTCCTGCACTTCTGGGATGGTCACTTTCCTTCTAGGAGGGCAAGAGCGTTACTTCTCCTTTTCTTTCGTAAGCAAAGTTCAAAGTCCGCCCAGTGGTGCAGTCCAGCCTTGGTTCCTAGCGAGACTCATCCTCGCTTGCTCAGGGAACATTTTTCTCCTCTTGTCCGTGTTGTGATTTTATAACAGAAGAATGCTTTTTCTTTGTTGGATTTTTTAGCACCTCTAATCCCGACAAACAGAACTTGGCAGAGAGCCAAGGGGATCCTTCCTGTCTCTTGGAGGCTTCCAGAGAGCACAGATGGATGAGCAAGACTCAGCTGGCCCTGAAGCAGGAAGAGGCCAGGCCATGGAAACAGGAAGCAGTGCGGGATTCTGGGAAGGCTCTGGGCAGAAGATCCTGGGAGAGGAGGACACCCTTCGCTCACAGGCGCAGAGCCAGCAGTTCAGCTGGTTCTGTTACCAGGAGGCTGAAGGACCCCGTGAGGTTTGCAGCCAACTCTACCACCTTTGCCGTCAATGGCTGAAGCCAGAAAGGCACACGAAAGCTGAGATGCTGGACCTGGTGATCTTGGAGCAGTTCCTGGCTGTCCTTCCAGCGGAGATGGAGAGCTGGGTGAGGGAATGCGGAGCAGAGACCAGTTCCCAGGCAGTGGCCCTGGCCGAAGGTTTCCTCCTGAGTCAGGCAGAGGAGAGGAAGCAGGTGAGAGAGACTTTCCTCTGGGTGCTCCCAAGGGGCTCCAAACAGGAGGGAGAAGATCACTAAATCCCATCCTTTTTCGGAAGGTTACCAGATGCTGCTAAAATTTTTGCCTCTGCCATTCCTATTCTGATTCTTTTCCCCGTCTCTGTTTTGAATCCTTGTTGCTGTTTCAGGGAAAGGATCCGTTTGCTGAAATGGGACCTGATTCCTCTGAAGTAGAGAAGTCTCTGTTGGACACCAGAGATAAGCCACTGGGTAAGAAGGAAGGAGTATTTTCTCAGTTTGGTCCCATTATGTTGGTGTTGAAAGTAATCTAGTGGTTCTTTTGATCTTTTTGGGGAAGACACTTGAGGCCCTGAGCCCAGAGGAGCCTGATAAATAATTTTGCACAATTAAATCTGAAATAGGTATAGGGGGGTATTTCTTAATCTGTAGTTAGAGATGCACTGCTTCACCTCTGAGAGAAGCATCCTGCACTCCTGTCTCCCCACTTCCCTTTGTCTCTCGCAGGTGAAAGAAGGATGTCGGCAAGACCTCCTCCTCCATCTCTTCATCCTGGTGGAGGGGAAGCAGCGGCTGAGGAACCGGATCAGGTAGGAAGAAGGAGTCTTGGGGGGAAAGAGGCTGAGGGGTGAGGGACAGAGGGCGTTTCTGAGACCGAACAAATCTCTCCCCTCCTCTTGTCACTAGAATTATTCATTATAAATTGTCTTTAGGACATCTGGAGAGTCTTTCCATCCCAGAGCAACACACAGGGAGAGGAGAGAGGGATTCTTCCATTTGGCAAACGGAAAAGCTTGCACAGAGAGAATGATCTGAATAAAACAAGGTGGAGTTCTACCCATTTTCACTAAGATTCATATCCATCATTAAAATACACTATGAAAGAACTCCATTAAAGCATTAAAATAAGAACCAATAATCCAAATGTGCAGCAGACCAATCTGATTAAAAGAACCCAGGCAGGAAGCGAAAGAGCAACTTGCAGGAAATAATCTTTATGCTGCCTAAGAGAAGGATATTATTCTTTCAGAACTCAGTTTCTTTTGAAGACGTCACTGTTTGTTTCACGGCTGAGGAGTGGGTGTTGCTGGATCCTGCCCAAAGAGCTCTGCATAAGGAGGTTACAGAGGAGAATCGTGGTATCCTGGCCTCTCTCAGTAAGGCTCCTAGTTGGATCACGAGATCTGTTCTGAAATTCCATACATATATCTCTATTGTGAGGGAGCTCAATAGTGCTGCCTTCAGCAGCTGGGCTTCCAACACCTCCACAAGTCTCCTTGAATGGAGAACTGTTTGGTCTGGGAATATACTTCCTCCAATTATGCCTTTCTAAACAGAGATCTTAATTGTCAGGGGTCCCTTTACCCTAAACAGAGATCAGGCTGGTCTGAACTGCCCAAACCTTTTAAAATGAGGCTTCATTCTTATAAAAGGTAAAGGGAGCCTTTTTTAGATGCCAATCTTCTTTTGTTGGTACTGCTTTTTCTTTCCATCTTGGGCCTATACCATTCAGGCAGCTGTGGTAGCATACATATACATATATCCACACCCGCCCGCTTCCTGTCCCCCCAAAAGAGTACTTCTGTCTTGTCAGGATTCAACCTCAGTCTGTTAGCCACCATCCATCCTCCAACTGCCTCCAGACACTCACACAGGACCTTCACCGCCTTCACTGGTTCTGATTTGAAAGAGAGGTAGCATACTGCTGAACACCCAGCCCAAACCCCCTGATGATCTCTCCCATCGGCTGCTTGTAGATGTTGAAAATCCATATCTCTCTTTGTTTCAGGTGGTGATGAATTAGAAATTAAGAACCAGCGAATCCATGACAAAATCCACACAGTGGAGAACCCCTATCAATATGTGGAGTGTGGAGAGAGCTCTCATTCCTTATCCCATCCAAGAATTCCCACTGGGAAGAAAAAGCATCAGTGCTTGGAATGTGGGAAGAGCTTCAGTCGCAGCTCTTATCTCACGGTCCATCAAAGATTTCATAAAGGAGAGAAACCTTATCAGTGCTTGGAATGTGGGAAGAGCTTCAGTACAAAGGCCAATGTCACTTCCCATCAAAGAATTCATACAAGGGAGAAACCGTACCAGTGCTTGCACTGTGGGAAGAGCTTCAATCGGAATATTGATCTCACTTCCCATCAAAGAATTCATACAGGGGAGAAACCATATCAGTGTTTGGAATGTGGAAAGCGCTTCAGTCAGAGGTCCCATCTCACTACCCATCAAATAATTCATACAGGGGAGAAACCGTTTCAGTGCTTGGAATGCGGGAAGAGCTTCAGTTCGAAGGCCTATGTCACTTCCCATCAAAAAATCCATACAAGGCAGAAACCCTATCAGTGTTTGGAATGTGGAAAGAGCTTCAATCGGAATATTGATCTCACTTCCCATCAAAGAATTCATACAGGGGAGAAACCATATCAGTGTTTGGAATGTGGAGAGAGCTTCAGTTGGAAGATATATTTGTCTTACCATCAAAGAATTCATAGAGGGAAGAAACTCTAATAATTGCTAGAATGTGGAAAGATCTTCACCCACAAGAAATGTCTCACTTCCCACCAAATAATTCATACAGGGCAGAAACTACATCAGTCCTTAGAATGCACGATGGGCTTTACTACAAGAAGAGCGCTTCTGTGACATCAGAGAATTCACAGTGGGGGGAAACCATTTCAATGCCAAGAGTGCGGAAAGAGCTTCACCTTGAAGCAAACACTCACTTTCCATCAAAGAATTCATACGACAGAGAAACCCTAATAGTGCTTGAAATGTGGAAAAAGCTTCATCTTGATTGAAAGTTTCACTTCCCATCAAATAACTTGCAGCAGGGAATGTAATAGAATTATAAGATTGTAGTGTTGGAAGGGACACTGAGGGTCATCTGCTAGGGAGGGGGAGGGGCCAGTTAGGAATGCTGGGGGTGAGAGGTGATTGGTGGGGAATTCGAAAGGATGGCCTTAGACAGATTTAATATTCAATGTCCTTTTAAATGCAATTATGGGAGGTGAATTATTGGTTTGCTTCATTTTTTCTGGTTTCTATTCTTTATTCTGTGTTTTGTTTTGTATTTTAATGCTGGAAACCGTCCTGAGATTTTCGGTTGAGGGCGATATATCAGTTTAATAGATTGTATATAAGAAAGTGGTCAAACATCAAAAAATACACAACCAAAACCAGCAATTTCCACACAAATCACAGCAACGACTTAAAACAGATACAGACAACCCCAGCTGCACATCCCTGTGGTCAGATGGGAAAAGGCCTGCAAAGCAGGGAGCAGGTCTTCCGGGACTCAAAGCAGCCAAGGTGGTTTCTGGCCTCTTCAGGAGAGACCCTTGGAGGTGCGAGAGCGAGAGGGGGGAAGTGTCAGCCAGGCTTGGTTGGATCAGGAGGAGAGGAACAGCCTAAGAATGCCCATTGTTAGTAGTAATAAAGGAATGGAAAAAGGAACAGGAGCACTTGAAATGATATGTGCACAAACTTAGCCTTGTTTATTTTCTAATAAATTGATTGTATTCCACCAAACGCCTCATTCTTTGCTACTTTCTTTCTTTTTTAAAAAACGAAGTTCTGTTAAGCAATTGGTGAATCTGCAAAGTAACTGCTAGGCTAAGCTGACTATTCTCTGGACAAACACCAGCTCCCCCGGCCTGAAAGCGAGATGAGCGCCGCTCCCCAAAGTCACCTTTGGACTTAACCGTCCAGGGGTCCGTTACTTAAAAAAAATAGTGTTTGAAATTAGCCAGGTCCCAGGCACTGGGAGCAGTGAACTGTTGTAAGAGCAAACTAAAGCCCAGCAACACAGCTGAGATAATAGAATCGTAGAATTGAAGCGTTGGAAGGGACCCCGTTATGGTGACCAACTTAGGCTGAAAGTGCCCCTTGGCACCCAGCTGATATAGCTCAGTTTCTTACGCTGCTCTGCATGGCGCATCCTGAAGCATTAAAAGCGCTTCATGGAAACTAACCCGGCTGTCCTCAACACCCCATAATATGAACAAGGCTACAAAGATCACTGGAAGGGCACCTGCTTGGCATGTGGAAGGGTCCAGGCTTAACCCCCCCCCCATCTGGCCCCCTGGAGGGTCCAGGCTGCCAGTCAGTGCTGGCAACCCATAGCAGCAGCTTCTTCCTCTTGTCTCCTGCTTCCCTCCTGAGCATAAATGAGCGCCCTCTGACTCAGCAGCAGCACCTCATCCTCCATCTCCTGCTGCAGGTTGCATGCCCCCTCCCACTTGCATGCCCCCCCTCAAATATATAATGGGGTCGGCACATGGGGGAAAGATTCCTGCAATGCTGCAGAGGTCGGACTCCTTTCTTGTAACTTGAATCCATTGGTTCTGGTCCTCTCCTCCAGAGCAGGAAAAGAACAGGCTTGCTCCATCTTTCATGGAACAGCACTTAAGATATCTGAAGATGGCTCTCATCTCTCCTCTCAGTCTCCTCTTTTCCAGGCTAAAGATACCCAGCTCCTTCAACCGTTCCTCATCTGGCTTGGTTTCCAGACCCTTGATCATCTTGGCTGCCCTCCTCTGCACACCTTCCTGCTGGTCAACATCCTTCTTAAATTGCTTTGCCCAGAACTGGACACAGTATTCCAGGTGTGGTCTGACCAAGTCATAATGGTGCAGTACTATGTCTTCCCTTGATCTGGACACTGGATTTCTTTGGATGCAGCCTAGAATAGCATTTGCTTTTTCTCAGCTGCATCACACTGTGAACTCATGTTGAGCTTGTGGCCCACCAAGACCCCTAGATCTTTTTCACATGCACTGCTATGTCCCCCATCCTACATTTGTGCATCTGGTTCTTCCTGCCTAAGTGCAGGACCTGACCTTCAGGTAGATTTTATTGCATTAGCCGTGCGGCCATAGCATGATATACATAGAAATAACAACATAAAATGGGGGTAGGGGGGTAAAGGTAGATATCGTCCTGGGCAAATACTTAAAGGAAAAGGAAAAAAAAGAGATAACAGAAGCAACAGGGGATTTAAAACATCGAGTGACCGATAATACAAAAACAAAAAGACAAAAAAATGCTGAGGCTGGAGGAGGATCATTTCCCCTATTGAAATTCATTTTGTCAGCTTGCCCCCAGGTCTCCAATCTGTAATGGTCATCCTGAATCCTGATTCTGTCTTCTGTGTCATTAGCTGCCCTCCCAGTTTGGTGGGATCTGCAAACTGGATGAGCATCCCCTCAATTCCTCCATCCAAGACGTTTATCGACAGACTGAGCAACAACAGGCCCCGGACAGAGCCCTGCAGCCCCCCCTGGTCCCCAATCTATGGCGTAACCTCATGGGGGGTAGTCGCCTCTCAAGAAGGATGTTTGAGGAGTTGGAAAAGGTTCACAAAAGTGCTGCCAAAATGATCTAGGCAAAATTTTTCTATGAAGAAAGAGCCTTTGGGGCTCTTTAGTTTAGACTTCAGAGCAGTGGTTCCCAATTAGCTAATTACTGAGCCCCCCCCCTAATTTTCAAAATCCAATCCTGGCCTAGAGAAAGTGGATGGAGAGTTCCATCTCCTGACAGTGGAACTCAAAGACATCCAAGGAGTCGGAATGTTGGAAGATTCAGGACAGATAAAATTAAACGCAAGGCAGAGTTCACCTGTGGAACTCCCTGGCACAGGACAGGAAAGGGAGAGGAAGAGAGGGGGGCGCTGGCTTGCCAAGGGTTAAAAGGGATTGAGCTGGATTCCTAGAGGGGAGAGGAATTCAAGGGGGGGGACCGGGAACTCCACCTGAGGAGGAGGGGCCTTTGTCTCTCTCTTCTGCACGTGCTGCATCCATGGTGCCTCCGGGAAGCTGGTGAGTCTCTGCATTGGGGAGAAGAGGGGGGTCCCCGGGATGCAGGGGGGAGCAGGGGGACCCCCAAGTCAAGGGGCAGAAGCTCCTGCCCCCCCTCTCTGCAAAGCCCGGGTGGGGGCGAGGGCACAGGATCCCTTTCGATCCCTTCGGGGAGGGAAGAAAAGGGCCTGCAAAGAAGCCCCCTTCAGACCCAGGAATCCAGACGTCGTCGTGGGAAAGAAAGATTTGTACGGAAAATAGATGCAAATAATAATAATAGGGGAGCGTGAGCCATGCAATCAATTGAGACTGTTGGAAGAGGGCAGGGGGCAGAGAAGAGAAAGCGCTTCTTGGTGCCGTGCAGAGTCAAGCCTGTGGAACTCCCTGCCCCAGGAGGCGAGCCCGGGACCAGGGCAGGGAGGAAGAGGGGCTCTGCTTGGCTTCATGCAGGAGGGCTGAGCTCTTTCCTCCCCAGCGATGCTGCTGAATCCCAGTTGCTGGAAGGAAGCGCAAGGGGAGAGAGGGGCTCTTGCGCCCCAGTCCTGCTGGGGGGCTTCCCATTCAGGCCCCTGGGTGGCCCCTGTGAGAATCATAGGAACACGGAATCGTAGAATTGGAAGGGAGCCCGAGGGTCATCTAGTCCAATGCAGGGAGGAGAGGCTCCTGGTGCCCATCAGGCTGATTCATCTCACAGAAACTGCTTCCACTGCCTCCACTTTTGGCCTGGTCACTTTCCCCCGAGGAGGGCGAGAGGGTTTCTTCTTCTTCATTCTTCCCTTTTTTCTTAGAGAAAGCTCAGAGTCTGGCCTGTGGTGCAGTCCAGCCCTGGTTCCTAGCAAGACTCATCCACACTTGCTCAGGGGACCTTCTTCTTCTGCTGACCGTGTGCCAATTTCATTACAGAACAATATATTTCCTTTGCAGTATTTGCCAGCACCTCTTAATCAGACAGGCAGAACTTGGTCAAAGAAAAAGGGGATTCCCTCCTAAATATGGATGAACAAGACTCAGCTGGCCCTGGAGCAGGAAGAGGCCATGGCATTATCAATGGGAGCAGTGGGGGATTCTGGGAAAGCTCTGGGCAGAAGATCCTGGGAGAGGAGGACACCCTTTGCTCAGAGGTGCAGAGCCAGCAGTTGAGGCAGTTCTGCTATCAGGAGGCCAAAGGACCCCGTGAGGTTTGCCACCGGTTCCTCCACCTTGACTGTCAGTGGCTGAAGCCAGAAAGGCACACGAAAGCTGAGATGCTGGACCTGGTGATCTTGGAGCAGTTCCTGGCTGTCCTTCCAGCGGAGATGGAGAGCTGGGTGAGGGAATGCAGAGCAGAGACCAGTTCCCAGGCAGTGGCCCTGGCCGAAGGTTTCCTCCTGAGTCAGGCAGAGGAGAGGAAGCAGGTGAGAGAGACTTTCCTCTGGATGCTCCCAAGGGGCTCCAAACAGGAGGGAGAAGATCCCTAAATCCCATCCTTTTTGGAAAGTATCCAAGGTGCTATATTGGACATCCCTAAAGATTTTGCCCCTGCCATTCCTTTTCTAATAGTTCTCATTATTTGTTTTGAATCCTTGTGTCTCTTTCAGGGAAAGGATGTTTCTGCAGAAACGGGTCCTGATTCCTCTGAGGCAGAGAGGACTTCGTTGGACACCAGAGGCAGGCTGCTGCGTAAGGAGGAAGGAGCTTTTCCTCTGTGTGGTCACATTCTGGCGATTCTCAAACTAATCTGCGGGTTCATTCAATATTTTGGGAAGACACTTGGGGCCAAGAACCCAAAGGAGAGATGTACTTTGGCATAACTCGTAATCTGGTGAACCGGGTTCGATTCCCCGCTCCTCCACATGCAGCTGCTGGGTGACCTTGGGCCAGTCACACTTCTCTGAAGTCTCTCAGCCCCACTCACCTCACAGAGTGTTTGTTGTGGGGGAGGAAGGGGAAGGAGATTGTTAGCCGCTTTGAGACTACTTAGGGTAGTGATAAAGCGGGATATCAAATCCAAACTCTTTCTTTCTTTCTAACTAAAATATGAAATGGGGACAAACTTCCAAATGCACCCCTGAGAGAAGCACCATGCACTCCTGTCTCTCCACTTCCCTTTGTCTCTCGCAGGTGAAAGAAGGATGCCGGCAAGACCTCCTCCTCCATCTCTTCGTCCTGGTGGAGGGGAAGCAGCGGCTGAGGAAACGGATCAGGTAGGGGGAAGGAGCCATGGGGGGAAAGAGGCTGAGGGGGGGAGACAGGGCATTTCTGGGGGCAAATGAACCCCCTCTTGACTTCTGTCAAAGCTGCCCTTAACAAAGGCTGAAAATGCCATTAATGAAGGTTTAGGCACTGAGGATAAAGAGTAACCCCTTCACCTTAACTCTAAATGTCACTAGTATTATTCATTATAAATTGTTTTTGGGACATCTGGAGAGTCTTTCCATCCCAGAACAACACATAGGGAGAGGAGAGAGGGATTCTTCCATTTGGCAACCTGGGACGCTTGCACAGACAAATTGATCTGAATAAAACAACGTGGTGTTCATTGAAATAAGCACCAATAATCCAAATGTGCAACAGACCAATCTGATTTAAACAACCCAGGCAGGAAGCAAAAGAGCAACATGCAGGAAATAATCTTTATGCTGCCTAAGAGAAGGATATTTTTCTTTCAGAGCTCAGTTACTTTTGAAGATGTCGCTGTTCGTTTCACGGCTGAGGAGTGGGCGTTGCTGGATCCTGCCCAGAGAGCTCTGCATAAGGAAGTCATGGAGGAGACTTGTAGGACCATGATCTCTCTGGGTAAAGTACCCTGTTGGGTCATCATATCTGTTTTGGAATTCAATAGATATTTCTCTGGGACAAACTTCCAATATTTTGATGGCTCGCAACATTGCCACCTAGAGTGCCAGGGATTCTCACACCCCCACAGCTCACCTTGCATGGAGGGCTATGGACTGTTTTGTCTGTGAATATTGTTCCTCCCCTTCTGCCTTTTTGCACAGGGATCAGGGTGTGGATAGGCTTTCTGAGTGTCTAGGGAAGTGGACGTCGCTTAATCTTTTGAAATCACCAATAGTTAGTTTAGAGCTTTTTGATCTATTTTCCAAACCCATTTAGAATTCTGTCATTACTCAGCAGTTTAATTCTCCCCTGGACGCTAGGTAATTGGTAGACAGAGAATCCAATTCATATTCAAATAGATTTCTGACCTTGCAGATGGAGTTGGTTCAATGATTGAGCCAAAGAAATTTCATCCCTGAAAAGAACAGGCTTTTTGAATATGAATTTCCCATAAATATAACAGTGAATGTTAGTGAGCAAAGTCACTGAATTCTGCAGTAGGACTTCCCATCTAACTCCCTGCAGATCTTCCTTTATCACAAGTGTTCATTAGCATTATTCAAAAACTGGGAACTCCATTTCTTTCTTAGGCTCTGACCTGTTCCTCTCTTTGTTGCAGGTGGTGATGATTTAGACCTCACAGTGGAGAAGCCATGTCAGAATTTAGAGTGTGGGGAGAACTTCAGTCAGAACTCCCATGCCACTTCCCGTCAAATAAATATTATTGGGAAGAAACCCTTTCAGTGTTTGGAATGTGGAAAGAGCTTCTGTCGGAAGGACAGTCTCCCTTCCCATCAAAGAATTCATTCAGGGGAGAAACCATATCAGTGTTTGGAATGTGGAAAGTTCTTTACTACAAGCAGATACTTACGTCGACATCAGAGGATTCACAGTGGGGAGAAACCGTATCAGTGCTTGGAATGTGGAAAGAGCTTCAATCACAGCTCACACCTCAAAGCCCATCAAAGAATTCATTCCGGGGAGAAACCATATCAGTGTTTGGAATGTGGGAAGTTCTTTACTACAAGCAGAAACTTCCGTCGACATCGGAGTATTCATAGTGTAGAGAAACCATACCAGTGCGTGGAATGTGGAAAGAGCTTCTCCAGGAAGGACAATCTCACTTCCCATCAGAGAGTTCATACAGGGGAGAAACCATACCAGTGTGTGGAATGTGAGAAGTGCTTTACTACAAGAATAGACTTTGATCAACATAAGAGAATTCACAGTGGGGAGAAACCATATCAGTGCTTGGAGTGTGGGAATAGCTTCAGTCGGAAGATTAGTCTTACTTGCCATCTAAGAATTCATACAGGGGAGAAACCATATCAATGTCTGGAGTGCGGAAAGAGCTTCTCCAGGAAGGACCGTCTCACTTCCCATCAAAGATATCATACAGGGGAGAAACCATACCAGTGCTTGGAATGTGAGAAGTTCTTTACTACAGGAAAAGATTTACATCGACACAAGAGAATTCACAGTGGGGAGAAACCATATCAGTGCTTGGAGTGTGGGAATAGCTTCAGTGACATCTCACATCTCAAAGCCCATCAAAGAATTCATACGGGGGAGAAGCCCTATCACTGCTTTGAGTGTGGAAAGAGCTTCAATGGGAAGACTAGTCTTACTTCCCATCAAATAATTCATACGGGTGAGAAGCCCTATCAATGTTTGGAGTGTGGAAAGAGCTTCACTCGGAATAATAGTCTTACTGCCCATCAAAGAATTCATACGGGTGAGAAGCCCTATCAATGTTTGGAGTGTGGAAAGAGCTTCACTCGGAATAATAGTCTTACTTCCCATCAAAGAATTCATACAGAGGAGAAGCAATATCAGTGCTTGGAATGCACAAAATGTTTTGCTTCAACAAAAAAGTTATGGCAACATAAGAGAATTCATACTGGGGAGAAACCATTTCAATGCCAAGAGTGCGGAAAGAGATTCACCTTTAAGCAAAATCTCACTTCCCATCAAAGAATTCACACAGGGAAGAAACCATTTCAGTGCTTGGAATGTGGTAGGAACTTCAGTCAAAAGCGAAGTCTCACTTACCATCAAATAATTCATACAGGGGAGAAACAATTTCAGTGCTTGGAATGTGGGAAGAGCTTTCGTAAGAGGGGCCATCTCACTTCCCATCAAAGAATTCATACAGGTGAGGAACTATATCAGTGCCTGGAATGTGAGAAGTGCTTTACTACAGGAAGAGACTTCTGTCGACATCAGAAGATTCACAGCGGGGAGAAACCGTATCAGTGCTTGGAGTGTGGAAAGAACTTCTCTAGGAAGGATAGTGTCACTTTCCATCGAAGAATTCATACAGGGGAAAAACCATATCAGTGTGTGGAATGTGGGAGGAGCTTCAGTAGAAAGGACCATCTCACTTGCCATCAAAGAATTCACACAGGTAGAAACCATTTCAATGCCAAGAGTGCGGAAAGAGACTCACCTTGAAGCAAACTCTCACTTCCTACTAAAGAATCCCAGTGACTGAGAAACCCAAATAGTGCTTGGAATGTGGAAATAGCTGGAAGGAAATCTCACTTCCCATGAAAGAACTCACAGCGGGGGAAATCCTGGAATTATAGAATAGTAGCTTTGGGAGGAATCTTGAGGGTCATCTAGTCTAACCAACTGCAATGCATCGTCTTGATGTTTAGTCAGAATCTCCTTTCTTGTTCTGTTCTTGTGGGGTTACATGGTTCTTCACCTCCTTTTCAATCATGAGAATAACTGTGAGGTAGGTTAGGCTCCCCAAGGCCGTCCAGTGAGCTTCATGGCCAAGGAGGGATTTGAACCCAGGTCTCCCAGGGTGTAGTCAAATCCTCTATGGAATATACTACACTGGCTCTCCTATGAGACTCTTAGAAATTGTTCATGCATTTGTGTCTGCTTAAAAGTTGGGTGCCATATTCTGGTGTTTGTATTTAAAGCTGTGTACTCCTCTAGCAAAGTAATTTATGTAATAATAGTAAGTCAAGTTCAATATTATAATAGATTTAAGGCAATGTTATCTGGGGGAGGGGCTGTTGATTGGCTGAGAGTTTGGAAGGGTATTTAAGTAAGTACAACATAACCATCAGGCCTTTGGCTAATTAAACTTTATCATTTTAAGTGTCTTTGTGGGAGACGGAAATATTGGTGTTTTTCATTTTTGTTTTTATTATGTAATTGGTGTTTTTATTTTGAATGTTAATGCTGGGGAATCCTCTGATATCTTCAAATGAAGGCAGTATATGAATTTTAATAAATGAAAAATAAGGTCATAAATCATAAAGGAAAATATAAAAATACTCTGGGGTGGCAGCTGGATTGAAGGGGCTGTTTGGTTCAAGACCCAGTCAAGACGCAGCTCACACCTCTGCCCCTTGAGTACTCTGGGAAGGGCCACCATAGCTCAGGAGCAGGACACCTGCTTGGCATGCAGAAGGGCCCAGGCTCCATCTCCCCTGCGAGCACCTCAAGGTCAGGCTGGGAACATTCCCGTCTTGAACCCTGGAGGGTCACGGCTGCCAGTCAGGGCTGGGAACCTGGAGCAGCTGGAGGGACCCCAGGATCTGTCCTGGCAGGAGGCACCAACTTCTTCCTGTCCCCCTTCCGAGGAGGCAGCAGCACCCGGGGGTCTTCTGGGGAGCAGGGGCATTCGCCCTGCTGAGGGTGGGCATGCAGAGGGGGCCCCTGTCGCCTGGGGACCATGACCCCATTAAACCCTGTGGAGGCCCCCTGGCCGTCGAAATCTCTGGGTCCCCTCGCAAATGATCTCCGAATCCCTTTCTGATTTTACCAACCAGCAATTCCAACAAACCCAATCAATATTCTGTTGATCCGTTGTCGCGGGGCCCCTAAGAGGCGCAGGGCCCAGAGTCTGGTGCCAGCACTGCCTGTTTGGCCCCCCTGCCCAGCTGGGGCGACTCCTCAGAGGAGAGGGCAGGGCTGGGAGAGGAATTGGAGCCCCTGGTGTCTCCCAGCCCCACCCTCTTCGCCCCCATCTCCTGGGTCTCCCGGTTCTTGTCCCCCATTTCCTGGGTGGGGGAGGCCGATGGGATGACCCTGGGGGTCCCCCCAACCCTCCGATTCCGCGTTGGGGTTTCCTCCTTCCAGCTGCCCCTCCTGCTGCTGTTTCCAAAGGAGGGAGCAGCTCAGCTCGCCAGCCAAGAGGGCACCCCAAATCCTCCCTGGCGGGGATGGCGAGGCTCCTGCTTTAGAGAGGGAGAGAAGGGGTGCATGGCAGGCCAAGGGTTAAGAGGAGCGGAGCTGCCTTCCTAGAGCAGACAGGAAAAGAAGGCGAAGCTGGCAGGTCCTCCCGAGCCCAAGCCCCTCCCTCCTCAGCGCCTTCCTTGCTCAAGAGGAAGGGATCTGCCCGCTCTCCTCTGGGATCTGGTGAGCCTCCTCTCCCTTCCCCAGAGGGTGAATTGGGGAGAAGGGGAGGGTGCATTGGGGGTCTTCCAAATCCATGCAGCGTGGGACCCCCAAGTGAAGGAGCAGAGGGTCCTGGCCCCTTCTTTTCTGAAAACCAGAGCCGGAAGCTAGTTCGCCGCAGGTATGAAACAATGTTCCTTATTGTGCCAACTCCTTCGGGCACCCACAAAATTCTGCATGAAGGAGCCAGACAAGGTGAGGTAAAGGACCCCTGGACGGTTAAGTCCAGTCGAATTCAACTTTGAGGTGTGGCTCTCAGCGCTAATTTCAGCCTGAGGGAGCAGGCGTTGGTCCAGTCAGGATTCAGGGTCAGCTGGCCAGCAGGACTAGACCGCTTCTGGCGCCACAGGACACCGTGATGAGTGCCAGAGCGCATGGAAACACCATTTCCTTCCTGCTGCAGTGGTATCTATTTATCTTCTTGCTTTCAACCCTGCTAGGTTGGCAGGAGCTGGGATAGAGCAATGGGAGCTCAGCCTGTCACGCAGATTCGAACCTCCAACCTTACAACCGGCAAGCTCAAGAGGCTCTGTGGTTTAGACTACAGCGCCACCCCATCCACGACAGCCCACACCCCCCCAAATCAGAGGGCACTCAGCAAATGAGACTTTCATAGAATCACAGAATTGTAGAGTGGGAAGGGCCCTGGCAGTCATCTAGTCCACCTCCCTGCATTGCAAGAATCACCACTAAAGCATCCATGACGCTTTAAAACTCTCCATGGAAGGAGAGTCCACCAGCCTTCGCAGGGAGGCTGTTCCATTCTTGAACACCCCTTACCCTCAGAGACTTAGACAGAAGCTCCTTGAAGCCACGAGTCAATTCCCCTCCTCTCAGGTTCCTCTTTTCCCATCTCAACCATTCCTCATATGGCTTGGCTTCCAGACCCTTGATCATCTTGGCTACCCTCCTCTGCACATGTTCCAGCTTGTCAACATCCTTCCTAGATTGTTGTCCATGTGTGGCTAAAGTGTTCCGTGTGTGGTCTGACCAAGCAGTATAGAATGCTGCTATTATTTCCCTTTATGCGGACACTAGACTGGCTTCCCACTTACCTTTGTCTCTTGCAGGTGATACAAGGTTGCTGGCAAGACCTCCTCATCCATATTTTCTTGGTGGTGGAGCAGTGACTGGAACCAGCTCAGGTAGGGGAAAATGGTCTTGTGGGGAAAGAGGCGGGGGGGTGGGGCAGCCAGGGTTCCTCTGGAGTCCCAGGAATTTCTCGCCTCTTCCTCTTGGCTTCTGTCAAAACTGCCCCTTGAAGTTGTTTTTAGGGCATTGGGTGGGTCCTCCACCTACACAGAACAATGCACAGAACAAAACACAAAATAAAATAATTCCAGTAAGACGTTAAAATAATCATCCATACTTAGAATGTATGGGAAACAAAACAATCCCATTAAAACAGCACAGCAGGAACAGGCAGGAAACAGCAAAACAATTTGTGGTAATATGATCATTATACTGGCTAAGAGGAGGACCTTTCTCTCTCTCTTTTAAAGACGTCGCTGTTCCTTTCCCGGGTGAGGTCTGCATACGGAAGTCATAAAGGAGAATTGTGGGATCATGGCCGCTCTTGGTAAGGCTCCCTGTTGGATCTTAATATCTTTTTTGAAATTCCGTACTAATCTATCTATGTGAGGAACATCCCAGATTTTGATGGGGCTGAACAGCGCCACCTACAGCATCTGGGATTCTCACACCCCACAGCTCACCTTGAATGGAGGGCTATCCAGCTGTATAGCAAGACAATACCCAGCTATTCCTCATTCTGCTAGGTGGTGTTTGCCCAGACAAAACCCATTCCAGAAAAGAGCCAGGCTTTTGGAATCTCAGGTTCCCATATCCCTGAATGCCAGTAAACAAAGCCAGTGAACCCTGAAGTCCTCCCATCTATCTCCCTTCTGTTCTTCCTCTCTCACAAGCGTTAAGGACCATTGTTCAATAATTGGGGGCTCAATTTCTTGCTGAGGCTGTAATCCATTTCTGTTTTCTATGCAGGTGGTGATGAATTGGAAATGGAGGACAAGGGAGACCATGACGAAATCCACGCAGAGAAGAAACCATATAAAAATTTGGAGTGTGCAAAGAGCTTCAGTCAAAGCTCCCATTCAAATTCCCATCAGAAGAATCCCATTGGGAAGAAACCTTATCAGTGCTTGGAATGTGGAAAGAGCTTTGGTTGGAGGGCTCACCTCACTGTCCATGAGAGAATTCATACAGGGGAGAAACCATACAAGTGTGTGCAGTGTGGAAAGAGCTTCAATCAGCAGGCCAATCTCACTACCCATCAGAGAATTCATACAGGGGAGAAACCTTACCAGTGCTTGGAATGTGGAAAGAGCTTCAAGGAAAGGGCCAAGCTCACTTCCCATCAAATAATTCACACAGGGGAGAATCCTTATCATTGCTTGGAATGTGGAAAGAGCTTCAACTGGAAATATAATCTCATTTCCCATCAAAGAACCCATACAGGGGAGAAACCGTTTCAGTGCTTGGAGTGTGGAATGAGATTCAGTCACAAGGGAAGTCTCACTTCCCATGAAAGAACTCATAGCTGGGAGAGTCCACATAAATGCTTGGAATGTGGAAGGAGTTTTAGTCAGGACTCCCATCTCATATCCCATCAAATAATTCATACAATGGAGAGACCATATAAATGCTTGGAATGCGGAGAGTGTTTTAGTCAGGAGTCCTTTCTCACTTCCCATCAAAGAACTCACAGCGGGGAGAATCACAGTCTCCCAGAATCATTGAATTGTTGCATTGGATTGGATGGTGAGAGTCATCTTCTCTAACCCCCTGCAATGAAGGATATTCAACAAAAGAATTCATGACAGATGGCCATCAAACCTTTGCTTAAAAACCTTCCAGTTCAGGAGTGTCCCACACCACCTGAACTACTTTCTTTCACAGTCGAACAGTTCCTGCTGCTAGAAAGTTCTTCCTGATGTTTAGTTAGAATCTCCTTCCTTCTACCTTAAATCCATTGGTTTGGGTCCTCCTTCCACCAGAGTAGGAGAAACCAAGTTTGCTCCATCTTCCATGCCACGGCCCTTTGCATATTGAAAGATGCCTGGTCCCCCAGTGAGCATCATGGCTAAGTAGGGACTTGAACCCAGGTCTGCCAAGTCGTATTCTGACACTCTAACCACTATACCACACTAGCTCTGTCATGAGTCTCTTGGAAAGTGTGCATGCATGTGCGTCTCTTTAAGTTTAGGCACAGTGTTCTGGTGCTTGTATTTAAAGTTGTGTACACATGGGATCAAAATAATAATAGTGCATTTAAATTACTGTTAGCTAAGGAGGCAGAAAGGGTGAGTTTGGGGTGTTGCAGCTGAGAATTGGGAAGCACGCTTGTGTAACAACAGCATAAAAACCAGAGCTTTGCTTAATTAAACCTATGTCTTTTCTAATTAAATCTATGTCCTTTCAAATGTGTTTGTGGGAAGGGGTTATTCTTTCTTTTATTATGTATTTTGTGTTTTTATTTTGCATCCTTATGTTGTGAAATACTCTGAGATCTTCGGATGAAAGACGTCATACAAATGTAATAGATTAAATAAATAGCAACATAGTCATAAGCAATAAATAAAACATTAAAATACACAATCACACTGGAGAATAGCCACATAAATCATGAGAAGATCTAAAATAAAGATAGAAAAACCTGCAGCAACAACAAACCTGCTAAGCCCAAGAGTTTGTTCAGCGGCCCCAGCTTTTGTAGCTGGAGTCAGTCTGGACTCTGCTAGGCCACATGGGAAAAGGCCTGCAAGGCAGGAGAAGGACTTAGAGGACTCACAGCCAGGCTGAGGGGGCCGGGCCTCAGGCCGGTGGAGAAAGCCTGCAAGGAAACAGTTGGAGGTTGAAATCAGTACTATAGGAATACCCTTGTAATATCCATTTTTACAATAGTAATAAAGTAAGAAAAGAAAGAAAAGAAAAACTGGAAGATTTGAAACCATACACTTATTAGTGTATTTTTGGTCTTTGTTGGAAGCCGCCCAGAGTGGCTGGGAAAACCCAGCCAGATGTGCGGGGTACAAATAATAAATTATTATTATTATTATTATTATTATTATTATTATTGTACAGTAAATTGATGTTCCTGTTTCTAGACTGGGTGGGTGAAAGCTCAGCTCGGTTTCTGTTACTTTTCTCTCACTCCTTTCCTTAGTTTTGGCAGGTGTGGCAGTTCAATCCTTTTGACCAGACCAGGTTTCTTTCCCTCAGCCTCTCTCTCAGCAATGCCTTCCTGAGGCGTTTTATTTTGTGCGCCAGACCCAGGGGATCCCTCCGCCCCCTTCTTTCTCTCAGACCCCCAGAGCCTGTCTCCCCCCAGACTCAGCCCCTCTTCCTCTCTCCTCCTTCTCCTCAGGCCAGAGCCACTTCTCCCTCAGACACAGCCTCTCCTCCTCCTCCCTTCCTCCCGCCTCAGCTCCAGCCTCAAAACTCCCTCAGAAAAGGCGCCTCATTTTCCCACCAAAAGGGCTGGCTGTCTCGGTAGCCAATCAGACTGCGCCACCAGACTCGGCCCGGGCTCAGCTGTTTTTCTCTCTACCTCCTCTCTCTCTCTCTCAGACACATGGCTTAGTATTGCTGCTTTCTGACACTGGGCCTTGAAAGTGGGGCTGCTCGGAGGGGGGCTGAGCTCTGTCTCCCCGGAGATGGAAAGGCGCCTGGGACTTGGCCCTCGTTGCTGGGGGAGAAGGAAGGGGCAGGCAGAGAAGAAGAGAGAAGAACCCAGGGAGGAAATGGCGTATAAAATGTTCTTTTTCTGTTACAAAACTCCCTTATCCTTTTATAGAACTTGTTTTCTGATTATACCCTCTCCCGCATAAAAGGAGTGGCGATGGGGAGGCACAGGGGCCGCAGCTGGGTGAGCTCGGCGGGCCAAGGGTTAAGAGGAACTGAGCTGGATTCCTAGAGAGGACCAGAAATGAAGGTGTCCAAGCCCCGCCCTCCCCAGCCCCTTCCTGTCAAGAGGCAGCTGTTGTCCCTCGGAGGCCCCTCCTGCATCGAGTGAGTCTCTCTCTCTTCTTGCCTGGGGTGCTTTGGGGGGAAGGGGAGGGGGAAGGGGGACCCCCCCAAATCAGGGAGCAGAGGGTCCTCTCTGCAAAGGATCCAGGGGGTGGGGAGGGAACCATGAGAGCATCTAGGCCAAACATGAGCAATGCAGGAATCTCCACTCAAAGGCTGGTCAGGATACGGATGAGCGAGACCCATGGCTGCCTTTTGGAGCCCATGGGGGGAAAGGTGGATAGAAATGCCATGAATAAAGAGAGGGAACCAGCCCGTCATTTGGTCCCTGCTTTCCATCGCTTTCCGAGTCATCTTCATGCGCAGCTCCGCATGGAGGGCATTGCAAATATCCCTCCAGAAGCAGAGCATGGAGTCCCCTGGCCACAAAGGGACTGATCCAGAAGTACCCCACACAGATGTGGGGGTTGTGCTGTGTGACATTATTAATGACACAGCCACCATCCTGAATTCCCAGGGCATATTTCAGGATTAAAACACAACATTTAAAACAGTTTAAAACAACTTGCAATCACAGAAAGCAGGTAGGTCCTACTTTACCTGCTCTTGAGTACAGTGGTACCTGAGGTTATATACTTAATTCATTCCGGAGGTCCGTTCTTAACCTGAAACTGCTCTTAACCTGAAGCACCACTTTAGCTAATGGGGCTTCCTGCTGCTGCTGCGCCGCTGGAGCACTATTTCTGTTCTCATCCTGAAGCAAACTACTTAACCCAAGGTAATATTTCTGGGTTAGCGGAGTGCGTAACCTGAAGCGTATGTAACCTGAGGTACCACTGTACTGTCCTTTGGCCTCACCCACTTGGCCCTCAGGGCGTTTTCCAGATGAGGATATAGCCCTCAGAACAAGGGAAAAAGGACCCCATCTAAGTAGTTTGTCTTGAGGAGGTGGGAACTCCTCGCTATAGCCTGGTTTCCACGTTACACTTGGTACGAATGACTCACTTGTCATTCGCCGTTCTGACTTTATTCCTTCACTGCAAACACGGAAAGGCAGGATCAACCAGGCTGATTCATTTCACATAAATCCCTTCACTTTCCTGCACTTCTGGGATGGTCACTTTCCTTCTAGGAGGGCAAGAGCGTTACTTCTCCTTTTCTTTCGTAAGCAAAGTTCAAAGTCCGCCCAGTGGTGCAGTCCAGCCTTGGTTCCTAGCGAGACTCATCCTCGCTTGCTCAGGGAACATTTTTCTCCTCTTGTCCGTGTTGTGATTTTATAACAGAAGAATGCTTTTTCTTTGTTGGATTTTTTAGCACCTCTAATCCCGACAAACAGAACTTGGCAGAGAGCCAAGGGGATCCTTCCTGTCTCTTGGAGGCTTCCAGAGAGCACAGATGGATGAGCAAGACTCAGCTGGCCCTGAAGCAGGAAGAGGCACGGCCATGGAAACAGGAAGCAGTGCGGGATTCTGGGAAGGCTCTGGGCAGAAGATCCTGGGAGAGGAGGACACCCTTCGCTCACAGGCGCAGAGCCAGCAGTTGAGGCAGTTCTGTTCCCAGGAGGCCAAAGGACCCCGAGAAGTTTGCAGCCGACTCTACCACCTTTGCCACCAGTGGCTGAAGCCAGAAAGGCACACTAAAGCTGAGATGCTGGACCTGGTGATCTTGGAGCAGTTCCTGGCTGTCCTTCCAGCGGAGATGGAGAGCTGGGTGAGGGAATGCGGAGCAGAGACCAGTTCCCAGGCAGTGGCCCTGGCCGAAGGTTTCCTCCTGAGTCAGGCAGAGGAGAGGAAGCAGGTGAGAGAGACTTTCCTCTGGATGCTCCCAAGGGGCTCCAAACAAGAGGGAACGGGTCCCTAAATCTCATCCTTTTTTGGAAACATCCAAGGAAGGATATCAGATGCTGCTAAAGTTTTTGTCTCTGCCATACCTATTCTGATTCTCTTCCCCGTCTCTGTTTTGAATCCTTGTTGCTGTTTCAGGGAAAGGATCTGTTTGCTGAAATGGGTCCTGATTCCTCTGAAGTAGAGAAGTCTCTGTTGGACACCAGAGATAAGCCACTGGGTAAGAAGGAAGGAGTATTTTCTCAGTTTGGTCCCATTCTGTTGGTGTTGAAAGTAATCTAGTGGTTCTTTTGATCTTTTTGGGGAAGACACTTGAGGCCCTGAGCCCAGAGGAGCCTGATAAATAATTTTGCACAATTAAATCTGAAATAGGTATAGGGGGGTATTTCTTAATCTGTAGTTAGAGATGCACTGCTTCACCTCTGAGAGAAGCATCCTGCACTCCTGTCTCCCCACTTCCCTTTGTCTCTCGCAGGTGAAAGAAGGATGTCGGCAAGACCTTCTCCTCCATCTCTTCATCCTGGTGGAGGGGAAGCAGTGGCTGAGGAACCGGATCAGGTGCGGGGAAGGAGCAATGGGGGGGGGAGGCTGGGGGGGGAGACAGGGGGTTTCTGAGACAGAACAAGTTTCTCTGCACCTCTTTGCTTCTGTCACAGCAGCTCTTCAGAAAATGCCATTCCATAATGCTTATCTGCTGAGAATAAGGAACAGTCACCTCAGCTTAGAATGACACTAGTGTTATTTCTCAGTCCTTGCAGTTTCATTTTTATATTTATCACTGGGCACTAAAATTGGCTTCTCAGCAGTTAGCAAGCCATCTAATACGGTGGCGCCCACCCACTGCTTAAAGGCCTGATTGCGTCTGTTCTGAATGCAGGGCAGCAGGGAACCAAGGACCTGAGGCAAGTCAGGACCCTTGGGAACAACAACAACAATGCGAGGGATAACGCATCGAAGAACTCGGACTTATCCGATGTTTTGCATTGGATCCCCTCCAACCCTGTGCTGAAGTCAGCGGACGAGTGAGGGGAGCCCAGCTGTGAACTTGGGTGGCCAGACAGAACATGACTCCCTCCCTCCAACAAGGAGAGGTGCTGCTGTGGCAGCGGGGGAATTGATCTCAATGCCCACGGGTTGACGCAGAAATCATTTTTGAGGCCTCAAAATTCAAAGTTCATCATGCACAATTGGGCAAATGCTTGCTCTGACCTTGAGGGACTCTAATAACATACACTTCAAGCAGCGTGACTGTGCCCCGGTTTTACAACCCACCCAAGTTGTGATGGATGTGTCTCCATTTAGCTCCTTACGGGAGCTCTATCTGTAGGGCTATGTAGGCTCTTAGCCACAAGATTAAGCGAGAACAGAAATATAGCAATTATAACTGGTCATTTGCCTTTTTTACCTTTATAAGAGAACAAATGAGATGTTCCCGGTAAGTTCTGACACCTCCTTTTCTGAAAAATAGCACTGCCGACACACATGGTGGGTGTGTCCAGAAATACATGAGTTCTGGCAAAAGGTTTTTGCAAAGATTTCTTTGATCACAGGACAGACAGAACCTGTGACCCCAGGACTGGCTTTGCTTAACCTGTACAGTCAGGAAACAAAGAATTTATAACTCATCTGGTAACCACGGCAAGAATGACCATTGCCTGAACATGGAATACATTGCAAATATGGACCTTTTTATTTCCTTTTAGGGTCTAGTGTGCTTTGAAGACGTCACTGTTTGTTTCACGGCGGAGGAGTGGGCGTTGCTGGATCCTGCCCAAAGAGCTCTGCATAAGGAGGTTACAGAGGAGAATCGTGGTATCCTGGCCTCTCTCAGTAAGGCTCCTAGTTGGATCACGAGATCTGTTCTGAAATTCCATACATATATCTCTATTGTGAGGGAGCTCAATAGCGCTGCCTTCAGCAGCTGGGCTTCCAGCACCTCCACAAGTCACCTTGAATGGAGGACTGCTTGGTCTGGGAATATACTTCCTCCAATTATGCCTTTCTAAACAGAGATCTTAATTGTCAGGGGTCCCTTTACCCTAAACAGAGATCAGGCTGGTCTGAACTGCCCAAACCTTTTAAAAGGAGGCTTCATTCTTATAAAAGGTAAAGGACCCCTGACCCTTAAGTCCAGTCGCGGATGACTCTGGGGTTGTAGCGCTCATCTTGCTTTACTGGCCAAGGGAGCTGGTGTTTGTCCGCAGACAGCTTCCGGGTCATGTGGCTAGCATGACTAAGCCGCTTTTGGCGAAACCAGAGCAGCGCAAGGAAACGCCGTCTACCTTCCCGCCAGAGCAGTACCTATTTATCTACTTGCACTTTGACGTGCTTTCGAACTGCTAGGTTGGCAGGAGCTGGGACTGAGCAACGGGAGCTCACCCTGTCGCAGGGATTCGAACCGCCGACCTTCTGATCGGCAAGCCCTGGGCTCAGTGGTTTAGACCACAGCACCACCCGCATCCCTTCATTCTCATATATATATATATATATATATATATATATATATATATATATTCATTTTACATTCTACAATGTTTCAACAACAATATTTAAATCTGAACAAATTCAGCCTACATTTTCTGCCACTTCCCTCCCACCCCCAACTCTGGGGTTCCTTATTTGATATTCTATTCTTACTGCATAATCAATTCAAATCTATTTGCAAATGTATCCTTATACTTCCTTTAACTTATTTCTAATTGCTCATATTTATGTCAATCCTGCTAACGTTTTCAATTGTTTTCAATTTATCTTTATATATCAAGCAAAATTTCCCCATTCTGTTAAAAATAAGTATCTCACGTTGATCTCTTATTCTTCTGGCAAGTTTCGCAATCTCAGCATGTTACGTCAGTTTTACTTGCCTGTCGTCTTTTGTTGGTACTGCTTTTTCTTTCCATCTTTGGGTGTATACCATTCAGGCAGCTGCGGTAGCATACATAAACAGGTTTTTTCCTGATATTTGGGGACCTTCTTCCCATTATACCTGAAAGGGAAGCTTCCGGGTTTTTAACAAAGATTATTTTCAGCATTTTTTTCAACTCGTTATAAATCATTTCCCCGAAGACTTTTACTATCTTACACGAACACAACATGTGAAAAATGTACCTTCCTTCCCTTGACATTCCTTTTTTTTTTTAAATAATTTTTATTAACTGGCCAATCACATCAAATTAAATCACATCACATAAATTCCAAATTACAAAGCCAAATTTTTAAATTTTGTTGGGGGAACCCATACTTCAAGATCCAAAGGGGGATTCAAATCATCTTCTTATTACTGCGTTAGTGTCCAAATCAATCCCAATCAGTCCAGACAAAGTTCATAATTCTATCCAGTCTTATCTTGGTGTTTCCACATCATATCTTGTTCATTAATTTCTCTTTTTCTTTTACGATCTCCTCTGTTAGTCTACACGATATATAAACAGCACTATTTCTCTCTTTCTCCTCTCAGACCCAAGAGCTCCAACAATGCCTCCCAAGATGGCGACGGCATTTTTAACTGCGTCATTCCAAAACTCTTAACTTTCCAGCTTCGTCTTGAAGCATTGCTTTGGTTCGAAAGTTTATCTCCACACAGCCTTAAATCACAGCTTAAGTCCTTAAAGTTCTGACTTATTAGGGGAGGGGATTCTTGTTAAATCACGTCTTCCCTTGACATTCCCAGCAGGCATTTGATTTGGTCTTGTACATTTTAGCTAAGTTACTAGGAGTCAAATACCATCTATACATCATTTTCTTTTAACTCATAACATGCTGTAAATTTCAAATCTCCATTCCACAGTCTTTCCCATGCTGCCATTTCAATGTTATATCATATATCCACTGCTCAATGTATCATCAGCGATTTGACCTGTTTGTGTTTTGTCTACCATTCTAATAATATTTTGCCATTATGGTTTCTATTTCCCAGCAAGTTTTTACATATATCCCAAACTATATATATGTTTTTCCTAATAACATGATTCATGAAAGCTTTATGCCTTTCAGCTTTTCCATGCCACAAATATGTGTACCAGCCCAATTTATGATCATGCCCTTCTAACTACAAAATCTGAACAGTTCTCAATGTTAACCACTCCCTTAACCAGTAAAGGCATAATAAACAGTGGTAACTTGGTTCTCAAATGGCTTAGTCGCCAAACAAATCAGCTACCAAACGCTGCAAACCCGGAAGTGTTCCAGTTTGCGAACATTTTTCAGAAGCCAAACGTCCGACGTGGCTTCCGCTTGAGTGCAGAAAGCGCCTGCAGCCAATCGGAAGCTGAACCTTGGTTTTCGAACACTGGGAACTCCATTTCTGTCTTAGGCTCTGATCTGTTCCTCTCTTTGTTGCAGGTGGTGATGAATTAGAAATTAAGAACCAGCGAATCCATGACAAAATCCACGCAGTGGAGAACCCATATCAATATGTGGAGTGTGGAGAGAGCTCTCATTCCTCATCCCATCCAAGAAATCCCATTGGGAAGAAACCATATCAGTGCTTGGAATGTGGGAAGAGCTTCCATCAGAGGTCCCATCTCACGGCCCATCAAAGAATTCACACAGGGGAGAAACCCTATCAGTGCTTGGAATGCGGGAAGAGCTTCAACATGAAACAAAATCTCACTACCCATCAAAGAATTCATAAAGGAGAGAAACCTTATCAGTGCTTGGAATGCGGGAAGAGCTTCAGTACAAAGGCCTATGTCACTTCCCATCAAAAAATCCATACAAGGGAGAAACCATATAAGTGCTGGGAATGTGGAAAGAGCTTTGACTGGAAATATAATCTCACTTCCCATCAAAGAATTCATACAAAACCTTTTCAGTGCTTGGAATGTGGAAAGAGCTTCAGTGAAAGCATCAAACTCACTGCCCATCAAATAATTCATACAGGGGAGAAACCATTTCAGTGCTTGGAATGTGGAAAGAGCTTCTCTCGGAGTGACTCTTTCACTTTCCATCAAAGAACTCATACAGGGGAGAAACCCTATCAGTGCTTGGAATGTGGAATGAGATTCACTCAGAAAGGAAGTCTCACTTCCCATCAAAGAACTCATACCTGGGTGAGTCCACATAAATGCTTGGAATGTGGAAGGACTTTTAGTCAGGACTCTTATCTCATTTCCCATCAAATAATTCATACAATGGAGAGACCGTATAAATGCTTGGAATGTGGAAAGAGTTTTAGTCAGGAGTCCTTTCTCACTTCCCATCAAAGAACTCACAGCAGGGAGAATCAGATTCCCCAAGAATCATTGGATTGTTGCATTGGGTTGGATGGTGAGAGTCATCTTCTCCAACCCCCTGCAATGAAGGATATTCAACAAAAGAATTCATAACAGATGGCCATCAAACCTTTGCTTAAAATCCTTCAAATCAAGAAGATACCACCACCACCTGAACTTCTTTGTTCGACAGTCAAACTGTTCTTGCTGTCAGAAAGTTCTTCCTGATGTTTCATCAGATTCCCCTACTTGCATCTTGAATTCATTGGTGTGTCCTTCCACCAGAACAGAACAGAAAAAAGCAAGTTTGCTGAATCTTCCATGGCACAGCCCTTTCAATGTTGGAAGATGTCTATCACATCTCCTTCTCCATCTCCTTTTCTCCATAATAAACATCCCGGCTCCCTCAACTGTTTCTCCAAAGTCTTGGTTTCCAGAGCCATGATCCCCGTGGTCTCCCTCCTCTGCACCCATTCCAGCTTGTCAGGGATGAAGCAGATCCAGAACTCTGGTTCAAAAGGTTTGGCCCCAGAAGCATCAAAGCCATTGTGGAGACGCAATGTGTGCAACACAACATTCCTGCATTGCGGGGGGTTGGGCTGGAAGACCCTTGGGGTTCCTGCCAACTGTATGATTCTGTGATGATGCAGCCTAGAATGGCATCAGCTTTTTATTTTGCTGCTGCATCTCACTGTTGACTCACTACAAGCTTGTGGCCTACTAAGAGCCCTTGATTCTTTTCCAATACAGTGGTACCTCGGGTTAAGAACTTAATTCGTTCTAGAGGTCTGTTCTTAACCTGAAACTGTTCTTAGCCTGAGGTACCACTTTAGCTAATGGGGCCTCCCGCTGCAGCCGCTGCACGATTTCTGTTCTCATCCCGAAGCAAAGTTCTTAACCCAAGGTAATATTTCTGGGTAAGCGGAGTCTGTAACCTGAAGCGTCTGTAACTCAAGGTACCACTGTATATGCATGTTACTCCTGCCTATGTGCAGAACCTGATATTTGTCCCTACTGAAATTCATTTATTGCATTCAAATACACCCTCCCCCCCCAAGGTTCTTCCCCTCTCCCCCCCCCTTCCCCCCAGGGTTCTCACAATAACCTTGTGAGGTTGGTGAGAATGTGAAACAGTGCCAGGCCCCCAAGGACACCTGGTGAGCATCAGGGCCAAGTAGGAATTTGAACCCAGGTCTGCCAAGTCATACTCTGACACTCTAACCACTGTACCACACTAGCTCTGTCATAAGACTCTCAGAAATTGTGCATGTGTGCACTTTTGCTTCACGTTTAAGCACAGGTCCTGGTACTTAAAAGTTCTGTACACATGTATCAAAACAATAATATAATAGTGCATTTAAGGTACTGTTAGCTAAGGGGGCAGAAAGGGTGAGTAACCATCTACAGTGGTACCTTGGTTCTCAAACTTTATCCGCTCTGGAAGTCCATTCCCAAACCAAAGCATTCCAAAACCAAGATGCGCTTTTCCATAGAAAGTAATGCAAAATGGATTAATCCATTTAAGACTTTTAAAAACAACCCCTAAAACACACACAAAAAAGCCGCAAAAATTAATAGCAAAAACAGGACAGACCTCAGCATAACACTCAAAACGAAAGTTTAGCACTGAAAATGGATGTGGGGCACTCAAATCAGAAGCGTAACGCTCGAAACAGAGCATGTTTGGCTTCCGAAAAATGTTCACAAACCGGAACACTTCCTTCCTTGTGGGTTCCAAGTTGTTTGAGGACCAAGGTGTTTGAGAACCAAGGTACCACTGTATGTCTTTTCAAATGTGTTTGTGGGAAGATGGTTATTCTTTTGTATTGATTCTTGCTTTTATTATGTATTTTGTGTTTTTATTTTGTATTTTTATGCTGTGAAGCACTCTGAGATCTTCTGGTGAAAGGCATTATACGAATGTAATAAATTAAATGGCAAAGTAGTCATAAACAATAAATAAAACTTTAGAATACACAACCAGACTGAAGAATACCCGCATAAATCATGAGAAGTTCTAAAATATACAAAAACCTACAGCTACAACCCCACCCTCAAACCTGCTAAACCCAAGTCTCTGTTCAGCAGCCTCAGCTTTTGTAGCTGGAGTCAGTCTGGACTCTGCTAGGCCACATGGGGAAAGGCCTGCAAGGAAGGAGAAGGTCTTAGAGGACTCACAGCCAGGATGGTCTCTGTCATCTTCAGCAGCCTCAACCTTTGTAGCACTGGGTCCTTCTGCCCCAGACCATGTGGAAAAAGACCTGCGTGGCAGAGAGATGGTCTTCCAGGACTCGCAGCCAAGGTGGTTTCTGGCCTCTTCAGGAGAGGCAGTTGGAGGTCAGAGTGGGGTGGGAGAGCGGTGGGAGTTGTGAAGGAGGGTTGGTTAGATCAATAGAAGAGGAACAGCATAATAAAGCCTCCTTTTACAGTTTTAATAAAATAAAAGTAATAGGCACATCTGAAAGCACATGCTTATGTACACAAAGTTACCTTGAACTTCCTGTTTATGTTTTAATAAAACGGTTATTCTGCACCAGAGACGTCATTCCTTGCTATGTTGGGAGAGAAGTGTTCAGATAGGAGTTCTCTGGGGTGGCACCGGGAATCAAGGGGGTGTTTGGTGAAAGGCCCCGTGAATAAAAGTGGGAAGGTGGCGCAGGGAGGTGTGGGCACTGCCAGAGCACCCGAACAAAAGAGAACCCAAACTTTTTTTAGCTGCTAATCCCTATGTTACACCCCTCAAAAAACTACATCATGGTTACATCATGGTTACATCATGAAAGGGGAGGTCTGGTGGCCGTAATCTGAGCATCCTGGATCCTGCCCCATGGTTCCCCTTGCCCTCCACCAAACACCCATCAAGTGGAACAAAAGAGATCTTTACATTTCCCTGTTTCCCAGCTGAGTGAATCCCACCCTTTTGTCTTCATCTGGGTTTGTTATTTCTGGAATGGCTACCTGTCTGGCACTCAGGTATCAGGAGGCCAGGGATTATCCCTCAGGCAGAGGGGCTGCTGAGGAGCTGAGCTCACATGTCTATATGAATTTCAGAAGTTTCCCCAGTGAGCCAGTACAGAGATCCATTGATCAGTGAATTCTTACATTTGGTATTGTGCAGCAAAGGCCCTTTGAATTGATAGGAAGAAACTGTGATGAAGTGTTTTGTGGGGACAAATCACAAAAGTGATTGTGCTGATTTTGGTAGTGGGTTGCAAGTGTATGATATCTGCTGGAGGGGCAAACACCCCCCAAACCTATATATAAATTCCTGCAACACCCGATTACTGGGGTAGAAGGAAGGGAATTGCTATGAAGAATGGGCAGGCACAAACTGCTAAGTCCAAGAGTCTGATCAGCAGTCTCAACCTTTGTAGCTGGAGTCCATCTGTACATCCATCACCCTGGACCAAAGGATTAAAAAAACAAAAAAGGAGATTGGCTGGCCAAGGGTTAAGAGGAGCTGAGCTGCATTCCTAGAGCAGACAGGAAAAGAAGAGGAAGCAAGCTAGTCCTCCCAAGCCAAAGCCCTTCCCTCCGCAGTGCCTTCCTTGCTCAGAGGAAGGGATCTGCTCGCTCTCCTCTGGGATCTGGTGAGCCTCCTCTCCCCCAGAGGGTGCATTGGGTGTCTTCCAAATCCATGCAACGTGGGACCCCCAAGTGAGGGGGCAGAGGGTCCTGGCTCCTTCTTTTCTGCAAACCTGAGCGGGAGGCGAGTTCGCAGCAGGTATGAAACTGTGTTCGTTATTGTGCCAACTCCCTGGGGCACCCACAAAATTCTGCATGAAGGAGCCAGACAAGGTGAGGTACAGGTGGGTAGAGGACCTCTGGATGGTTAAGTCCAGTCCAATTCAACTTTGAGGTGTGGCTCTCATCGCTGACTTCAGCCTGAGGGAGCCGCCGTTTGACCAGGCAGGATTCAGGGTCAGGTGGCCAGCAGGACTAGACCGCTTCTGGCGCAACAGGACACCGTGATGAGTGCCAGAGGGCATGGAAATGCCATTTTCCTTCCTGCTGCAGTGGTACCTATTTATCTACTCACTTTCAACCCTGCTAGGTTGGCAGGAGCTGGGACAGAGCAATGGGAGCTCAGCCTGTCACGCAGATTCGAACCTCCGACCTTACAACCGGCAAGCTCAAGAGGCTCTGTGGTTTAGACTACAGCACCACCCCATCCACAACAGCCCAACACCCCCCCAAATCAGAGGGCACTCAGCAAATGAGACTTTCATAGAATCACAGAATTGTAGAGTGGAAAGGGACCCTGGCAGTCATCTAGTCCACCTCCTTGCATTACAAGAATCGCCACTAAAGCATCCATGACATTTTAGAAATCTCCATGGAAGTCCTTTGCAGGGAGGCTGTTCCATTCTTGAACACCCCTTACCCTCAGATACTTAGACAGCAGCTCCTTGATTCCACGAATCAATTCCCCTCCTGTCAGGTTCCTCTTTTCTCATCTCAACCATTCCTCATATGGCTTGGCTTCCAGACTCTTGATCATCTTGGCTACCCTCCTCTGCACATGTTTCAGCTTGTCAACATCCTTCCTAAATTGTTGTCCATGTATGGCTAAAGTATTCCATGTGTGGTCTGACCAAGCAGAATAAAGGTAAAGGGACCCCTGGCCATTAGGTCCAGTCATGGCCGGCTCTGGGGTTGCGGCGCTCATCTCACTTTATTGGCTGAGGGAGCCGGTGTACAGCTTCCAGGTCATATGGCCAGCATGACTAAGCCACTTCTGGCAAACCAGAACAGTGCATGGAAACGCTGTTTATCTTCCCGCCAGATCGGTACCTATTCATCTACTTGCACTTTGACGTCCTTTTGAACTCCTAGGTTGGCAGGAGCAGGGATAGAGCAACGGGAGCTCACTCCGTCGTGGGGATTCGAACCGCTGACCTTCTGATCAGCAAGCCCTAGGCTCAGTGGTTTAACCCACAGCACCACCCGCATCCCAAGCAGTATAGAATGCTGCTATTACTTCCCTGAATCTGGACACCAGACTGGCTTCCCACTTACCTTTGTCTCTTGCAGGTGATATAAGGTTGCTGGCAAGACCTCCTCATCCATCTTTTTTTTGGGGGTGGAGGGGAAGCAGCGACTGTGGAACCAGCTCAGGTAGGGGAAGGTGGCCTTGTGGGGAAAGAGGTGGAGGGGTGGAGTCCCAGGAATTTCTCGCCTCTTCCTCTTGTCTTCTGTCAAAACTGCCCCTTGAAGTTGTTTTTAGGGCATTGGGCGGGTCCTCCACCTACACAGAACAATGCACAGAACAAAACACAAAATAAAATAATTCCATTAAGACGTTAAAATAAGCATCCATACTTAGAATGTATGGGAAACAAAACAATCCCATTAAATCAGCACAGCAGGAACAGGCAGGAAACAGCAAAACAATTTGTGGTAATATGATCATTATACTGGCTAAGAGGAGGACCTTTCTCTCTCTCTTTTAAAGAGTTCACTGTCCTTTGAAGACGTCGCTGTTCCTTTCCCGGGTGAGGTCTGCATACGGAAGTCATAAAGGAGAATTGTGGGATCATGGCCGCTCTTGGTAAGGCTCCCTGTTGGATGTTAATATCTTTTTTGAAATTCCGTACTAATCTATCTATGTGAGGAACATCCCAGATTTTGATGGGGCTGAACAGCGCCACCTACAGCATCTGGGATTCTCACACCCCACAGCTTACCTTGAATGGAGGGCTATCCAGCTGTATAGCAAGACAATACCCAGCTATTCCTCATTCTGCTAGGTGGTGTTTTCCCAGATGACTCAAGTTCGTTCATTTTCCTTTGCATGCAAACACTCCAATTCTTATTCTCACTAGCTATCAGGAAAATTCTTCCTCCAGTCCAGTAGAATGAGTGTTCCTTATTAGGATAATAATCTATAATCCTTTATTATATGTTCATTAATTTGTACCCAATCCCATCTCTTGTTGGCCATGATGCCTCACCTTAATCTAGGAAGAAAAGTCCTTCCAATTACTCTCCTCCCCCCCCCCCCATGAGTCACCAGCTGCTTGGTGGTTTCCCCCCTGAGTTTACTTCAGCTTGAACGAAAGATCCTTTTTCTCCCAGCTCTCTCTCTGCCATCACAGAATGTTTCTTACTGTTTCAGCCCATGGCTCCTCCATTCCTCTGCTCCAGAATAGTAGTGAAGATACAGCCTTGTTAGAGGGCTTTGTGTTTTTCTTTTCTTTTTTTTCATCTTCTATTTATCCAATTTACTTTCTTTTCCTACTTATCCACTCTGTTTTATTCTTATTTAGCTTGACTTTCATTGTATTCTATGCTGAAACCCCCTGAAAACAAAGCATGCGAGGTTCACCCCCAATTTATCTCCCAATTCATCTCCCTAGAGAGCCAGTGTGGTGTAGTGGTTAAGAGCGATAGACTCGTAATCTGGGGAACCGGGTTCGCGTCTCCACTCCTCCACATGCAGCTGCTGGGTGACCTTGGGCCAGTCACACTTCTCTGAAGTCTCTCAGCCCCACTCACCTCACAGTGTGTTTGTTGTGGGGGAGGAAGGGAAAGGAGAATGTGAGCCGCTTTGAGACTCCTTGTTGTTTAGTCGTTTAGTCGTGTCCGACTCTTCGTGACCCCCTGGACCAGAGCACGCCAGGCACTCCTGTCTTCCACTGCCTCCCGCAGTTTGGTCAGACTCATGTTTGTAGCTTCGAGAACACTGTCCAACCATCTCGTCCTCTGTCCTCCCCTTCTCCTTGTGCCCTCCATCTTTCCCAACATCAGGTCTTTTCCAGGGAGTCTTCTCTTCTCATGAGGTGGCCAAAGTATTGGAGCCTCAGCTTCAGGATCTGTCCTTCCAGTGAGCACTCAGGGCTGATTTCCTTAAGAATGGATACGTTTGATCTTCTTGCAGTCCATGGGACTCTCAAGAGTCTCCTCCAGCACCATAATTCAAAATGAGACTCCTTAGGGTAGTGATAAAGCGGGATATCAAATTCAAACTCTTCTTCTCAGCCCCACTCACCTCACAGAGTGTTTGTTGTGGGGGAGGAAGGAAAAGGAGATTTGTGAGCCGCTTTGAGACTCCTTCGGGTAATGATAAAGTGGGACATCAAACCCAAACTCTGTCTTCAAAGGGAGAGTGTGATACTGGTATCTTTGCCCTGGCTGTCATAAATCATCACATAAGAATCTCTGCTGGCAGAGGGGCAACAGCCAAGAACTAGCCAGCCTCCCCGACCTTGGAAGTCACTGCTTCTGTTCCTTTTGCTTCACCAAAGAGATGACTGACATTAGAGATGGAGCAGATTCCATGATTGGACCAAACAAAATCCATGCCAGAAAAGAGCCAGGCTTTTGGAATCTCAGGTTCCCATAAAGATGCCCCTGAATGCCAGTCAAACAATTCAATGAACCCTGAAGTAAGACCTCCCATCTATCTCCCTTCTGTTCTTCCTCTCTCACAAGCGTTAAGGACCATTGTTCAATAATTGGGGGGGGGGCTCCATTTCTTGCTAAGCCTCTAATTCATCTCTCCCTTTGTTGCAGGGGGTGATGAACTGGAAATGGAGGACAAGGGAGACCATGACGAAATCCACACAGAGGAGAAACCATATAAAAATTTGGAGTGTGCAAAGAGCTTCAGTCAAAGCTCCCATTCAACTTCCCATCAGAAGAATCCCATTGGGAAGAAACCCTACCAGTGCTTGGAATGTGGAAAGAGCTTTGGTTGGAGGGCTCACCTCACTGTCCATGAGAGAATTCATACAGGGGAGAAACCATACAAGTGTGTGCAATGTGGAAAGAGCTTCAATCAGCAGGCCAATCTCACTACCCATCAGAGAATTCATACAGGGGAGAAACCTTACCAGTGCTTGGAATGTGGAAAGAGCTTCAAGGAAAGGGCCAAGCTCACTTCCCATCAAATAATTCACACAGGGGAGAATCCTTATCATTGCTTGGAATGTGGAAAGAGCTTCAACTGGAAATATAATCTCATTTCCCATCAAAGAACCCATACAGGGGAGAAACCGTTTCAGTGCTTGGAGTGTGGAATGAGATTCAGTCACAAGGGAAGTCTCACTTCCCATGAAAGAACTCATAGCTGGGAGAGTCCACATAAATGCTTGGAATGTGGAAGGACTTTTAGTCAGGACTCCCATCTCATTTCCCATCAAATAATTCATACAATGGAGAGACCGTATAAATGCTTGGAATGTGGGGAGAGTTTTAGTCAGGAGTCCTTTCTCACTTCCCATCAAAGAACTCACAGCGGGGAGAATCACAGTCTCCCAGAATCATTGAATTGTTGCATTGGTTTGGATGGTGAGAGTCATCTTCTCTAACCCCCTGCAATGAAGGATATTCAACAAAAGAATTCATGACAGATGGCCATCAAACCTTTGCTTAAAAACCTTCCAGTTCAGGAGTGTCCCACACCACCTGAACTACTTTCTTTCACAGTTGAACAGTTCCTGCTGCTAGAAAGTTCTTCCTGATGTTTAGTTAGAATCTCCTTCCTTCTACCTTAAATCCATTGGTTTGGGTACTCCTTCCACCAGAGTAGGAGAAACCAAGTTTGCTCCATCTTCCACGGCACGGTCCTTCGCATATTGAAAGATGTGAAGCAGTGCCTGGTCCCCCGGTGAGCATCATGGCTTAGTAGGGACTTGAACCCAGGACTGCCAAGTTGTATTCTGACATTCTAACTACTATACCACACTAGTCAGGAGACTCTTGGAAAGTGTGCATGCTGGTGTTCTGGTGCTTGTATTTAACGTGTCCACATTGGCTCAAAATAATAAGAGTGCATTTAAATTACTGTTAGCTAAGGAGGCAGAAAAGGTGAGTTTTGGGGTGCTATAGCTGAGAACTGGGAATCATGCTTGTGTAACAACAGCATAAAAACCAGAGCTTTGCTTAATTAAACCTATGTCCTTTCTAATTAAATGTATGTCCTTTCAAATGTGTTTGTGGGAAGGGGTTATTCTTTCTTTTATTATGTATTTTGTGTTTTTATTTTGCATCTTTATGTTGTGAAACACACTGAGATCTTTGGATGAAAGACGTCATACAAATGTAATAGATTAAATAAATAAATAGCAAAATGGTCATAAGCAATAAATGAAACATTAAAATACACAATCACACTGGAGAATAGCCACATGAATCATGAGAAGATCTAAAATAAAGATAGAAAAACCTGTAGCAACAACAAACCTGCTAAGCCCAAGAGTTTGTTCAGCGGCCCCAGCTTTTGTAGCTGGAGTCAGTCTGGACTCTGCTAGGCCACATGGGGAAAGGCCTGCAAGGCAGGAGAAGGACTTAGAGGACTCACAGCCAGGCTGAGGGGGCCGGGCCTCAGGCCGGTGGAGAAAGCCTGCAAGGAAACAGTTGGAGGGTGAAATCAGTACTATAGGAATACCCTTGTAATATCCATTTTTACAATAGTAATAAAGTAAGAAAAGAAAGAAAAGAAAAACTGGAAGATTTGAAACCATACACTTATGTTAGGGTAGCCATATTTCAAAAAGTAAAAACCAGGACACCCTGAAAGCTGTTGAGCAATTTTTAGGAAGACCCTAACATTGTTGTGCTTTTTAAAGGACCCCCCATTTTATGACAATGCCAAAATAACATGTTTTTTTATTGATTTATCTAAGATCCAGGAAAATTTGGACTTATGGCAGCCCTAACTTATCTACACCAAGTTATCTTGAAATTAGTGTTTATTTTTAATAAATCAGTTGTACTCCACCTCACACCTCATTCTTCGCTACGTTGGGGGTGAAGTGTTCAGGTCAGAGTTCTGGGGTGGCAGTGGGACTAAGGGGGTGTTTGCTGAAAAGCCCATCTGTGCCCCTTGAATACAAAGGGAAGAGGGAGCAGGAGGGGGTGGGAGCAACATGGGGAGAGAAACAACCTCCGCATGGTATATTCTGAAGCGTTTTTCAAAGTGCTCCATAAAAACAAACTTTTATAACATTCCTATAAGGTAGACCAGTAGCATAGGCACAGCTTTTCTTAAACTTGCTAAAATGAGCTGTTACACTTCAGATAAATTGATGTTCCTGTTTCTAGACGAGGTGGGAAAAGCTCAGCTCGGTTTCTGTTACTTTTCTCTCACTCCTTTCCTTAGTTTTGGCAGGTGTGGCAGTTCAATCCTTTTAACCAGACCAGGTTCCTTTTCCTCAGTCTCCCTCTCTCTCAGCAATGCCCCTCCTGAGGCGTTTTATTTTGTGCGCCAGACCCAGGGGATCCCTCGGCCCTCTTCTTTCTCTCCCCTCCGGCCTGGAAGGAGACCCCCAGAGCCTGTCTCTCCCCAGACTCAGCCTCCCTTTCCCCCCTAGCTCCTCTTCCTTGCTCAGCTGCCAGGCTCCTTCTTCTGGCCAGAGATTCTCCTCAGGGCGGATCTTCCACCCAGACCAGAGCCACTTCTCCACTGCTCCCTCAGACACAGCCTGTCTGTCTTCTTCTTCTTCTCCTTCTCCTCCTCCTCCTTTCTCCCATCTCAGCTCAAGCCTCAAAACTTCCTCAGAAAAGGCGCCTCTCATCTTCCCGCCAAAAGGGCTGGTTCCGCCCCCGCCTCTGGCTGGCAGTCTCGGTAGCCAATCAGAGAGAGATGTTCCAGCCACCTGGTGGCGTTTCTGAGGGACTGCAGCACCAGACTCGGCCCCCGACCCACTGCTTAGTGTTGCATCCCTGCCGCTTTCTGGAACTGCGCCTTGAAAGTGGGGCTGCTCTGAGGGGGCGCTGAGCTCTGTCTCCTCTGGAAAGGCGCCTGGGACTCATTGCTGGGGCAGAAGGGAGGGGCAGGCAAAGAGAAGAGGAGAGAAAAGAACCCGCGGAGGAAATGGCTCGTAAAATGTTGCCGTGAGATTTGTTCCAACGAGATTTCATCTGGTTCTTTCAGCCGGGTTAAGAGGAACTGAGCTGGATTCCTAGAGAGGACCAGAAATGAAGGTGTCCAAGCCCCGCCCTCCCCAGCCCCTTCCTGTCAAGAGGCAGCTGTTGTCTCCTCGGAGGCCCCTCCTGCATCGAGTGAGTCTCTCTCTCTTCTTGCCTGGGGTGCTGCTTTGGGGGGAAGGGGAGGGGGAAGGGGGACCCCCCAAATCAGGGAGCAGAGGGTCCTCTCTGCAAAGGATCCAGGGGGTGGGGAGGGAACCACGAGAGCATCTAGGCCAAACATGAGCAGTGCAGGAATCTCCACTCAAAGGCTGGTCAGGATACGGATGAGCGAGACCCATGGCTGCCTTTTGGAGCCCATGGGGGGAAAGGTGGATAGAAATGCCATGAATACAGAGAGGGAAGCCAGCCCGTCATTTGGTCCCTGCTTTCCATCGCTTTCCGAGTCATCTTCATGCGCAGCTCCACATGGAGGGCATTGCAAATATCCCACCAGAAGCAGAGCATGGAGTCCCCTGGCCACTAGTGGGATGTTGAAGCGGACACTCAAGGGACTATGTTGGATCCAGAAGTACCCCACGCAGATGTGGGGGTTCTGCTGTGTCACATTATTAATTACACAGCCACCCTCCTGAATACCCAGGGCAAATTTCAGAATTAAAACACAACCTTTGCAATCACAGAAAGAAGGTTGTTGTTTAATCATTTAGTCGTGTCCGCCTCTTCGTGACCCCCTGGACCAGAGCACGCCAGGCACTCCTGTCTTCCACTGCCTCCTGCAGTTTGGTCAAACTCATGCTGGTAGCTTCGAGAACACTGTCCCACCATCTCGTCCTCCGTTGTCCCCTTCTCCTTGTGCCCTCCATCTTTCCCAACATCAGGGTCTTTTCCAGGGAGTCTTCTCTTCTCATGAGGCAGCCAAAGTCTTGGAGCCTCAGCTTCAGGATCTGTCCTTCCAGGGAGCACTCAGGGCTGATTTCCTTCAGAATGGAGAGGTTTGATCTTCTTGCAGTCCATGGGACTCTCAAGAGTCTCCTCCAGCACCATAATTCAAAGGCATCAATTCTTCGGCGATCAGCTCTCACTTCCATACATCACTACTGGGAAAACCATAGCTTTTACTATACGGACCTTTGTTGGCAAGGTGATGTCTCTACTTTTTAAGACGCTGTCTAGCTTTGTCATCACCTTTCTCCCAAGAAGCAGGCGTCTTTTCTTCCCCTTCTATTTGCCAGGAGGTGATGGGAGCAGTGGCCATGATCTTCGTTTTTTTTGATGTTGAGCTTCAGACCATATTTTGCACTCTCCTCTTTCACCCTCAATAAAAGGTTCTTTAATTCCTCCTCACTTTCTGCCATCAAGGTTGTGTCATCTGCATATCTGAGGTTGTTGATATTTCTTCCGGCGATCTTAATTCCGGCTTGGGATTCATCCAGCCCAGCCTTTCGCATGATGAATTCGGAAAGATTGAGGGCACAAGAAGAAGGGGACAACAGAGGACGAGATGGTGGGACAGTGTTCTCGAAGCTACCAGCATGAGTTTGACCCAACTGCGGGAGGCAGTGGAAGACAGGAGGGCCTGGCGTGCTCTGGTCCAGGGGGTCACGAAGAGTCGGACACGACTAAATGATTAAACAACAACCTTCTTTCTGTGATTGCAAAGGTTGTGTTTTAATTCTGAAATTTGCCCTGGGAATTCAGGAGGGTGGTCCAGGGGGTCACGAAGAGTCGGACACGACTAAACGACTAAACAACAACAACAATAAGTTAAATAAGCAGGGAGAGATTATACAGCCTTGTCGTCCTCCTTTCCCAATTTTGAACCAATCAGTTGTTCCATATCCAGTTCTAACTGTAGCTTCTTGTCCCACATAGAGATTTCTCAGGAGACTGATGAGGTGATCAGGCACTCCCATTTCTTTAAGAACTTGCCATAGTTTGCTGTGGTCGACACAGTCAAAGGCTTTTGCATAGTCAATGAAGCAGAAGTAGATGTCTTTCTGGAACTCTCTAGCTATCTCCATAATCCAGCGCATGTTTGCAATTTGGTCTCTGGTTCCTCTGCCCCTTCGAAATCCAGCTTGCACTTCTGGGAGTTCTTGGTCCACATACTGCTTAAGCCTGCCTTGTAGAATTTTAAGCATAAACTTGCTAGCGTGTGAAATGAGTGCAATTGTGCGGTAGTTGGAGCATTCTTTGGCACTGCCCTTCTTTGGGATTGGGATGTAGACTGATCTTCTCCAATCCTCTGGCCACTGCTGAGTTTTCCAAACTTGCTGGCATATTGAGTGTAGCACCTTAACAGCATCATCTTTTACAATTTTAAATAAAGAAGGTAGGTCCTACTTTACCTGCTTCTGAATTCTGTCCTTTGGCCTCACCCACTCAAGGGACTATGCTGGATCCAGAAGTACCCCACGCAGATGTGGGGGTTCTGCTGTGTCACATTATTAATGACACAGCCACCATCCTGAATTCCCAGAGCATATTTCAGGATTAAAACACAACATTGAAAAGAGTTTAAAACAACTTACAATCACAGAAAAAAGGTAGGTCCTACTTTACCTGCTTTTGAGTTCTGTCCTTTGGCCTCACCCACTTGGCCCTCAGGGGGTTTCCCAGATGAGGATATGGCCCTCAGAACAAGGGAAAAAGGACCCCATCTCAGTAGTTTGTCTTGAGGAGGTGGGAACTCCTCGCTATAGCCTGGTTTCCACGTTACACTTGGTACGAATGACTCACTTGTCATTCGCCGTTCTGACTTTATTCCTTCACTGCAAACACGGAAAGGCAGGATCAACCAGGCTGATTCATTTCACAGAAATCCCTTCACTTTCCTGCACTTCTGGGATGGTCACTTTCCTTCTAGGAGGGCAAGAGCATTACTTCTCTTTTTTCTTTGTTGGAATTTCTAGCACCTCTAATTCGGACGAACAGAACTTGGAAGAGGACCAAGGGGATCCTTCCTGTCTCTTGGAGGCTTCCTGGGAGCACAGATGGATGAGCAGGACTCAGCTGGCCCTGGAGCAGGAAGAGGCACGGCCATGGAAACAGGAAGCAGTGTGGGATTCTGGGAAAGCTCTGTGCAGAAGATCCTGGGAGAGGAGGACACCCTTCGCTCACAGGCGCAGAGCCGGCAGTTCAGCTGGTTCTGCTATCTGCAAGTCAAAGGACCCCGAGAGGTTTGCAGCCGACTCTACCACCTTTGCCACCAGTGGCTGAAGCCAGAAAGGCACACGAAAGCTGAGATGCTGGACCTGGTGATCTTGGAGCAGTTCCTGGCTGTCCTTCCAGCGGAGATGGAGAGCTGGGTGAGGGAATGCGGAGCAGAGACCAGTTCCCAGGCAGTGGCCCTGGCCGAAGGTTTCCTCCTGAGTCAGGCAGAGGAGAGGAAGCAGGTGAGAGAGACTTTCCTCTGGATGCTGTCAAGGGGCTCCAAACAGGAGGGAGAAGATCCCTAAATCCCATCCTTTTTTTGTAATGACATTGGACACCCCTCAAGTTTTCACCCCAGCCATTCCTTTTCAAACCCTTCTCCACATTCTCTATTACAAATTCTTGTTGCTATTTCAGGAAAGGGATCTGTTGGCAGAAATGGGACCAGATTCCTCTGAGGCAGAGAGGACGTCGTTGGACACCAGAGAGAGGCTGCTGGGTAAGGAGAAAGGAAGTTTTTCTTCTTTTGATTCCATTCTGTTGATTCTGAAACTAATATTTTGGGAGAAGCCACTTGGGGCCAAGAACCCAAAGGAGATGAGATATATTTGAACGTAACTAAAATATGAAATGGGGACAAACTCCCAAATGCACCTCTGAGAGAAGCATCCTGCACTCCTGTCTCCCCACTTCCCTTTGTCTCTCGCAGGTGAAAGAAGGATGCCGGCAAGACCTCCTCCTCCTCCATCTCTTCATCCTGGTGGAGGGGAAGCAGTGGCTGAGGAACCGGATCAGGTGCGGGGAAGGAGCAATGGGGGGGAGAGGCTGGGGGGGGGGGAGACGGGGTTTCTGAGACAGAACAAGTTTCTTTGCATCTCTTTGCTTCTGTCACAGCAACTCTTCAGAAAATGCCATCCCATAATGTTTATCTGCTGAGAATAAGGAACAGTCACCTCAGCTTAGAATGAAACTAGTGTTATTTCTCAGTCCTCGCAGTTCCATTTTTTATATTTATCACGGGGCACTAAAATCGGCTTCTAAGCATCCAAGCCATCTAATACGGTGGCGCCCACCCACTGCTTAAAGGCCTGATTGCGTCTGTTCTGAATGCAGGGCAGCAGGGAACCAAGGACCTGAGGCAAGTCAGGACCCTTGGGAACAACAACAACAATGCGAGGGATAACGCATCGAAGAACTCGGACTTATCCGATGTTTTGCACTGGATCCCCTCCAACCCTGGGCTGAAGTCAGCGGACGAGTGAGGGGAGCCCAGCTGTGAACTTGGGTGGCCAGACAGAACATGACTCCCTCCCTCCAACAAGGAGAGGTGCTGCTGTGGCAGCGGGGGAATGGATCTCAGTGCCCACGGGTTGACGCAGAAATCATTTTTGAGGCCTCAAAATTCAAAGTTCATCATGCACAATTGGGCAAATGCTTGCTCTGACCTTGAGGGACTCTAATAACATACACTTCAAGCAGCGTGACTGTGCCCCAGTTTTACAACGGGACCCAAGTTGTGATGGATGTGTCTCCATTTAGCTCCTTACGGGAGCTCTATCTGTAGGGCTATGTAGGCTCTTAGCCACAAGATTAAGCGAGAACAGAAATACAGCAATTATAACTGGTATTAAAAGCAAAGCAGGAGAAAGTTGTACCCCCAATAAACAAATCAAATAATTTTTCTCTTGTTTGTACAAAATCCTCCCCTTCAGAAATAAGAATAAAAAACTAAGCACAGCCAGAATACCAACTGTATAAGAAACGGAGGCAAAATTCATGGAAGGGGCAATTACAGAACAAAAAAGAAGAATAAATAATTGAAAAAATGGACAAAAGTGCCATATAAACCTAGATCAGCAACAACCAGTGAAAGAGCCCTTAAAATTAGGCACGGTTGGTACTTAACACCTAGATGCCTAGCCTATATAAACCCAAAAAGTTCTCTCATGAGTTGGAGAGGGTGTACCAGTATGGCACACCGACACCCTTTCTTGAGTGGGAATTTGCTGGGACTGAGTTATGGAACCTTTCAGGTGGGCACCACTGCCATCATAAGAGTGCGCTCTGGCACTCCTCACGATGTTCCGTTGCACCAGAAGTGGTATAGTCATGCTGGCCACATGTCCTGGAAAGCTGTCTGTGGAGAAACACCAGTTCCCTCGGCCTGAAAAGTGAGATGAGTGCCACAACCCCACAATCGCCTTTGACTGGACTTAAACATCCAGGGGTCATTTGCCTTTTTTACCTTTATAAGAGAACAAAGGAGATGTTCCTGTTAAGTTCTGACACCTCCTTTCCTGAAAAATAGCACTGCCGACACATGTGGTGGGTGTGTCCAAAAGTAGATTAGTTCTGGGGAAGGGTTTTTGCAAAGATCTCTTTGATCACAAGACAGGCAGAACCTGTGACCCCAGGACTGGCTCTGCTTAACTTGTACAGTCAGGAAACAAAGAATTTATAACTCATCTGGTAACCACGGCAAGAATGACCATTGCCTGAACATGGAATACATTGCAGATATGGACCGTTTTATTTCCTTTTAGGGTCTAGTGTGCTTTGAAGATGTCACTGTTTGTTTCACGGCGGAGGAGTGGGCGTTGCTGGATCCTGCCCAGAGAGCTCTGCATAAGGAGGTTACAGAGGAGAATCGTGGTATCCTGGCCTCTCTCAGTAAGGCTCCTAGTTGGATCACGAGATCTGTTCTGAAATTCCATACATATATCTCTATTGTGAGGGAGCTCAATAGCGCTGCCTTCAGCAGCTGGGCTTCCAGCACCTCCACAAGTCACCTTGAATGGAGGACTGCTTGGTCTGGGAATATACTTCCTCCAATTATGCCTTTCTAAACAGAGATCTTAATTGTCAGGGGTCCCTTTACCCTAAACAGAGATCAGGCTGGTCTGAACTGCCCAAACCTTTTAAAAGGAGGCTTCATTCTTATAAAAGGTAAAGGGAGCCTTTTTTAGATGCCAATCTTCTTTTGTTGGTACTGCTTTTTCTTTCCATCTTGGGCCTATACCATTCAGGCAGCTGTGGTAGCATACATAAACAGGTTTTTCCCCTCATCTTTGGGTACCTTCTCCCTCTTATACCTGAAAGGGAAGCTTCCGGTTTTTAAAAAAGGTTATTTTCAGCATTTTTTTCAACTCATTATAAATCATTTCCCCGAAGACTTTTACTATCTTACACAAACACAACATGTGAAAAAGGTACCTTCCTTCCCTTGACGTTCCCAGCAGGCATTTGATTTGGTCTTGTCCATTTTAGCTAAGTTACTAGGAGTCAAATGCCATCTATACATCATTTTCCTATAGTGTTCTTTTAACTCATGCTGTAAATTTCAATTTTCCATTCCACAATCTCTCCCAAGCTGCCATTTCAATGTTATATCATATATCCATTGCTCAGTGTATCATCAGCAATTTGTCTTTCCAGGTCACCTTCAAAGGTAGCCCCACATAGAGCGCATTGCAGTAGTCTAAGCGAGAGATAACTAGAGCATGCACCGCTTTGGCGAGACTATCAACGGGCAGGGAGGGTCTCAGCCTGCGTACCAGGTGGAGCTGGTAGACAGCTGCCCTGGACACAGAATTAACCTGCCCCTCCATGGACAGCTGTGAGTCCAGAATGATTCCCAGGCCGCACACCTGGTCCTTCAGGGGCACAGTTAGCCCATTCAGGACCAGGGAGTCCTCCATACCCACTCGCCCCCTGTCCTCCAAGAACAGTACTTCTGTCTTGTCAGGATTCAACCTCAATCAGTTAAGCACCATCCATCCTCCAACCGCCTCCAGACACTCACACAGGACCTTCACCGCCTTCACTGGTTCTGATTTGAAAGAGGGGTAGCATACTGCTGAACACCCAGCCCAAACCCCCTGATGATCTCTCCCATTGGCTGCATGTAGATGTTGAAAATCCATATCTCTCTTTGTTTCAGGTGGTGATGAATTAGAAATGAAGAACCAGCGAATCCATGACAAAATCCACACAGTGGAGAACCCCTATCAATATGTGGAGTGTGGAGAGAGCTCTCATTCCTTATCCCATCCAAGAAGTCCTACTGGGAAGAAAAAGCATCAGTGCTTGGAATGTGGGAATAGCTTCCGTCAGAGGGCCCATCTCACGGCCCATCAAATGAGTCATAAAGGAGAGAAACCTTATCAGTGCTTGGAATGTGGGAAGAGCTTCAGTAAGAAGGCCTATGTCACTTCCCATCAAAGAATTCATACAAGGGAGAAACCCTACCAGTGCTTGCACTGTGGGAAGAGCTTCAATCAGAGGTCCCATCTCACTATCCATGAGAGAATTCATACAAGGGAAAAACCGTATCAGTGCTTGGAATGTGGAAAGCGCTTCAGTCAGAGATCCCATCTCACTACCCATCAAATAATTCATACAGGGGAGAAACCTTATCAGTGCTTGGAATGTGGGAAGGGCTTCAGTTCAAAGGCCTATGTCACTTCCCATCAAAAAATCCATACAAGGCAGAAACCCTATCAGTGCTTGCATTGTGGAAAGATTCACTCAGAAAGGAAGTCTCACTTCCCATCAAAGAACTCATACCTGGGAGAGAGTCCACATAAATGCTTGGAATGTGGAGAGAGTTTTAGTCAGGAGTCACTTCTCACTTCCCATCAAATAACTCACAGCAGGGAGAATCAGAATCCCCTTGAATCATTGAATTGTTGCATTGGATTGGACGGTGAGAGTCATCTTCTCCAACCCCCTGCAATGAAGGATATTCAACAAAAAAATTCATGACAGATGGCCATCAGATCTTTGCTTAAAATCCTTCAATTCAAGAAGATACCACCACCACCTGAACTTGTTTGTTCTACAGTCAAACAGTTCTTGCTGTCAGAAAGTTCTTCCTGATGATTCATCAGATTCCTCTACTTGTATCTTGAATGCATTGGTGTGTCCTTCCACCAGAACAGAACAGAAAAAAGCAAGTTTGCTCACTCTTCCATGGCACAGCCCTTTCAGTGTTGGAAGATGTCTATCACATCTCCTTCTCCATCTCCTTTTCTCCATAATAAACATCCCGGCTCCCTCAACTGTTTCTCCAAAGTCTTGGTTTCCAGAGCCATGATCCCCGTGGTCTCCCTCCTCTGCACCCATTCCAGCTTGTCAGGGATGAAGCAGATCCAGAACTCTGGTTCAAAAGGTTTGGCCCCAGAAGCATCAAAGCCATTGTGGAGACAGAATGTGTGCAACACAACATTCCTGCATTGCGGGGGGTTGGGCTGGAAGACCCTTGGGGTTCCTGCCAACTGTATGATTCTGTGCTGATGCAGCCTAGAATGGCATCAGCTTTTTATTTTGCTGCTGCATCTCACTGTTGACTCACTACAAGCTTGTGGTCTACTAAGAGCCCTTGATCCTTTTCCAGTACAGTGGTACCTCGGGTTAAGAACTTAATTCGTTCTAGAGGTCTGTTCTTAACCTGAAACTGTTCTTAACCTGAGGTACCACTTTAGCTAATGGGGCCTCCCACTGCTGCCGCTGCACGATTTCTGTTCTCATCCTGAAGCAAAGTTCTTAACCCAAGGTAATATTTCTGGGTAAGCGGAGTCTGTAACCTGAAGCGTCTGTAACTCAAGGTACCACTGTATATGCATGTTATTCCTGCCTATGTGCAGAACCTGATATTTGTCCCTACTGAAATTCATTTATTGCATTCAAATACACCCTCCCCCCCCAAGGTTCTTCCCCCCCTTCCCCCCAGGGTTCTCACAATAACCTTGTGAGGTTGGTGAGAATGTGAAACAGTGCCAGGCCCCCAAGGACACCTGGTGAGCATCAGGGCCAAGTAGGAATTTGAACCCAGGTCTGCCAAGTCATACTCTGACACTCTAACCACTGTACCACACTAGCTCTGTCATAAGACTCAGAAATTGTGCATGTGTGCACTTTTGCTTCACGTTTAGGCACAGGTCCTTGTACTTAAAAGTTCTGTACACATGTATCAAAACAATAATATAATAGTGCATTTAAGGTACTGTTAGCTAAGGGGGCAGAAAGGGTGAGTAACCATCTACAGCGGTACCTTGGTTCTCAAACTTTATCCATTCTGGAAGTCCGTTCCCAAACCAAAGCATTCCAAAATCAAGCTGCGCTTTCCCATAGAAAGTAATGCAAAATGGATTAATCTGTTGCAGACTTTTTTTAAAAAAAAACCCAAAACAGCAATTTAACATGAATTTTTCTACTAGCGAGACCATTGATCCATAAAATGAAAGCAATAAATCATGTACTGCAGTCACACAATCAATCAGTAACTGAACTGGGTTCCACACAGTCACACACACAAAAAAGAGCTGCAAAAATAAATAGCAAAAACAGGACAGACCTCAGCATAACACTCAAAATGAAACTGGGGAACTCAAAATGGAAGTGGGGCACTCAAATCAGAAGCGTAACGCTCGAAACAGAGCATGTTTGGCTTCCGAAAAATGTTCACAAACCGGAACACTTCCTTCCTTGTGGGTTCCAAGTTGTTTGAGGACCAAGGCGTTTGAGAACCAAGGTACCACTGTATGTCTTTTCAAATGTGTTTGTGGGAAGATGGTTATTCTTTTGTATTGATTCTTGCTTTTATTATGTATTTTGTGTTTTTATTTTGTATTTTTATGCTGTGAAGCACTCTGAGATCTTCTGGTGAAAGGCATTATACGAATGTAATAAATTAAATGGCAAAGTAGTCATAAACAATAAATAAAACTTTAGAATACACAACCAGACTGAAGAATACCTGCATAAATCATGAGAAGTTCTAAAATATACAAAAACCTACAGCTACAACCCCACCCTCAAACCTGCTAAACCCAAGTCTCTGTTCAGCAGCCTCAGCTTTTATAGCTGGAGTCAGTCTGGACTCTGCTAGGCCACATGGGGAAAGGCCTGCAAGGAAGGAGAAGGTCTTCCAGGACTCACAGCCAGGATGGTCTCTGTCCTCATCCGCAGTCTCAGCTGCTGCAGCTGGAGTCCATCTGTACATCCATCACCCTGGACCAAAGGATTAAAAGGACAGAAAAGGGACTGACTCCCTTGGAAGCTGACGGACTCTCCTTCCTTGGAGGTCTTTAAACAGATGACCATCCGTCGTGGATGCTTCAGCTGAGATTCCTGCATTGCAGGAGGAGGTGCGACTAGATGACCCTGGGAGTCCCCCCAACCCTCCGATTCCCCGCTGGGGTTTCCCCCTTCCAGCTCCCCTCCTGCTGCCGTTTCCAAGCAGCTCAGCTCGCCAGCCAAGAGGGACCCCCAAATCCTCCTGCTCTGGAGAGGGAGAGAAGGGGCGCTCGGCTGGCCAAGGGTTAGGAGGAGCGGAGCTGCCTTCCTAGAGCGGACAGGAAAGGAAGGCGAAGCGGGAAGGTCCTCCGGAGCCCAAGCCCCTCCTTCCTCGAGAGGAAGGGATCTGCCCGCTCTCCTCGGGGATCTGGTGAGCCTCCTCTCCCTTCCCCAGAGGGTGCATTGGGGAGAAGGGGAGGGGGCAGAGGGGGGGTCTTCCCAATCCATGCAGCGTGGGACCCCCCTTCCCCATGGACGGTAAAAGGTGGACCCGTTCAGGGAGGGGGAAGGTTCCTCGTCCATCTTGGGGGCGGAGGAGAAGCAGCAGCTGTGGAAGCAGCTCAGGTTGGGGGCAGGAGCCTCGGGGGGGAAGAGGCGGAGGGGTGGGGCAGCCAGATCCCCCTGGTCGCCCTCCTCTGGCCACCTCCCAGCTTGCCAACATCCTCCCTAAATTGTGCTGCCCCTAACTCCAGGGGGGTCTGCCCAGGGCAGAATAGAGTGGTGCTGTTAATTCCCTTGATCTGGACTCTAGACCTCTGTGGATGCAGCCTACAATCTTCGAAAACCCCTATCTTCTCCATCTTACACTTGGGTAGCTGGTTCCCCCTGCCTAAGTGAAGAATCTTACATTTGTCCCTCTGGAAATTCCTGAGTGACATCTGTCCTTTCTCTAAGGTCCATCTGTAGTTGGAAAGGCAGTGCATCACGTCTTGAGAGAAGCTTCGTGCACTCCTGGCTTCCCACTTACCTTTGTCTCTCGCAGGTGACAGGAGATAGCCGGCAAGACCTCCTCATCCATCTTTTCTGGAACCAGCTCAGGTAGGGGAAAGCGGTTTTGTGGGGAAAGAGGCGGAGGGGTGGGGCAGCCAGGGGGCCTCTGGAGTCCCAGGAATCTCTCGCCTCTTCCTCTTGGCTTCTGTCAAAACAGCCCTTAACAAAGACTGACAATGTTATTGAAGAAGGTTTACGTCTTAAGAATAAGCAACCTCCACCTCACCTTAATTCTCCTTCTGAATGTCATTACCGTTATTTATCGATCGTTGCAGCCTTATTTGTCTATTTATTGTGAAATCCTAAAATACGCTTCTCAACAGTTTACCAACCATTAAAAAACCCCACAGTAACCAGGACTAAGGCTGGGCCATAACTGCTTTTCAACATCTATGGTACCACCAGCTAAACACCACACTAGGGCGATATATCACAATATTGGAAAGGAGCCCATTTCAAAGCAGCAATGGGTGAGGCAGGCGGGCAAACTCTCACCCACTGCCTTGAGACAGGCAAGGGGGACTGGTGAGGCTCAGCTGGGGGGGCAGGAGGGCCTCTTTGGGTCTTCTCGCTCCCCAGCTGAGCAAGCCCCGTGTCCCACTGGTGCGCATCCAGGCCTAACCAGGATTCGCCTAACCAGCCCCATCTGTTTCCCCAGCATCTGCACATTGTCCCCCATGTGCTCCTTGAAGTTCACCTTGGGGCACTGGGAGAACCATGCACACAACAGACAATAAAATAATTACATTAAGATGTTAAAAGAAGCGTCCATACTTAAAATGTGCAGCAAAACAATCCCATTAAAACAGGGCGGTACTTAACAGGCAGGAAACGAAAAAACTCCCCACAATTCATAGAGGATAATCTTCATACTGGTTAAGAGGAAGACCTTTCTCTCTCTCTTTTTAAAGAGTTCACTGTCCTTTGAAGACGTCGCTGCTTGTTTCCTGCATGAGCAGTGGGCATTGCTGGATCCTGATTAGAGAGCTCTGCAAAGGGAAGTTATAGTCGAGAATTGTGGGATCATGGCCTCTCTTGGTAAGGCTTCCTGTTGGATCAATATGTTTCGAAATTCCATACATATATGTGGTGAACCTCCCAGATTTTGATGGATTTTGACAGCGCCACCTACAGCATCTGGGATTCTCACACCCACACAATTTACCTTGAATGGAGGCTACTGACTGTTTTGCCTGCCAATATTCTTCCACCACTTATGCCTTTTTAAACAAGGATCAGGCTGGTCTGAACTGCCCAGGCCTTTTTTTAAAGCAGGCTTCAGAGTGGTTATGGAAGTGGACGTAACTTCTGTCCATTATTATTATTATTATTATTATTATTATTATTATTATTGAAAGTTTTCAACATACAATGCAACAAAAACCAAGCTAATGTAAATATAGAGAAGAAAACAACAGAAACGAAAAAGAGAGAAAAGTTAAGTATCATAAAAACAGGGAAGGAAAAGATGGAACCAGGTAATGCCTTCTTAAGAGGCATTAACGCTTTATATAAGGAACAAGGGACAAAGATTATAATAAACAATGTTGTCTCAGAGAAATGTAACATTAGGAAAGGAAAAAGACAATGGTGCCCACTCTCTCTGTTATTATTTATCCTTACCTTAGAAATGTTACTGCAAAATGTTAGGAATAATGACTAAAATAGGGGAATGAAAGTCGGCAAACAAAATTAGAAAACAAAAGATGATATTGTCTTAACCCTGGAAGAACCTCTAGAAGGTATATTAGAGTTATTAAAGGAGGTAATTGAATTTGGAAAATTGGCGGGTTTTAAAATAAATAAAGATAAAACCAAAATGTTAGTTAAAAACATGGGTAACCAAGCTAAAATGAATTTAGGGGAAATTACCGGCTGGGAAATAGAGAAAAAAGTGAAGTGTTTAGGCATGTGGGTATCGACAAAGGATCATGTCGTCTATAATGATATCAATGCGAAAACTTTTGGGGGGGAATTAAAAAGATTTAGATACATGAGACAGAATGCAATGGGGAGAAAAAGACAAAACAGACCTGTTTAAGTTTATTCGGAGGGGGAATAAACCTAGGATAAAACACAAGATTCTCATTGATATAAAAGACAGAGGAGGGTCTGCACTCCCATATTTGGAATTGTATTTTGAAGCTGCCTGCCTGTGTTGGATAAAAGACTGGATACTGCTGGAAAACACACAGCTCCTAGACTTGGAGGGTCAAGATGTCAAACACAGCTGCCATGCTTGAATCTGGTATGGCAAAGTGGGAAGACGAGAAACCTTTGCCAACCATGTTATTAGAAAAAACTTAATTTAGCGTGTGGGAAAAATACAAAAAAGAAAAGAAAACACTTTCAATAATTGGGGGCTCCATTTCTTGCTGAGGCTCTAATCCATTTCTCTCTTTGCTGCAGATGGTGATGAATCAGAAATTAAGAACAAGGGAGACCATGATGAAATCCCCACAGAGGAGAAACCAAGTAAATATTTGGAATGTGGAAAGAGCTTTAGTCAAAGCCCCCATTCAGCTTCCCAAAAAAGGACTCCCATTGGGAAGAAACCGTACCAGTGCTTGGACTGTGGGAAGAGCTTCAATCAGAGGGGTCACCTCACTATCCATGAAAGAATTCATACAGGGGAGAAACCCTATAAGTGCTTGGAATGTGGGAAGAGCTTTAGTTACAGGTGCAGCCTCACTTCCCATCAAAGAATTCACACAGGGGAGAAACCTTATCAGTGCGTGGAATGTGGAAAGAGGTTTATTCGGGGGGAACAACTCATGGTCCACCAAAGAATTCATACAGGGGAGAAACCTTTTCAGTGCTTGGAATGTGGAAAGAGCTTTAGTCAAAGTGCCACTCTCACTTCCCATCAAAGAATTCATGCAAGAGAAAAACCTTATCAGTGTTTGGAATGTGGGCAGAGCTTCAACTGGAAATATAATCTCACTTCCCATCAAAGAATTCATAGAAGAGAAAAACCTTATCACTGCTTAGAATGTGGGCAGAGCTTCAGGGAAAGCGCCAAGCTCACTTCCCATCAAAGAATTCATACAGGGGAGAAACCCTATCAGTGCTTGGAATGTGGAAAGAGCTTTAAACAGAAGGGAGGTCTAACTTCCCATCAAATAATTCATACAGGGGAGAAACCATTTCAGTGCAGGGAATGTGGGAGAAGATTCACTCATAGTGGCAATCTCACTTCCCATGAAAGAACACATACCTGGGAGAGCCCATATAAATGCTTGGAATGTGGAAGAAGTTTCAGCCAGGACTCCTATCTCATTTCCCATCAAATAATTCATACAGGGGCAAGACCATATAAATGCTTGGAATGTGGAAAGAGTTTTAGTCAGGAGTCCTTTCTCACTTCCCATAAAAGAACTCATAGTGGGGAGAATCACAGTCTCCCAGAATCTTTGAGCTGTTGCATTGGATTGGATGGTGAGGGTCGTCTTCTCCAACCCTCTGCAATGCAGGATTTTCAACAAAAGAATTCATGACAGATGGCCATCCAACCTTTGCTTAAAATCCTTCAATTCAAGAAGAGTCCACCATGTGAACTAGTTTGTTCCAAAGTCAAACGGTTCTTACTGTCAAAAAAATCTGCCTGATGTTTAATCAGATTCTCCTTACTTGTATCTTGAATGCATTGGTGTGGGTCCTTCCCACGAAAAAGCAAGTTTGCTTGGTTTGGGTCCTTCCACCGGAGCAGGAGAAAGCAAGCTTGCTCCCTCTTCCATGGCCCAGCTCTTTAGATATTGGAAGACGGCTTTCACATCTCCTTCTCAATCTTCTCCATGATAAACATCCCCATCTCCCTCAACTGTTCCTCAATAGACTTGGTTTCCAGAGCCTTGATCACCTTGGTCTCCCTCCTCTGCACCCATTCCAGCTCATCAGGGATGAAGCTCATTCAGAATCTGGCACAAAAGGTTTGGCCCCAGAGACATCAAAGCCATTGTGGAGATACAAAGGAAGCAGCTTGCAAAAGGGATGGAGGTAATCCAAAATGCATCATCCGTAGTGAAGTGCATAAACAGTGTTACTGAGAGGAAGCTGAAACCTCCTTTCCCGCCCCGTCTACAACATCTCTTTTCTGCATTTCAAGGGGTTTGACTAAAGGACCCTCTGTGCTCCTTCCAGCTCTACAGCGCTATGATTCTGTTATCCTGTCTTGATGCAGCTTAGAATAGCATTAGCCTTTCTTTGTTGGTGCTTCACACTGTTGACATAAGAGCCCTAGATGCTTTTTATGTGTACTACTGGCTAGCTAGTTGTCCCTCATCTTATATTTGTGCAGCTGGTTGTGCCTGCCTAAATGCACATCCTGACATATTGAAATTCATTATTTGCATTCCTATAACACCCTGTCCTTGAAGGTGCTGTTACACGGTTCTTCCCTATCTCATTTAATGCTGACTATATAATCCTGTGAGATAAGTTTGGCTGTGAAGTAGTTCCTGGCCTCCAAGTTCACACAGTGAGCTTCATGGCTGAGTGGGGATTTGAACCCAGGTCTGCCAGGTCATAGTCCAGCACTCTAACTACTATATCACACAGCTCTATAATGAAACTCTCAGAAAGTGTGCATGCATTTTTTATTTTTATATTGTATTTTTACACCATGAACCGCCCTGAGATCTTTGAATGAAGGGTGGTATAACATTTTACAAACAGCCAAATAAATAGATAAAATTAAAGTCATTAGAAATAACTCATAAAAAATACACAACCAAACTGAAGAATAGCCACATAAATCACAAGAAGATGTAAAATAAAGATACAAATTCCAACCTCAGAACGCCTGACCATACCTCCTAAGTCCAAGGGTTTATTCAGCAGCCTCAGCTTTCGTAGCTGGAGTCAGTCCGTCCACCAGTCACTCTAGGGCCTACTCTTCCAGGCCACTTGTGAAAAGGCCCACAAGGCAGGGAGCAGGTCTTCCAGGACTCACAGCCAAGATGGTATCTGGCCTTTTCAATAGAGACACTTGGAGTGGGTAGTGAGGGGGTAGTAGCAGGGTTGGTTAGAGCAGTAGAATAGGAACAGCATAATATTGCCCCTTGTTTCAGTTTTAATAAAGTAAAAAAAAGGAACAGGAACATCTGAAAGCACATGCTTATGTACACAAAGTTACCTTGAACTTCTTGTTTATTATTTAATAAATCAGTTATACTCCAGACGCATCATTCCTTGGTGTGTTGGTTGTGAAGTGTTCAGATAAGAGTCATCGGGGTGGCAGCGGGAAGAAAGGGGGTTATTGGTGAAAGACCCAGTAAAGACTGAGCTCGCAGCTGGGCCCCTTGAATACAGTGGGAAAGTAGCGCAGGAGGGTGTGGGCACCGGCAGAGCGAAGGTGGTGGCGGCACAACATGGGGAGATAAACTCAGCCTCTACCTGGTACATTCTGAAGTGTTCAAAATGCTTCATAAAAAGAAACTCTTACAACATACCGTATTTTTCGCCCTATAGGACGCACTTTTCCCCCTCCAAAAATGAAGGGGAAATGTGTGTGCGTCCTATGGGGCGAATGCAGGCTTTCGCTGAAGCCTGGAGAGCAAGAGGGGTCGGTGCACACCGACCCCTCTCGCTCTCCAGGCTTCAGGAAGACATCCGCAAGCCGTGGGAGGAAGCTCTCCCACGGCTTGCGGAGAGCTGCCTGCACCCCAAAGCCTGGGGGGCGCTGAGCTCAGTGCGCCCCAGGCTTCGCGCAGCTCTCTGCAAGCCTTGTGGATAGCAGCCTGTTCTAGGGACTGGGGTCGGGGGAAGCTCGGGCTTCCCCCGCCCCAGCCCCTGGGGGTGAAATAATTTTTTTTCTTTATTTCCCCCCAAAAAAACTAGGTGCGCCCTATGGGCCGGTGTGCCCTATGGGGTGAAAAATACGGTACCTGTGAGGTGAACCGGTAGCATTACCCCAATAATGCTTCACTGTCTTTCTCCTAGTTATGACAGGTGTTGCAGTTAACTACTTTTGAAACAGCTCCACTCTTAGAGGAAGGGGGGTGCGGTGAGGGTGGGCTGCCCCGAGTGTCATCCCTGGGGGGGTGACATTGCCCCCCTGGACACTTGCCGCAGGTAGCGCCCCTGTGGGTGGCTAGCCCTGCCCCCAGGTGCACAGCTTGTGTGCTGCTCCAGGTGCCAGAGCAGCTAGCTCGGCCTCTGCACAGCCCTGGTTCCTTCACAGCCACATGCCTTCCCTCAGCCTCCCTTTCTCTCAGCAATGCCCTTCCTGAGGCGTTTTATTTTGGGCGCCAGACCCAGGGGATCCCTCGGCCCCCTTCTTTCTCTCAGACCCCCGGAGCCTGTCTCCCCCCAGACTCAGCCCCTCTTCCTCTCTCCTCCTTCTCCTCAGGCCAGAGCCACTTCTCCCTCAGACACAGCCTCTCCTCCTCCTCCCTTCCTCCCGCCTCAGCTCAAGCCTCAAAACTCCCTCAGAAAAGGCGCCTCTCATCTTCCCGCCAAAAGGGCTGGCTCCGCCCCCGCCTCTGGCTGGCAGTCTTGGTAGCCAATCAGAGAGAGATGTTCCAGCCCCCTGGTGGCGTTGATGAGGGACTGCGCCACCCGACTCGGCTTAGTATTGGATCCTTACTGCTTTCTGCTGATGCAGCCTAGGGACTTGGCCCTCGTTGCTGGGGCAGAAGGAAGGGGCCGGCAGAGAGAAGAGGAGAGAAAAGAACCCAGGGAGGAAGGGGGTCCCCCCACCCCACCTCCGATTCCTCCTTCCAGCTCCCCTCCTGCTGCCGTTTCCAAGGGAGGGAGCAGCTCAGCTCGCCAGCCAAGAGGGACCCCCAAATCCTCCTGCTTTGGAGAGGGAGAGAAGGGGCGCTCGGCTGGCCAAGGGTTAAGAGGAGCGGAGCTGCCTTCCTAGAGCGGACAGGAAAGGAAGGCGAAGCTGGCGGGTCCTCCGGAGCCCAAGCCCCTCCTTCCTCGAGAGGAAGGGATCTGCCCGCTCTCCTCGGGGATCTGGTGAGCCTCCTCTCCCTTCCCCCGAGGGTGCATTGGGGAGAAGGGGAGGGGGCAGAGGGGGGTCTTCCCAATCCATGCAGCGTGGGACCCCCTCCCCCATCCACGGTCAAAGGGGAAGGACCCCTGCACAGCTTAGGGGTCCAAGGGGATTCTGGGGTGCGGCTCTCCTCCTGATTTGCGGGAGCCGGCCTTTGTCAGGTGACCGGCAGGACTAACCGGCTTCTGGCGCAGCGGGACACCGGGATGAGTGCTTACCTTCCTGCCGCCCCGGTACCTCTTGATCTACTGCACTTGCCTGCTTTCGAACTGCTGGCTTGGCAGGAGCTGGGAGCGCACTCCCTTCTGCTGTTTCAAACCACCGACCTCACGATCAGCAGCCACAAGAGGCTCAGTGGTTTAGACCACAAGGGTCCTCTAGTCCAACCCTGTGCAATGCAGAAATTTCCACTAAAATGTTGGGCGAAATGGGTAGGGGGTAGACCCAGGCCCGTCTTAAGCATATCCGACACAGTGGTGGAAAGATCCCTCTGGCGCCCCCCCCATTTTGACCTTTTTAAAGGGGGGGGACCCAAAGTTGACCTTTTTTAGGAAAGGCTGCTCCCACCCTCGCACGCAGCCGGACATCGGCTGCCGTGGTGAGATCGTGGTGTGGGGCTGGGCAGCCGGGCGCAATGGGGCGGCACGGGAGGCAGGCAGGGGTCTCGTTCGGGCAGGGCCAGGCGAAGCGAGTCTGCATTGCTGCAGCAGAGAAGCACACTCGCTCAGCCACAGTCTCACCATCCTTGCTTGGGGAGGAACGGGCGGGGGGAGCATGACAAGGTTCGTGTGAAGGAGTGCCAAGGTGGTGGGGGCAGCGGGAGGAGGCAGGCTCCCTGCAAGGCGGTGGAGAAGGAGGGAGGGGTGCTGGGGGCAGCAGTTGCAGCGTGTAGCCTCGAGCGCGGGGATCATTTGAGGTAGAGTGGATGGGGGGAGCGGTGGTAGAGTCGTTTATTATGTGCAGAGCTTGGGATGCAGCCAAGGTGGTGTGTCTCGGAAAGCATCCGGAGCCTTCCTGCCTCCGACAGGTGCTGGAGGCACGCAGGCACCAAGCCCCTGCTCTGCCTCGCATACATGCCCGCTCTCCCCTCCCCGGACACTCCGCCTGGCGCCCTCCACTGCTTGGCGCCCTGGCTCGCCGCGCCACTACGCCCAGCAGAAAAGACGTCCCTGGATAGACCCATGGATGCCACCTGGATCTCCTTGGAGATAAGGGGGGGGATAGAGATCCCATAAATAAAGTGCGGGAGCTCAGCCCGTAATCTGGCTGCTGCATTTTGGACCAGTCTCCGAGTCCTCTTCAAAGGCAGCTCCACGTTGAGTTAAGGTTACCAGATTATTTTCAGTTACTCCGGGGACATTTTTCAACTTCAATGGATTTTGTATGGGGACTGATTTGTAAATCTGGAGACTGTCCCCGGGAAACGGGGACATCTGGTAACCTTAACGTAGAGGGCAACGCACTCAGCAAAGGAGACTTTAATATAATTGTGGAGTTGGAAGGGACCCTGAGGGACAGTCAAAACCACGGTAATATAGCCATTTCAATTATAGCATCCCTGACGCTTTAAAAACCTCCATGGTAGGAGAGTCCACCACCTTCCGAGGAAGGGTGTTCCATTGCTGAGAATAAGGAACAGCCCCCTCCCCTTATTTTTCCTTCTGAATGTCGCTAGCATTATTTAACAGTAGTTTCTGTTTTATTTTTCTTAATAGTAGAAATACTAAAATATGCTTCCCGCCAGTTTGCAGTCCATAAAAAACCGTGGCCAGGATACACCTAACCACATGGGTAGGCAAACTAAGGCCCAGGGGCTGGATCCGACCCAATTGCCTTCTCAATCCAGCCCATGGACAGTCCGGGAATCAGCATGTTTTTACATGAGTAGAATGTGTGCTTTTATTTAAAATGCATCTCTGGGTTATTTGTGGGGCTTAGGAATTTGTTCATATTTTTTTTCAAAATATAGTCCAGCCCCCCACAAGGTCTGAGGGATAGTGGACTGGCCCCCTGCTGAAAAAGTTTGCTGACCTCTGCCTAACCAGCTCCCTCTATTGCAAAACTGGGCTTTCCCCACCCTCTCCACCTTGTGTCCCCATATGCTTCTTGAAGTTGGCCTAATGCACACAACAAAACATAAAATAAAATAATTCCAGTAAGATGTTAAAAGAAGCATCCATACTTACAATGTGCGGCAAGACAATCCCATTAAAACAGCACAGGTGGGAAACAACAAATCAGTTCATAGTAAATAATTATACTGGCTAAGAGGAGGACCTTTCTCTCTCTTTTTCTTAGAGTTCACTGTGCTTTGAAGGCGTCATTGTTCGTTTCCTGGGTGAGGAGTGGGCGTTGCTGGACCCTGACCAGAAAGCTCTGCATACAGAAGTCATAGAGGAGAATAATAGGTGATAATTGTGGGATCATGGCCTCTCTTGGTAAGGCTCCCTGTTGGATCAATATGTTTTGAAATTCCATACATATATATGTGACGAACCTCCCAGATTTTGATGGATTTTGACAGCGCCACCTACAGCATCTGGGATTCTTGCACCTACACAATTAACCTTGAATGGAGGCTATTGTCTGTTTTGCCTGTGAATATTCTTCCACCACTTATGCCTTTTAAAACAAGGCTGATCTGAATTGCCCAGTCCTTTTTAAATGTAGGTTTCAGAGTGGTTAGGGAAATTGAAGTAGCTTGTTGTTGTTGTTGAAAGTTTTCAACATACAATAGAATTAAAAACCAACTGATCTATATAAACATAGAGAAGAAAAGAACAGTAACAAAGAGAGAAAGAAAAAAACAGAATAGGGGAAAGAGAGTGAGAGAGAAGAAAAAATAAATTACAGTGCCCTCTACCAGGGGTAGATCTTAACCCTCATCTCACAAAAAATGGGATCAACGCTCCCAGCTCTCACCAGGGAACTTCGCTTTCTTATCCCAACCTCCTTCCCTGGGAGATGATCCCTTCCCTGCCTCCCCCGCAGGGTCCTTCATCAGTAATACAGCAGCTTTCTGTGAATATCCTCATCAGACTAGCGTTGAGGACTTGAAAATACAAAATAAAACAAGGACAAAAATAGAACTAACAAAAAAAATGGAGTAAAGCTACAGTAAGTATCACTGAAAAAGGAAAATAGAAATAAAGGAAATAAATAGAGAGGACTTCCTATTCTTCCTCTGCCCATTATGTATACAGTGGTACCTCTGGTTACGTACTTAATTCGTTCCGGAGGTCCATTCTTAACCTGAAACTGTTCTTAACCTGAAGCACCACTTGAGCTAATGGGGCCTCCTGCTGCTGCCGTGCCGCCGCCGCCGCGCAATTTCTGTTCTCATCCTGAAGCAAAGTTCTTAACCCGAGGTACTATTTCTGGGTTAGCGGAGTCTGTAACCTGAAGCGTATGTAACCCGAGGTACCACTGTATTCAGATTGTTCAAAGTATTCAAAGCATTCACTCTAGCCTGAATACCTTTAATCAGACGGTCCCTTCTAATCATATTCAGCAAAACCTCCAGAACCGAAATAAAAAGCAATGAGGAAATTGGGCAGCCTTGTCGTGTCCCTTTCTCTATCTTAAATTCCTCTGTCATCACATTATTAACTATTAACTTAGCCTTTTGTTCTGAGTAAATTGCACTTATACCATTTTCAAACCCTTGGCCCACCCCCATTCCCTGAAGATTTTTCTTCATAAAATTCCAAGAAATATTATCAAAAGCTTTTTCCACATCTATAAAAATTAAAACTGCTTTGGTATTGATGTTCACTTGCAGCTTCTCCAAAATGTCAATTATATTCCTTGTATTGTCCGACAAATGTCTATCTGGGAGAAAGCCGGCTTGATCTTTATGTATCTCTTCAACTAATACCTTTTTTAATCTATTAGCCAAGGTATCAGCAAAAATTTTGTAATCCACATTAAGCAGGGATATGGGGCGGTAGTTCTTAAGTTGTGTCTTTTCAGACTCAGTTTTCAGTATAAGTGTAATATAAGCTTCCTTCCACGACTCTGAAAGCTTTTGCAGATGACCTAGTTTTGACGTTACAGGAGCCAGAATCTAGCACGAAAAGAGTATTAGAATTGATTCAAGAATTTGGTCATGTGGCAGGATTTAAGCTGAACAAGTCAAAAACTAAAGTGCTTGAGAAAAACTTAACACCGATTGAGAAAGAGAGGTTTCAGAAGGAGACTGGTTTAACATTAGTGAAGAAAGTAAAATATTTGGGGGTTAATATGACTGCTAAGAACTTAAACTTATTTAAAGATAACTATGAGAAATGTTGGACAGAAGTGAAAAAAGACTTGGAAATATGGTCAAATTTGAAGCTTTCCTTGTTGGGTCGAATTGCAGCTATAAAGATGAATGTATTGCCAAAAATGTTGTTTTTGTTTCAATTATTGCAAATATTGGACAAGATGGACTGTTTCAAGAAGTGGCAGAGACACATTTCCAGATTTGTCTGGCAGGGCAAGAAGCCTAGAATAAAATTTAAAATATTAACTGATGCAAAGGAAAGAGGTGGATTTGCCCTGCCAGACCTTAAACTTTACTATGAATCAGCAGCATTCTGCTGGTTGAAAGACTGGCTGCTTCTTGAGAACACAGACATTTTGGATTTAGAGGGATTTAACAACGTTTTTGGTTGGCATGCATATTTGTGGTACGACAAGGTTAAAGCACATAAAGCATTTAAAAACCATATTGTCAGGAAAGCATTGTTCAGTGTCTGGATAAGATACAAAGATTTACTGGAAAATAAAACCCCAAGGTGGTTGTCACCAAGGGAAGCGAAGGCTCAGAAAAAACTCAATATGGAGGCCAAATGGCCGAAATATTGGGAAATATTGGAACAAGAAGGAGATAAATTGAAATTGCAGAGTTTTGAGAAATTAAAAGATAAAGTGTGAGACTGGCTTCATTATTATCAAATAAGAGAGGCCTATAATTTGGACAAAAAAATTGGCTTCCAGGTGGAAAAATCAAAATTGGAAACAGAATTGTTAGATCCCAAAACTAAGATACTTTCAAGAATGTATAACTTGCTGTTAAAATGGAATACGCAGGATGAAACGGTTAAATCTGCTATGATTAAATGGGCACAAGATATTGGTCATAACATTATGTTTGCTGACTGGGAACAGTTGTGGACCACCGGTATGAAATTTACGGCATGTAATGCCTTAAGAGAGAATATTATGAAAATGATGTACAGGTGGTACATGACACCAGTCAAGCTTGCAAAAATTTATCATTTGCCTGATAATAAATGTTGGAAATGTAAAGAAAATGAAGGTACATTCTTTCACCTTTGGTGGACGTGCCCAAAGATTCAGGTTTTCTGGGAGATGATCTATAATGAAATGAAAAAGGTATTTAAATATACCTTTCTGAAGAAACCAGAGGCCTTTCTCCTGGGCATAGTCGGCCAATTGGTGCCAAAGAAGGATAGAACTTTCTTTATGTATGCAACAACAGGAGCAAGAATACTTATTGCAAAGTATTGGAAGACACAAGAACTACCCACCCTGGAAGAGTGGCAGATGAAGGTGACGGATTATATGGAATTGGCGGAAATGACTGGCAGAATCCGAGACCTGGGAGAAGAGTTGGTGGAAGAAGACTGGAAGAAATTTAAAGGCTATCTTCAGAAATACTGTAAAATTAATGAATGTTAAAATGATGTTGGATTGAAAATAAGTGGCATTAGCAACAAAGTTAATAAGAATATGCAAAAATGAATTGATAATGGATGAAAATATAGAGTTATAATATGTTAAGATACAGAGTTAAGATAAATGAAAGAGGGTAAGGATTTGCTGATTTGATTATTTAAATGGGAATATAAAAAGGGGAGGTGTGAGGCCAAGGAAATAAGCTAATGAGTTCAAAGTTACAAAAAACGGATTTGTTTTTAATTCTTTTTTTAGCTATTTGTCTTTTGTATTTTGTATTTTCATTCATCTTTTTTCTTTTTCATGTATTTCTCTATGTTCTTTTTTGTGTATCTTTTTCTTAGTATATGACCTTTTTTATTTTATAAACTTATGTTTTTGTGAAACTTCAATAAATATCTTTTAAAAAAGCATTCACTCCAGGATAATATCCAGCTGCATTGCAAGAGAATGCCCAGCTGTTCCTCAATCTGCTAGGCGGTGTTTTCTCGATCATCAGTCACAGACACCTCAAGTTCGTTCATTTTGCTTTCCGCGCAAAAAGTCCAGTTGTTATTATCACTAGCTATCAAGAAAATTCTTCCTCCAGTCCAGTATAACAAATGTTTCTTATCTGGATGATAATAATAAATAATTCTTTACTTACTATATGTTCATTAATTTGTACCCAATCCCATCTCCTGTTGGCCATGATGTCCCACCTTGATTTAGGAAGAAAAGTCCTTCCATTTCCACTTCTTTCATTTATTTTTTCTTGTTCTTCCAAATTGCTGCAAATCAATTGCAAACCAATTAATTCAGTTTCATATAATTTTCCCAAACCGGCTTTCCATTCCACGTATAAGATATGTCCAAGATGAACCTCTATTGCTGTTTATTGTTCTCAGTTAATCTCTAGATAACATCCTCCAAAGGTAAAGGTAAAGGGACCCCTGACCATTAGGTCCAGGCCAACTCTGGGGTTGCAGCTCATCTCGCTTTATTGGTCGAGGGAGCCGGTGTACAGCTTCTGGGTCATGTGGCCAGCATGACTAAGCCACTTCTGGCAAACCAGAGCAGCGCACGGAAACACCGTTTACCTTCCCGCCGGAGCGGTACCTATTTATCTACTTGCACTTTGACATGCTTTCGAACTGCTAGGTGGGCAGGAGCAGGGACTGAGCAACCGGAGCTCACCCCGTCGCGGGGATTCGAACCGCCGACCTTCTGATCGGCAAGCCCTGGGCTGTGTGGTTTAGACCACAGCACCACCCGCGTCCCTAGTATTAACCAAAATCATTATACATCAGCTGCTCCTTTACATCCCTGCATACGGAAAAAGTGAACCTTAATAAGACTCGCCTTGTATATATATTCAATGACAGCTGTTGTGGTTATTACTCCATCTTCCCTTTAAACATTTGCTTGAATTTTAATAAGTTCCATTTTTCAGAGTTCATTGTTGTCTTCCAACTTGTACCTCCGCATTTTTCTTGTTAAGATCCTGTTTTTTGCTGCTTAACTGCATCTCTTATGTTCCTGCTCATGCTGCCCAAGGTCACTTCAGATTTTCCTCCACAGAGATTACAACCGCAGATAAATCTGGCTCTCAAACAGGATAATTTATCAAACAGCCCCGCCATTAGAGTCTCTGTCCCTCTCCAACACACAGCAGGCACATCCTGTCCAGTACCTCCAGGTCACCTGTTTCGCCTCTATGCCAAGCTGTGTCACGCTCCTCTCAACCTCTTCATGGCCTGAGTTCCTTCCATAGTAACAGAGTAGACTGCATTCTTGCTAGTCTGAAGAGTCGTAAATTGCAATTCCTACGTTTCTCCCTCCAGAAACAGCAAACAATGCACAGAGATGATTGTAAACACAAATCGAATGACCAATCAGTCAGTCCTTAGTCAGAAGAGGGCAGGCATAGTAAGACTTTTTCAAATTCCCAGTAAAACATAAAAACGTCTGCTTTCCTCAGCCAAAAGTCCCATGTTCCCAACACTTGCATCTTCTTTTCATTAATCAGGAGAGGGCAGAGAAAGTACAGGGGGAAATAGTGTAACATAAAACAGTCTTCCCCCCTCCTTCTCTATTCAAGTTTGTTGCAGGTATCTTCAGAAATTCCAGTTCATACACGACAGCTGGTTAAGTCGCAACCTGCGTTGCATATCTTGTGCAGAGAATGCTCTTAGTTTCATCCAATTAGCCAGATTGAAGGAGGAATCCTTCCACGCTTCAGAAAAAGGCTCTGGAGGCTGGTTCTTTGGCAGAGAACTCACTCCCAGTGCCCCCTTCATTTCTTCTTCCATGGAGGCAGTCATGGGGTCAACTAACATCTACATGCACCTTAGTCTCTCTGATTCTTCCCAGAGACGTCCGGAAGAGGTCATGCCTCATTCTCTCCCTCCCTCTGCCTGAACTTATTCACAATCCCCAGAGGGGTTCTAAAGAACTGCCACCCTTGAATCTGGGTGTTGACCAGAAGCCTAAAAGTCCTTCCATTCCACTTCTTCCATTTTTTTCTCTCCAGACAAGTTACCAGCTGCTTGGTGGCTTTTCCCCCTGAGTTTACTCCAGTTTGAACAAAAGATCATTTCTCTCCCAGCTCTTTCTCTGCCATCACAGAATGTTTCTTAGTGTTTCTGTCCATGGCTCCATTCCTCTGCTCCAGAATAACGGTTAAGATACAACCTTGATAGAGGGCTTCTTTCTTTTTCTCTTCTTCTGTTATTTGTTTGTTTCTTTTTCCATTCATTCTCTCTGTTTTATTTTTATTTAGTTTGGCTTTCATTGTATTTAATGTTGAAAAGCCCTGAAAAGAAACTTCTTATCTCAGTGTGAAAAGTGGCTCCTTCAGAGCATGTGAGGTTCATCCCAATTCATCTCCCAATCTTCAAAGGGAGAGCATGGTACTGGTATCTTTGCCCTGGCTGTCAAAAATCATCACATAATCTCTACTGGCAGGGTGTCGACAGCCCAGAACTAGCCAGCCTCCCCCACCCTGGAGTCACCGCTTCTGTCAAAGACAACTGATATTAGAGATGGAACAGATTCCATGATTGGGCCAAACAAAATCCATCCCAAAATCCATCCCAGAAAAGAGCCAGGGTTTTGGGATCTCAGGTTCCCATAAAGATGTCTCTGAATGCCAGTCAACAAAGGCAGTGAACCCTAAAGTAAGTCCTCCCATCCTACTCCCTTCAGTTCTTCCTCTCTCGCAAGCATTAATGAGTAATGTTCAATAATTGCGGGCTCCATTTCTTGTTGAGCCTCTAATTCATCTCTCTCTTTGTTGCAGGGGATGATGAATTGGAAATGGAGGACAAGGGAGACCATGACGAAATCCACACAGAGGAGAAACCAAGTAAATATTTGGAATGTGGAAAGAGCTTCAATCAAAGCTCCCATTCAACTTCCCCTCGAAGAAATCCCATTGGGAAGAAACCCTACCAGTGCTTGGAGTGTGGGAAGAGCTTCTGTCGGAGGGGTCATCTCATTATTCATGAAAGAATTCATACTGGGGAGAAACCATATCAGTGTGAGGAATGTCAAAAGTGCTTCAGTCACAGGTCCAGCCTCACTACCCATCAAAGACTTCATACAGGGGAGAAGCCTTATCAGTGCTTGGAATGTGGAAAGAGCTTCAGTCAAAAGTTCCAGCTCATTTCCCATCAACGAATTCATACACGGGAGAAACCTTTCCAATGCCTGGAATGTGGAAAGAGCTTCAGTCACAGGTCCAGCCTCGTTTTCCATCAAAGAATTCATACAGGGGAGAAACCTTTTCCATACTTGGATTGTGGAAAGAGCTTCAATCAAAGCTCCCATTCAACTTCCCATCAAAGAAATCCCATTGGGAAGAAACCGTATCAGTGCTTGGAATGTGGAAAGAGCTTCACTCGGAGCGGTCATCTCATTATCCATGAAAGAATTCATACAGGGGAGAAACCATATCAGTGTGAGGAATGTCAAAAGTGCTTCAGTCACAGGTGCAGCTTCATTTCACATCAGAGAATTCATACAGGGGAAAAACCTTATCGGTGCTTGGAATGTGGAAAGAGTTTCAGTCGGAGTGACCTACTCACGGTCCATCAAAGAATTCATACAGGGGAGAAACCTTTTCAGTGCTCGGAATGTGGAAAGAGTTTCAATCAGAGTGCCACCCTTGCTGCCCATCAAAGAATTCATAAAAAACCTTATCAGTGCTCAGAATGTGGAAAGAGCTTCAATGAGAGCACTAAACTCACTTCCCATCAGATTATTCATAGAGGGGAGAGACCATTTCAGTGCTTGGAATGTGGAAAGAGATTCACACAGAAGGCAGGTCTCACTTCCCATCAAAGAACTCACTCCTGGGAGAGCCCATATAAATGCTTGGAGTGTGGAAGGAGTTTTAGTCAGGACTCCCATCTCATTTCCCATCAAATAATTCATACAATGGAGAGACCATATAAATGCTTGGAATGTGGGGAGAGTTTTAGTCAGGAGTCCTTTCTCACTTCCCATCAAAGAACTCACAGCAGGGAGAATCAGATTCCCCAAGAATCATTGAATTGTTGCATTGGATTGGACGGTGAGAGTCATCTTCTCCAACCCCCTGCAATGCAGGATTTTCAACAAAAGTATTCATGACAGATGTCCATCCAACCTTTGCTTTAAAACCTTCAATTCAAGAAGAGTCCACCACCACCTGTACTTGCTTGTTCCAGAGTCAAACAGTTCTTGCTGTCAGAAAGTTCTGTCTGATGTTTCGTCAGATTTTCCTTACTTGTATCTTGAATGCATTGGTTTGGGTCCTTCAACTGGAGCAGAAGAAAGCAAGCTTGCTCCCTCTTCCATGGCGCAACCCTTTAGATATGTCTTTCAGATGTCCTTCTTCATCTCATTTCCTCCATAAAAAACATCCCAGCTCCCTCAACCATTTCTCCAAAGTCTTGGTTTCCAGAGCCTTGATCACCTTGGTCTCCCTCCTCTGCACCCATTTCAGCTTGTCAGGGATGAAGCAGATCCAGAACTCTGGTTCAAAAGTTTTGGCCCCAGAAGCATCAAAGCCATTGTGGAGACAGAATGTGTGCAACACAACATTCCTGCATTGCGGGGGGTTGGGCTGGAAGACCCTTGGGGTTCCTTCCAACTGTATAAGTCTATGATTCTGTGTTGATGCAGCCTATAATAGCATTAGTTGGGGTTTTTTGCTGCTGCATCTCACTGTTGACTCACTACAAGCTTGTGGTCTACTAAGAGCCCTTGATCCTTTTAACATATATGTGTTGCTGATTAATCCTGCCTACTTGCAGAATCTGATATTTGTCCCTACTGAAATTCATTTATTGCATTCAAATACCACTTTTTCCTCCAAGGTGCTGCTACATGGTTCTCCCCCTCCTCTTTTAATCCTTTATTTCTGTTTCTATTTTCTGTTGTTACTGTATTTCACCAGATCTTAACCTATTACAATATTTGTAAGAATGGAATCCCGTCCTCTTTTAATCCTGACAATAACTCTGTGAGGTTGGTGAGGATGTGAAGCAGTGCCTGGCCCCCAAGGACACCTGGTGAGCCTCATGGCCGAGTAGGAATTTGAACCCCGGTCTGCCAAGTCATACTCTGACACTCTAACCACTGTACCACACTAGCTCTGTCATGAGACTGCCAGAAATTGTGCCTTTGTGCGCTTCTGCTTCACATTAAGGCGCAGTGTTCTGGTCCTTGTTTTTAAATTGTGTACACCTGTATCAAAAGAAGAATACAATAGTGCATTTCAGTGCTTGTTTGGGGGGGTACGCAGGGTACACATACCCCTAAACATTTTGTGAATCCTTGTACTTTTGTCCATTTACTGTATTTATTTTTCCTGATTTGAACTATAAAATGGTGATTTTCTTGAGTCAAAATGAGAGCACACCTAAACCTTTTTAAAGAAAAAAACCACTGGTGCATTTAAGGTACTGTTAGCTAGAGAGGCAGAAAGGGAAAGTTTGGGCTGCTGCGTGTGAGTGTTGATTGACGGAGCGTCAGAAAGTGGGGGTTGAGTTACTACAGCATAATAACCAGGGCTTTGTTTAATTAAACCATCTATGTCCTCTCAAATGTGTTTGTGGGGAGGTGGTCATTCTTTTGTTTTGATTCCTGTTTTTATTATGTCTTTTGTGTTTTTATTTTGTATTTTTATGCTGTAAAGCACTCTGATATCTTCAGGAGAAAGTCATCATACAAATGTAATAAATTAAATAAATAAATAAATAGCAAAGTAGTAATAAGCAATAAATAGAACATTAAAATACACGACCACACTGTAAAATAGCCACATAAATCACGAGAAGATCTAAAATACAGATAGAAAAACCTATAGCAACAACAAACCTGCTAAGGCCAAGAGTTTGTTCAGCGGCCCCAGCTTTTGTAGCTGGACTCCATCTGTTCATCACCTTGGACCCGGCCCCCTCATCTGGTGGAGAAAGCCTGCAAGGAAACAGTTGGAGGTTGAACTCAGAAGTATAGGAACATCCTTGTAATACCTATTGTTACAGTAGTAATAAAGTAATGAAGAATGAACAGAAAAAAATGGAAGATTTGAAAGCATACACTTAATGTTAGGGTTGCCTTATTTCAAAAAGTAAAAACCAGGACATCCCGGAAGCTGTTGAGCATTTTTTAAGGAACCCCCCTCAAAAACAGTTTTATGAAAATGCCAGAAATACGTAATTTTCCAATTGATTGGCCTAAGATCTAGGACAAAGAACCACATTCCACTAATTCCCCCCTGACGTCAGTTCCACTTTTAAATCCTGGTAATGTCTGGGAAAATCTGGACCTACGGCAGCCCTAACTTATCTACAAGTTATCATGAAATTAGTGTTTATTTTTAATAAATCAGTTGTACTCCACCACACACCTCATTCTTCGCTACGTTGGGGGTGAAGGGTTCAGGTCAGAGTTCTGGGGTGGCAGTGGGAATAAGGGGGGGTTGGTGAAAGGCTCATCTGTGCCCCTTGAATGCAGAGGGAAGAGGGAGCAGGAGGGGGTGGGAGCAACATGGGGAGAGAAACAACATCCGTGTGGTATATTCTGAAGCGTTTTTCAAAGTGCTTCATAAAAAGAAACTTTTATAACATTCCTATAAGGTAGACCAGTAGCATAGGCACAGCTTTCCTTAAACTTCAGTTGCTAAAATGAGCTGTTACACTTCAGATAAATTGATGTTCCTGTTTCTAGACAAGGTGGGGAAATGCTCAAATCAGTTTCTGTTACTTCTCTCTCATTCCTTTCCTTAGTTATGGCAGGTGTGGCAGTTCAGTCCTTTTGACCCAGACCAGGTTCCTTTCCCTCAGCCTCCCTCTCTCTCAGCAATGCCCTCCTGAGGCGTTTTATTTTGGGCGCCAGACCCAGGGGATCCCTCGGCCCCCTTCTTTCTCTCAGACCCCCACAGCCTGCCTCCCCCCAGACTCAGCCCCTCTTCCTCTCTCCTCCTTCTCCTCAGGCCAGAGCCACTTCTCCCTCAGACACAGCCTCTCCTCCTCCTCCCTTCCTCCCGTCTCAGCTCCAGCCTCAAAACTCCCTCAGAAAAGGCGCCTCTCATTTTCCCGCCAAAAGGGCTGGCTGTCTCGGTAGCCAATCAGACTCGGCCGGGGCTCAGCTGTTTTTCTCTCTACCTCTCTCTCTCAGACACACGGCTTAGTATTGCTGCTTTCTGACACTGGGCCTTGAAAGTGGGGCTGCTCGGAGGGGGGCTGAGCTCTGTCTCCCCGGAGATGGAAAGGCGCCTGGGACTTGGCCCTCGTTGCTGCGGGAGAAGGAAGGGGCAGGCAGAGAAGAAGAGAGAAGAACCCAGGGAGGAAATGGCGTATAAAATGTTGCCGTGAGATTTGTTCCAACGAGATTTTATCGGGTTCTTTCAGCAGGAACTTTTCATGTTTCAAAAATTTTTATCAGGAGCTTATTATCTTGTAAAAACTATTATTATCCATCTCAAGCATGGAACAGAAAAAAGTGAAAACAACCCATGGAGGAAATGCCTTATGAATGAATGCAATGAAATGTGTTCCAACGAAAATTTGTATAGTTCTGTAAAACAATACATGCTAGAAAACCCCCTTCCCCTTTAATATAACTTTTTCACGGGAACGTATTATCATGCAAAACTATGATCCATATTTCAAGAGTAGAATAGATTTAGGTTTCATCTGGAACCCAAAATAATGGATCCAAAGTAAAGGGTTAAAAGGAGAAGAAAGGAGATTGCAAGGAAATACTGGGGGTCCCTCCATGGGCGCAGCAAAGAGGGGGCAGGGAGGGTTGCTGCCCCCCAAATCAGGGTGCGCTCGGCAGGCCAAGAGTTAAGAGGAGCGGGGCTGGATTCCTAGAGAGGACCGGAAATAGGATGGCAGGCGGGAAGGTCCTCCGGAGGCGAATCCCCTCCTTCCCCGGAAGGGGGTGCTCTGGTCGCCTTTGCAAGAGCTGCCTCGGTGTCGCCTTCTCCGCTGGGTGAGTCTTCTCTCTCTTCCCCCCAGAGGGTGCCGTGGGGAGAAGGGGGGGGGGTCCCAGGACTGCCGGGCAGGGTGCATGGGGGGTACCTCCATAACCCGCAAAGTGGGGATGCAGAGGGTCCTCCCCTGCAGCTGCTCCCCCCTGCCCCCCTTTGCCACGCCCCTGCCCCCCTCCCTCTCTGCAAACCCCGGAAGGGGCCAGATCCTGGGAGGTTTGCAGCTGTGGAACCTCAGAATCGGAGACTTGGAAGGGAACCCCGAGGGGCCTCGAGTCCAACCCTGTGCAATCCAGGAATCTCCAATGCAGGGGGGGCGTAGAAAAGTCATAAATAAAGGGAGGGAGTTCAGTCCATAACCTGGCGCTGCATTTGGCACCGGTTTCCAAGTCCTCTTCAAAGGCAGCTCCACAGAGGGCAATGCACTCAGCACAGGAGACTCCTAGAATCGTAGTGTTGGAAGGGATCCTTACGGTCATCTAGTCCAACCCCTTGAAATGCAAGAATGTCAACTAAAGCATTCATGACAGTTTTGAAACCTTCATAGAAGGAGAGTCCACCAACTTCACAGGGAGGCTGTTCCATTGTTGAACATCCCTTACCCTCAGATACTTAGACAGAAGCTCCTTGAATCCATTGGGTCAATTCCTGTCCTCTCAGGTTCCTCTTTTCTCATCTCCCTCAACCATTCCTCATAAGGCTTGGCTTCCAGACCCTCAGTCACCCTGGTTGCCCTCCTCTGGCCACCTCCCAGCTTCCCAATATCCTTCCTAAATTGTGCTGCCCCTAACTCCAGGAGGGGTCTGCCCAGGGCAGAATAGAGTGGTGCTGTTACTTCCCTTGATCTGGATTCTAGACTTCTGTGGATGCAGCCTACAATCACATTAGCCTTTTTTGCTGCTGCATCACACTGTTGACTCATGTCCAGCTTTTGGTCTACGAAAACCGCTATGTTCTCCATCTTACATTTTTGTGGCTGGTTCTCCCTGCCTAAGTGAAGAACCTTACATTTGTCCCTCTGGGAATTCCTGAGTGACATCTGTACTTTCTCTAAGGTCCATCTTTAGTTAGAAAGGCAGTGCATCACGTCTTGAGAGAAGAATCAAGCACTCCTGGCTTCCCACTTACCTTTGTCTCTTGCAGGTGACAGGAGATAGCCGGCAAGACCTCCTCATCCATCTTTTCTTGGTGGCAGAGCAGCGACTGTGGAAGCAGCTCAGGTAGGGAAAGCAGCCTTGTGGGGAAAGAGGCGGAGGGGTGCGGCAGCCATGATTCCTCCGTAGTCAAATGAATCTCTCGCTTCTTCCTCTTGGCTTTTGTCAAAACGGCCCTCAACAAAGACTAAAAATGTTATTGAAGAAAGTTTATGTGCTGAGAATGAGGAACATCCACCTCCTTAATTCTCCTTCTGAATGTCCCTATCAGTAGTTGCAGTTTTATTTGTCATGAATACTAAAACACGCTTCTCATCAGTTTTGTTGTTGTTGTTTAGGCGTTTAGTCATGTCTGACTCTTCGTGAACCAGAGCACGACAGGCACTCTTGTCTTCCACTGCCGCTCACCAGTTTACAAACCATAAAGAGCAGTAGCCATGATTCACCTAACCAGCCCCATCTGTTGCAGAATGGGACTTTCCCCACCCTCCCTCCTTTGTGCCCCATGTGCCCTTGGAGCTTTCTTAATGCACAAACAAAAGACATAAAAATAATTCCATTAAGATGTTAAAAGAAGCATCCATACTTAAATACTGCAGCAAAACAATCCCATGAAGACAATGCAGAAAACAACAAAACAATTTGTAGTAAATAATTGTTATACTGGCTAAGAGGAGGATCTTTCGCTTTCTCTTTTTTTTAAAAGAGTTCACTGTCCTCTGGAGACATCGCTGTTCGTTTCACGGGTGAGCAGTGGGCATTGCTGGATCCTGACCAGAGAACGGAGGTCATAGAGGAGAATTGTGGGATCATGGCCTCTCTTGGTAACCTTGACACAGGGCTTTATAGTCTCCTTTTCTTTTGCTTCTTCTTCATCATCTTTTATTTATCCAATTTACTTTATTTTTCTATTTATCCTCTGTGTTTCATTTTTATTTAGTTTGCCTTTCATTGTATCCTAAGTGGAAAACCTTTAGTAAAAAATGATATTGAAACCCCAGAAAATAAACTTCTTATCTCAGTATGAAAAGCGGCTCCTACAGAACATGTGAGGTTCACCCCAATTCATCTCCCTATCTTCAAAGGCAGAGTGTGATACTGGTATCTTTGCCCTGGCTATTATAAATCATCTCATAAGAATCTCTGCTGGCAGTGCAGTAATGGCCAAGAACTAGCCAGCCTCCCCCACCCAAAGTCCGTTTTGCTTGCCCAAAGAGATGACTTACATTAGAGATGGAACGGATTTGGTGATTGGGCCAGACAAAATCCATTCCAGAAAAGAGCTAGGTTTTTGGAATCTCAGGTTCCCATAAAGATGTCCCTGAATGCCAGTCAACTAATTCAATGAAACCTCAAGTAAGTCCTCCCATCTATCTCCTGCTATCTGCTTTGGCTGTAATCCATTTCTCTTTTCTCTGCAGGTGGTGATGAATTGGAAATGAAGAACAAGGGAGACCATGATGAAATTCACACAGAGGAGAAACTATATAACAATTTGGAATGTGGAAAGAGCAGTCAAAGTTCCCATGCAACTTCCCATCAAAGAAATCCCATTGGGAAGAAACCCTACCAGTGCTTGGAATGTGGAAAGAGCTTTGGTTGGAGGGCTCACCTCACTGTCCATGAGAGAATTCATACAGGGGAGAAACCATACAAGTGTGTGCAGTGTGGAAAGAGCTTCAGTCAGCGGGCCAATCTCACTACCCATCAAAGACTTCATACAGGGGAGAAACCTTACCAGTGCTTGGAATGTGGAAAGAGCTTCAATGAAAAGGCCAAGCTCACTTCCCACCAAATAATTCATACAGGAGACAATCCTTATCATTGCTTGGAATGTGGAAAGAGCTTCTCTCGGAGTGACTCTTTCACTTTCCATCAAAGAATTCATACAGGGGAGAAACCCTATCAGTGCTTGGAGTGTGGAAGGAGATTCAGTCAGAAGGGAAGTCTCAATTCCCATGAAAGAACTCATAGCTGGGAGAGTCCACATAAATGCTTGGAATGTGGAAGGAGTTTTAGTCAGGACTCCCATCTCATATCCCATCAAATAATTCATACTATGGAGAGACCATATAAATGCTTGGAATGTGGGGAGAGTTTTAGTCAGGAGTCCTTTCTCACTTCCCATCAAAGAACTCACAGCAGGGAGAATCAGATTCCCCAAGAATCATTGGATTGTTGCATTGGATTGGACGGTGAGAGTCATCTTCTCCAACCCCCTGCAATGAAGGATATTCAACAAAAGAATTCATGACAGATGGCTACCCAACCTTTGCTTAAAACCCTTCCAATTCAAGAAGAGTCCACCACCACCTGAACTTATTGTTTCCAGTTCTTGCTGTTGGAAATTATTCCCAATGTTTACTCAGAATCTCCTTTCTTCAATATACCAGAGCAGGAGAAAGCAAGCTTGCTCCCTCTTCCATGGCACAGCTCTTTAGATATTGGAAGATGTCTATAACATCTCCTTCTCCATCTCCTTTTCTCCATAATAAACATCCCCCACTCCAATCAACCGTTCCTCATAAGGCTTGGTTTCAAGACCCTTGATCACCTTGGTCGCCCTCTGCAGCCTTAACTTTTGTAGCTGGAGTCTCTCTTTCCATCCATCTTACTTGGCCCTTCTCTCCTAGCCATGTGGAATTAGGCCTGCAAGGCATGGAGATGGTCTTCCAGGACTCGCAGCCAAGGTAGTTTCTGGCCTCTTCAAGAGAGGCAGTTGGAGGTCGGAGTGGGGTGGGAGAGCGGTGGGAGTTGTGAAGGAGGGTTGGTTAGATCAGTAGAATAGGAACAGCATAATAAAGCCTCCTTTTACAGTTTTAATAAAATAAAAGTAACAGGCACATCTGAAAGCACATGCTTATGTACACAAAGTTACCTTGAACTTCCATTTTTATGTTTTAATAAAACCGTTATACTGCACCAGACATGTCATTCCTTGCTATGTTGGGGGAGAAGTGTTCAGATAGGAGCTCCCTGGGGTGGCACCGGGAATCAAGGGTGCGTTTGGTGAAAGGCCGCTTGAATAAAAGTGGGAAGGTGGCGCAGGGAGGTGTGGGCACTGCCAGAGCACCTCTTAGTGATGGCAAAGGGGGCATAACGTGGGGAGATAAACTAGACTTCTTCATGGGACATTCCAAAGTGTTCAAAGCGCTTCATAAAAACAAACTCTGACAACTGGTGGACCAGTATCATTTGTCCAGTACTGCAGTATGCTAAAGAAAATGGATGGAGAGCGGAGAAGGGTGTGAACCGGGACTTTGTTCCTTGCCCCCCACCAAAGAGTCTGGTTTTTTTCTGTCTATTGACACCTGTTTGGTGCTGAACTGTGTTAGGTCCTGATTTTTTAGCCTTTGATCATGGTTGCTTTCTTAAACTGACTTTAAAGTGGGGCTGTTCTGGAGGGGGCACTGAGCTATGTCTGCCTCCTTAAGCTGGAATGGTGCCTGTGACTTTGCCCTTATTTCTGGGGCAGAAGGAAGGGAGTTGCTGTGAGGGATGGGTAGTCAGAAGAGAGAAAGCAACCCATGGAGGAGATGGCTTTTAAATTGCTGCAATGAGATTTGCTCCAATGAAATTTCATCTTGTTCTTTCAGCAGGAGCTTTTCCTGTTGTTCCCTTGTCCATTAATTTAACTTTTCCCCAAGAGCTTATTATCATGCAAAACTATAGACCAAGTCTCAAAAATAGAAGGGATTGAGGTTTCATCTGGGGCTCTCTTGATGATCCGAAATAATGGACACAGGTTAATAATAATAATTTATTATTTATACCCCGCCCATCTGGCTGGGTTTCCCCAGCCACTCTGGGCGGCCTCCAAAGGAATATTAAAATACAATAACCTATTAAACATTGAAAGCTTCCCTGAACAGGGCTGCCTTCAGATGTCTTCTAAAAGTCTGGTAGTTGTTGTTCTTTTTGACATCTGGTGGGAGGGAGTTCCACAGGGCAGGCGCCACCACCAAGAAGGCCCTCTGCCTGGCTCCCTGTAACTTGGCTTCTCGCAGGGAGGGAACCGCCAGAAGTCCCTCGGAGCTGGACCTCAGCGTCCGGGCAGAGCGATGGGGGTGGAGATGCTCCTTCAGGTCTACTGGGCTGAGGCCATTTAGGGCTTTCAAGGTCAGTACCAAGAGGAGAAGAAAGGAGATTGCAAGGAAATACTGGGGGTCCCTCCATGGGCGCAGCAAAGAGGGGGCAGGGAGGGTTGCTGCCCCCCAAATCAGTCACAATCCATATAAATGCATAGCCAACTGAGGTTAGCTGAGCTTTCCCAGCTTGGCGAGCCCCCTGTCGTGGCTGCTTCTGCTGAGATTCTGGCACAGCCCCTTCCCCAGCCAGCTGCTCCTCCTGCTCCTCTCGCCAGCCCAGAGGGTCCCCCAATACCCTCTCTGGGGGCGCGCAAAGCACGCGCCTCCTGCTCTGGAGAGGGAGGGAAGGGCGCGATGGGTGCGGAGGAGCGGAGCTGGATTCCCAGAGAGGAGCGGAAATAAGATCGGAGGAGGGCGGGACCTTCGGAGGCAAAGCCCCACCCTCCCCGGAAGAGGGGGCTCTGGTCGCCTTTGCAAGAGCTTCCTCGGTGTCGCCTTCTCCGCTGGGTGAGTCTCCTCTCTCTTCCCCCAGAGGGTGCCGCGGGGAGAAGGGGGGGTCCCAGGGCTGCCGGGCAGGGAGCATGGGGGGCTCCCCCCACATCCCGCAAAGTGGGGAAGCAGAGGGTCCTCCCCTGCAGCTGCTCCCCCCTGCTACGCCCATGCTCCCCCCTCCATGCTCCCCCCTCTCTGCAAACCCAGGGAGGGGCCAGATCCCGGGAGGAATCTCAGAATCAGAGATTTGGACGGGAACCACGAGGGTCCAACCCTGTGCAATGCAGGAATCTCCACTAAAATGCTGGGCAATATGGAGAAAAAGCGGGGGGAGGCGTAGAAAAGTCATAAATAAAGGGAGGGAGTTCAGTCCATAACCTGGCGCTGCATTTGGCACCGGTTTCCAAGTCCTCTTCAAAGGCAGCTCCACAGAGGGCAATGCACTCAGCGCAGGAGACTCCTAGAATCGTAGTGTTGGAAGGGGTCCTTACGGTCATCTAGTCCAACCCCTTGAAATGCAAGAATGTCAACTAAAGCATCCATGACAGTTTTGAAACCTTCATGGAAGGAGAGTCCACCAACTTCACAGGGAGGCTGTTCCATTGTTGAACATCCCTTACCCTCAGATACTTAGACAGAAGCTCCTTGAATCCATTGGGTCAATTCCCGTCCTCTCAGGTTCCTCTTTTCTCATCTCCCTCAACCATTCCTCATAAGGCTTGGCTTCCAGACCCTCAGTCACCCTGGTTGCCCTCCTCTGCCCACCTCCCAGCTTCCCAATATCCTTCCTAAATTCTGCTGCCCCTAACTCCAGGAGGGGTCTGCCCAGGGCAGAATAGAGTGGTGCTGTTACTTCCCTTGATCTGGACTCTAGACCTCTGTGGATGCAGCCTACAATCACATTAGCCTTTTTTGCTGCTGCATCACACTGTTGGCTCATGTCCAGCTTTTGGTCTACGAAACCCCTATGTTCTCCATCTTACATTTTTGTGGCTGGTTCCCCCTGCCTAAGTGAAGAACCTTACATTTGTCCCTCTGGAAATTCCTCAGTGACATCTGTACTTTCTCTAAGGTCCATCTTTAGTTAGAAAGGCAGTGCATCACCTCTTGAGAGAAGCATCATGCACTCCTGGCTTCCCACTTACCTTTGTCTCTTTCAGGGGACAGGAGATTGCCGGCAAGACCTCCTCATCCATCTTTTCTTGGTGGCGGAGCAGCGACTGTGGAAGCAGCTCAGGTAGGGAAAGCAGCCTTGTGGGGAAAGAGGCGGAGGGGTGGGGCAGCCAGGGGGTACTTTGGAGTAGAACGAATCTCTCGCCTCTGTCTTTTGGCTTCTGTCAAAACGGCCCTTAACAAAGACTGACAACATTACTGAAGAAGGTTAATGTGCTGAGAATGAGGAACATCCACCTCACCTTAATTCTCCTTCTGAATGTCCCTATCATTAGTTGCAGTTTTATTTGTCTAATTATTGTTAAATACTAAAATACACTTCTCACCAGTTTACAAACCATAAAGAGCAGTAGCCATGATTCACCTAACCAGCCCCATCTGTTGCAGAATGGGACTTTCCCCACCCTCCCTCCTTTGTGCCCCATGTGCCATTGGAGCTTTCTTAATGCACAAACAAAAGACATAAAAATAATTCCATTAAGATGTTAAAAGAAGCATCCATACTTAAATAGTGCAGCAAAACAATCCCATGAAGACAATGCAGAAAACAACAAAACAATTTGTAGTAAATAATTGTTATACTGGCTAAGAGGAGGACATCTCTCTCTCTCTCTCTTTTTTTTTAAAGAGTTCACTGTCCTCTGAAGACATCACCGTTCATTTCACGGGTGAGCAGTGGGCATTGCTGGATCCTGACCAGAGAACGGAGGTCGTAGAGGAGAATTGTGGAATCATGGCCTCTTTTGGTAACCTTGACACAGGACTTTATATTTTCCTTTTCTTTTGCTTCTTCTTCTTCTTCATCATCATCTTTTATTTATCCAATTTACTTTCTTTTTCTATTTATCCTCTGTGTTTCATTTTTATTTAGTTTGGCTTCCATTGTATCCTAAATGGAAAACTTTTAGTAAGAATATATTAGTAAAAAAAATATTGAAACCCCTGAAAACAAACTTCTTATCTCAGTATGAAAAGCGGCTCCTTAAGAGCATGTGAGGTTCACCCCCAATTCATCTCCCATCTTCAGAGGGAGAGAATGATTCTGGTATCTTTGCCCTGGCTATCATAAATCATCACATAAGAATCTTTGCTGGCAGAGTGGCAACAGCTAAGAACTAGCCAGCCTCCCCCACCCTGGAAGTCACTGCTTCTGTCCGTTTTGCTTGACCAAAGAGATGTCTGACATTAGAGATGGAACGGATTTGGTGATTGCCCAGACAAAATCCATTCCAGAAAAGAGCTAGGCTTTTGGAATCTCAGGTTCCCATATCCCTGAATGCCAGTAAACAAAGCCAGCGAACCCTGAAGACCTCTCATCTATCTCCTTTCTGTTCTTCCTCTCTCACAAGCATTAATGAGCATTGTTCAGTAATTAGGGTTCTCCATTTCTTGCTGAGGCTCTAATCCATTTCACTTTTCTCTGCAGGTGATGAATTGGAAATGAAGATCAAGGGAGAGCATGATGATATTCACATAGGGGAGAAACCAAACGAATATTTGGAATGTGGGAAGAACTTTAGTCAAATCTCCCATTCAGCTTCCCATCAAAGAAATCCAACTGGGAAGAAAACCTATCAGTGCTGGAAATGTGGAAAGAGCTTCAGTCGGAGGGGTCATCTCATTATCCATGAAAGAATCCATACAGGGGAGAAACCATATCAGTGTGTAGAATGTGGAAAAAGCTTCAGTCACAGGTCCAGCCTTACTTCCCATCAACGAATTCACACAGGGGAGAAACCTTTTCCGTGCTTCGAATGTGGAAAGAGCTTCACTCGGAGCGACTCTTTCATTTCCCATCAACGAATTCATACAGGGGAAAAGCCTTTTCGGTGCTTGGAATGTGGAAAGAGCTTCAGTGAGAAGTCCAATCTCATTTCCCATCAAAGAATTCATTCAAAAGAAAAATCATTTCAGTGCTTGGAGTGTGGAAAGAGTTTCAATGTAAGAGCCAGTCTCACTTTCCATCAAAGAAATCATACAGGGGAGAAACCTTATCAGTGTGTTGAATGTGGAAAGAGATTCACTCAGAAAAAATGTCTCACTTCCCATGAAAGAATTCATACAGGGGAGAAACCATATCAGTGCTTGGATTGTGGAAAGAGATTCACATGGAGCAACTCTCTCACTTCCCATCAAAGAATTCATACAGGGGAGAAACCATTTCAGTGTGAGGAATGTGGGAAAAGCTTTGGTAAGAAGGGTGATCTCACTTCCCATCAAAGAATTCATACGGGAGAGAAACCATTTCAGTGTGAGGAATGTGGCAAGTGCTTTGCTCGTAAGGAATGTCTCACTTCCCATGAAAGAACTCATTCCTGGGAGAGCCCTTATAAATGCTTGGAATGTGGAAGGAGTTTTAGTCAGGACTCCTATCTCATATCCCATCAAATAATTCATACAATGGAGAGACCATATAAATGCTTGGAATGTGGAAAGAATTTTAGTCAGTATTCCTACCTCACTTCCCATCAAAGAACTCATAGCGGGGAGAATCACAGTGTCCCAGAATCATTGAATTGTTGCATTGGATTGGATGGTGAGAGTCATCTTCTCCAACCCCCTGCAATGCAGGATATTCAACAAAAGCATTCATGACAGATGGCCATCCAACCTTTGCTTAAAATCCTTCAAGAAGAGTCCACCACATGAACTAGTTTGTTCCACAGTCAAACAGTTCTTGCTGTCAGAAAGTTCTGCCTGATGTTTAGTCAGATTCTCCTTTCCTGTAACTTGAATGGATTTGTTTGGGTCCTTCAACTAGAGCAGGAGAAAGCAAGCTTGCTTGCTCCCTCTTCCATGGCCCAGCTCTTTAGATATTGGAAGACGGCTTTCACATCTCCTTCTCAATCTTCTCCATGATAAACATCCCCATCTCCCTCAACTATTCCTCAATAGACTTGGTTTCCAGACCCTCGATCGCCTTGGTCTCCCTCCTCTGCACCCATTCCAGCTCATCAGGGATGAAGCTCATTCAGAATCTGGCACAAAAGGTTTGGCCCCAGAGACATGAAAGCCATTGTGGAGATACAAAGGAAGCAGCTTGCAAAAGGGATGGAGGTAACCCAAAATGCATCATCCGTAGTGAAGTGCATAAACAGTGTTAGTGAGAGGAAGCTGAAACCTCCTTTCCCGCCCCGTATACAACATCTCTTTTCTGCATTTCAAGGGGTTTGACTAAAGGACCCTCTGTGCTCCTTCCAGCTCTACAGCGCTATGATTCTGTTATCCTGTCTTGATGCAGCTTAGAATAGCATTAGCCTTTCTTTGTTGGTGCTTCACACTGTTGACATAAGAGCCCTAGATGCTTTTTATGTGTACTACTGGCTAGCTAGTTGTCCCTCATCTTATATTTGTGCAGCTGGTTGTGCCTGCCTAAATGCACATCCTGACATTTGTCCTTATTGGAATTCATGAATTGCATTCCTATAACACCCTTTCCTTGAAGGTGGTGTTACACGGTTCTTTCCCTACTCATCTAATGCTGACAATAATTATACCACGATTTCCTCCAAGGTGGTGTTACATGGTTCTCCACATTTTCATTTAAGGCTGACAATAACCCTATGAAGTAAACTAGGCTCTGAAACAGAGCCTGGCCTCCAAGGTCACCCAACTAGCTTCATGGCCAAATGATGATTTGAACACAGGTCTCTCAGGTCATAGTCCGGCACATAACCACTATATCACACTAGCTCCGTTTTGAAACTCAGAAAGTGTGCATGCATGTGCCTCTGCTTAACATTAAGTGCAATATTTTGGTCTTTATATTCAAAGTTGTATGCACATGTACCAAAACAATTGTGGTGAGGATAGTATAATCCTAGATTTAAGGTAATGTTAGCTAGGGAGCAGGAGAGAGGTGAGTGTTGACTGGCTGAGAGTTGGAAACGGGTTGGAGTAATTCAACAATATATGTGATTGTAAATTGTTTTGGCAAGGGGGAGTTATTGGTTTGCTTTGTTCTTGTTCCTATTTTTATTATGCATTTTGTATTTCTGTTTTGTGCTTTTATGCCATGAATCGCCCTGAGATCTTTGGATGAAATGTGGTATAAAATATAATTAACAAACAAACAAACAAATACAATTAAAATAGTCATATTCAAAGTTAGTACCTTCTGGACTTCCTGGTTTTCCAGTCATTATAGTCCCTGTACTTTTCAGCGGCCTCAGCTTTTGTAGCTGGAGACAGTCTGGACTCTCCTAGGCCACATGGGAAAAGGCCTGCAAAGTAGAAATTCTTCCAGGACTCAGCCAAGATGGCCTCTGGCTCTTCAGTAAAAGTCAGAAGATGAACTCAGTACTATAGGAACAGCCTTCCAATACCCATTGTTACAGTACAAATAAAGTGACAAAAGAAAAGAAAACTGAAGATTTGAAACCATACAGCTATGAAGAAGAATTTGGATTTGATATCCCGCTTTATCACTCCCCTTCAGGAGTCTCAAAGCAGCTAACATTCTCCTTTCCCTTCCTCTCCCACAACAAGCACTCTGTGAGGTGAGTGGGGCTAAGAGACTTCAGAGAAGTGTGACTGGCCCAAGGTCACCCAGCAGCTGCATGTGGAGGAGCGGAGACGCGAACCCAGTTCCCCAGATTACGAGTCTACCGCTCTTAACCACTACACCACACTGGCTCCCTGTTGTACACTGTATGTACACCGTTACCTTGACCTTCTTGTTCATTTTTAAATAAATCAGTTGTACGCCACTTCACCCCTCATTCTTCGCTACGTTGGGGATGAAGTGTTCAGGTCAGAGTTCTGGGGTGGCAGTGGGACTAAGGGGGTGGGGTTGGTGAAAGGCCCATCTGTGCCCCTTGAATGCAGAGGGAAGAGGGAGCAGGAGGGGGTGGGAGCAACATGGGGAGAGAAACAGCCTCCGCATGGTATATTCTGAAGCGTTTTTCAAAGCGCTCCGTAAAAACAAACATTTATAACATTCCTATAAGGTAAACCAGTAGCATAGGCACAGCTTTTCTTAAACTTCAGTTGCTGAAATGAGCTGTTACACTTCAGGTAAACAGATGTTCCTGTTTCTAGACGAGGTGGGGAAATGCTCAGCTCGGTTTCTGTTACTTTTCTCTCACTCCTTTCCTTAGTTATGGCAGGTGTGGCAGTTCAATCCTTTTGACCAGACCAGGTTCCTTTCCCTCAGCCTCCCTCTCTCTCAGCAATGCCCCTCCTGAGGCGTTTTATTTTGTGCGCCAGACCCAGGGGATCCCTCGGCCCTCTTTTTTCCCCAGGAGATCTCTCAGACCCCCACAGCCTGTCTCCCCCCAGACTCAGCCCCTCTTCCTCTCTCCTCCTTCTCCTCAGGCCAGAGCCACTTCTCCCTCAGACACAGCCTCTCCTCCTCCTCCCTTCCTCCCGTCTCAGCTCCAGCCTCAAAACTCCTTCAGAAAAGGCGCCTCTCATCTTCCCGCCAAAAGGGCTGGCTCCGCCCCCGCCTCTGGCTGTCTGTCTTGGTAGCCAATCAGAGGGAGGCTCCAGCCCCCTGGTGGCGTTCCTGAGGGACTGCAGCTCCAGACTCGGCCGGGGCTCAGCTGTCTGTCTGTCAAATCCACCCCAGGAGTGGGTCTTCTACAGGACTTCCGGGGTGGCGCCATCGGTAATGGCGGACTCCCTCTGATCTGGAGGGACCAGCTCCACGGGAAACGGGTCTTTCCCGCTACGGCGAAGCGGGGACCCTTTCAAAAATCACAGGCGGATGAAGCCTGTGACCATGGGACTCGGGCACCTTTAGCGCCCCCCCCACCCGCAAAGGAACCCACTAACGGGCTCCGGAGTGAAGAGGGGGAAGTGGCGCGGTGCTGAGAGTCAACTGCTTCCGTGGAGCGAAGCTGCACAGCCGTTGCCAGAGAGCGCTGCCTTTTTCCTGGGACAATTTGGCTTTTAAAATAATCACCCGTGAGTATTTATAGCTCGGACAATTGGACTCTAAATAATGATTTGTGAGTAGAAAGGAAAATTGGACTTAAAAATTTATTTTAATTTGGTACTGAAACGGGAAGGTCTAAACAGGAAGTCAGCCTTCCCCTTTTTTGTAGACAGATCAAAGCAAAGACATGGCAAACTAGAGTTCAGAAAATCGCTTGTAAGGATTAACTTCCATCATTTAAAATTGTTGAACCCCCTTCGGAAGCAGGAGAAGAGGGGGGATTTTTTCCGGACTGTTTAAACCTGCAGAAGAGAGTGTAAGGTAAAGTAACTTTCCACCGTCTTGATCCTGGAGCGGGGTGTCAGGACTGATGTCCTTTGGGAAGCTCATTGACCAGAGACAAACGCTTTTGACAGATAGCTAAAAGAAGAGAAACATAGTGGTTCCACTGTTCCTTTTCGCATTTTAAAGTAACAAATATTGACAAAATATCTGAAAAAGGAAACTTTGTTGTCAGATCTGCCTCTAAAAGAAAAGAACAAAAAGAAGTTCTTCCCCTAGAGGGAGCCTGTGAAACAGTTTCAAATTCTGAATCGGGGAGCTTGCAGCTGCTACAGATTACGATCGTGGGAATAGCCTTCTGACCTTGCAGAATAATGTATTCAGAAGCTCTGCTGTGTGCTTTCTGTAAAATAAGTGCCCTACTGGAACAGCTACATGAGAAGACGGACTTGATGACTGATGCGATCAGAAACTTTGGACAGGTAGTGGGAAATTATATAGAGCCCACCCAGGATTCAAATCAGGAGTGTGCTCTGACAGAACAGATGAGAGAGGATGTTGCTGAACCTTGGGCGCCAGAGATGGAGGGAGTTGTGGCCCAGCAGGAACATGAGTTCTTGGATTTGACAAATGAACTTGGAAAAAGCCAGATTTGGAAAGATAAAGTTTGGTTTGGTTTGGAAATGGGGGGTTGGATAGACCCCCCTATGCAGAGATGTTTGGACTTTTCAAGTCTGGCAATGAGTCGTGAGATGTTTGGGGTTGTGGGGGCTCTTAATTTTGGAGGGACTTTGAAATATGTTTTTAAACACCACATGGAGTTCAGTGTGGACTATGGAAAAGGGGCTGATTTGTCGAGAAGGGTCAAAAACATTGTTAAGTTGGAGTTCCCACGAGTGAAAGGAGTAGGAGACAAAGTAAAGTACAGGTATAAATATGAAGAAGAGCCGCGGAAGGGACATGGAAGGGACTTAAGGGCCTCGGACATAGATTACCAGGTTAATGCGCTAGATTGATGAGATAGAAAGGACTGACAAACCCGGGACCAGGAGAAGGAGACGCTGGATGAAGATTGGGGGGGGGGGGAAATTATGAGGATTGTTTTAATAGAATTGACGAATGTTAGAAAAATGTTGGAACGAAATTATTTGGCTTTAGCAAAAATGTTTAAAGAAGTATGTAAGAATATTATGGATATGAGAAATTGGTATAAATAAGATTTAAGTTTTAAATTTTAAGGTTTTTTATAGTAAGATAAGATTAAAATAGATTAAGGTAATGTAATGACAGAATATTATGAAATATGGAAAGGATTTGCTGCGGCAGTTAATAACTAGGATACAAAAAAAAGGGAGGGATGAGGAGGTCAAAGAAAGAAGGTAATGATAATTAAGGATTTGAGAACATTGGATTTGTTTTTAAATGTTTGTGGCACATTTTTGTCTTTTGATTGTGATGTGTTATTTTTTGATTCTGATTTTTATTAATCTGTATTGCTTGATGGTGGCTTGTTTTCCCTGTATTTTTTTCCTTTTTTTCTTTTTCGTTTCTTTTTTTGTAACTCCAAAATTCTTAATAAATATCATTAAAAAAACAAAAAAACAGGAGTGGGTCTTCTGCCTGTGTGCCTGAAAAAGGAGGGGCCCACACAAGGATATGAGGGGAAAGACGAGCTAGGAAAAGGGTAGCAATGGGGCAGGCAAGGGTGCCATTTAAGGACAGGGGCGGCGGACAAGGGTGCCATTAAATCCTATCCAATCCAGATGGTTTCCAAATCCCCTTCTTCTGCCTTCCAACGCGCTCCCCTGGCTTCCCGCAGAGAAGGGTGGGGACGAATTGGAAAATCAGAACCACGGGGAGTTTGCAGAGCGCTTCCGTCGGAGCTCCCATTCCACTTCCCATCGAAGAAACCACATTGGGAAGAAATCCTATCAGTGCTCGGAATGTGGGAAGAGATTCCATCGTGGCTCCCACCTCAATCGCCATCAAATAATTCATATAGTGGAGAAAGCATAAAAGTGCTTGGGATGTGGACAGAGGTTCAGTCGGAAGCAAAGTCTCAACTCCCATCAGAGAATGCACACAGGTAGAAACCGCGTCAGCGCCCAGAGTGCCGGGGAGGAAGCCAATCCGTGCTGGGAATGTGGGTTTTCCTGGGATCCCACTCGACAAAGGGGCGGGGGGAGGGGGAGCTGGGTGCGCTCGGCTGGCCAAGGGTTAAAGGAACTGAGCTGCATTCCTAGAGGGAAGGCGAGATGGAAGGGGGAGCCGGGTCCTCCAGAGCCAGAGCCCCTCCCTGGCTGCCCGGTCCTTCCTGCAAGGCTTTTGTCTCCTCTGCAAGCGCAGCCTGGGGGGCTTCTTCTGCAAGGGGGGGGCAGCTGTCTCTCTGCCCCTTCTGGGCTCGGGTGAGTCTCTTCTCCCTTCCCCCAGAGGGTGCAATGGGGAGAAGGGGGGACCCAGGGATGCAGGGGGGGGGGCTGCTGAGCTCCTGCCTGGGGAGACCCCCCAAGTCACAGCCAAGGTTCCTGCCAGCCTCCTCTTTGCAAGGACCGAGTTGGGGGCGAGGTCACAGGCGGGCAAGTCGAGTCTTCCTTTGGAACCCTGCGCTGCTTTCCTCTGTGGGGACAATCAGGCCGAGGTGGTAGCCGGACGGAAATAATTTTACGTAAAATATACGCAAAAAATAAAAAGGAAAACCTGACCTATGCAAGAAAGAAAGAAAGTCTTTGGGAAGATGGGGGGCAGAGAAGAGAAAGCGCTTCTTGGTGCGGGGCAGAGTCAAGCCTGCGGAACTCCCTGCCACTTTAGGCCAGGCTGGGACCAGGGCAGGGAGGAGGAGGAGGAGGAGGGGCTCCTGGTGGCTTCATCCTCCAGAGCTGAGCTCTTGTCTCCCCAGCGATGCTGCTGAATCCCAGTTGCTGGAAGGAAGCGCAGGGGGAGAGAGGGGCTCTGGCGCCCCAGTCCGGCTGGGGGGCTTCCCATTGAGGCCCCAGGGGGAACAGGAGGGGGGACTCCAGAGGGGCCCAATGGCCTCATCCTGCAGGACTCCTCAGTTGTCCTGGAAGTAAAGCTCCCCAACACAACCCATGTATCAGACCGGGGTGTTATCCGGAATCCAGGCTGACACTCGTGTCCCCATTCAGACATGCAATCACTTCGATGTCCAGAGGAGACTGAACAGAAAGCCCTGCTGTGATGGACAGCTGAGCCCGGGCTGAGTCTGGAGCTGCAGTCCCTCAGAAACACCACCAGGGGGCTGGAACCTCTCTCTGATTGGCTACCCAGACAGACCACCAGGGGGCGGAGCCAGCCCTTTTGGCGGGAAAATGAGGCGCCTTTTCTGAGGGAGTTTTGAGGCTGGAGCTGAGACGGGAGGAAGGGAGGAGGAGGAGAGGCTGTGTCTGAGGGAGAAGTGGCTCTGGCCTGAGGAGAAGGAGGAGAGAGGAAGAGGGGCTGAGTCTGGGGGGAGACAGGCTCCGGGGGTCTGAGAGAAAGAAGGGGGCCGAGGGATCCCCTGGGTCTGGCGCCCAAAATAAAACGCCTCAGGAGGGGCATTGCTGAGAGAGAGGGAGGCTGAGGGAAAGGAACCTGGTCTGGTTAAAAGGATTGAACTGCCACACCTGCCAAAACTAAGGAAAGGAGTGAGAGAAAAGTAACAGAAACCGAGCTGAGCTTTTCCCACCTCGTCTAGAAACAGGAACATCTATTTACCTGAAGTGTAACAGCTCATTTTAGCAACTGAAGTTTAAGGAAAGGTGTGCCTATGCTACTGGTCTACCTTATAGGAATGTTATAAAAGTTTGTTTTTATGGAGCACTTTGAAAAACGCTTCAGAATATACCATGCGGAGGCTGTTTCTCTCCCCATGTTGCTCCCACCCCCTCCTGCTCCCTCTTCCCTCTGCATTCAAGGGGCACAGATGGGCCTTTCACCAACCCCACCCCCTTAGTCCCACTGCCACCCCAGAACTCTGACCTGAACACTTCACCCCCTGAAGTGTAACAGCTCATTTCAGCAACTGAAGTTTAAGGAAAGCTGTGCCTATGCTACTGTGTTTAAGCCTGTGACATTCCTATGTTTACTTTAATAAGGTAACTTCTACCTGAAACAATGCATCTCCCAACCCAATTTTGTTTCATAAACCTCTTTTTTGTAAATAAAACTTGTTTGTTCCGCTTCTGCCTAAGACTTGAGTTTTCCCTCACGAAGACCCCCCCACAAGATAGCTTGTGGTAAATTGTAGGAATTTTTGTAACTGGTGTACCATGAGGTGGGTCCACTATATTTAATTGGGGTTACTTGGGGGGTGAGTCTACCACATTTTAATTGGGGGCTGGCGGTGGGGTCTGCTACACCTGCTGAGAGGTACAGGAGGTCTCACCATCCAAGCCAGGAAAGGTCCCTGTGGAAAGAGGAAAGGACTCCCTCAGAAAGAGGCGGACTCTCCTGCCTTGGAGGTTTTTAAACAGAACTTGGATGGCCACCTGTCAAGAGTGCTTGAGTTGTGATTTCTGCATTGCAGGGGGTTGGGCTAGATGATCCTTGGGATCCCATCCAACTCCACAATGCTCCGTTTCTACTGAAAGGAAACAAACCTGTGGTGTGGGGAGGGGTGAAATAGGCCACCCCTCAAGTCCTGAGAGCGCTTGGGAGACCCTCTCCCACCAGCCCCTTCTGCCCAAAATAGCATCTTTAGCAAACTACACGTCCCAGGATTCTTTGGAGGAAGCCATGGCTCTTTAAAGTGGACTGATCCTGCTTTGAAGATGCTCTCTTTGCTTTCTTGAGGTTCCATATGTATGTTGAAGCTTAATTTTCCACCCCCAGACTTGAGGCTTTACGTTACTGTTCTTCTGGTGGTTAGTCTTATTGCTCTTACTGCTGCTGCCCGTTTATGGAATGTTCTCCCCATCAGATTCGCCTGGCGCCTTCATTGCAAATCTTTAGGCAACAGGGCAAACCTTTTCCACCAGGCATTTGGCTGATCAACATTATATGGCGGTTTAAATGTGTCAGTGGAAAGGGCGGGGGTTATTGGTTTTCTTTGCTTTTGTTTTGCCTTTATTATGTATTTTGCATTTTCATTCTGTATTTTTATGTTGTGAACTGCCCTATGGCCTTCAGATGAAGGGCGGTAAACAAAAACAAAAAATAAGATGATGATGATGATGATAATAATAATAACAATAATACATATATTACCCAGGGCGGGTTACAACCATTTTAACCATTAGAATTACCGGTAATGACAGTCACAAGAATAGGGTGGGTCCTGAAAACAAGTTTTGAATGGTGCCTCTGTGGGGAGGGAATTCCCCAACCAGGATGCCCCCTCTTGAGCCATTTTTCACCCAAAACATGGAGGGTGGTGAAACTGGCAAGGGGGCTCCCTCTGCCACCATTAACCTGAGAACCCAGGAGGGCCTGTAGGGAAGGAAGCGGTTCTTCAGATATTTGGAGGCCTAAGAAATGAACTGACCAACAAGGCAGCTGTTTTGAAATAGGAATTAAATGTGTTCTCAAGAGGTGTTGTGAGGATTTGCTGGGGAGGGGTAGACCCATGGATACCACCGGGATCTCTTTGGAGAAAAAAGTGGGATAGAAATGCCATTAATAAATTTAATTCACCTGACAGTGTTTAAATTTTACAACAGAATAATGTATTTGCTTTGTAGGATTTGCCACCGTCTCTCGTTTGGATGGGCAGAACTTGACAGAGGACCAAGCAATTCCTTCTGATCTTTTGGAGACTTTCTGAGAGCACAGATGGATGAGCAAGACTCAGCTGGTCCTGGAGCAGGAAGAGGCCATGGCATTGTCAATGGGAGCAGTGGGGGATTCTGGGCAAACTCTGTGCAGAGGATCCTGGGTGAGAAGGACACCCTTCGCTCAGAGGTGCAGAGCCAGAGGTTCGGGCAGTTCTGCTCCCAGGAGGCCAAAGGACCCCGTGAGGTTTGCCACCGGTTCCTCCACCTTGACTGTCAGTGGCTGAAGCCAGAAAGGCACACGAAAGCTGAGATGCTGGACCTGGTGATCTTGGAGCAGTTCCTGGCTGTCCTTCCAGTGGAGATGGAGAGCTGGGTGAGGGAATGCGGAGCAGAGACCAGTTCCCAGGCCGTGGCCCTGGCTGAAGGTTTCCTCCTGAGTCAGGCAGAGGAGAGGAAGCAGGTGAGAGAGACTTTCCTCTGGATGCTCCCAAGGGGCTCCAAACAGGAAGGAGAAGATCACTAAATCCCATCCTTTTTTTTGGAAAGCATCCAAGGAGTAAGATCGGATACTCCTAAAGTTTTTGCCTCTGTAAAACTCTCTGTTTAAAATCTTCGTTGCTCTTTCAGGGAAAGGATCTGTTTGCAGAAATGGGTCCTGATTCATCTGAGGCAGAGAGGATTCCATCGGTCGCCAGGAAGTGGCCGCTGGGTAAGGAAGGAGCTTTGATTCTGTTTGCTGCATTCTGTGGATTTTGAATCTAACCTGCGGATTCTTTTCAGCTTTTAGTGGAAGACACTTGGGGCCCAGAGAAGGGGAGATGTATTTTTTACACAACTAGAATATGAAATAGGTTGGGACATTGAAGTGGACTCAGCTGGCGAGACATTCATAGAACCCTAAAATTGTAGAGTTGGAAGAGTGACCCCAAGGGACATCTAGTCCAACCATCTGCAATGCCATCGTTCTCAACTAAAGTATCCACAACCAATTAAAACCCTCTGTTGAAAACCTCTGAGAAAGGAGAGTCCACTACCTTCCAAGTGATAAATGAGTTTTTTCTCAGTTTTTTCACATTCTGTGGATTTTGAAACTAATCTGCGGGTTCTTTTCATCTTTTCCAGAAAGATATCTGAGGCCAAGACCGCAGAGGAGGGGAGATGTATTCTTGCACTACTAAAATATGAATTGGATAGAAATGCTCAAGTGCACTCAGCAGGGGAGACTTCTTCTAAGGCCCCCCTGCAGTTAGAGATGCACTGCTTCACCTCTGAGAGAAGCATCATGCACTCCTGGCTCCCCACTTACCTTTGTCTCTTGCAGGTGACGGAAGGATGCCAGCAAGACCTCCTCATCCTTCTTTCCATGGTGGCAAAGTACAAGTAGCGGCTGTGGAGCCAGATCAGGTAGGGGGAAAGAGCCTTGTGGGCAAAGAGGCTGAGAGGTGGGGCAGCCAGGGTGTCAGTCTGGACCCAAACAAATCTCTCTCCTCCTCTTTGCTTCTGTCACAACTGCCCTTTAGAAAGTCCGAAAATGCTATTTGAGAAGGTTTATCTGCTGAAACTAATGAACGGCCACCTCACTTTAACTTTCCTTCTGAATGTTGCTAATTTATCAGTTGTTGCAGTTTTATTTGTCTATTTTTTTTTGTGAAATACTAAAATACACTTCTCACCAGTTTACAGACTGTAAAGAACAGGAACCAGGATTAACTTTTACCAGCCCCATCTCTTGGAAAATGGGGCTTTCCCCACCCTCTTCTCCTTGTGCCCCTATGCACCCCTTGAAGTTGGCCTTAGGGCATTGGGAGCCCCCCCCCCAACAATGCACACAATAAAATACACAATAAAACAATTCTATTAATATATTGAAAGGGGCAGCTATACTTAAAATATGTGGGGGGGAAATCCCATGAAAACAACAGAGCAATTAATAGGCAGGAAACAAAAGTGCAATGTGAAGTAGATGATCTTTATGCTGTCTAAGTGGAGGAACTTTTCCTTTTCCTTTTAGGATCAAGTGTGCTTTGAAGATGTAGCTGTTAATTTCACGGAGGAGGAGTGGGCGTTGCTGGATCCTGACCAGAGAGCTCTGCATAAGGATGTCATGGGGGAGAATCGTGGGATTATAGACTCTCTTGGTAAGGCTCCCTGTTGGATCATAATTTCTGTTTTGAAATTCTCCATGAGATGAACCTCCAACATTTTGATATTCATGAGCGATACCTACCACATCTGGGATTCTAACACCCCTACCGCACACCTTGAATGGAGGGCTATCAAGTGTTTTGTCTGTGAATACTCTTCCTTCAATTCTGCCTTTTTAAGCATGCGTCAGGCTGGTCTGAAGTGGCCAGGCCCTTTAAATGTAGGCTTCAGGGTGGTTAGGGAAACAAGTAGCTTCTGTCAGGTATTTTTATTTCATAGAATCATAGAATTGTAAGTTTGCTTCTGTCCATTTTTGGTTGACCAAACAGATGACAGACATTGGAGATGGAGTGGATTCTATGATTGGGCCAAACAAAGTTTGCCCCCCAGAACAGCCAGGCTTTTCAAATCTCAGCTTCCCATAAATATGTCTGTGAATCTAAATCTCTTCCTGTATCACCACTGTGTCCAACCAGTCCATGTAAAACCACCTACAGTGCAGCAATCCCAATTAAGCATCCATGACAGGTGGCCATCCTACCTCAGCTTGAAAACCACCCATGAAGAAGAGTCTACCACTTCCCGCTGGAGACGTTCCACAGTCGAAAAGCTCTTACTGTCAGAAAGTTCTTCCTAATGTTTAGCCAGAGTCTCCTTTCTTGAATTCATTGGCTTGGATTCTACTCTCTGGAGCAGGAGAAAACAAGCTTGCTTCATCTTTCATATGACATCCCTTTAGATATTTGAAGATGGTTATCATATCTTCTTTCAGTTTTCTCTTTTCCAGGCTAAACATACCTAATCCCCTCAACCATTCCTCACAAGGCTTGGTTTCCAGACTGATCACACACGTTCCAGCTTGTCAACATCCTTCTTAAATTCCTGCCTAACCAAAGGCACAAATATAAGCTGGCAGTCAAAAAAAGGCACTGAACCCTGTAGTAAGGCCTCACTTCTAACTCTCTTCGGTTCTCCCTCTACCACACGTGTTGATTAGCATGGTTCTGTAATTTGGGATTCTATCTCTTCCTGAGGATCTAATCTGTTTCTATCTTTCTTGCAGGTGGTGATAATTTGGAGTTAAAAAACAAAGGGGACAACGCCAAAATCCAGAAAGTGGAAAAGCCACATACATATTTGGAGCTGGCTGAGAGCTCCCATTCCACTTCCCGTAAAAGAAACCCAGTGGGGAAGAAGCCATATCAGTGCTTGGAATGTGCAAAGAGTTTCAGTCAGAAGGCCAAACTCACTTCCCATCAAAGAATTCACACAGGGGAGAAACCCTATCAGTGCTTGGAATGTGGACAGAGGTTCAGCCGGAAGGATAGTCTCACTTCCCATCGAAGAATTCATACAGGGGAAGAACCGTATCAGTGCTTGGAATGTGGAAAGAGCTTCAGTCAGAGAGCCCATCTCACCGCCCATCGAAGAATTCATACAGGGGAGAAACCATATCAGTGTCTGGAATGTGGAAAGAGCTTCACCTGGAAGGTAAATCTCACAGCCCATCAAATAATTCATACAGGGGAGAAACCATATCAGTGTTCAGAATGTGGAAAAAGCTTCAGTGGGAGGACCAATTTTGTTGCCCATCAAAGAATTCATACAGGAGAGAAACCATATCAGTGCTTGGAATGTGGAAAGAGCTTCATCTGGAAGAAAAATTTCACTTACCATCAGAGAATTCATACAGGAGAGAAGCCATATCAGTGCTCTGAATGTGGAAAGAGCTTCAGTGTGGGGGCCAATCTCATAGCCCATCAAAGAATTCATACAGGAGAGAAACCATATCAGTGCTTAGAATGTGGAAAGAGGTTCAGTGCAAGGACTAATCTCATGGCCCATCAAAGAATTCATACGGGAGAGAACCCATATCAGTGCTTGGAATGTGGAAAGAAGTTCAGTCGGAAGGAAAGTCTCACTTTCCATCAAATAATTCATACAGGGAAGAAACCATATCAATGCTCTGAATGTGGAAAGAGCTTCACTCAGAAGAAAAGTTTCACTTCCCATCAAAGAATTCATACAGGGGAGAAAGTTAATCAGTGCTTGGAATGTGGAAAGAGCTTCACTGAGAAGCAAAGTCTCACCTTACACCTAAGAATTCATATTGGGGAGAAGCCATATCAGTGCTTGGAATGTGGAAAGAGGTTCACTCAGAAGGGAAGTCTCACTTTACATCAAAGAATTCATACAGGGGAGAAACCATATAAATGCTTGGAATGTGGAAAGAGTTTCACTCAGAAGGGAGGTCTTACTTCCCATCAAAGAATTCATACAGGGGAGAAACCATATCAGTGCTTGGAGTGTGGAGACGGCTTCACTTACAAGGAAAGTCTTACTTCCCACCAAAGAATTCACACAGGGAAGAAACCATATCAGTGTTTGGAATGTAGAAAGAGCTTCAGTCAAATCTCCTCTCTCAATTCCCATCAAAGAATTCATACGGGGAAGAAACCATATCAGTGCTTTGAATGTGGAAAGAACTTCAATACGAGGGGCCACCTCAGTTCCCATCAAAGAATTCATACAGGGGAGAAACCGTATCAATGCTTGGAATGTGGAAAGAGCTTCACTTGGAAGAGTAATCTCACTTCCCATCAAAGAATTCATACAGGGGAGAAACCGTATCTGTGCTTGGACTGTGGAAAGAGCTTCACCCACAAGGAAAGTCTCACCTCCCATCAAAGAATTCATACAAGGAAGAAACCGTATCAGTGCATCGAATGTGGAAAAAGCTTCACTTGGAAGAAAAGTTTCACTTCCCATCAAAGAATTCATACAGGGTAGAAACCATATCTGTGCATCAAATGTGGAAAGAAATTCAGCAGTAGCTGTCATCTCACTTTCCATCAGATGATTCATACAGGAAAGAAACCGTATCAGTGCTTCGAAGGTGGAAAGAAATTACCTGGAAGAAAAGTTTCACTTCCTATCAAAGAATTCATATAGAAAGTTTTGATGGAGAAAACAGGGTTTCAAATTGAATGAAAAGTTAAATACTTGGGTATTACTATGACAAAGAGATTCATCAAAGTTTTTATGTCAAGGGAAAAAACCACGAGTCCAAATGAAAATATTGCAAGATGAGAATGAAAGGGGAGGATTTGGTTTAGCGGATATGAAATTGGCCTTTGCAGCCCGTTGTTTAGTGTGGATGAAGAAGAGAATGACATTGAGAAATAAGAGACTTCTGGAATTAGAAGGTCATGATTTAAAAGCATGGATATTTGTGGTATGATAAGGTCAAAGTTAATGTGGATTTCAGAAACTGTTTATTGAGACATACCATATTGAGAATTTGCAATAGATATAAACCTAAGTTATACGTGAAGATACCTTTATGGATTTCAGTGCAAGAAGCGTTCATAGAAAAGAGGCAATAGGCAAAGAGAAATGGTTAACTTATCAAGAGTTGAATAACTCCACTCTAATGAGTCAAGGAGACTGTAAAATTAAAACAAGGGAACAACAAACAAGGGAAGTTTATAGATTCTAGTGGTTTTCTTATTACAACTAACAAAGATTTAAGTTGGATAAAAAGACTTTGGGTACAGAAAAAAGACAGGTTTTGAAATATAGTTGTGTACAGACAAATATGTTATTATGAAAACATTTGTTGTTGTTGAGTCGTTTAGTTGTGTCCGACTCTTCGTGACCCCCTGGACCAGAGCATGCCAAGCACTCCTGTCTTCCACTGCCTCCCGCAGTTTGGTCAAACTCATGCTGGTAGCTTCAAGAACACTGTCCCACCATCTCGTCCTCCGTCGTCCCCTTCTCCTTGTGCCCTCCATCTTTCCCAACATCAGGGTCTTTTCCAGGGAGTCTTCTCTTCTCATGAGGTGGCCAAAGTCTTGGAGCCTCAGCTTCAGGATCTGTCCTTCCAGTGAGCACTCAGGGCTGATATCCTTCAGAATGGATAGGTTTGATCTTCTTGCAGTCCATGGGACTCTCAAGAGTCTTCTCCAGCACCATAAGCTTTTATTGAAATTTGAAATGCAAGAAGAACAAATTAAAGAATATATTTGAAATAAATTAAAAAATGTCCAGTAGCACCTTAGAGACCAACTAAGTTTGTTCTGGGTCTTAAGCTTTCGTGTGCATGCACACTTCTTCAGATACACTGAAACAGAAGTCACCAGACCCCCTATATATAGTGAGAGGGTAGGGTTTTTCTCAGAAGGGTAGTAGGAGATGGGTGATTGACTCAATGGGTATGGTAAACCGGTTGGACTGTTAACGACTGCAATTAGTCTTACAGCAGAAGAATTTCAGAAATAGACTTGGAAGAGAAGTTGCTGAATTACCACTTATTACTAAACTGAAGGGAGCAATGGGATGAGCTCCCATTGCTCGGTCCCTGCTCCTGCCAACCTAGCAGTTCAAAAGCACATCAAAGTGCAAGTAGATAAATAGGTACCGCTCCGGCGGGAAGGTAAACGGCGTTTCCGTGCGCTGCTCTGGTTCGCCAGAAGCGGCTTAAGTCATGCTGGCCACATGACCCGGAAGCTGTACGCCGGCTCCCTCAGCCAGTAAAGTGAGATGAGCACTGCAACCCCAGAGTCGTCCATGACTGGACCAAATGGTCAGGGGTCCCTTTACCCTTTACCTTTTACTAAACCGAAAACTATGGAGAGACCTGGTTTGAATAGAGATATTGGATTCTTCTCTCATTATGCATGCTAAAGCTACTTTTGGTCATCTGCATACTTTCCCATGCTTTTTCCTGTAGGACTAATTTCAGTTTACTATACCCATTGAGTCAATCACCCATCTCCTACTACCCTTCTGAGAAAAACCCCACCCTCCCACTATATATAGGGGGTCTGGTGACTTCTGTTTCTGTGTATCTGAAGAAGTGTGCATGCACATGAAAGCTCATACCAAGAACAAGCTTAGTCAGTCTCTAAGGTGCTACTGGGCAATTTTTTTATTTATTTCGACTGCGTTAGAGCAACACGGCTGCCTACCTGAATCTTAAAGAATACATGATTACATTTGTGGGGGAAATTAGGTTATATACAGAGGGAACAGTGGGAACATATGTGGACCAAAGAATTACAATATACATTGTGTTATGATTTAAAAGAGAATGTGTACAAAATGATGTATCCTTGGCACTTAAGTCCTTTGAGGTTATATAAAATGTATAAAAATGTTCCAAATACTTGTTGCAGGTGTAAAGAACATGAAGGGACATTTCTTCATGCTTGGTGGACATGTATAAAAAGCTTTAAAATGATTCAGAGAATTTTGAAGATATTTTCAACTGAAACCAGAATTGTTCCTGTTGGAAGTTAGGGATATACAATTAGGAAAAGACTATGGAACTTTATTTCACTATATGATTACAGCTGTGAGACTGTTATATGTAAAAAGATGGGAAGACTCATTACCTACAATGGAGGAATGGTTGTTAAAATTACTGGATTTAGCTCAGATGTCAAAGTTGACATGTTTAATCAGAGAAAAGTCATGGTCAACATTTACTGAATATTGGAAACTGCAGACTTCTTGCATGAAAAAGAAAATGAACTAGTGATATTTTGGTTTGAGGAATCACCCTTCTTGTAACTTGAAGCCATGAGTTTGGGTTCTAGCCTCTGGAGCAGAAGAAAACAAGTTTACATGGGGCAGCCCTTGAGATATTTGAAGATGGCTATCCTATCTCCTCTCAGTCTCCTCTTTCCCAGGCTAAACATACCCAGCTCCTTCAACCGTTCCCCATAAGGCTTGGTTTCCAGACCCTTGATCATCTTGGTCACCCTCCTCTGGATACATTCCAGCTTGTCAATATTCTTCTTAAATTGTGGAGCCCAGAACTGGAGACAGTACTTCAGGTGTGGTCCGACAAATCTGGAAATTATATTTCTGTTGATGCAGCCTAGAATAGCATCACACTGTTGGCTCATATTAAGCTTGTGGTCTACTAAGATCCTTTCCCCATGTACTACTGACAAGCCAGGTGCTCTTCATCTAATATTTGTGCATCTTTTATTTGGTTATTCATGCCTTATGAATGTCAGGAAACCCCTGACATGCCTTTCATTTGTCCTTTTTGAAATTTTTCTTGTAAGTTTTGACCCAGTTCTCCAATCTGTTAAGGTCAACTTGAATCCTGATTTTGTTTTCTGCGGCATTAGCTGCCCTCCCACTTTGGTATCATCTGCACATTGGATGAGCATCCCCTCAATTTCTTCATGCAAGTCATTTATAAAGACATTGAACAACAACAAGCCCATGAGATCTCACCCAGTAGCTCCTTCAGTTTTTTGAAATTGGCCGCCTTAAAGTCCAGAGTGCATGTCCAACTACACTCAACTTTCCCTTGCCTCTATATTGTGAAACCCAGAAGGAAGAAGAAGAAGAGTTTGGATTTGATATCCCGCTTTATCACTACCCTAAGGAGTCTCAAAGCGGCTAACATTCTCCTTTCCCTTCCTCCCTCTCTGTAAGGTAAGTGGGGCTGAGAGACTTCAGAGAAGTGTGACTAGCCCAAGGTCACCCAACAGCTGCAGGTGGAGGAGTGGGGAATCAAACCCGGTTCACCAGATTACGAGTCTACCGCTCTTAACCACTACACCACACTGGTTCTCATGATCACTTCCTCCCAAGTTTCCTGGCACATCCACTTTATCAATCAGTTGTTGTGGCCCAGGTCCAAGATAGATGGCCTCCTTGTTGCTTCTTCCCCCTTCTGAGAAATGAAATGGTCAGCGAGCAACTGGGGAATTTTTGGACCGTACATTCTTAGCAGAGTTGGGAGTCCCAACAGATATTTGGGTAGTCAGAGTCTCCCATGACTCTCTCCTGTTTGAATCTCTGGTAGTCTGCTCTAGGAAGGCATCACCCAAGTCTTCAGTCTGGCTTGGAGATCCCTGTGTTGAACCAAAGTGAAATGATCCGGAAGGGCCTGCAAGCGCCATCTTGGTGGTCAAGATAACCCTAAAAATATTTGGTGATTGTGAGAATGAGCTCATATGTTTGTTTTCTTGCTTGTATATATGCTAATTGGCTTGCTTTGATGCTGTCTTTATTCATAGGCCTTGGGGTGCTGGGCTCTCAGCCCGGAGAGGGGAAATCCTTTGGACAGCTGCCACCAGATGTGACAGGAGGTTCTGGGCAAACTGACCTATGCTGCTTAGTGCATAAAGTGTGCATAAACATTTGATTGAGAGCAGACAAGTTATGGCGACCTCTCGCTGATGTGGTGTCCGTTCTGCGTCTGTAATGGCAGTGAGATCTAGCAGGCTGATTTACTGTAAGCTTACCCTCCAAATAAAGCACTAGAACTGAACACTCTGGTGTTTTTGACATCCTCCTTTGGCATACCTGCACCAAACCACTCCCATGAACCCACCTTTGGGCCAGTGGATAAGGATACACCCACAGCAAGGCCACTGTTGTTTCCCTCTCCTACAATTTTTACCCAGATACTGTCAGACTGCCTTCCACGCTCCATGTCACAGATCTCTTCACAAGCATACACATCCTTTACGTATAATACCCCTACTCCTCCCTCCCCATTTGGTCTATTCCTTTTGAACAGGTTATGCCCCCCCCAGGTGATACATTCCAGTCATGAGTCTCATCCCGCCAGGTTTCAGAAGGAAGGGGTTGTGGTCCATGGCCTTTATAAGACTTGGCAATTTCTCAGTCACTTTGTGATTTTTTGCTCCTGGAAGACAGCACACCTCCCAGGACATCCTGTTACCTCTGCACCCCGTGGCCTCTGTCCCCCTCAGTAGGGAGTCGCCTATCACCACCACACATCTCTGCCTCCTCTGGGGAATGGCAGGAATCGTTCTGTATGCTGTCTCTTTCACAGCCACCTTGGTGTGTTCCAAGCTTGGCAATTGCTGTCCTAGCCTCTCTGGCCCAGAATCTGTGTCTGAGGTGAAAGCATGGCATCGATTTTGCAGCTTCAGTGACGGAGCATGGCTCCTGACAGTTCTACTTCTGTGTGTCAGATTTCTCCAGGGGTTCATCTATTATTATTAATAATAATAATAATAATAAATTTATTATTTATACCCCGCCCATCTGGCTGGGCTTCTCCAGCCACTCTGGGCGGCTTCCCAAAAAATATTAAAATACTGTAATACAATAGGCGATCCTCCTCCTGCCTAGGGGCACCCCACCTGTGGTGCTGTTCCAGCACAGTCCACTCTGCTCCTTTGAGAAATTCCTCATCTTGCCAGGTAGTTCGAAATGTGGATAGGAAGGCCCCAAGTTCCTGTGCCTCCTCTTCCAGCGAGGCAACTGGCTTGCACTTGGCTGCAGATGTAGTTTTGAACATTCTCGGGCAGGAAGACAAACATGGCACAGGTGTTGTAGGTCCCTTGCCATCGATGTCTCTTGGTCCTATGCACACAGCCTCTCCCTCAAACTCCCCTGGTCATGAGCTCCTGGTCACAAGCTCCCAGAGGCTGCAGTCAGCCAAGCAGGACTGCTGCTGGCTACCAACTTCCTCCTTCAGCCTGGCTTCCTCTTGGCAGTAGCTCCTCTTCCTCTGATCATGTGCTGTAGCACAACACACAGCCACACCCGCAAACAGAGAAACAATAATAGAATTGTGGAATTCTACTCCACGGAGGAAGCCCGCCTACAGCGACTCCTCAACCTTCTTGCCCAAACCTGCAGGGAGTTTGGCTTGAAGAAGACCAACATCTCTGATCAGGACATCGCCATCAGCATTGGTGACCACACACTGGTCCCACCATAACCAGCAGTGCTGAGCTGGACAAGCGCATTGGCAAGGCAGCCACAGCTGCAACTTACCTCTCCAAAAAGGTACGGGAGAATGTGATACTAAAGTCCAACACCAAGATGAAGGTCTACCAGGCTTGCGTGTTGAGCATTTATGGAAGTGAGTCGTGGGCAACTTATACCTTCCAGGAGTGACGTCTCAACACACCTCAATATGCGCTGCATCAGGAGGGTTTTGAGTCTCAAAGATGTACTCTCCCAAGCCCACATTCCCAGCATGTTCACCCCTGCGACCGCTGGGAGGAGCGCAGATTGAAGAAAGCCCTGGTGCATCTGCGGTGGCACAACTGGACGCCTTCCTCTGCCCCGGCTGCAACAAAACATGTCTCTCCTGCATCGGTCTCTGCAGCCACAGCAGGTGCTGCGACTCTCCAAGGGTTTGACTTCACTTCAGCCCCCAAATGCGCACTCTCCCCTTGTCTCCCTAGACAGAATTGGGGAATTGGAAGGGGTTCCCAAGGGTCCTCTAGCCCAGCCCCCTCAATGCAGGAACCTGCAGCCTCCAAGCAGCTCAGGCAGGCAACCTGCCTCCCTCCAAAAGAGCTGCTTCTATTTTTATTTCATTATAGAAAGCTTTTCCCTGGTCGGAAGGGTCCTCCTCTTCTTGGCTGCGCCCAGAACGCCCCCCCCCCGCTCTCTTGCAATGGGACGCGCCAAGCCCAGCCCAAGGCGCGCCTGCGCCCAGCGCGGCCCCGCCCCCCGGCCTCTTCCACTGCTCCGTTCAGCGCGAGGGGGAGACGGCAGCGAACCCCTCCTCCCCTCGCGCGATTGGTGGCGCCCGGCAGCTGACCCGCCAAGGGCGTCGGGAGGGGCGGGCTCAGTCTGCTGCGTCGGCTCGGCCAGGCAGCAGCTCCAAGAAGGGGGTCCTCGCTCGCTCGCTCGCTCGCTCTCCCTCCGTCCCTCCCTCCGCCGGGCTTTTCACGGGAGCCATGGTCTCCCTCCTCTGCTGCGGGCCGAAGATGGCCGCTTGCGGGATCGTGCTCAGCGCCTGGGGAGTCATCATGCTGGTAAGGAGCGATGCGTGTGTATGCGAACGCCCAGATGCGTGTCGGGGCCGGGGGGGGCTGACAGCCTTGGTGCTTCTTCTCTCTCCCCCCCATTAACCCACCCGAGTTTGGTCCCCGCCCCTTGATCCGGGGCTGCTGCACCCAGAGCGGCTGATTCAGACGTGCAAGAGGAGCAGCAACCGGAACTGCAAGGAGCCCTTTTTTCCGGGGAGGGTGCAATGAAGGGAAGATGGATTTTGGGGCTTGGGGGGCAAATCTTTGGGAGCAAGGGCAGAATGTGGGGGGAAGTGATGGGGAGACGGGCCCCCTCCCACGAATTTAGTAATTAAGCTTATTTTCGGGCGGGGGTGTCTCCCTTGGCCACTGGCAGTCTTTCGCTTCCGCTTCCTCCTCCAGCTTCCCCATTAGAGGCTTGGAAAGGGTGACTGTGGCTCAGGCGGGTGTCAGTCACTGGGCGAGGGGGGCCACCAGGGCGAATCCTGCCCCCCCCCACACGCACACAGCCCGGGGAAAAACCAGGCCTGTCTAAATAGAGGCATGTTGGGTAAACAGCAGAGGAGGAGGTGGGGTGATGGAGCATGTGCAGAGAGCAGCAGGTAACTGGCCAGAGGGCAGGAATACCTTCAGGGTGGACACCTGAGTGGCTTTGTAGGGGTGGGACTCCTGTCAGGTAGGGTTCCTTCTGGGAGTTCAGGGTTTCCTTCATGTGCAGTTGGAAGAACTGGGCGATCTGTTTTGGGGGGCTGGCAGGTGGCAGAGGAGACCTGAGCAAGCAGCTGGCATGTAGTTTGGGGTCTGTTTTTGGAGGGGCTTGCCGCCCGGCTGCAGAGGGTGCTGGGCGCCTCAGGCCTAGCTTGTGCCTGCTGCCAAAGGAGATCTGGGCTGGTTTCTCCTCTCACTTCTGCGGCTTGCTCTTTGTCCCTCTTTGGGGGGCAGGTGGGTCTGGGGGGCTCCCTCGTCCTGAATGGGGTAACTGTGCCCCTGCCTGGGAGTCATTTTGGACTCACAGCTGTCCATGGAGGCGCAGGTCAATTCTGTGTCCGGGGCAGCTGTTTACCAGCTCCATCTGGGACGCAGGATGAGACCCTCCCTGCCTGTGGACTGTCTGGCCAGAGTGGTGCATGCTCTAGTTACCTCTTGCTTGGGCTACTGCAATGTGCTCTTCGTGGGGCTACCTTTGATGGTGACCCAGAAACTACAACTAATCCAGAATGTGACTGGGAATGGCCGCCAAGACCACATAACACTGGTCTTGAAAGACCTGCATTGGCTCCCAGTCCATTTCCGAGCACAATTCGAAGTGTTGGTGCTGACCTTGAAAGCCCTAAACGGCCTCGGCCCAGTAGACCTGAAGGAGCGTCTCCATCCCCATTGTTCTGCCCAGACACTGAGGTCCAGCTCCGAGGGCCCTCTGGCGGTTCCCTCCCTGCAAGAAGCGAGGTTGCAGGGAACCAGGCAGGGGGCCTTCTTGGTGGTGGTGCCCGCACTGTGGAACGCCCTCCCACCAGATGTCAAGGAAATAAAGAACTACCTGCCTTTTAGGAGACATCTGAAAGCAGCCCTGTTTAGGGAAGTTTTTAATGTTTGATGTTTTATCGTGTTTTTAATATTCTGTTGGGAGCTGCCCAGAGTGGCTGGGGGAACCCAGCCAGATGAGTGGGGCATAAATGAATGAATGTATGTAATAAGAACTACTGTAGGGGGTGGCCATCATGGCTCCCCCTGCCCTCCACTCTCCGGAGAGACTACCCCTGTTTCTCCTCTGCTCCTTTAGGTGCTGCTGGGCATCTTCTTCAACGTCCACTCAGCGGTCCTCATCGAGGACGTCCCCACCACCGAAGAAGACTTCACGTGAGTGGGGCAGGGTGGGGTCCTTCTTTTCCTGTGGGGTGGTGGGCAGTGGCAGCAGCAGCCTTGGGGCTGGCGAGGGGGGAGGATCAGCCTGGAAGGAGAACTGATGGGGGTCAAACACACACAACCCCCCCCCCACTGCCTTTGGTTAGCTGCTGCTCCTGGCGGGAAAGGGGGTCGTGAAGTGGGATTCTGGAGGAACTGTGGGGCAGTGTGTGTCTCCTGGGGGAGCTGGGAACCTGACCACCCTCTTTCTCTCTCCCCCCCCCAGAGGTGGTCCAGACAAGATTTACGCCCTGTATGAGCAAGTCAGCTACAACTGCTTCATCGCGGCTGGCCTCTACGTCCTCCTGGGGGGCTTCTCCTTCTGCCAAGTGCGCCTCAACAAACGGAAGGAGTACATGGTCCGCTAATGGCGCCCCCCCACGCCCAGCCCCCAGGCTCTCGCCTCCTGCCGGTGGGGAAGGCCGACCC